>NC_069692.1:53101002-53724511 GCF_023699985.2 Odocoileus virginianus
CCATTTGGTGATGTCTTTGTGTAGAGACATCTCTTCATCTCTTGTGTTGTTGAAAAAGAGTGTTTGCTATGGCCATTGTGCTCTGTTGGCAGAATTCTGTTGGCCTTTGTCCTGCTTCATTTTGTACTCCAAGGTCAAACTTGCCTATTACTCCAGGTATCTGTTGACTTTTCCATTCTAATCCCCTGTGATGAATAGGACATCTTTTTGATGCTAGTTCCAGGAAGTCTTGTATGTCTTCATAGAACTGATCAATTTCAGCTTCTTCAGGATCCGTGGTTTGAGCATAGACTTTGATTACTGTGATGTTGAAAGGTTTACCTTAGAAATAAACCAAGATTATTCCGTTATTTTTGAGGTTGCACCCAAGTACTGGGTTTCAGTCTCTTTTGTTGATTATGAGGGCTACTCCATTTCTCCTATGGGATTCTTCCTGATGGTAGTAAGTATAATGGTAACCTGAGTTAAATTCACCCATTCCCATCCATTTTAGCCCACTAATTCCTAGGATGTCGATGTTTACTCTTCCCATTTCCTGTTTGACCAAGTCCAATTTACCTTGATTCATGTATATAAGATTCCAGGTTCCTATAAAATGCTGTTCTTTACAGAATCAGATTTTACTTTCATCACCAGACACTTTCACAAATGAGTGACATTCCTGCTTTGGCCTAGTTGCTTCATTCTTCTGGAGCTATTAATTATTGCCACCTGCTCTTCCCCAGTAGCATATTTGACCTCTCCTGTGCTGGGAGGCCTAAATTTTTGGTGTCATATCTTTTTGCCTTTTTATACATTTCATGGGGAGTTGTTTGCTATTCCCTTCCACAGTGGATCACATTTTGTCAGAACTCTTCACTATGACCCATCTATCTTGGGTGGCCTTGCATAGCATGGCTTGTAGCTTCATTGAGCTACACAATCCCCTTTGCCATAACAAGCAGCGATCCATAAAGGGGCAATTTGTTAATGTGGCATACCAAATTGATTGAATTGCAAATTTTGAGCCATCATGGTATTCTTGGGATACATCCCACTTGATAATGATGTATGATCTTTGTAATGTATTACTGAATCTGGTCTGATAATAGTTGGTTGAGGATTTTTTAATCTAAGTTCAGCAGAGACACCAGCCTGCAATTTTCTTTTTTGGTGATATCTTTGGGGTTGGTATCAGGGTGCTTCTGGCCTCACAGAATTAGTTTAAAAGCATTTTCTATAACTTTTTGGAATAGTTTGAGAATAGGTATCGACTTATCTTTACATATTTCTTAGAAATCACCTGTGAAGCCATCTTTTCTTGAACTTTTGGTTTGGGGGAAAATTTTTAATTACTGGTCTAATTTTGTTACTGATAATTGGTCTTTCTACCTTTCCTAATTTTTTTTTTAATTTTGCCTTGCATCAGTGTACATTTCTAGGATTTGTCTGTTTCTAATGATTTATCCACTTTATTGCTATATAACTGCTTGCAACAATGTCTTATGATCTTTACTATTACTATGACATTGACTGAAACTCCTCTTCCATTTCTCATTTTATTTATCGGGACTTCTTCCTTTCTTTTCTTGATTTCTTGCTAAAATATTATCAATTTTGTTTAGCTTTTCAAAGAACAAGGTCTTAGATACATTTTTTTCTATTGTTTTTTAAGAACCTGTATCAATTATTTCTACTGATCTTTATTGTGTCTTTCCTTTGACTAACTAATTAGATTGTGTTTGTTCTTATTTTTGTTTCCTTTAAGTGTAGTGCTAGACTGTTTGAGATGTTGCTTGTTTTCTTACATAGAAATTTTTTATTATTAAGTTTTTTTTTTTCCTTTTAGAAGTAATTTTATTGTGCCCCAATGATTTTTGATCATTGTACCTTCATTTTTATCCAGATATATTTTCAATTACTTTTCTTTTTTAAAAAATGTATTTAGTTAGTTTAATTGGAGGACAATCACTTCACAACACTGTGGGGGCCCCTTCCACAGATCGACATGAATCAGCCTTGGGCACATATACATCCCCCCATCCTGAAACCCCATCTCACTTCCCTCCCCACCCCATCCCTCTGGATTATCCCAGAGCACCAGCTTTGCACGTCCTGCCTCATGCATCAAACCTGCACTTGCCATCTATTTTACAAATGGTTATATACATGTTTAAGTGGTATTCTCTCAAATCATCCCACACTTGCCTTCTCCCACAGAGTCCAAAAGTCTGTTCTTTACATCTGTGTGTCTTTTGCTTACTCACATATAGGGCTGTCCATCATTACCATCTTTCTAAATTCCACATATATGTGTTAATATACTGAATAGGTGTTTCTCTTCCTAACTTACTTCACTCTATGTAATAGGCTCCAGTTTCATCCATCTTATTAGAACTGACTCAAATGTGTTCTTTTTTATAGCTGAGTAATGTTCCATTGTGTATATGTACCATCTATTCATCTTCTGATGGACATGTAGGTTGCTTCCATGTCCTAGATACTATAAACAGTGCTGCAATGAACATTGGTGTACAAGTGTCTCTTACAATTCTGGTTTTGTCAGTGTGTATGCCCAGCAGTGGGGTTGCTGGGTTCTCTGGCAGTTCTATTTACAGTTTTTTAAGGAATCTACACACTGTTGTCCATAGTGGCTGTACTAGTTTGCATTCCCACCAACAGTTTAAGAGGGCTCCCTTTTCACCACACCCTTGCCAGCATTTATTCTTTGTAGACTTTTTGATGGCAGCTATTCTGACCAGCATGAGATGGTAGTTCACTGTGTTTTTGTTTTTTAATTTAACTTCTTCTATACTGTGTGTTGAGCATCTTTTCATGTGTTTGTTAGCCATCTGTATGTCTTCTTTGGAGAAATGTCTGTTTATTTCTTTGGCCCACTTTTTGATTGGGTTGTTCTTTTTTCTGATATTGAGCCACATGTGTTATTTTATATTTTGGAGACAATTATTTGTCAGTTGTTTCATTTGCTAATATTTTCTCTCATTCTGAAGACTGCCTATTCACCTTGCTTATGGTTTCCTTCAATATGCAAAAGTTTCTAAGTCTAATTTGGTTCCATTTGTTTATTTATTTATTATTTCCATTACTCTGGGAGGTGGGTCATACCGGATCTTACTGTGATTTTTGTCAGAGAGTGTTCCATGTTTTCCTCTAAGAGTTTTATAATTTCTGATCTTACATTTAGATCTTTAATCCATTTTGAGTTTAGTTTCATGTATGGTGTTAGAAAGTGTTCTAGTTTCATTCTTTTACAGCTGGTTGACCAGCTTTCCCAGCAACACTTGTTAAAGAGATTTTCTTTTCTCCATTGTACATTTTTGCCTGCTTTGTCAGAGATAAGTTGTCCATAAGCAAGCAGATTTATCTATGGACTTTCTGTTTTTTCTATTAATCTATATTTCTATCTTTTTGCAGGTACCATATTGTTTTGATAACTCTAGCTTTGTAGCATAGTCTGAAGTCAGGCAGGTTGATTGATCCAGTTCCATTCTTCTTTCTCAATATTGCTTTGACTATTTGAGGTTTATTGTGTTGCCATACAAATTGTGAAAATATTTGTTCTCATTCTGGGAAAAATATTGTTGATAGCTTGATAGGGATTGTGTTGAATCTATAGATTCCTTTGAATATTATACTAATTTTCACTATATTGATTCTTCCAATCCAAGAACATGGTATATCTCTCCGTCTATTTGTGACATCTTTGATTTCTTTCATCAGTGTTTTATAGTTTTCTATATATGGATTTTTTTGTTTCTTTAAGTGAATATATTCCTAAGTATTTTATTCTTTTCATTGCAATGGTGAATGGGATTGTTTCTTTAATTTCTTTTTATTTGTTTTCTCATTGTTAGTGTACAGGAATGCAAGGGATTTCTGTTTATTAACTTTATATCCTGCAACTTTTCTATATCCATTGAATAGCTCTAGAAATTTTCTGCTGCAAATATTTGCTGATGTCTTCTTTGATTTCTTGAGTGACACATTGACATATATCTATTGTCTATCTGGTGGAATTTGTCTTTTAATGCCAGTGTTCACTTATTTTGTTTCTATCTGAATGATCTATCTAATGATGTAATTACCGTGCTAAATTTCCTCTTTGTTGGAAATTCTTTTTCTTCTTGGTGTTTTGTTAACCCTTTCCAGCTCAGTAAGTCAGTCAGTTCCGTCACTCAGTCAGGTCCGACTCTTTGTGACCCCATGGACTGCAGCATGCCAGGCCTCCCTGTCCAGTACCAACTCCTGGAGTTTACTCAAACTCATGTCCATTGAGTTGGTGATGCCATCCAACAATCTCATCCTCTGTTGTCCCCTTCTCCTCTTGCCTTCAATCTTTCCCAGCATCAGGGTCTTTTCAAATGTCAGTTCTTAGCATCCGTTGGAGTTTTAGCTTCAACATCAGTCCTCCCAATTAATATTCAAGACTGATTTCCTTTAGGATGGACTTGGCATTGAATCTCTTTGAATTCCAAGGGACTCTCAAGAGTCTTCTCCAACACCACAGTTCAGAAGCATCAAATCTTCAGTGCTCAGCTTTCTTTATAATCCAACTCTCACATCCATACATGACTACTGGAGAAACGGTAGCCTTGCCTAGATTGATCTTTGTTGGCAAAGTAATGCCTCTGCTTTTTAATATGCTCTCTAGGTTGGTCATAACTTTTCTTCCAAGGAGTAAGGTAAATTTAGTTAGGTGGCTTATTTTTTACTATTTTATAAAATCTTTTATGTTCCATTAATTTTGAAATATAATTAATGACAGCATCAATAAACAGATATTGAACTTCATAGGGTAGTTTAATTATTCTTTTTTAAAGCATATTTTCCAAAGCTTTTGCAAATGTGAAAATTCCATTACAAATACTGTGTGAGAACTCTTCAGTTGGGATCATATATTTAATAAATGTTATATAGTGGGGTTTTCCCAAGAATTATCAATTAAAAGATAGCTAAGAAATAATTTTTGTTTTAACATTGCTAACAGAAAAAAAAAAAAACACAAAGATTTATAAACAGAATTTAGAATTGCAGCAATGGTAAGAACATGTCCTATGAGAGATGTAGTTGAAGTGGCAAAGTATGGTACATGCAATATTCATGTTGCAATAGAAAAGTGGCCCAATCTTATAAAAGGAGAGATCTCAGAAAATTTAGGTTTATTTTCCCACAGACCAGAGGACGAGCAGTCAGAAATATAACTGAATTGATATAAAGGAGATAAACTGGCATTTCTTGCATGTGCATGCTCAGTAACTTCAGTTGTGTCTGATTCTTTATGACCCTATGGACTGTAGTCCACCAGGCTCTTTTGTCCATGGGATTCTCCAGGCAAGAATACTGAAGTGGGTTGTCATGCCCTCCTCTAGGGGATTTCCCCAACCTGGAAATTGAAAGACTCCTGCATCCCCTGAATTGCAGGCAATTCTTTACCCACTGAGCCACCTTGCATACCTTAACTTTTTATTTTTTTTCTAAAATATATGTCCACTTCTTGTCAATATTACAGATCAAGATTTTTTAGAGTATATCTTTTCTTTATCTTACTTCTTGGTTTTCTGTATTACTTTTCATATATTTCACTATATATCTGAAGTAGTATTCTATTAATATGGTTGTCTTTATGTTTTTCTTCAGGCACAGAATCAAAAGTAATCATTTAAATATTTCCCTAAAATCTTGCAGTATGTTTTGTTAAGTTTCAGTTCCAATGTAAAAACTACATGGGAATTTTTTTTTTTAATTTTTATTTTAAAAAACACTATTGATTTTAATGGACCAGGTAAAATCTGTAATCTCCCTATGTGAATTGCACCTAGTGACTAACACTGCACCCTTCTTATGACATGCAAATGGAAGTAAATTGAAGACATGATGCACAGGCACCTGTAGCTTATTCAACTCTGAGCCTACCTGCATAGATTTGTAGTAAGCCTTGGGAATACTAAAGAATACACTCTTTCTTTATCCTTGAACAGACACACTAGGAACACTCAGGTGTTACTGATGTAAGGCATGAACTGCTTAAGTTCCAAAATATGTAAGATTCCAGTGCATGCCCGTTTGCTCAGTTGTGTAAAACTCTTTGTGACTTCATGGACTATAGCCTACCATGCTCCTCTGTCCAAGGAATTTCCCAGGCAAGAATACTGAAGTGGGTTGCCATTTCCTACTTCAGGGGATTTTCCTAACTCAGGGATACAACCTCCATCTCTTGTGTCTCCTGTATCAGCAGACAAATACTTTACCAACAAATGTAAAAATCTTACTTACCTTACAGTGTCTAAAATTTTGCAATTCTAATATAGCTGCTTCATTTGGAAATCATCTGTTTTTGTTGTTCAGTCTCTAAGTCACGTCCAACTCTCCAACTCCATGAAATGCAGCATGCCATTCTTCCCTGTCCTTCACTATTTCCCTCAGTTAGTTCAAGCTCATGGCCATTGAGTTAGTGATGTCATCCAACCATCTCATCTACTGTTTCACCCTTCTTCTCTTGCCCTCAATTTTTCCCAACATCAGGGACTTTTCCAATGAGACAGCTGTTTGCATCAGGTGGCCAAAGTATTGGAGCTTCAGCTTCAGCATCAGTTCATTCAATGTATATTCAGGGTTCATTTCTTTTAGGGTTGACTGGTTTCATCTTCTTGCCGTCGAAGTGATTCTCAAGAGTCTTCTCCAGCACCACAGTTCAAAAACACCAATTCTTTGGCATTCAGACTTCTTTATGGTCCAACTCTCACATTCATATGTGACTACTGGACAAACCATAGCTTTGACTATATGGAACTTTGTTGGAAAAATGATATCTATGCATTGTCTAGGAGTAGAC
This sequence comes from Odocoileus virginianus, assembly GCF_023699985.2. Taxonomy (NCBI): domain Eukaryota; kingdom Metazoa; phylum Chordata; class Mammalia; order Artiodactyla; family Cervidae; genus Odocoileus; species Odocoileus virginianus. The sequence continues at coordinate 53,107,835 of NC_069692.1, forward strand.
ACAGGACTGGAAATGATCAGTTTTCATTCCAATCCTCCAAAAATGGAAATGCCAAAAAACGATCAAATCACCATGCAATTGCACTCATTTCACACACTAGCAAAGTAATGCTCAAAATTCTTCAACCATGTTTCAACAGTACATGAACTGTGAACTTCCAGATGTTCAAGTTGGATTTAGAAAAGGCAGAGGAACCAGGGATCAAACTGAGAACATTTGATGGGTCATAAAAAAAGCAAGAGGGTTCCAGAAAAGCATCTACTTCTGCTTTACTGACTATGCCAAAGCCTTTGAATGTGTGGATCACAACAAACTGTGGAAAATTCTGAAAGAGATGGGAATACCAGACCACCTGACCTTCCTCCTGAGAAATCTGCATGCAGGTCAAGAAATAACACTTAGAATTGCACATGGAGCAACAGACTAGTTCCAGATCAGGAAAGGAGTACGTCAAGGCTATATATTGTCACCCTGCTTAACTTATATACAGAGTACCTCATGAAAAATGCTGGGTTGAGTGAAACACAAGCTGGAATCAAGATTGCTGGGAGAAATATCAATAACCTCAGATACAAAGATGAATTTTCCCCTATTGCAGAAAGCAAAGAACAAAAGAGCCTCTTGATGAAATTGAAAGAGGAGAGTGAAAAAGTTGGCATAAAACTCAACTTTCAGAAAACTAAGATCATGACACCCAGTCCCATTACTTCATGGCAAATAGCTGGGGCAACAATGGAAACAGTGACAGACTTTATTTTGGGGGCTACCAAATCACTGCAGATGATGACTGTAGCCATGAGATTAAAAGATGCTTGCTCCTTGGAAGAAAAGCTATGACCAACTTAGGCATCATATTTAAAAGCAGAGACATTACTTTGCCAACAAAGTTCCATCTAGTCAAAGCTATGGTTTTTCCAGTAGTCATATTTGGATGTGATAGTTGGACTATAAACAAAACTGAGCACCGAAGAACTGATGCTTTTAAACTGTGGTGTTTGAGAAGACTCTTGAGTCCCTTGGACTGCAAGGAGATCAAACTAGTCAATCCTAAAGGAAACCAATCCTGAATATTCATTGGAAGGACTTATTCTGAAGCTGAAACTCCAATCTTTGGCTTCCTGATGTGAAGAACTGACTCATTTGAAAAGACCCTGTTGCTGGGAAAGATTGAAGGTGGGAGGAGAGAGGGATTGATAGAGGATGAGATGGTTGGATGGCATCACTGACTCAATGGACATGAGTTTGAGAAAACTCTGGAAATTGGTGATGGACAGGGAAGCCTGGCATGCTGGGGTCCATGGGGTTGCCAATAGTCAGACATGACTGAGCTACAATACTGAACTGAACTGAACTAGGAGTAGAATATGATACTTGGAAATCTAGACAGTGTTTAGCAAAGTGTGCCATAAATGTTGAAATAAAATATTCTTTAATCAAATATGTTTTAAAATATCAGCTTAGATTAAACAAATGTGTTTGTTAATTAACTTATTTTGTCACCAAGAAATGTACTAATTTGATGCTAAATGTCAATTCCAAGCTTGCTTCCACATTGCTTATTTGATTCTATTTTAACTTCTTACTTTGAGATAATTGTAAATTTACATTCACCATAAGAAATAATATAGATAACATCTTTCTAAACTTTATGTCTCTCCTAATGTTGTCATCCCATAAACAATATTACAATAAGGACATTGATTTAACAGGTTTATCCTCAAAAATGGCTTGGAATTTAGCATTCCAATGAATCTTGTAATTCTCTGGAGAAAGGACAGTGATGTCTCATCTTTCTTATCTGCATAATCTTTCATTATTATGTCATTTTTCCCCCTTCAGTAACCTGTTTCATAGTTTCTGTACTCTATAAAATATGCTCCAGAAAAAAAGGTCCTCTAGAAATTTAGTAAAGAGTTTCTTTCTCTACACTCATACCCCAGAACTGACCAGCTGTGAGTAGTAGTTTAAGCTTTTTAAATTAAAATGCAAGAGATTATCTAGGAAAAAGAGTTTGTTCAGACACAAAAAAAACAAAATAAATATTTAAATTAAAAATAAATAGACAAGAAGTTAGTGACATGCTAGTTTACAAGGAAACACCTCATTATGGTGAGTAAATAAATATTTAATTATGTGTGTGTGTGTGTGTGTGTGTGTGTGTGTGTGTTAGATGCACAGTTGTGTTCCCAAGGCTCCTCTGCCATGGAATTCTCCAGGCAAGAACATTAGAGTGGATTACATACTTATATGCATATATGTATATTCAAAACATTGAGGAATGTGATGATTCTAAGCCTGCTCGAGGTATCAAAGAGGACAAAACCTCATATTGCAACTTCAGAAAAAAATGTCCTTTGATGGTTAGAATTCAAAATGTTTTGTTCCCTTGTATTTTCACATATATCTGACAAACATTTTTTTAGTACTTGAAATGTGTGTGATATGCCCCCTCTCTGCTAGGGGTCAATGATACAGCAATGAAAAAGACTTAATCATTGCTCTCAAAATATTCACAGGCTAAATCAAGAGGCAACCAAAAGAATTGTTTTAACTGTTATAGAGGTATATGTGAATTTTTTTTTTTTTTATAAAAGTTGTATCTTTTAAAAAATTTCAGTTCTGTAGTAATTATTTGACAAGTTGCCAGAATAGGTTATGTTTAGTAATTTCAATGATATCAGGGACTATTTTATTAAAAAAAAAAAAGGCATAAAGTGCTTGAGGAATGAAGTGAATTAGTGAGGCATAGGACTTGTATACACCGAAATTCACTGATTAATTTATTGATAATTTGGTAGGCATATAAACATATAAACAGACACATCTTAGTGATGTATTTTCTAAGTACAAAGGAGATAGTTTGGAGATGATTTCCATCAGAAACAAATCCATGCTAAGAAAAACATTGCTAATTTGAATAATCCTATTATACTAGAGTTTTGCCTTTTAAGCATTTGTTTCATAACTTTACTGATACATAATTCACATTCTAGAAATCTTACCCTTTTATTTGACACTAGCACAACATTTTATTATTTTTTTTTCTTTCTTTCTTCTTTTTTTTTTTTTAGTGGTTTTTGTCATACATTGACGTGAATCAGCCATGGATTTACATGTATTCCCCATCCCGATCTCCCCTCCCACCTCCCTTTCCACCCGATCCCTCTGGGTCTTCCCAGTGCACCAGGCCTGAGCACTTGTCTCATGCATCCAGCCTGGGCTGGTGATCTGAAGAAATCTTACCCTTTTAAAATGTATAGTTCAGTGGGTTTTGCAACTGTCACTGCCATGCGACTTTAGAAAAATTTGTCAACCCCAAAAGAAACCCTTCATCCATTAGCAGCAGTGGCTCAAATTGTATTGATATGATTTTTGACTGGCTTCCTTTACTTAACATACTGTTTCAAGTCTTATCCAGGTAGTAACATATAACAGTATGCAATATTCCATTGTATGGATGCACTATATTGTATTTACCAATTCACCAACTGACTTTTAGGTTGTTTGCACTAGCTGGTGCATAAATGTTTCTGCAATATTTTTAATGCATCTTTACCTTGTTTTTTTTTTCCTTATGTTTCATATTTAAAACATCAGAGCGTGCTCTCTCTCTCTCTCTCTCTCTCATGTATGCACACACACACACATAATGCTCTAAAACAATGTGTGACAAGTTCTGGTCTGATATGACCCTTGTGTGATTGAAGTATGTTCTGTTGTTCCAATATCTATGATTTAAAATGTGTGTGGTGCTTCCAAGCCTGAATCCCTTTTATAATTTTCACACCACTGTGAATTTTATACAAACCTGGTGTTTAATTGCATGCACATTTCTCTAGACTGGTGAATTATCAAGAAAAATAAAGTATATCCCACATTGGAGGAAAAACATGCCTTCTGAAAAATGGAGATGACTACCTCTTTCTTATATGCTGTAAAAGCCAAATTTGTTTTGATGTATGTATTGATGGTTTTTTTATATCATTTGGGAACCTTAGGAACAGTACATAATCACTACTACCTTTCAGTTGCTCTTCCCTTTGTTATTCTATGTTAGTCCATAAATGACCATGGAAAACAGACAAACAGAAAGGACTTTAATATGGTCCCAAATTCTTCCAGTTACATTTTAATAAATCATGAAAGACTAAGTACTTAGGGAATTTTTGAATGATTGGCATTCATTTTATTTAATCTCTATCCAATAATTAAGCTTTCAAACTATTGCATCTCTAATGATATATTGTTTACTCATTTAATATTTTTGATACTGAAATACACACTCACCTAATCTAGTCAATAAAATCTAAGCACAAATATGGTTCTTGCCTATACTAAGTGTATATTTATATGGGGAAAGTTAATTTCCCATATAAGCTAAGTTAAGAAATAAACTGTTGGTTTTGATAACTGCTTTTAAGGAATAGAGAAAGATGGCACAACCAGGAAGTGCACACAGAGGAGACTTCTAAGCCAAGTGATGAGTGGGGAAAGAACATCGGACAGCTGGGCATCCCAGTGGCCTACAACAGGAGGAGATGGGCACGTAGATAGTGCAAACTGCAGTGTAGCAAGTAGAAAAGGAGAGTGTGGCCCAGGATGAAGACGAAGAAATGAGAGAGGATCATGCAGGGTCTGGTGGAGAGTCTAGATTCCTCCTAAGAGAATTTGAAAGCACTGAAATACTTTCCAAAGGGCATAAAATGACCCGACAACTTTATAAAAGACCATTCTTGCTGCCATCTGATGCATAGTTTAAATGATGGGATGTGTTCAGTGGCTTTTAGAGTCTTCCAGGAGGAAGAAAATCATGGTTAGGGCTAGTAGAGATGGAAAGTAATAGCTGCCAGTCTTACTTGAATACTCCTGGAAACAATGCCTCCAAAGTTTTCCTTTTCATTTTGAGGCAGTTGGGTTGTTAAAAGGCTTTTCTAGAAAATGTCAGTTTTTTTGATTTATAATAAGCACTCTCAAAATCTCAGTGCAAATAATAGCAAATCTTTATTTTCTTCTTACTGGTAAGCAGGTCAGCTGTATCTTTCCTGGATTTGGATGGTTTGGCTCAAGGCTTTGGACTAGAACCAGGTTTGCTCACTATGTATCCCAGTCTTTTTGGAACAATGGCTACTCAAGAAATCTTCTTACAGCAGTGGAGGGAAGTGCCAGAGACCAAATCAAATGATGCAATGTGTTTGAATGTCTCCTTGGAATTGGTACCCTATCCTTCCTTTCAGACTACATATTTTCCAAAGCAAGTCAAGTGACCCTACACGTATAAAAGTAGCAGGGAAATATGCCATCTACTTTCAGTGGAAAGTCTACATGGGCACATACTTAGGGGTATGGATACATAATTCTAATGCAGATAGAAAAGTAAACAATTGCAAACAATATCCAGACCTACATATCTAGGTGCTTCAACTTCTGCCTGAAAGTGAAAGTGTTCATGGCTCAGTTGTGTCCGACTGTTCTCAACTCCACTGACTATAGCCCACCAGGCTCCCCTGTCCTTGGATTCTCCAGACAAGAATGTTGGAGTGTGTTGCCATTTCCTTCTCCAACAGGTCTTTCCAACACAGGGACCAAATCTGGGTCTCCTGCATTGCAAGCAGATTCTTTACAGCCTAAGCCACCATGGAAGTGCCCCCAAATTTTCTTTGTAGCCTTGTAAAAAATACCTATTTATTTAATACAACATTTAAATATTTACAGTCTGTTCCTGTATGCAGTCTCCCATATATTTTAACTCTTCTATCTGGTATTAGAATAGCATTGAGATAGTAGATGCTGTGGCCCCAATTATCCTTTCAAGTCTTATCTCTTGAAACACCCAAACTTTTGTCCAGTTATTCAATCAGACAGCATATTTGTGACTTCTTAAATATGTCATGAACTTTCAGTTTACCATGTATTTATTCCAGCTTTTTTCTCTTAGCTAAAATATTTCACCTCCACCATGTCAAACTCACAAAATCTTTTTTTTAATACCAAATTAGAATGTCAAATATTCTGTAGTCTACCCTGACCCTAGATGCATTTTCCTCTGATTATATTTTTTAATGACATTTGTAATGTAATCACTAGGGGTAGAATGTCTCTTTCTCTCTTAACCTCTCAACTGCACAAAATATAGAAATTTCTTCCCACTTATTCCATTAGGGAGTATCCATCCCTCCAAACACAATCATTTAACATTCACTGAAGAAAACAAAAACAGCTTTAATTTTTCAGAAAGAAAATATTGGTTGTATAGGGAGAATTAGACACTTAAAAGTTAGAACCAGCAATCCTATTACTGGGCATATACACTGACAAAACCACAACTCTAAGACACATGTGCCCCAGCGTTCACTCCAACATCACTTACATTAACAAGGACATGAAGCAACCTAGATGTCCATTGAGAGATGAATGGATAAATAAGTTGTGATACTTATATACAGTGGCATATTACTCAGTCCTAAAAGGGGAAAGAATTAGAGTCAGTTCTAGTGAGGTGGATGCATCTCTGTATAACCTGTGTTATAGAGAGTGAAGTAAAATAGAAAAAAAAATCACATATTACCACATATATATGCAATCTAGAGTAGTGGTACTGATGAACATATTTGTAGGGCAACAATAGAGACACAGACATAGAGAACAAAATTGTGGACACAGTGGGGAAAGGAGATGGTGGGGATTGAGAAAGCAGCACTGAAACAAATATATTAAAATACATAAAATAGCCAGTGGGAATGTGCTGTGTGGTGTAGGGAGTTCATCCTGGTGCTCTATAACAACCTAAGGGGTAGGGTAGGGTGGGAGAAGGGAGGTTCAACAGGAAGAGGACATATGTTTGCCTGTGGCTGCTTCATGTAGATGTATGGCAGAAACCAACCTAACATTGTAAAGATTGTAAAGAAACTATCCTCCAATGTAATATATATATATATATATATATATATATATATATATATATACACACACACACACATATATATTAAATGTTAGGCATATTTTAGGAGGCTGATTGACTAGATCTTGAAGCAGGATTCCCAAAACACTGCAGAGCTTTCCTGCCAGGGCATGTACACACTCTGCCTTTTCAGAAGGGAAGGGGGTCAGAAAGTCGGATCCCTCAGATTGAGAAAGTCCTGCTCCAGCTGGGATTCAGGGATCAGAAAGCAGTGGCAGGAGGTTGTCAGCTATTCCTTCAGCACACATATGCTGGAACTTGAATACAGCAATGTTCTTTCAGTAACTTCCACATTTCCACTTGGCAGCATAAAACTGCAAAAAAAAAAAAACAGTAGAAATACAATTTTTACCAAAGTTACATCTTTCGACAAGTCTGGAAAACTCAGAAGTGGCCTCAGGACTGGAAAAAAGTTAGTTTTCTTTCCAATCCCAAAGAAGGCAATGCCAAAAAATGTTCAGACTACTGCACAACTGTGCTCATTTTACATGTTAGCAAGGTAATGCTCAAAATCCTTGAAGCTAGGGTTTAAGAGTACATGACCAAAAAAAATTCCAGATGTACAAGCTAGATATAGAAAAAGCAGATGAACCAGGGATCAAATTCCCATCAACAGTTGGATTATAAAAAATCAAGGTAATGCCAGAAAAACATCTACGTCTTCATTATGTTAAAGCCTCTGATTGTGGGAATCACAACAAACTGTGGCATATAAAGAGATGGGAATACCAGACCACCTTACCTGCCTCCTGAGAAATTGGTATGAAGGTCAAGAAGCAACAGTTAGAATCAGACATGGATAACAGACTGGTTCCAAATTGGGAAAGGAACACATAAAGGCTGTTTATTGTCACCTTGTTTATTTAACTTATATGCAAAGTACGTCAGATGAAAGGTTGTGCTGGATGACTCACAAGCTAGAATGAATATTGCCAGGAGAAATATCAAAAAACACAGATACACAGATGACACTGCCCTTATGGCAGAAAGTGAACAGAAACTAAAGAGCCTCCTGATGAAAGTAAAAGAAGAGCATGAAAAAGCAGACTTTAAATTCAGTATTTGCAAAACTAAGATCATGGCATCTGGCCCCATCACTTCATGGCAAGTAGATGGGGAAAAATGGAAACTGACAGACTTTATTTTCTTGGGCTCCAAAATCACTGGAGTGACTTCATGGCATGGTGACTACAGCCATGGACTTAAAAGATGCTTGCTTCTTGGAAAATGTATGACAAACCTAGACAGCATACCTAAAAGCAAAGACATCACTTTGTCAATAAAAGTCCATATAGTCAAAACTATGGTTTTTCCAGGAGTCATGTACAAATTTAGAGTTGAACCATAAAGAAGACTGAGCACCAAAGAAATGATACCTTCAAACTGTGATGCTGGGGAACACTCTTGAGAGTCCCTTGAACAGTAAGGAAATCAAACCAGTCAATCTTAAAATCAACCCTGAATATTCATTGGAAAGACTGATGCTGAAGCTGAAGCTCCAATACTTTGGCCACCTGATGTAAAGAGTGGATTCATTGGAAAAGCCTCAAATGTTGGAAAAGATTGAAGGCAAGAGAAGGGGATGGCAGATGATGTAATGGTTGGATGCCATCATCAACTAAACTAATAAAATTTTGAACAAACTTGGAGAGACGGTTAAGGACAGGGAAACCTAGCATGCTGCAGTCCATGAGGTCAAAAACAGTCACATATGATTGAGTGATTGAACAACACCTTTCAAACTGCATCAGTGAAATTAGTTGTGAAAATCAGTTTATACTCATATATTTAATCATAAGGGAGTCAGAACAATCTCATGTTTAGCTATGGAAATTGATGTGGAGTACCAAATATACAATATATCTAAGAGTTTATTCCACTTTGTCTCTCCTCATTTTAAGAGAAACAGACAGTAATCTGATGGATGAGCTAGGTCAAACGTCACAAATAATGTTTCACATTTATTTGTCTATGTACCCTTAAGATATTAAAACAGTGAGAAAATGAAATATCACTCTTCTGTGGTCGTGAGTCTTTTTCACTTAACAGGGCACAAGACAGCAGCTATCTAAATAAGCACTTTTCTTGTATATATGCCCTTTCCCTTCATCCAACTCCAAGTTCTGGTTCAGGCGAGAATATTCCAGATCTATTTTGTCTCAAATTTATGCATTTTTTTTTCAATTCTATATGAATGGGGAGAAAAAAGACAAAGTGAAAAAAAAAAAAAGGCAAAGTATACTCATAAAGGAGTAGAAAAGGATTATGTCATCATTCCTAAATCCAGGATTTATATATTTGGAAGTCAGTCTGTAGTGTAAGATCATGAGCTTTTCAACATAAAAAGTATTCTTAGGAACTAGAACCTGATATACTTTCAAATATTCTACTAAAATAAAAACATGATGTGCTTTTAAGTTTCTTTGATTTGTCTAGTATAGGGACAGCATAATAATGTCAATAACAAAGTTGCTGACAGTCAGACAGATACAAACTCAAACTGGATTTAGTTCTTACCAAATTTGTGACCATGATTGGTCATCTCAACTTTGTATATCTCTGTTTTTTAACCTATAAATAAGATAGAGTGATACCTGTTTGTACAGGGAACATGCAAATTTAAAGAAAATTATATTGATGAGAAAACATGCTAATGTGTAGATAACCAGCGATTGTTGTTGTTGTTGTTTTTTTTCCCTTCCTTGTTTCTTCCCTCCTTATGATTCTTGTTATTAATCTCAGGACAATGTCACTGCATCAGACCTCTTCTAAATGTGTCCTGCCTAGAAATGAACACAAGACTCCAAGTGTGGTTTGTCTAACATGTCTGTAGAGGAGAGGCTTCCACAATAATTCTAATTAGAAGTACTTGTAAAATCATTAGATTATTTGAAAAACAATTTATATCATTGATTTTTATTGTATTTAATCAATTCCTTAGATTTTGTTTATACCAACTATTTTATGAGTGTTTACACTCTTACTGTACTCAAAGCAAATAATATACATTAATCTTTATTATATTACATTTATTAAGTTTGGCTTAGTGCCAGATTTTCTTTTATGCTGATTCTCTGCTTGTATATATTTGTGCTATTTCAAAACTTTGTCATTTATAGTCCTTTTTCTCACCCCTACTATCTTCATTGATGTATATAAATATTATTGGTTAAGCAAAACCTGAGGCAGGAACTTTCATTTTCCACCAGGAACCACTTTCCAGGTTGATTCCAGCTATAAGGCTACTGATTATCTAGTTCATCAAATTATTGATTCCCTTAACTATACACATTTGCCTTTCACACTTAAATCTATTTCACAAGGATGTCATGGCATACTGTGCTTAATAATTTGAAAAACATAATGATGTAGTTGACACTGTAAAATACAGTTTTCATCCTGTTTGGAGAAAAGAAAAAAAAACTGTAATAACTCAATTAACAAAATATTGATTTGAATTTGTTGTTCATATAGCTTGCATTTTCTGTGCTGGGAGAGCTTAGATTTTCATGAGCCAACTATAGTGGTTTAGGAATCTGAGTTTTCCCCTTGATACATATTTTGCTTCCAAAATTTAATTATTCAGCTGTCACCTTTGAGCAAAGTGCAATTCTTGGACTTTCTTTGTAACTCAGTTTATTAATTAGATGAAGCCACTTTTGTCATTAGTTATCATTATTTGAAAATTGCTCAGCTATATGGAACTTTGAGGGCTTAGAATTTTAAAGTGAAATAAAGTAAAATATTTACAAAAGTGATTTGCTACCAATATTTAATCCTGTATAGTATAAATAAAACAAATAATGATTTAAAGCACAATGCAAACTTCCTAATCACTTTAAAACTAATCTAAATTTCTACTGTAAGTCCAAATTTTGTCCATTGATCAAGTTCAGACATCATAACATATATTTTATAAACTTAAGGAACAGGTTAATCATAAAGAATATATTTCGATAAATTAATTGTAAGAGTTTAAAAGTCTGTGTCTTGAAGGAAGGAAAACAGGAGGAAGAGATTGTTTGTCACATTAACTACATCCCAAACCCAGCCCTATAATTTGCAACCACCTCAGGAAAATGAGCTGTCAGCAGAACCTGAAATGACTTTTGTCACATTGCACCTTTTTGGTTGCCCTGCTGCTTTCACATGTGATGTAATATGGGAACGGTCGGTTGACTTGTGAACAGGCCCAGCAGAGCTTGAACATACTGAGTATGCCAAAACATGTAGTGGCGATTTGGTAGTTTGAAAATTGCCAGCGTTATGTGTATAGAGACACACCACCTTTGTGTAGCCATCCCCGTTCATAAAATCAACAAAAGTTGCCATTAAAGAGCTGAGGACATTCCAGGCAATGGACTTAAATGAAGGACTGGAGCAAGAGATTAAGACTACGTTAAATACTGTGCTAGGACCACAGCTGTTCCCTGTGGGCACAAGAGGAAGCACTGGAAAGTGTTCATAAATAATCAGGTTAGATTCTGAAGGTATCCAGAGAGAATAGTTTGAAGGTAGGTGCAGCCAGAAACCGGCAACATTCTGAATATGTATGTTAACATGATAAATTAATTATTCATAGGCCATCAAAATCAGGGTAAACCAAATTTAAATGTAAATTGTTATTTACCCTAAAAGAAAATTGCTATACTGTTTGTTTTTCCTTTAAGGTTACATCTTCTAGTTCAGCCTCCAATGTTCCTAAAATATTAATACTTAATGCATTTAAACAAATGTAATACAGGCTGACATTCATTTTTGATCTTCTTTAGGACAGGGGGCATATTTTATTCACATTTGTTTCAGCCTTTAGTATATTGTGAAATATAGTATATCTTCAATAGCACCTTTTTAATAGTAAATATTGAATTTATGACATAAGGTGTTTGACTTCTTAAACTAATGTGCTTTGGTTGAATTTCAATATGTAACTCCATTCAAGGCTAGTGCCCATTTACTCTGAGCCTATTTTGAGAGAGACTACCTTGCAACAGACAGAAAATTTAACCCATAGTCAACAAATGAACAGAAATCCAAGATTTTGCACATAACAGAATTATCATATTTTAGAGATAATAGAAGTGTGCAGTCAGAACTCATTTAAAATAAATCTATGGAAACTGACTTGCCAGTAACACATAGCTCAAGTTTTAAGGTTTATATTTCAGAAAATAGTCTGTCCTGCTTTGAAAATAAATGGAAGTCAATTATGCTGAAATAAAAATGTAGATAAAATCATTGAAAATAAATAAAATCAAAAGGCCTTAGCATTTAAGGACAGGATTTTTAGTTTGATGGTTATATCAATAGCGGAAAACAGACTGTATTCTGTTTGTGAATGTTCTGTTACACTGAGTCAATTCCTATGATCCTTTCCTAAATGTCTAAAAACAGGCAATACCTCAGGTTCATCCGTGCATGCTCAGTCCATTCAATCGTGTCCAACTCTTTGCGAATTATGGACTGTACCCCTCGAGGTTCCTCTGTCCATGGGATTCTCCAGGCAAGAATACTGGAGTGGGTAGCTGTGCCCTCCTCCAGGGGATCTTCCCAACCCAGGAATACGAACCCATGTCTCCTGCGTCTCCTGCATTGCAGGCAGGTTCTTTACCCACTAAGCCACCTGGGAAGCCCCCTTCATGTTCATACCTACCTACATCTCTCCATTGATAAATTTGTTGGTTTCTTCTTTTTTATTAACCAAACAAGACTTGCTTTTTCTAATTCTTTTTCTGTTTTTCCTTCTATTAGTTATGAAATCACATATGCTCTCATTTCGCTGAGCAATATTTTCTCAACTGGGAAAAGCATGGTAAGTTTAAACCAAATGACAAAAAAAAAAAAAAATCCTCTTGTTGTCTTTCTGAATCTTATGTTTTCTTTTTGTCCTTGGCTTTCACTGTGGTTTTCTGATTATTGAAAAACTAAAATTTAAAATATAATATCCCAGATAGGTGTTGTTTTCTCAATGTAACTTCTGCTTAGAATAACCCTTTTAAAATACTAAACATGTTCTTACACAATATCAAACCATTTAAAATACATTTCAGTCATAACAAGATATTTTAAATGACATTTCAGCAAATTCAATTAAATTTATTTATAGAAAAAGTACAGTAAAAAAAGTTTCTGGAAGTTACTATCTCAAATAAGAGAAGGCTCTGAAGAAATAAAAGTTCTGACAGTGAGTCTAGTTAGTGAAATATGCTATCTGTAAGGCAGTGGTGAGCAAAATGAATTAAAAGAGAAAAAAAAAAGAATTTGGAAATCAAGACAACAGTTGAAACTAGGCTGCGGTTCACCTCATAGATTTGTAAACAGTTTACATGTATGAGGATGATGTTCTCAAACATTCAATATATATTTTCATTTCTAATTTCATCCTTTAAAGAGAATTATGAAACTTTAAACTATTCCTAACTTATCTAATTGAAATTTGATATTGTTATACAAAGGTCTCTTGGAGATGGCAGTTTTTAAGAGTAAAAGAAAACACCTTATAAAGTATGATGAATTATTCAATAGTTATAATCAAGGTTGTGATGCCAACAGAAAAATAGGATACAAGGAAATGCCCTTATAGATGGAGCTTGCAATAGTAAAGAGGCATATTGACAGCTTAATTTGTTAAACAGTTCAAACTGGGCAGGAGTGAATTAATAGTGAAAACAAACAAACATAAGCTAAATATTTTTACTGTCATTTAAAGAATCGCACATTGAGTTTTATCTATGTTTCCATGCATATATAGTATTTTTGCAAATGTTTTTGAATGCTAAACATGTTTAATTTTGATTTAAATGATATCCAAATTATTCAAATTGATCTAGTACACTTGTTTGGTATAAATATTAAAAGACATCATTTTTTAATGTGTTTAAGCTATATTGAAAATATATGGAGAATGATTAAAACATGAAAAAACTGCTGCTTATGTGACAACTAAGGCTGATGCCAGAAACTGTAAAGGCCAACTTCTAAAATGATATTAAGAGGCATAGTGGGAAAATTACATAAATATTTGAATCAGGTAGAAGCTTTAAGACAAATGATTCTTGATGTTTCAATGCCATTACACTTTACCAATATTGTCTGAAAAATGTGCTATGTTTCAAAGGTGAGACAGACAGATTTGGAAATGAATTTGATGTAAGTTAAAAGTGACTTTGCTTCTTGGAAATGCAATAAGGTAAATGTGCTCCTAACTTTTCATAATTGCCAGTGGTTCTTGACTTATAGAGTATACTCAATGAAAAACTAACAATAATGAAAATGTTAAGAAAAATTAAGAAACTAACAGAATAGATATGCAAAAGTAACAATTTCCACCTAATTTAAAAGTAGCTGTTTTAGAAACTAGTCTTCCAGGGTAATGGATTTTGACTGTTGGCCACCCCAGATTCACAGGGTCATAGTTTACTGCTCAACACTTTTGGTGTCTGTTATAAAAGATAAAAAAGCTGGACACTAGTTAGTGTGATTAGCAAAGGTTTTAGCCTGCAGTATAAGATGGTGATCATGTTGCTGTTCAGTTCCTAAGTTGTGTCCAACCCTTTGTGACTCCATGGCATGTAGCACATCAGACTTCTCCGTCCTTCCCTCTCTCCCAGAGTTTGCTCAAATTCATGTCCTTTGAGTTGGTGATGCCATTCAACCATCTCATCCTCTGTCACCCCCTTCTCTTCTTGCCCTCAATCTTTCCCAGCGTCAGGGTCTTTTCCAATGAGTTGCATCAGGTTGCCAAAGTATTGGAGTTTCAGCTTCAGCATCAGTCCTTCCAATCAATATTCAGGACTGATTTGATCTTCTTGGTGTCCAAGGGGCTCTCAAAGTGTTCTCCAGGACCACAATTCCAAAGCATCAATTCTTGAGCACTCAGTCTTATCTATGGTCCAATTCTCACATCCATACATGACTACTGGAAAAACCATAGCTTTGACTATACAAACCTTTATAAGCAGTGATGTCTCTGCTTCTAATATGCTGTATAGGTTTGTCATGGCTTTTCTTCCAAAGACCAAGAATCTTTTAATTTCATGGCTGCAGTCACCATCTGCAGTGATTTGTGAGCCCAAAAAAATAAACGCTGTCACTGCTTCGACTTTTTCCCTTTCTATTTGCCATGAAGCAATGGCATTGGATGCCATGATCTTAGATTTTTGAATGTTGTGTTTCAAGTCAGCTTTTTCATTCTCCTCTTTCAGCCTCATTAAGAGGCTCTTCAGTTCCTCTTCCCTTTGTGCCATTAGAGTGGTATCATCTCTCTATCTGAGGTTGTTGATATTTCTCCCAGCAGTCTTGATTCCAGTTTGTGATTTATCCAGACTGATGCAAGCAGGATGACAATAAACTGCCTTTTTATACTCCTTTCCCAATTTGGAACCAATCAGTTGTTCCATGTCCAATACTAACTGTTGCTCCTTGACCCACATACAGGTTTCCTGAGGGGCACGCATAGTGTTCTGGTATTCCCATCTCTTTAAGAATATGCAACATTTTGTTGTGATACACATAGTCAATTATAGTTAATGTTGCAGAAATAGATGTTTCTCTGTAACTCCCTTACTTTCTCCATGATCCAAGGAATATTGACAATTTGACAATATGTCTGTTTGAAACTCATCTTGCATATCTAGAATTTCTCAGTTCATATTCTGCTGAGGCCTAGCTTATAGGCTTTTGAGATAACTTGCTAGCTTGTGACATGAGCTCAATTACATGTAACTTGAACATTCTTTAGCATTCCTCTTCTTTGAGATTGGATGCAAACTGACATTTTCAGGTCTGTAGCAACTGGTGAATTTTCCAAATTTGCTGATCTATTGAGTGCAGCACTTTAACAGCATCATATTTTAGGATTTGAAATAGCTCAGCTGGAATTCCATCACCTCCACTAGTTTTGTTCATAGCAGTGCTTCTTAAGACCTACTTGACTTCACCTTCCAAGATGTCTGGTTCTAGGTGATTGACCACACCATTGTGGTTATCTGGTGACAAAGACTTTTCCTGTTTAGTTCGTCTGTGCATTATTGCCATCTCTTAATCTCTTCTGCTTCTGTTAAGTCCTTACTGTTTCTATCATTTACTGTGTCCATTTTTGCATGAAATTTCTCCTTCATATTTCTACTTTTCTTGAAGAGATCTCTAGTTTTCCTCATTCTATTTTTCCCCTATATTTCTTTGCATTTTTCACATAAGAAGGCCTTCTTATCACTCCTTGCTATTTTCTGGAAATCTACATTCATTTGGATGTATTTGTCCCTTTTTCCCTTGCCTTTCACTTCTCTTCTTTCCTCAGTTATTTATAAAGCCTCTGAAGAAAATAACTTTGCCCTCTCACATTTATTTTTCTATGGGATGATTTTGGTCATGATGGTGTGGTCACTTGATTCTACTTGTCACCTCCACTGTCTAATCATAAAGGACTTGACTGAGGTCATACCTGAAGGACCTAGTGGTTTCCCCTATTTTTTTCATTTTAAGCCTGAATTTTGTGATAAGGAGCTTATGATCTGAGTTATAGTTAGCTCCAGGTCCTATTTTACTGACTGTATAGAACTTCTCCATCTTTGGCTCCAAAGATGTAATTACTCTGATTTTGCTATCTGATTTTGCTATTGACCATCCCATGATGCTGATGCATAGAGTTGTCTCTTTGTTGGAAAAGAATGTTTGCTATAACCAGCTTGTTCTCTTGACAGAATCCTAATAGCATTTGCACTGCTTCATTTTGTATTCCAAAGCTATAGTTGCTAAACTTATGATTCTGGGTATCTCTCCACTTCCTACTTTTGCTTTCTAGTCCCCTGTGATGAAAGAGATATCTCGTTTTGGTGTTAGCTCTAGAAGATGTCGTAGGTTTTCATAGAAACAGTCAACTTCAGCTTCTTCAGCATTAGTGATTGGAGCATAGACTTGGATTACCATGATATTGAAGACTCTTTTGCTGACTATGAGAACTAGTCCATTCTTTATAAGAAATTCTTGCCCACCACAGTAGATATTGGTGATCTGACATAAATTTGCACGTTCTCATCCATTTTAGTTCACTGATTCCTAAGATGTTGATGTTCGGTCATTCCAATTTCTGCTTGACCATGTCCAGTGTTCCTTGATTTATGGACCTAACATTTTCAGAATTCTTCACTATGGCCAGACTGTCTTAGATGCTCTGCACACACAGCTTGTATCTTCACTGAGTTTCTCAAGCCCCTTCATCATGAACAAGGCTGTGATCCATGAAGGGAATTATTATCTTTCTTATTACTATTATTATTGTGTTACTGAATGCATGTTTGTGTGTCCTATGCACAGTTAGGCCAAATGATACCTAAACTTCAGACTTTGGAGAAGAGATCGACTTATTGCATACTAGGACATAGGTACCTCATTCTTCCCAAACCCCAAACTCCTCAAAGGGTTTCAGCAAAACACTTAAAGGCAAGGTAATGTATGGATACGTTTAGTTGTTGCAAACTTCTTGGTGTTAGAATCCTTTTTTCTTGCAACTGCCCCATATATCAGGTCTTGACATTCTTGCAAACCTCCAGCAAGATCTATGCATGATTAAGCACAAGCCACAGAGCACAAAGGTGACAATAGATGGAGCCAGATTTGTTCTTCTCTATTACAATTGTCTTCCCAGGTGTCAGTGGTAAAGAATACACCTGCTAATGCAGGAAGTGTCAGAGACACAGGTTTGACCCTTGTGTTGGGAAGATCCCCTGGAGAAGGGCATGGCAACACACTCCATTATTCTTGCCTGGAGAATCTAAATGACAGAGGAGCATGGACGCCCATAGTTCATAGGGTCACAAAAAGTCAGACCTGATTGAAGTGACTTAGCACAATTACAAATGTAACAGTAAACAGAGTTCAGCATGAACTGAATTCAGCCTTAATTTTAACAGAGGTAACTGAGCATTTTAAAGAAAGGATGAGGGAGTAGAAAAAAGGATGAGCAGGATCTCTATGGAGTCAGAGGAGTGAAAACTTAAAAAAGTAGGAAGTGAGTGTTGATTCAGGGCTTCCCAGGAGACTCAGTGGTAAAGAATCTGCCTGCAAAGCAGGAGATGTGGGTTCTATCCCTAGAGGAGGAAATGGCAACCCACTCCAGTTTTCTTGCCTAGAGAATTCCATGGCAGGCTATCTATCATCCATAAGGTCACAAAATGTTGGATGTCACCAAGAAACTGAGGGCTGGTTCATGGGAAACCCTTCTGGGTTTGTTACCTTATGGAATTTAGGAAGCACTTATGGAAATTCATTCCAATTCCAAAGAAAGGCAATCCCAAAGAATGCTGAAACTACACAAAATTGCACTCATCTCACACGCTAGAAAAGTAATGGTCAAAATTTTCCAAGCCAGGTTTCAACAGTACCTGAACCGTGAACTTCCAGATGTTCAAGCTGGATTTACAAAAGGCAGAGGAACCAGAGATCAAATTGCCAACATCAGCTGGATCATAAAAAAAATGAGACAGTTCCAGAAAAAAACACCTACTTCTCCTTTACTGACTATGTCAAAGCTTTTGACTGTGTGGATCACATACAACAAACTGGAAAATTCTTGAAGAGATGGGAATATCAGATCACTGGACCTGCCTCCTGAGAAATCTGTATGCAGCTAAAGAAGCAACAGTTAGAACTGGACATGGAACAACAGACTGGTTTCAAATTGGGAAAAGAGTATATCAAGGCTGAATATTGTAACCTTGCTTATTTAACTTATATGCCAAGAACACTATGGGAAATGCTGGACTGGATGAAGCACAAGCTGGAATCAAGATTGCCAGGAGAAATATCAATAACCTCAGTTACATAGATGACAACACCCTTCTGGAAGAAAGTGAAGAACTAAAACCCTCTTGATAAAAGTGAAAGAGGAGAGTGAAAAAGTGGGCTTAAAACTCAACATTCAGAAAACTAAGATCATGGCATCTGGTCCCATCACTTCATAGAAAATAGATGAGGAAACAGTGGAAACAATGACAGACTTTATTTTGGGAGGCTCCAAAATCACTGCAGATGGTGACTACAGCCATGAAATTAAAAGACATTTGCTCCTTGGAAGAAAAATTATGATGAACCTAGACAGCATATTAAAAAGCAGAGACATTACTTTACCAACAAAGTTTTGTCTAGTCAAAGCTATGGTTTTACTAGTGGTCATGTATGGATGTGAGAGTTGGACTATAAAGAAAGCTGAGTGCCTTAGAATTGATTATTTTGACCTGTGGTGTTGGAGAAGACCCTTGAGAGTACCTTGGATTGCAAGGAGATCCAACCAGTCAATCCTGAAGGAGATCAGTTCTGAATATTCACTGGAAGGATTGATGCTGCAGCTGAAACTCCAATACTTTGGCAGCCTGATGTGAAGAACTGACCCATTTGAAAAGACCCTGATGCTGGGAAAGATTGAAGGAGAGAGGAGAAGGGGACAACAGAGGATGAGATTGTCTGATGGCATCACCGACTCAATGGACATGAGTTCCAGTAAACTCCAGGAGCTGGAGATGGACAGGCAGGCCTGGCTGCAGTCCATGGGGTCACAAAGAGTAGGACAAGACTGAGAGACTGAACTGAACTGAACTATGGAAGTTAGGTCACTCCCTTCCCTAGAAGACTGTAGCCAGTACCACCACCAGGTGTGATTAGGACAATCAATTCTTCTGGCAGCCTAGCGTTTTCTCAAGCAAGCAGTTTAATGGCGACTGGGGTCATCATGAGATGTGGCTGTAAATAAATATTTGTCTAAAGTCTTTATAGCCCACATTTAAAGCCTAGTGGAGAAGACTCCTAAAAGGAGCCTGGCTGAAGTATGGTCCAGGAGAAAATTGTTGTAATTCTCCAAGATGGTCACCCAGCAACTGACGGCGTCAGGCAATACCCCTTAGCAGAGATGGCTGCATGCCTGTGTGACCTGTGTAGCCGCACAGGTTTCTGTGCTCAGAGGGGCCCTATATCTGGGTCCCTCTCTGCTGAACTACTTTAAGTTCTTAGTAGCTTTTGAAGCAGGGGTCCACATTAGGATCTCCCTGCAGAGAGGCCTTAGTCCTGCAGGCAGAGGCCACATGCGATAGTTCTGCTCAGCCTCAGATCGTCTCCTCTCTTCGGGAGGTGCTCGGAGGAGCTGCAGGGCAGGCAATGAGATGGTAGACTCTTAATTTTCCCTTTGCTGCTGAGGGCGTGATTTCAGACAGTGCTTCCAATTGACTTGAGTGAAGTCTTCCCTGTGACAGCCAACTAGATGTGTTTTCTGATGAAGCTGGGCCTGTTATCTCCTTCCTTTCGTGTTTTCTCTCCTTCCCTGCCTTCATCCCTTTTCCCCCCCTCACCCTACGACTTGACTCGTCTCCCTGCCACTTGCAATAAAGCAATATAATGTATATTTGACCTATGGCTATTTGTTTTAAGGCTCCTAAGCGAAGAGATTCAGAATGGTGAAAATGTCAATATATTTTTTCATTTATTTTTATTAGTTGGAGGCTCATTACTTTACAATATATTTTTAATTAAATATTTAGGCTTCAATAAAATTAATTAAAAATGTTAAAGGAGTAATATATAATTTCACTAGTACTACTATGTGGCTTAGGTAACTATCCAAATATTTGTTGTTGGGTTCCTTGGGGCCAGAAGTGTCTGAAAACCTCAGTTCCTTTCAGAGATGTTCCTTTTAGACATATTATACTTGATTCCTCTAACCATTTAAGTAAATATAACAAAAGCTAAATTTAATTCATTTCACAATTTTAAGATGATAGATAACAACATTTTGATTAATAGTTTTAAAATACTAATTTAGCAATTTACATGTGTGCAAAATATTTCATTAATGGGGTCAAATCTATTCATCTTAACTTCAAAAGTGAAAGTTATGTATTTTATGAAAAGGTACAAAATAAAATGTATATTTCTGGAAAAAGATAACATAACTGTCCATTTGGACCAATATTTGTAAGAAAGTAAAAACTGTTTCAAAATTTGTGCTAAATTAGTTAGATTGATACACATATACTGTAGTTAGTCTTGATTTTTTTTGCTGCCCAAGACTCTGTCAATATGAAAGAAATATTTTTTACAAATAATTTTTGTTTGTCCTAAAGCCAAATAATGTGTTAAATGAATAAGTAAGTGGTAAAGTTATCTGATGAACTGGCTGCACCATTTCTCCATCCTTATTGTCTAGGGTACCTACAGTAATACCATGTTTTCAAGACTGTACCTCTTCTCTCACCCTCTCATTTAAGATCATCATTGCCAAACCAGTTTCAATTTCTAAATGTATAATTTGTGATTCTATAATCAGAGTCTGGGGTGATAATTTAAAAATGACAGTCTTTAAAAATTACTTGCACATTATTTCTTGCATTCTCAATATTTCTTATATAAAGTTTGCTAATATCCTTTCTTTCCAGTGCATTTAAAAGACATACTTCCTACATTTTTCTGTATCCAACATTGTGATGACAAGAAATATTGGCATGTCATTTAATTATTTATACTTAATGACCTGTATTTGCTTTGTTGTTAAGTTAGTAGTAACTTCCAAAGGGACCTGGAATAAAATTAGGAAAATGAGCTATACTATCAGTCACCACTAAATAAATTCTACCTTGGACTAGTGCGTCAACTTCCACAGGCTTTGGTTTTCTAATTTAAGCCTTGGAGATCTTATAATTGTGATATATTTTTATAATCTTCATGATCAAATTCCTGATAAACTGAGCAAGCATTCATCTTCATAAAAGTTATATTATTAAGTGAATATAATATTTTAAAGAAAAGTAAGCTAGCAAAACTCAAATTTTATTTGGGTTACCCAAGTTTAATACTCATATTACCTGGCTAGACCCTTTTGCTCAATGTGTTTCTGTGTTTAGTAGCTAGTCATGTCTGACTCTTTGCGACCCCATGGACTGAAGCCTGCCAACCTCCACTGTCCATGGAATTTCCCAGGCAAGAATATTGGAGTGGATTTGTCATTTTCTTCTGCAGGAGGTCTTCCTGACCTAAGGAGCGAACCTGCATCTTCTTCTTTGACAGGTGGATTCTTTACCACTGAGCCAGAAGGGAAGCCCTTTATCACTCAGTATACAGCTTTTAAGTGAAACATATACTTTTCCATTTGTATTATGTAGCATAAAATCCCACAGATAACTGGAGATTTACACAAATGTTGAAGAGCTAAAAGTGACAGGATTACAGAAGCAGTCTTTAATGGTCTTCATATCTACGGTATTAAGCGGGTGATTCTCAACATAATGTTTAAAAGCCATAAGCAAAACTCCAAGTCTGCATGCATATGCTTCCAAGTGATGAAAGATATCTAGAATCCTGATTCCAAGTGGATTCTGGGAAATCTGATTTCTAGGTTTTTGCACCTGAGGTGCAGGGCAAAATGTGGAGGAAAAAATCCAATAGAGTTCATTCCTTTGGATACTTATTGTTCAGGACCGCTGCATATTTACTTTCCAAGCAACAACAAAAACAGTGTCATATTGCCTCTGTCTAATATTATGCATCCATCCATACTCAAAATACCTTCTCTGTTTCTCCCCCAAAATGGATATATATATATATATATATATATATATATATATGTATATATATATATATCTTAGTGATAGTCATTGCTCTTCTAATTCACACTATTCCTTTGATATAATTTAAGGATAAAATCAGTAACACCATCCTCAATGCACTTTATATAGTATTACAGAAAAGGTAGAGAAAAAGGAGTTAACATATAAAAATTACATACATGATAAAGAAGAAAAGTATTCATAGCTATTATGGCTCATATTTCTGTAACTGGACAAGAATCTGTAATAATTGTTAAGTGAAATGTTCTCCCACTATCTGTCCATATTGCTGTTGGTTTCAGTTTACAGCACAGCTAGATGTGGTTCTTATGCTCAGTTAATGATACAATTCCATTTCATTCCGTAAGTGATCTAACATAGAAGTGCTAATGGGCAACCCAGGGAATCCTTTGAGTTCCAGACATATTCCATCTTGCTATTACATTGTAGCGCTGTAGACAGGGAATACATATCTGGATCCCAAGAAAGTACCCTCTCTATAATGAAAGATTCTGATGTTATCAACCTATCATTAGTGATGGTTGGCTTGCCAGAGAGCAGTGTCAGAGCAAAGACTCAGTATCCGTCTCTTAATTTCACAGGTTAGGAATACAGTGCTGGGGCAGACTGGTAGGTCAGAAATGGTGAGGAGAAACCTGGGTTGTTGAACTCTTCTGTAACATTCATCTCATAATTCCATTATTAATTTGTCTACTGGGCAAACCTTGGGATTGTCTAGAGAAAAAGTGATTGAGTCCCAGAATGAGTCGTCCTAACCATCTGATTATTACAAACACCCTTTGCTGTGGTTGCCCTTTATTAAACATTCATGTCAGTTGTAGATATTCTTACATACTGTGCCATTCCTTTTTCCAGAACTCCTTGTTTGTAATCCGCCAACTCCTGCTTTTCCTGTGCCACACTCTATGTATTTGTATGCTTCATGCTTACCCAGGGGTTCTAGTGCAGGGACATCTTGCTATCACAGTGTTTCTTTCTACTGAAATTTTATACCAGACAATTGCAGGAGATAATTTACTTTTGCCATTTGTGTACATTAGACTCTAGTTTTCCATTTACATGAGCAGCATGATCCTTACTTTCTTTAAATCTGAGCATCTTAGAACAAATTTCGTTATCTAATACTGTACTAGCTGGTCACAGAAGCAGAAGGCACTTAAGCTATTAAAGTAAGAAGATGTTTAACTCAGGGAGCAATAAGTTTGCCCAGAAGTCCAAAGGCTGGGATACAAATATTGGGAAGCCATCTCCAATCTTCTAACATACCCAGAAGTAACAAAGTGATACTTAAGTGGTGCTCAAAAATGCTTTGAAGTCAATTCCAGAGAATGATGGCATCATTTTTCCTCTACCTTCCAGATATAGCATATATGATATATGAGTATACATCAGTGACTTTTATTGGAGGATATAAAGTTAATTAGGCTCCCCTGGTGGCCCAAGTAGTAAGAATTTGCCACAAAGCAGGAGACCAAGTTTGATCCCTGGGTAGGGAAGATTCCCTTGGAGGAGGGCATGGCAACCCACTGCAGTATTCTTGCCTGGAGAATCCCATGGACATAGGAGCCGGGCAGGCTATAGTCCATGGGGTTGCAAAGAGTCAAACATAACTGAATCAACTTAGCAAGCAGGCATGCACATCAAGTGAATTGTGCTGGCAGTGAGTTTATGGAAATGTAGTTTTCAGGTTGCACTTCCTTGGATTACAGGGAAGACATAGACTGGCAGAGGAGAATCTAAATATTTGCAACACTGTATCTGAAAACCATGATAAATCCCACCCAACTATCTCAATATGTACTTACCAGAATCAAAGGCAAATATTTATTTTAAAGTTATTTTTCATATTAAACACTACTTTGTTGCCCTTTATAGTAAATATTTAAACTTAATTTAAGATTTAAGCAATTATGAAAATACACTGAAATTATCCCCGTGAAAATTTCTATTTTTATTTCTTCATTAAATTCTACACATTCCCAGAAAAGCTATTTTTATTTTCCTCTATACACTATATGCACAGAATATATGTTGCCAAATAAGGGAAGAAATTATGTTCCCTTTTTTAAAAATTATTTTTAATATACAATATAATAAAATATTTAATTATAGCATATTTCTTGTTTTAAAGAAAATGAAAATTAGGTTCATTTGGGTTCATTACTCTTTCCTTGATATTATATAATTTGAAGATGATTAAGATAATATTTACAACAGTATTTCACTATTACCAATGCTAGGTTTTATGAGTGCTTTAGGAGTTATCTATCTGATTCCTCAGTTTCAATCATATATTTTTCCTCTGTAATTAATAAAAAAACATGTCTTCATTGTATCTTGCCCTTTGTAGTAATGCAATGGGAAGAACAGTATATTTTTAGTATCTATACCTGTAACTTGAATCTAGTCCTTAGGACACAATATAGACATGTGTCCTGAACTATTTATGATATCAATAGCAAGAACCCCATAAAGGTTAAACAACAAAAATCAGTGAAATTGTTCTATATTAAAGGAATATAAAGAGCTCTGATATCAAATGCCATGAAAAATCCTTGAGGGAATCATGGATTGGAAAATATAAAAAAATAAAGAAATGGGCATGACTATGATAGAAATTAAAATTCAAAATATATGAGTCTACCCTGGGAAATATTATTCTATCTTTGTGGGAATAATGGTATAAGATTATATAGAAGATTTCCCTTGTTCATGATACTTCATAATATGCATGCTTAAGTAATGGGAATAAAGTGTCATGATGTCTACAACTTTCATTCAAATTATTCAGCAAATACACATACACATATTTTTATAAGAAATAAAGCAAATATTAGCAATTGTTAAAAATAAGTTATAGTTATACTGCTGATCTTTGTTCTAGTCTTTCAAGTTTTATATAGGTGCCATTTTTCTTTTTTAATGAAAATTAAAGAAAAAAATGAGTCATTTCCTTATGTACTAAGGGAAAAAGATACATAAACTGAGGGAAAAACAAATATAGCAAAATCACAAGACAGCATATTTATTTAGAATTGAATTATTAATACTATTGGTAAATTTAATTTAAAAAATGACATTACGACTGTTGGGTTGAAAGAAGTCAGCAAATTTTTAATTCTAGAATTTAGTTTTTGTAGAAATAAATAGTTATTTATAATACTGCAAATTTAGAATAATAAGAAGAATAAAAGCAAAATTATAGCAATTAAGTGTTATATGCACACTCATTTCAGATGAGGAAACTGAGCATACAGAAGTGAAATAACATGTTCCAAATTACAAAGCAGCATGAAGATTCTGGTTCAGAGAGTTTGACTATGACATTAGTACTAAACCAGCAAAGCTAAAAGAACGCATTCACTATTTGCTCAACAACCATTTCACAAATTATAATATGATTAACCTGTTTGTATTTAAATTTGTTTTAAAAGGTTCAAGTTGTTAAGACTCCAATGAATAGGAGCAGTCATTAGAGTGGCACATGAAACTGAAATAAGATTTGTGAAGAACTTAGGGGTCTGTTAGGAAAAATATATATAGCATAGCATGAGCTACATATGTATGTTTCAAATTATGTCATTTACTCTTATGAGTATTTCTAACATACAAGTCCTGTGTGCTATGATTTCAGTATCTCTCCCTGATGCTTCTACTGTTGAAATAGCATGAGTGTGAAAGAAGCTATTTGTCACACACACAGACACAAAAACTGCCTCTTTATAATGCTGTATCTTTAAATCATAATGTTAAACAAATTTCTTAATTTATTCAATCACTAATAATTAATAGCCAAAGTTCAGAATAAAATGTAGCCCACCAGGATTCTCTGTCCATGGGATTCTCTAGGCAAGAACACTAGAATGGGTGTCCATGCCTTCCTTCCGGGGATTTTCCCAACCTAGTAATTGAACCTTCTTCTCTTATGTCTCCTGCATTGGCAGGAGGATTCTTTACCACTAGTGCAATGTGGAAAGCTACTAAGAAAGAATGCCTTCAAAGCAGAACCACGTGATATAAACAAACTCTAGGGTATGAAGCTTGAATGTTTATTTAGAACTTAGGACAGTTGCTGAGTGTTCACTCAAAGTCCAATCCTTCTTTTCTTCCTGCAAGTGAAGTAGAGATCACATTAATGAGTTTCTCTTGCATTTTGTGGTGTTCTTAATATTACATTTTAATTAATGTTCTATGAATCAAGAATACCCAACTAGCACTTAGTTGGGGTCAGGGCGAAAGTTGCTCTGAAGCGAAGCTTGAGACTGTGCTTTAAGCATTCTATAGTCTTCCTTTCATAACCATGAAACCAGCTACTGAAACATGATTTTTAGTTGTGCCTTTTATGGAATGATGGTAAATGCAACCTCAAATCTATTCCATATGTGCAGTGGGAGAAAGTTCTATGCATTGTGATTAAATATTAGGAAGTCCATGAGATAGCCCAGTACTGTGAATATCAGTTCAAAGACTCAACAAAGAGTATCTTATTAGAAGGAATGTAGAATAGAAAGCAACTGACTTAAAATCACCCAAAGAAATAAAGAAGAAATATTTAAGCAGCAATAAAATAAATACATGAAAATGAGAACAAATATGAAATTTCAAGAATAAAATATGGACAATTTTTTTTTTTTTTTTTGTAAATTGAATGGTTTGTCTAAAACTGTAGTCTGGATGAAGTTGAAGAGAATATCTAAGTGAGGACTTAGTAGAGGAAAAAATGAGACAAAACATTTGACAGTTAAAAATAAATTGTTGATAAAGAACGTTAAACTTATGTACAATTTGTTACTGGAGTGGGTTGCAATTTCCTTCCCCAGGGGATTTTCTGGACCCAGGTATCAAACCCAGGTCTCCTGCCTTGCAGGCAGACCCTTTATCATCTGAGCCACCGGGGAAGCACTTCATAAGCACAGCAGGTAGAAAATCATACTATAAAGTTCTGATATGAGCAACATTTGTGAATATCTTTAATTTTCCAAAGTGGTGTTAGTTTTATTAACCTTTATGATATATCTTAAATGATATATATCTTACCAGGTTTTATACAATGACCAGACGACCTTATTGACTCTTTCACTTTTCAAAACTAACCAAATCCTCTAGGGAAGTCCTTATCCGTACTTAACCTATGTAAAATCAGAATTTAAATTTAGATGTTTTGGTGTAGTTAGAAGCATATATGTTTATCTTCAGGTTGTTGTTGCAATTCTAAATCAAGACATTTGACTGGTAGATCATAACTTTTATGTTATTGATGTTTTCCAAGCATTGAGGTATAGTATTCCCTTTCTCCCTCTGTCCCTAACTTTCTCTTGCAGAAGTGCAGGTGAAAGTGAAAGTGAAGTCTCTCAGTCATGTCTGACTCTTTGTGACCCCATGGACTGTAACCCGCCAGACTCCTCCATCCATGGAATTTTCCAGGCAAGAGTACTGGAGTGGGTTGTCATTTTCTTCTCCAGGGGATCTTCCTGACCCAGGGATCGAACTCAGGTCTCCCATATTGCAAGCAGACGCTTTACTGTCTGAGCCCCCAGGGGAGCCGGAAGTGCAGATATGTACTGGTATACGCTCAAAGTCTGTGTCACCTATGGTCCTACTTGTCCTCACTACCGGGAGGATACTGCCAACTTGGGTTTACACTGTGGTTGTTTCAGAGGTCTGGACTAAGCAATGTCTCTCAGATTGTCTCAGAAAAACTCAAAACTGAGAGAATGAAAGCTTAGTAGGTTGATAGGCAGTCCAGGGCCCTTAAAGGAGGAGGAAATAATTCTTTTATACATTCTTTGACCTTTGTCACATAGAACTTGTTTCTTTTATGTCCTGCACTGATATTGCAACAACATATTTCACTTGAGACTTGGCCTTTCTTTGGGTCTGGAGCACAATAATACATCTTATTCATGGGTATGCTTCTCTTAGGCTCTATGTTACTGATTATAATTGTAACAAATCTTGCCTGAAACCTGTTTCTTAGCAACAATATATCACACCCAGAGACACATTCCCCAGAACAGGTTCCTTCTGTTTAGTCTTGTATTGAACTTGTCTCAAGATGTATGCTTTGGCAAAGGATCTGATGGAACTTTTACAACCTTGAGGTATTCTTTTTATCTCTTCTCAGCAGCCAGTTGAAAAGTACATAATGTCCTGCTTAAATTAGTGAGATGGATATTCTTTCTATCCCCTTCTGATGTGTATGTCAGAAGCTTTCCCTATACTTCCACTTTAATAAAATCTTTGCTGTACAAATCTCTGAGTGACTGAAACTGCATCTTTGGTCCTGGAGTGAAATCTTCTACTTTAGAGGCCACAAACTCAACACCAACCACCCTAAGCTATCAAAACCACAAGCGTTCTTGGGATTGGTCCTCAGTGGATGGTGTCTAGCTCTTGTGAATGAGATGAATAGTTTACAAACTATTGTCCTTGTTTAAGACTTTGAGTAACTGAACTTTATCTGCAAAATTTGATTGAAAGAATAGCTTTTTAAGTAAAAGCATAATCTTCATTATATTCTTGTTATATCACTTACTACAAAATAATTAACATGTAACCTGAAATGCAATCTTTATTCTCAAGATTTTAAGACATATTTTTCTTAAATTTTTAAATATGGGTTAATGAATTGCCAAATACATTTTGAGATAATGGAAAATATACTTAAACTTCATCACAGGTCAGTGGTCATTATTCCTTCCATATATTCCAGAGCATGTCATAAGGTGATATTCTTTTCAGAAAAGTCACAGGGGGCCCTTATTCTCCTTTTTCTTCATCTGCCTTTCTAGCCATACTATTCTTGCTACATTCTGTCCATTTGTATTTATGAAAACTCTGTCCCCTGTTACTAAGTCCACCCTGATTGTTTCCTCCACTCAGCACACAGAGGTGTATGCAGTTTGCTCCTCAAACATGCAAGACAGATTCCACAGTGCTTGCAGTGTCTGCATTTGCTCTTTCAGTATATGTCTGTTTTGGAGTGACCATGGTACTCTCGATTAATGTAACATCTTTACCATATGGACAACTTCCTAGACTTTATAGAGGTTATTTGGGTTTTTTAACAAGAAGTATGTGGCTGTGCCTGACTTGGCCTTACTGACTTTTCTTTCTATGCTTTTCTTGTTTGATATTATATTTCTTAATCTGACATTCTTGTTCAACTTCTGTACTCAAATAGAAATATTGAATAGACAAGGCTCTAGGTCACATGTCTGGCTCATTTAGCACAAGTGTATAGTAAATAATATGCCCATGAATAAGATTAATAAAAATAGAATTGAGTTTCTGCTAAATTCTAATTAATGAGTCTAATTAGGTCATGCATAAATCTCCTTCCCAAATTGAATACTATGTCTATTGTCTGTAAACATGAAACATCATGTTGTATGCTTTTAGGGAAAGAAAAAATAGAAATGTGTCAAAAGTAAGAACACTTTGGAAGAAAGAATAGTCTTAAAAAATCATGTGTCAAAGTTATTGACATTCTTATAAAGTAAAAGGTGGCATGAAGCAGATCACTGAGGTCAACAAGACAGATTCTTGACAGATTAAAGAGTTCTGATTGATTTAACCCTGGATTTTTCTAATACATGTATATTTCATAATCCTTACTGTGTATCTCAGAAAATGTATGACTTAAATATTATTCTGCTTAATTTACTTTGGACTTTCAGAATCATTTATTTGTCAAAAGAAGTAGGATGTACTTACTTGCATATCTTTAATATTTTTCTGTGCTAGAAACAGACAGCATTTTCCTTCTTTTGGAACCAAATTTAAATTCACCATCCACCAACATCAGTTCATTTTTTCTCTCTTTTTTTTTTTTTTTTTTTGGTCAGACATAAATTGAAATTCTAATGAAATCTGTGTTCCTGAAAGAGACTCATCAGATTTTATAACATGAAACTGTTTTCCCTTCCTATATCCAACGCTGTTACCAAGTGTTTTCAGTTTAAAGAAATGTGAGGTTCCTTGACTATTAGGTGTCAGATAGATCTTTTTACTTGGCAGGTGTCTCTGGTACACAATTTGGCAGTACATTCAAAAATGTTAATCAAATATTTTACAAGTTTTAGTGGTTAATTATGAAGTCATAAAATTCACAGCTCATTTTCAGTCTTACATTTAAAAAATGAAGCAAACTGAAAGAAAAGGTAGAGTGGTAAATAAAGACAATGCTCTTAGCATTGTTGGATCTTTGCACACAATGTTTTTAGTGGGTAAATGTTCATTAATGATAAAAATCTGCCTCAAGAATTTATTCATTTTCCAAAGTGCACACATTTTCTGAGAAAAAAAATATTTTTCATACTTCACTAAAAATATGCACTGTTAATGTATCTCGGGATGAGCAACTACACTGTTGCACTTGGCAGAGTTCACAATTAATTAACAAAATATTCCATTCCCTTCCTAGTTGATTTTGTTGGTACTTAACAGTTTTCACCAACATTGGAGAACATTTTAAGTACTGAAGATTTTTGAAAAGCACGTGAAATCCAAATTTGGAAAAGAAAATAGCAAGCTAAAAATCAGGATATATTTTTTTATTAACTTTTGTTTTGGAAAGAAAACAGATGGTTGGAAAATTAAGGCCTTATTTATATCTGTTCACAGGAAGAGCTCAAAGCAAATTCTGAGTAAATGTACCAGCATCCATGTCCTTGAGTTTAGTAATAACAGCTTTGGGAGAGTGATTCAGAGCACCTGAGGGAGGCGAACCAAAGATCCTCTTGACTTTTATTTATTGCACAGCAGAGAAGGACCACAGATGGAAAAGAGGGCCATGCCTTTCCTGCAGGGTAAAGAACACAAAAGCCAGAAAATTCATTAGTGTCCCAAATGATGAACAACTAGTGCTTAAATTTGGACAATATGAAAATGAAAATCTTAATATAAAAAATAAACTGTTCATTTAACAGAAGTATATTGAGGCATACATATGTGTGCAGACAAATACACAAACACACATATACCCAAAACTGAACAAGACTGAAATGTTTTCATTTATTTTGAAAGTTCCATGTTTTGTTGAAATCATTTTTTTACATTAACATACTTTGAATACACAACTACATTTATAAGTTGAAAGTAAGATGCAGGTGGTACAAAAGGACCAGCTTTCCTTTTTTAATTAATTAATTAATTAATTTCATTTATTTCCACCACACACAGCTTTCCTTTTAAAGACAACTTGTGTAATAATTTTGTACCTTACTTTCCAAACACAAGCATGTTCAGTAATTTTTAAATATCCTTTTGCTTAAATCCATGGCTTACCCTCTATTCCTGATGTGCCATGTTTGTAAAGGTTTCCAATTCAGACATTTTTAGATATTGGCACCCCAGGGGTCTGGCATGCTTTCAATCTTAATGAATCAATGATGCAGGTGGCAAACCCATTGGTCATATTCCATTGCTTCATTTTCTTCTTAAATAAGATGGCTAGAGTTCTGCAGAATGTATCCCTCCAGATCAGTGGCTCTGTGATGACATTAAGACTTGATTGTGAATCTGTGACATTCAGTGTGTAGAATAAATTTTCTTGGGTAGTAAATTTACCTCAGTACCCTCTGAAAACTTGGCATCTCCCACAACTTATGTTTAAAAATCCTCTACAGAATCCCATGGACAGAAGAGCCTAGCAGGCTGCAGTCCATAGGATCACAAAGATTCGGACATGATTGAGCATTCACGCATGAACAGAACATCAACACACATGCTCAGAACGTCAGTAAGTTAAGATGCATACCCCTTTGTGCCCAAAGACCTGTGTGACATTTTGGTGATGCCCATGGATCTATTCTCATAATAATAATATAAACATATTTAAAGAAAAACAAAAGAATACCAAAATATTCAAATACATTATCAAAGTATTATAAACAAAATTTATGGTATGAAAATGTCTGATTACCTTCTTTAACACATTAACAAATGTTATGGGTATTTTAACAACAGTGATCTTGAAGTTGTGATAACCAGCAAGATTAATTTGTAGTATATGCAACAACTGAAATGTGACATAAGTATCTGTAATTTATTGACATGCCGTTGATATACAATATTATGCAAGTTACAAGTATACAGCACAATGATTCACAAATGTTAAAGGTAACACTTCATTTATAATTATCATAAAATATTGACCATATTCCCTGTGCTGTGCAATATACCCTTGTGGTCTATTTACTTTATGCATAAGGGGAGGGGCAAGACAGGAGAAAGGGATGAAGAGGTAAAAATCTGTTATTTCTATTGGTAATAAAATCCTAGATACTGTTCCCCTGTTGGGATTTTTTCACCTTCTTCATATTGAAAAAAGAAAAAAAATTAGAACCTCTTGTGGAACAACAATGTAATGTTTCATGTTTCTGTTCACACAACTCTTAACTTCTTGCCTTTGGACTGCAAGTTAAGGGTTTTACCAAATGTAGGAGATATCATAAACTCATGTTGCTTCATCTTGTAATTCTGAAAATATTATTGAGGCAAGGTATCACAAAGCCTGATTTTCTGATTAATCTGTAAAAAGAGGAATTCAATGAAGACAAAAGCCATTTAAGAGTTCACTATATATTTTCACTGGAATATGATCCAACCCACTGTTCTCCTCTCAAAAATAACTTTTCTGTAGCATAGCACTAAGTTCTGAAAAATGCCAGACACATAGAGGAAAATATGTCTTTTAAAATGGTCAAGGAAACAGTGTTTCATAGCTCTCCATTTTCTTTAAGTTCTTGTTTCTCACAGGGTTTCACACGTAGTTCTTGTAAGATATGGTTTGTCTCTGCTGTCAGAATACTTGTCACCTGCTCCTTCTTATTCTCTCTGCACCTGTATAGCTCTCTGATGTAAAGAGGTGCCAAGAGAGGAAGATCAACTACCATTAGGAGCTTGGCATTAGCAGGATCCAGATCAGGGATATCCTTGCTTTTTAATCTTCTGTTTCTGGTTACATTTCAACTGCCTGCACATTTAGATTAGTTTCTAAAATGTATTTCAAGGTCCTACCCTAACAATGACTTTGGGAGTTCAACTTGTGGCTTGTAACATAAGCATGGTGATAGCTTTGAATGCTCAGAAGTCTCATTCCCATCTTGGTGTTCTACGTAACCTATAATAATCAATGTGACTCTTCTTCCCCACTTGGCTATATGGAAGGCCAGTGTCATCACCATCTCATTTTTAAATTGTAGAGTTCTAACTGGGAGGTCTCCACCTCCATCTTCTACCTAGATCAAATGTTATTCTAATTTTCTATTTAAATTGGCATTCCATGACAATCTGTATGATTTTCTTTGAATTGTAGATGGGAGTTGAGTTTGATGTGGAATGAACTGTGTGTTATGGATTGGAGTCATAGAGAAAAAAGATGCCAGAAATGTTAATAAGAAACATCAAGGCGAGGTACTTTTCTCCATCAAATATCAATGTGAAGAAGTAGAGAATTGATGTTGGGGGTATTTTTAGTGGTTAGATAATGACTCATTTCTTGTTATGTTAATTGATTTCAAGTCATCACAGAATCAACAGAGGAGAGTTTTAAAATAATATTTTAAATGTTTTGCCAAATAGACAATAGAAAGTTATGCATATCACTGTCACTGAACTAAGTAAGGATCACTGGATGAAGAAAATGGACTTGATTATAGAAATAATAAATGAGAAAAAATAAAATCAAGAGAGAGTCAAATTACTGATTATTTTACACACAAAGTCAGCTAAACAATATCTTAGGCTTTAGTTACTTTATTTTTATTTTCTGTAGAATAATTATATTTTTTACCCTTTATATTTTTGTCAGTTTTTATCCCAAGCACCAACGAACTTCTTTTTACATACAAACTTAATTAACTCTAGTCCAAACTACAAAAAGGAGATGCTAGGGATATAACAGATGTATTTAATGGTTGATTTAAATAGCGTTTCTATGATATATGTAAAATGCTACAAGCTAACCTGCCAATGGGGCATAAAACAGTCTGCAGTTTTGCTTCATAAAAACAGACATGATGGATGTGGACAACCTCTTTTTCAAATTATGCCTTTGAATTTTTTAATACCAAAAAACCAGAAATAAATGAATGGAAGTGCAGCAGAGAGCTATTGTCAGACAAATATCAGATGTCTGAGGTGATTATGATTCAGCAGTCATAAAGCAGTATGTCCAAGGAACTATGACAACAAATAACAAAGCCATGTGGAAATAGATCCCTAGAGATCAAACTCATGTCCTCTGCCCCCAAGTATCTCCCTCCACTCAGCGGACAATTATTCCCTCCAACCAGTATGTGACTAAAAACGTGAAAGAATGAATTTTTCTTAAAAGGCTAAATTTCTAGCTATTTAAATTGCTAGAAATAATGACATTTAAAATGATAACAGTGATACTGCATTTTTTTTTAAATTTGTCATTTCTACTTAGATATAATGACCAAAGTTAATACAAGGGTACTAAGAACAATTTCCTTATCAGTCAATGCAATTTGAAAGCTAAAATTAAAAAGAGTTATCACTGTGAGGGAAGAATAAAATACTTCATAAGTCAGTCCTACATAGATTCTGTTGAGTTAAATTGAAAGAAAAATAGAATGGGTTAGAATTTCTATCAGTAATTTTTAACAAGTGTTGGAAATCACACACCTAACATTAATTAATAGAAGTCAATAGTACCTCTGAAATAGACATTTGTAGTAGCAAAGAAATCATAAAAATACTTTACTGATATTAAAGTAATTTTCATTAGTGATATTCACCAGTAACGTTATCAAATGTGGTAAGTTTCAAAATATAGGCATATTTTGAAAATAAATCTGTGAGAAGTGAAATGTAAGAACTAAGCACATATTAAAAATATGATGGTATAAAATCCAAAGTATGTCTTGTTTCTTTTCATTCCTTCTTTCCTTCCTTCCTGTCTCATTTTCTTCTTGTCTCCCATTCTCCCTGTTGCTTCACTCTCTATTTCTATTTAATTCAGAATTCATCCATCAGTTTTATAAGGCTAGCCTCAATAGTCTGGTCCAGTTTAATATAAGGTACGGTACTTATCTGTAAATATCTCACTGTTGTGGGAGAGAAAATTTTACAGAAGGATGTTTATAAAATTCTGTGTGTTTATAAAATTCTGTGTGTTGTATCATGTCAATTTATAGGAAGCTCTTAGATATAGAACCTGGAAGACCGATGATATCTGAAGGTGTCAGGCAATGATTATTTTAGGGAATGATTAAAACAGTGGTTTGAGATGCCTCTATGTAGGCAGAGGTTTGAAGTAAGACTGCATTTTTCAAAAAATTACCAGTTCAGCATATCAAAAATGCTATGTAAATAGGGACTCATGTTCAACAATGATGAGAAAGGAGAGAGGATGCATAATATCAGAAGATAACTGAATAGCTGAGGTGTTTTAGAAAGAGAAATGCATCATCGACTGTATTAAGTAAATGATTCCAGTAGAAACTCAATTTATTCAAAATGATTACGGGTCCCTCTTACATCCTTTCCCATTATTTTCTCTCATAAAATGTGGGTGTTTGTTCAATATCCATCTATCTACTAAATGATGAACTGTAAACTCAAAAATAGAAATAGCGTATCTGTATTATGATATTATAATTGTTGTATTACCAATGAAAATCACAGGATAGATGTTCTATGCTTATGTAATACATGAATAAACAAATTACTTTAGTCTGAGTATATGAGGAATCTTGTAATTAAATATTTTCATAGTTATTAATGTAAGACTTTTTGCATCTAAACATTTGGTTATGTGGATGACAGCGATTAAGTGGAAGGCAGACCCATAAATAAGTCTTCCCAAGAGCCTCTTCTCTGGGTTATTCAGATAACACAAATCTAGAAAATTCTGTAAAAAGACTTTGCAAATATAATCAGGCAACTAATTAGCTGAATTTAGGAGATTATTCAGAGTTAGACGAGGGAGCTAAAGGCAATCTCAAATATTGTAGTGAGAGTTATACTCTGTCAAAATCCCAAGGTCATTGCCTCTCTCTCAAGCATCTTGAGCTCTACATTGGAGCTAAGATTAATAAGCAGATTGTTTATTGAATAAAAAAAAAGGTGGGGGCTCTCCAGCGTGGAGAGGAGTGTGAAGAGCAAGGGGAGATGTTGACTGGTTTCAATGGTAGTGGTGAAGTGTAAAATTTCCTGCTGAGCATGAAGTAGTCAGGGATTAAGTGAGGAAATTGAGCAGAATCTGTAGAAATAATTACACCATGACAAGAAATAAAAATTGCTGAAAGTTCCAGAAAACATAATTGTGACAGAGTATTTACCTATTATACTTGCTGGTTCGCTATCATCTCAGAAAGTTCATGTTGGGTCATTTAAAGAATGTTCTGCAAAGCATAAGTATTTTTCAAATTTGTTTTTGGTTTTGTTTTGCTTTGCTGAGGCAAATGCAAAAGAAGACTGCTTTGAGCTTTTTGTTGATTTAAATTATTTGGATCAATAAATAGCTAGCACAGGACTGAAACTAGTATTCAATTTGAATGCTTCCTGTATTAAAAATTATGGAACAGTATACATTTTATAAAAATATATATAAAACAAATAAAAATAAACTTATGGCAACATTTGAATGTGACTAACCATGCTATTCGCTGAATAAAGTAATATATTGGAAAACAATGCTGACTCCTTTGTTCCCTGGTAGAAGTTTTGGGGTCATGCTGCTTGTATACTGGGTACCGGATAAGTTGACTGACACAGCTCTTTTCAATCCTCTGTGGTTCAAAAGCTCTGTGGTCCTAAACACTTGACTGATTTTATCTTATCTTCTTATTTTTTAAAGAGAAAACTATTCTTATTTTTATTAGGGTATAGTTGATTTACAATGTCATGCTAGTTTCTTGTGCATAGCAAAGTGAAACTGTTATACATATATCCACTCTTTTATACATTCTTTTCCCATATAGGTTATTACAGAGTATGGAGTAGAGTTCCCTGTGCTATACAGTAGGTCCTTATTAGGTATCTATTTTATGTATAGTAGTGTGTATGACAGTAATGTTTTTTGGACTGCAAGAAGATCAAACCAGTCAATTCTAAAGAAAATCAGTCCTGAATATTCATGAGAAGGACTGATGCTGAAGCTGAAGCTCCAATACTTTGGCACCTGATGCAAAGAGTTGACTCATTGGAAAAGACCCTGATGCTGGGAAAGACTGAAGGCCAGAGGAGAAGGGGATGACAGAGGACGAGATGGTTGGATGGCATCATTGACTCAATGGGCACGAGTTTGAGCAAGCTCCAGGAGATGGCGAAGGACAGAGAAGCCTGGCAGGCATGCTGCAGTCCAAGGGGTCTCAGAGAGTTGGACATGACTGAGCAACTGAACAACCAGAGCAACAGGGTGTATATGTCAACCCCAATATCGTAATTTATCTCTATGACCCCCTGGTAAGGTATATGCATTCCAAAGTTCATTGTAGTATTATTTACAATAGCCAGGGCATGGAAGTAACCTAAATGTCCATCAACAGAGGAATGGATAAAGGAGATGTGAGACATATATACAATGGAATATTACTCAGCCATAAAAAATAATGAAATAATGCCATTTGCAGCAATATGGATAGATTTACAGACTGCCACACTGAGTGAAGCAAGTCAGACAAAAACAAATATCATATGATAGTTTATATGTGTGATCTTAAAAAATGTACAAATGAACTTACCTACAAAACATAAATAGTTATAGAT
Source organism: Odocoileus virginianus (assembly GCF_023699985.2). NCBI lineage: Eukaryota > Metazoa > Chordata > Mammalia > Artiodactyla > Cervidae > Odocoileus > Odocoileus virginianus. Next base: position 53,146,142 of record NC_069692.1, read on the forward strand.
GTAGAAAATGCATTTCATTTCTTCTTGTATTATTCTATCATAATTAAATTTAAGCTACTGTATATCAGTGTGTTTGTTAAAGTACAGGCATTGTGTCAGCCACATTTTCTATATATGTTTATATTAATTTTTAAACAAATGCTGTATACTTTTATTTAAAAAAATAATAAGGACTATATGCACATGATTAAACAAGTGTGAAAAACAAATGAGCATTAGAAAGACTATAGAAGGACTGTTCAACCTTCTTCCTGCAGGTGACCCCCAAGTTCCTTATCCACTGCACAGTCAACCATGGTTACCATTTATAGATTACGAATCTAGACCAACCATGATCTAGAATTCGACCATTCTAGAAACCATTCGGTTATGTATACACTTGCACATTCCTTTACTGTACCTGTGAAAATCACTCTGTACCTTGCTAGCTCAACATTTATGTTTTGAATTATTTTTTTCTTATCTTCTTTACTATTTTAGTAACTACACAATATTCCATTCTTAAGGATATGTCATAATTTCTTTAATTTTCTATTGATAATCATTATTTGTTTATCACTACAAATAGTGCTACAGTGGATATCTAAATATATATATATTTAACATTTCACATCTTCCTTTATTGAATAACAATTTTACAAATAGATTTTGAATAATTTTATCTTCAAGCAAAATTTAATGTAAAGTATAGGGATTTCCCACATTCTCTGGGTCTGACTAATGAACAGCCTTCCCCATTATCAGCATTTTCCACCAAGTGGTACATTTGTTACATTGATAAACCTACTTGGATGCATTAGTTTAACCTAAAGTCCATAATTTACATTATAGATCACTTTTAATATATATTCTATGGTTTGGAAAAGTGTATAGTGAAACATATCCACTGTTATAGTATCATATAGAGTATTTGCATTTCCCTAAAACCACTCCACATATTCATTCTATATCAATTTCTAATTCATCCACAGAATGAATATATGTATATATATATATATATATATATATATATATATATATATATAGAGAGAGAGAGAGAGAGAGAGAGAGGACATTTTCACAAATCCTTGTACAGGTTCTTCAAAGCAGAAGTGTAATCTCAATTTCAATTTAGAAGATTCAAGTTTCTACAGAACAAAATGATTTTGGTTGTTTACTCAACTGAGAGAGGGTAGAGAGAAATGGAAATGCAAGATTGGCACCAAGGCTCTGGGCTTCCCTATAAGTGGACACCAGTTAGGTGCCACAGGCCACAAATAATCTGGAAGAAACAAGGGAATATATAAAACTCTTTCTTGAAAAACACCACTGAAGACAAAAAAAAAAAAAAAAGAAACATTTATTTAGAGGCTTTTATTTAACATCAACAATGAAAAAATTAGATGGAAGGACCATGCAATGAAGAGGATAAACAGCAACTTGTTATTTTTTAATGGCTAAGGGTAAGAGGAAGGAGGACTAAATAAAGAAATAAGAAGAGGACCACAAAAAATAGGATTAGAAAATTAAGTTCAAAGGAGTCTTAGAATTGGTTGGCAATAAAAAAAGGAAACAATAGGAAAACACTGATCAGAGTTTAAGATTCACACAGCAGCAATAGTTTTAACTTACACTTTTCATAAAAGTTATAGTTTGAATTCAATAACTTCTATAATTTGTCTGCAACAGTTTTGAGTTTTTAATTTCCATTTAACTTAACAGGTTTCTAAGTTGGCTGTAGAAATCTGTTCCCAAGCAAAACTCAGAGCTACTAAAAGAATTAGACAAATTTTATGTACCGTCAAGACAGTTTCCTCTCTCCTCAAAAAAAAAAAAATAAAAATAAAACTACAATATTGCTAACCTCCTACATGGTAAAGTTGGAAAACAATTTTGAATTCAATCATCATGTATGTCATACGACCTTTAGAGAAATAAAATAAGTATTTAACCAGACTGAGGCACTGATGCTTATAGAGAGCTTCATCTATGCTGATATTTTAGTTGTTTTTTTATGATGTGTTCATAAATAATGGATCTAGAACATCCAAACATACTGTTGAAGAGTATTTTCTAAAATGCTTGGAAAGAGATGCTGTGAATTTTAACATGTGCTGCGAATTGTATTAACAATATCTAACATATGGTTAACCACTTATTTTCTGCTTTATAGAGGGCACTTCCTAGAGATATTTTATTCTTAAGTTATAGTCACATAAAATTAATAGCTTGTGCACAATAAAGAGTGTAGCAAGCCATCTTATTTTATTAGTGTTGATTAAAGTAATAATATTTTAGAAATAAAAAGGAAGATAAATATAGATAGATGACAGATGGACAAAGACATAGATTTATGTAAGTATTGGTCAATATATACAGCATGGGATTCAGATTAAACATAATATATTGCAGTTGATCATGTTTAGCAAATGTATATTCTAGTAAATACTGTGATTCAACAGTGTTTTATTAAAACATTTTTGATTCTCTTGCAATTTCCTTTACAATAGGAATTTTATAAGACTGTGCATATGTTCTAAGTCGCTTCAGTCATACCCAACTCTTTGCAACCTCATGGACTGTAACCTGCCAGGCTCCCCTGTCCATGGGATTCTCCAGGCAAGAATACCGGAGTGGGCTGCCATTTTTCTCCTCCAGGGGATCTATCTGCTGTTTCTACTGTATCGGCAGGTGGATTCTTTACAATTAAGCCATCTGGGAATTCCAGCTTACTGGCTTATATGCACTAATTCAGGATTTTCCAAGTAGAGTTTTCTATGCTCTTTGGTAAATGAAAAAAAGAAAAATATGGATAAATATTCTATGCTAAGAATGAATGTATATACATTTCAATAGGCTTTGAAATCTATAACCAAACTAACCAAATTTTGGGAAACTCTGCTTTAATAATTCAAAGCAAAATAATGTTTTATGTGATCTTTAAATAGAGGTGTTTTTGCTTGTTCTTTTTAAATCTATTCATAATCAAGTCTAGTTCAAAAATAACCAGTTGTATATTTCAAATATGATTTTAATGATTTCATTACAAAATTATGCATAAATATCATGTAAACTATGTAAAATCTAAAAATAAAAACAAAAATTTAGAAAAAATAAATAAAAAGAGAAAGTGGTAGCCTACCAAAATGCAAATACTATTGACATTTTGCTTATATGTACTTCCTGTTTATATGTTTCTGCATGCTTTGTAATAAAAAAAGTGACCATTTTTGGCAATGTAGAATTCTTTTGATTTCACATAACAGAAACAAAAGTACTTTTTCAATGACACAAAATTAATAAAATTATTTTATTTAGAATATTAGTAGAGATACTTAAAGTTGGAAAATTTCAAGCAGCAATTATACACTAATGTTTCATATGTGACGATCTCTAGAATTAAGTAAGCTTGTATATTTTATGTTTTTTTTCTTATATGATTAATTCATGAAGACTGAATCTTACTGCAACTTCAAAACAATTTTTAAAATTTGAGTGACGTGAATCATTTCCTATGATCTTTAACCATTTGTCTATTAACATATCTTATGTGACTTGCTCACATGTTTTTGCCTAATTATCTTTGGAAAAATTGGACAGAGGAAGTGAATAGACACGGAAAAGTGCTCAACAACAATAATCAGGGAAATGTGAATGAAAATTAAAATAAATGATCAACTCATAACTGTTAGGATGACTATTATCTGAAAAAGCCTAAAGACAAAAAAGTATTGGTGAGAATGTGGAGAAAAGAGGCCCTTGTGTCCTGTTAGAGGGAATGTAAATTGGTGTGATCATTGTGAACAACAGTATCACAGCTCCTCAAAAGAATGAAAAACAGAACAATTATATGATCTAGCAACTCCATTCTGTATATATATTTTTAGATTATATTTCCTAATTATATTTTTTAATTTTACAGGAAACAAATATTAATTGAAGAAAAATGCTATCTCATATAGATGTAAAATTAAAAATAAAAAAAAAATCCTCCATTTCTTAGTGAGGCCTTGGATTAACTAGATTAATTCCAATTCTTTGCATGATATGATCATATTATTATGCTCTCTAAAACATGAGTTAGAGATAATTGTTCCATAATAAGTAATTAGGTGAAAATACATTCATGGTTATATTTGGTAAAATTGACTTTTGTAATTATTTAGAGTTCATAGTATCATTAACATTTCATTAAATTTGAGTTGTTTCATTGAAACAAAATGTTATTTGCTGTTTTATCATCAAACTTAATTACATTAATTTTCAAAATTACCTTAGTGATATTTTCTTATTAATTTTAGATACATAATAATTTTTCTCATTTGTGATATTTTTTATTTTCATAAATTCTGATTATTATCACCATTCAATTTGTGCACTTATTTCATAACCAGCTACTTTTAAACTTACTTATTATCTTTATTTTTTCTTTTCACGTTTTTGACAAAGGATTTATTTGCTGATCCCTAAGAAGCAAAATTCAGAAAACATCTCCCTCCCCCACTGCAAGAATAGATTTAAAAAAACATTTTCAGTCGTCCTCTTCCCTCTTCCCGTGGCGGGCCCTTTCACGTACACCTCATCGTAGACCAGACTGACATCCAGAAATTCTCCAAAAGACACCTGGCACTTTCATGTTGCTCATGCCTTCTGCTACACCTCTCTGGCAGGCAAGTGGAGCCTTTTCTGTAGCTTCTCGCCTTTAATAGAAATTTACTGAAAATTTTTCTTGATGGAAAAAAATTTAAAGATTCTCTCCCCAGGCTCATCTTTCATTTATCTACTAGAAAAGTACTGAATTGAAAAGAATTTTTTACCCCAGTTGTAATCAAAACATGAAATACTGAAGAACTTCCAGGTTACTCTAAGTTCTTAGGTTATACACATAGATACACACTGAGGAAGTTGAACCCCAAGTTCTATTCCTTCCCAAAATGGGTAACAGAGGATTTGATTAGAACAGAAAAAAAAGAAAAAAAGAAAGAAAAAAAAACACCAAATCTGATAGTCATTCTATTGGCTTGGCCGAAACGTTCGTTCACGTTATAAAAAGCCAAATGAACATTTTGGCCAACACAGTATGATGGAGCAAAGCAGGCTTTTTCAACCATAAACTGATACCACCTCTTGGTCATAAATCCTGCAGAGATCCAAGATAAGTCTCAAATTTCGAGGAGAGTCAGCAGAGAGTGCACAGAGGAGAAAGCTGCTGAAGGCACAAAGTATCCCAAGGAACATTTAGTGCTGTCTTCATTTAATAAGCCAGTAGTATAGCAACCTAAAGACCTTAGCTGTGATCACACCAGAATGTTTTTAACGGACTGCTGCGGGAAAACCATGATGGACAGCTGGCATGCTCTGGCTCATGGTGCTGAGTGGGCAGCTCCAGAACCAACTCTGTGGTGAGCCTATGGCTGGGGTGTGTAGCGGAAGTATTTCTTGCCAAATGGGAGCTCTTTGATGAAGGCTCCTTTAGGGAAAAGTTTTTTGGCTTCCTCTTCAGGGATGGTTGGAAGGACCATCACGCTGTCCCCATTCTTCCAGTCAACCGGGGTGGCCACCCTCTTTTCTGCTGTCAGCTGGAGAGAGATAATTACTCTAAGAATCTCATCAAAGTTCCTGCCAGCGGTAGCTGGGTAGAGGATGGACAGTTTCAGTTTCTTATCAGGACCAAAAATAAACACCACGCGAGCAGTCACAGGCATGCCCTTTTCGTCTTTCTCTGCTGGGTCCAGCATGCCCAATTGGATGGCAAAGTCTTATCATCAATGACGGGAAAAGGTAACTTTTCCGTGGGCTCTTCACCATTGTAAGCGTTGACATCCTTGCTCCATGCAAGATGGTCGTCCACGCTGTCTATGGAAAAACAAATCATCTTAGCATTTCTCTTGGTAAATTCTGGTGCCAGCTTTGCTGCGCTGCCGAGCTCCGTGGTATACACACTGGGGCAAAGTCCGGAGGGTGGGAGAAGAGAATGCCCCATGAGTCTCCCAGATAGTTGTGGAAACGGATGCGGCCGAGGGTAGTATTTGCCTCGAAGTTGGGAGCCTCGACCCCGAGGAGGAGACCTCCGGGCGTGGCGGCAGCAGTGACGCGGCGAGTAGGAGGAGATGTGCCGGCAGCCACTAGCCTGCTGGTTCTGCTCCTTTTAGCTTTAATATATTCGGTTTCTCTGCTAGAAACCACATCATTACGAAAAATGATAAAGTTAACTTATTTTCCATCATTTTATAATTCACAACTATATTTCTTACTGAATTATGCCAAACTTCTATTAAATTGTTAAATAATAATATTAATTAGGAATTTTCATATTCTCATTCTATCTACTGCTGGCTATCTCTAGGTGTTCAACATCACATATTACCCCATCAACTGATTTTAAATAATATATACTATATTAAAGTATGACTCTAGAAGTTGATTTTTAAATACATAAACTATATCAAAGATGTATCAGTTACTAATTTTCTTAAAAAATCCCTTCCAAATCAGAAAAAAGAAAAAAAAATTTTATTACAAAATTTTGCCAGCTATTACAAATGACCAACTGGTTTCATTTACTTAACCAGTATATACAGATATATCAAACTCTTCAGTGCTTATTTTGAGGATAAAATATCATCTCAACAGATTTACTCCTAATGTCTTACACTTTCTTTTATTATCAGTGCTGTATTATATTTTGCATGTCATTTGGTAATATTTTATTTGTTTACTCATCTGTATTCATTAAGATTTTACTTATAAATATATTTATTCACATTCTTCATGTGCCATGATTATAGATGTTGTAAATGCTTTAATATACAATGTTCAAATGACTTATTTCATTGTTACTTCTAAGTATTTCAGTATACATTACATTTAGCTTTTTATACTATCATTTTCTGTTCATATTTATATAGCATCTGTGTAATTCTTAATTTAAGTCTCCATATTTTCTGTTTTCTATTTTTTCCATTATTTATGAATGTGGTGTGTGTTTATCACTATTATCTAAGAATGATTACACTCTGTGATTCATATGCCAATAAAATATCACATTTTACATTTAAGTAAGTGTTTACATTTATCTGAAGTTTTATATTTGGTATAAAATCACTTAGTACATTTATTTCTTATTGAATTTAGCTTCATTTCATACTTATGCATACATGAAGTCTTTTATGTTTAATTTTTGGAGGATTTACAGTTTATTAAGATATTATAGAAAAGGCAGAACCAGAGATCAAATTGCCAACATGCACTGGGTCACAGAAAGCAAGGGCATTACAGTAGAAATATCTACTTCTGCTTCATTGACTATGCTAAAGTCTTTGTGTGAATAAAACAAACTGAAAAATTCTTAAAGAGATGGGAATACCAGACCACCTTACTTTACTCCTAAGAAATCTGTATGCAGGTCAAGAAGCAACAGTTAGAACTGGACATAAAGCAATGAGCTGGTTCAAAATTGGGAAAGGAGTATGTCAAAGCTGTATATTGTCAACCTGATTATTTAAATAATGTGCAGTGTACATCATATGAAATGCTGCACTGGATGACTCATAAGTTGGGGTCAAGATTGCTGGCAAGAAATATCAATGACCACAGACATGCAGATGAAACCACTTCAATGGCAGAAAGCAAAGAGGAGCTAAAGAGCCTCTTGATGAAGGTGAAAGAGGAGAGTGAAAAAGCTAGCTTAAAACTCAACATTCAGAAAACTGAGATCATGGCATCCAGTCCCAACACTTCATGGCAAAGAGATGGGGAAAAAGAGGAAATACTGTCACATTTCATTTTCTTAGGCTCCAAAATCACTGAGGATGGTGACTGCAGACACAGACTTACAAGATGCTTGCTCTTTAAAAGAAAAGCTATGACAAGCCTAAGTTTTCAGTTACTCAGTCATGTCTGACTCTTTGTGACCCCATGGAGTGCAGCACGCCAGGCTTCCCTGTCCCTCAGAACTTGCTCAAATTCATGTCCATTGAGTTGGTGATGCCATTCAACCACCTTATCTTCTATCATCCCTTTCTACTCCTGCCTTCAATCTTTCCCAGCATCTGGGTCTTTTCCAGTGAGTCAGTTTTTTGCATCAGGTGGCCAAAGTAGTGGAGCTTCAGCATCAGTGCTTTCAATGAATATTCAGGACTGATTTCCTTTAGAATTGTATGGTTTGGTCTCCTTGTAGGCTAAGGGACTCTCAAGAGTCTTATCCAACACCACAGGTCAAAAGCATCAATTCTTGAAAAGCAGAGACATTGCTTTGCCAAAAATGGTCTGTGTAGTCAAAGCTATGATTTTTCTGGTGGTCTTGTATGGATGTGAGAGTTGGACCATAAAGAAGACTGAGCATCAAATAATTGATGCTTTTGAACTGTGGCACTAGAGAAGACTCTTGAGAGTCCTTTGGATAGAAAAGAGATCACACCTGTCAATTCTAAAGGAAATCAACCCTGAATATTCATTGGAAGAACTGATGATGAAGCTGAACCTCCAATACTCTGACCACCTGATGTGAAGAATTGACTCATTGAGAAAGACCCTGATGCTGGGAAGGACTGAAGGAAAGAGAAGGGAGCAACAGAGGATAGATGTTTGGATGGCATCACTGACTCAATGGACATGAGTTTGAACAAGCTCAGGGAGATAGTGAAGAACAGGGAAGCCTGGCATATTGCAGTTCATGGGGTCACAAAGAGTCAGACACAATTTAGCCACTGAACAACAGTGAAGATATTATAGAGTGAACAGTAGACTATATAAGTCTACTCTGAATTTATCTTTTTTCCTTTCAATGCATTAATAAAAATATACATAAGTCCTAATTATAATAATGAACACAATTAAGGGTCTTGACATACATTTCAAATTGACTTCTAAAGTTAGATTACTTTTATCTTACACAGCAAAGCATAAGAGTTTTCCTTTCATCATTTCATCACATTTTATTAACATTTATAACAATTTTTTCAAGTTGAAGAGGTCAAAGAGATAATTCTGTTATCATTAATATCACTTGAATTTGAAATAAAAATTGTTTATTAAAATTTTCTATTCATTACCTTTTTAACTTTAATTTTGCATCACAGTTGTATTTTTGTTAGTTGTATATGTGCATTGTACCTTCTGTAGGAACTAGCCCATGCTCTTTAGGATGAGATTCATAGAAACCTCACAGTAGACAGATCCATGTCCTGGTCCTGCATATATATACAACTGTTTGTGTAGTAGAAACAGTAGGTACTTACTATAAAGCAAGGCTAATGGAAACTGTCCAAGGGACTCTCAAGAGTCTTCTCCAACACCAAAGTTCAAAAGCCTCAATTCTTCAGCACTCAGTTTTCCTTATAGTCCAACTTTCACATCCATACATGACTACCATAAAGACCACAGCTTTTGTTGGCAAAGTAATGTCTGTGCTTTTTAATATGATGTCTAGGTTGGTCATAACTTTACTTCCAAGGATCAAATGTCTTTTAATTTCATGGCTACAGTCACCATCTCCAGTGAATTTGAAGCCCCAAAAAATCAAGTCCCTTGGGCAAAAATAAAATGAAGTCTCTTGAGAGTCCCTTGGGCAGCAGAAGCTCCAACCAGTCCATCCTAAAGGAAATCAGTCCTGAATATCCGTTGAAAGGACAGATGCTGAAACTGAAACTCCAATACTTTGGTCACCTGATGCAAAGAACTAACTCATTTGAAAAGACCCTGATGCTGGGAAAAATTGAAGGTGGGAGGAGAAAGGGATGACAGAGGATGAGATGGTTGGATGGCATCATTGACTCAATGGACTTGAGTTTGTGTAAACTCTGGAAGTTGTTGATGGACAAGGAGCCCTGGCGTGCTGCAGCCCATGGGGTCACAGAGTCAGACATGACTGAGCAACTGAGCTGACTAATGGAAACTGATCCATGAAATTAACATAATGATGATAAAAATGACTTCACAGAGGTTACAAAGCCAAAATAATGTAAAATGTGGTGCTTTATGATTTGCTGGCCATGTTTCATGGTCAAATGGAGAAAGGTATATGTACTGTAACATGTCAGGGCTACTCATGGAAGGAAACCAAGCTGAGAGAGGAGGATGGGAGAGAGGTGAGAAGGCAGGGAGGAAGGGAGAAGAGGGGGGTATGTAACCATGATTCAATATTGATGTTTTGCAGTCTTCTGTTTATGAACCTACATTCACTACTGCCCTTGCAGTTAGAAGAATCGATGAAGAATGAGTTCCTCCTGTCTGGAATGAATTCTATCTGAGTGCAATATATATGTAATAACCAGTGTCCAGAAAGGTACAGAAATTGATAACAGAAGCAAAATATTGTAAGTGTTGTTAGTCACTCAGTCCTATGAGTGCTCTGAGTCCTCTTTGTGACTGCATAGATTATAGCCTATCAGGCTCCTCTGTCCATGGGATTCTCCAGGCAAGAATACTGTAGTGGGTTGCTGTTTCCTTCTCCAGGGGATCTTCCTGATCTGTGAATCATATCTGGGTCTCCTGCATTGCAGGCAGATAATTGTTTTTTTCTTTTCTTTCTTTCTTTTTTTTTTTTTTTTTTTTACCATCTGAGCTACAGGGAAGCCCCAAATAGTGTAAAAGCAAACTCTAAATTGTAAAATCAGAAGAATTTAGTTCTGAAAAATATGGGGGCAGGGGAATGATTTTCTTATATGACTTGGATTATGATAATACTTTTTATGTAACTGAAAATAAGCCAGTTAATTTGTTACCTTTTACATCTTTAAATTTAAATGGTATTGAAGTTTGAGGGGAATGAAAAAATTACAGGCTTAGAATTTGGGAATATATCTTTTTGTTTCTGTTTCTATATTTTTCAAGTTTATTTTCAACAGAAGGATAATCTCTTTACAGTATTGTGTTGATGTCTACCAAACATCAACATGAATCAGCCGTAAGTTTACCCATGCTGCCTCCCACTTGAACAAGCCTCCCACCTTGTGCCCCATGACACCCCTACAGGGTGTCATGGAGCCCAGTTTTGAGTTCCCTGAGCTGTACAGCAAACTCCCATTGGCCATCTATCTTACGTATGGCAAGGTATGTTTCCATGTTACCCTCTGCATACATCCCACCCTCTCATTCACCCCCCCTAGCTGTGCCCATAAGTCTGTTCTCAATGTCTATGTCTCCATTGCTGCTCTACAGAGAGGTTCATTGGTACCATCTTTCCAGATTCCATATATAGGTATTAGAATACAGTGATCGTTTTTCCCTTTCTGATTTCATTCTGTATAATAGACTCTCGGTTCATCCAGCTCATTAGAACTGACTCTAATGTGCTCATTTTTATGGCTGAGTAATATTCCATTGTATCAGGTTCAACATCAGTCATTCCAGTGAATATTCAGGGTCGATTTCCTTTAGGTTTTACTGGTTGGATTTCCTTGCAGCCCAAGAGACGCTCAACAGTCTTCTCCAAAAGTACAGCTCAAAAGCATCAATTCTTCCATGTTCAACTTTCTTTATAGTCTAACTATCACACCCATACATGACTACCGGAAAAATCATAGCTTTGACTAGGTGGACCTTTGTTGGCAAATTAATGTATCTGGTTTTAAATATGATGGCTAGATTTGTCATTGCTTTTCTTTCAAGGAGCGACAATCTTTTAATTTTATGGCTCCAGTCACCATCTGCAGTGAATTTGGAGACCTAGAAAATAAAGTCTGTCACTGTTTCCACTGCTTCCCCATCTATTTGCCATGAAGTGATGGGACCAGATGCCATGATCTTAGTTTTTTGAATGTTGAATTTTTTTTTCATTTATTTTTATTAGTTCAAGGCTAATTACTTTACAATATTGTAGTGGTTTTTGTCATACATTGACATGAATCAGCCATGGATTTACATGTATTCCGCATCCCGATCCCCCCATCCCACCTCCCTCTGGACCTGATCCCTTTGGCTCTTCCCAGTGCACCAGGTCTGAGCACTTGTCTCATGCATCCAACCTGGGCTGGTGATCTGTTTCACCCTAGATAATATACATGTTTCGATGCTGTTCTCTTGAAACATCCCACCCTTGCCTTCTCCCACAGAGTCCAAAAGTCTGTTCTATACATCTGTGTCTCTTTTTCTGTTTTGCATATAAGGTTATCATTACCACCTTTCTAAACTCCATATATATGTGTTAGTATACTGTAATGGTCTTTATTTTTCTTGCTTACTTCACTGTGTATAATGGGCTCCAGTTTCATCCATCTCATTAGAACTGATTCAAATGAATTCTCTTTAATGGCTGAGTAATATTCCATGGTGTATATGTACCACAGCTTCCTCATCCATTCGTCTGCTGATGGGCATCTAGGTTGCTTCCCTGTCCTGGCTATGATAAACAGTGCTGTGATGAACATTGAGGTGCACGTGTCTCTTTCAGATCTGGTTTCCTCGGTGTGTATGCCAGAAATGGGATTGCTGGGTCATATGGCAGTTCTATTTCCAGTTTTTAAAGAAATCTCCACACTCTTTTCCATAGCGGCTGTACTACTTTGCATTCCCACCAACAGTGTAAGAGGGTTCCCTTTTCTCCACACCCTCTCAAGCATTTATTGCTTGTAGACTTTTGGATAACAGCCATCCTGACTTGCATGTCATGGTACCTCATTGTGGTTTTGACTTGCATTTATCTGATAATGAGTGATGTTGAGTATCTTTTCATATGTATTTTAGCCATCTGTATGTCTTCCTTGGATAAATGTCTGTTGAGTTCTTTGGCCCATTTTTTGATTGGGTCATTTATTTTTCTGGAGTTGAGCTGGAGGAGTTGCTTGTATATTTTTGAGATTAATCCTTTGTCTGTTGCTTCATTTGCTATTATTTCCTCCCAATCTGAGGGCTGTCTTTCCACCTTGCTTATAGTTTCCTTTGTTGTGCAAAAGCTTTTAAGTTTCATTAGGTCCCATTTGTTTATTTTTGCTTTTGTTTCTAATATTCTGGGATGTGGGTCATAGAGGATCCTGCTGTGATTTATATTGGAGAGTGTTTTGCCTATGTTCTCCTCTAGGAGTTTTATAGTTTCTGGTCTTACGTTCAGATCTTTAATCCATTTTGAGTTTATTTTTGTGTATGGTGTTACAAAGTGTTCTAGTTTCATTCTTTTACAGGTGGTTGACCAGTTTTCCCAGCACCACTTGTTAAAGAGGTTGTCTTTTATCCATTGTATATCCTTGCCTCCTTTGTCGAATATAAGGTGACCATAGGTTCGTGGATTTTTCTCTGGGCTTTCTATTCTGTTCCATTGATCTATATTTCTGTCTTTGTGCCAGTACCATACTGTCTTGATGACTGTGGCTTTGTGGTATAGCCTGAAGTAAGACAGGTTGATTCCTCCAGTTCCATTCTTCTGTCTTAAGATTACTTTGGCTATTCGAGGTTTTTTGTACTTCCATACAAATTGTGAAATTATTTGTTCTAGTTCTGTAAAAAATACCGTTGGTAGCTTGATAGGGATTGCATTGAATCTATAGATTGCTTTCGGTAGTATAGCCATTCTGACAATATTGATTCTTCCAATCCATAAACTCGGTATATTTCTCCATCTGTTTGTGTCCTCTTTGATTTCTTTCATCAGTGTTTTATAGTTTTCTATGTATAAGTCTTTTGTTTCTTTAGGTAGATACACTCATAAGTATTTTATTGTTTTTGTTGTAATGGTGAATGGTATTGTTTCCTTAATTTCTCTTTCTATTTTCTTATTGTTAGTGTATAGGAATGCAAGAGATTTCTGTGTGTTAATTTTATATCCTGCAGCTTTGCTATATTCGTTGACTAGCTCTAGTAATTTTCTGGTAGAATCTTTAGGGTTTTCTATGTAGAGGATCATGTCATCTGCAAACAGAGAGAGTTTCACTTCTTTTCCTATCTGGATTCCTTTTACTTCTTTTTCTGCCCTGATTGCTGTGGCCAACACTTCCAAAACTATGTTGAATAGTAGTGGTGAGAGTGGGCACCCTTTTCTTGTTCCTGATTTTAGGGGAAATGCTTTCAATTTTTCACCATTGAGGGTAATGCTTGCTGTGGGTTTGTGATATATAGCTTTTATTATGTTGAGATATGTTCCTTCTATTCCTGCTTTCTGGAGAGTTTTAATCATAAATGGATGTTGAATTTTGTCAAAGGCTTTTTCTGCATCTATTGAGATAATCATATGGTTTTTATCTTTTAATTGGTTGATGTGGTGTATTACATTGATTGGTTTGTGGATATCAAAGAATCTTTGCACTCCTGGGATAAAGCCCACTTGGTCATGGTGTATGATTTTTTTAATATGTTGTTTGATTCTGTTTGTTAAAATTTTGTTAAGGATTTTTGCATCTATGTTCATCAGTGATATTGGCCTGTAGTTTTCTTTTTTTGTGGCATCTTTGTCTGGTTTTGGAATTAGGGTGATGGTGGCCTCATAGAATGAGTTTGGAAGTTTACCTTCTTCTGCAATTTTCTGGTAGAGTTTGAGTAAGATAGGTGTTAGCTCTTCTCTAAATTTTTGGTAGAATTCTGCTGTGAAGCCATCTGGTCCTGGGCTTTTGTTTGCTGGAAGATTTCTGATTACAGTTTCGATTTCCTTGCTTGTGATGGGTTTGTTAAGATCTTCTATTTCTTCCTGGTTCAGTTTTGGAAAGTTGTACTTCTCTAAGAACTTGTCCATTTCTTCCAAGTTGTCCATTTTATTGGTATAGAGCTGCTGATAGTAGTCTCTTATGATCCTTTGTATTTCAGTGTTGTCTGTTGTGATCTCTCCATTTTCGTCTCTAATTTTGTTAATTTGGTTCTTCTCCCTTTGTTTCTTAATGAGTCTTGCTAATGATTTGTCAATTTTGTTTATTTTTTCAAAAAACCAGCTTTTCACTTTGTTGATTTTTGCTATGGTCTCTTTAGTTTCTTTTGCATTTATTTCTGCCCTAATTTTTAAGATTTCTTTCCTTCTACTAACCCTGGGGTTCTTCATTTCTTCCTGCTCTAGTTGCTTTAGATGTAGAGTTAGGTTATTTATTTGACTCTTTTCTTGTTTCTTGGGGTAGGCCTGTAATGCTATGAATCTTCCCCTTAGCACTGCTTTTACAGTGTCCCATAGGTTTTGGGTTGTTGTGTTTCCATTTTCATTCATTTCTATGCATATTTTGATTTCTTTTTTGATTTCTTCTATGATTTGTTGGTTATTCAGAAGCGTGTTGTTTAGCTTCCATATGTTTGAATTTTTAATAATTTTTTTTTTCCTGTAATTGAGATTTAATCTTACTGCACTGTGGTCAGAAAAGATGACTGGAATGATTTCAATTTTTTTTAATTTACCAAGACTAGATTTATGGCCCAGGATGTGATCTATTCTGGAGAAGGTTTCGTGTGCACTTGAGAAAAAGGTGAAGTTGATTGTTTTGGGGTGAAACGTCCTATAGATGTCAATAAGGTCTAGCTGGCCCATTGTGTCATTTAAACTTTGTGTTTCCTTGTTCATTTTCTGTTTAGTTGATCTCTCCATAGTTGTGAGTGGGGTATCAAAGTCTCCCACTATTATTGTGTTACTACTAATTTCCTCTTTCATACTCGCTAGCGTTTGCCTTACATATTGTGGTGCTCCTATGTTGGGTGCATATATATTTATAATTGTTATATCTTCTTCTTGGATTGATCATTTGATCATTATGTAGTGTCCTTCTTTGTCTCTTTTCACAGCCTTTATTTGAAAGTCTATTTTATCTGATATGAGTATTGTGACTCCTGCTTTCTTTTGGTCTCCGTTTGTGTGGAATATTTTTTTCCAGCCCTTCACTTTTAGTCTGTATGTGTCCCTTGTTTTGAGGTGGGTCTCTTGTAGACAGCATATATAGGGGTCTTGCTTTTGTATCCATTCAGCCAGCCTTTGTCTTTTCATTGGGCATTCAACCCATTTACATTTAAGGTAATTATTGATAGGTATGGTCCCGTTGCCATTTATTTTGTTGTTTGGGGTTCACGTTTATACCACCTTTCTGTGTTTCCTGTCTAGAGAAGATCCTTTAGCATTTGTTGAAGAGCTGGTTTGGTGGTGCTGAATTCTCTCAGCTTTTGCTTGTCTGTAAAGGTTTTGAGTTCTCCTTCATATCTGAATGAGATTCTTGCTGGGTACAGTAATCTAGGTTGTAGGTTATTCTCTTTCATTACTCTAAGTATGTCCTGCCATTCCCTTCTGGCCTGAAGGGTTTCTATTGATAGATCAGCTGTTATACTTATGGGAATCCCTTTGTGTGTTATTTGTTGTTTCTCCCTTGCTGCTTTTAATATTTGTTCTTTGTGTTTGATCTTTGTTAATTTGATTATTATGTGTCTTGGGGTGTTTCGCTTTGGGTTTATCCTGTTTGGGACTCTCTGGGTTTCTTGGACTTGGGTGGCTATTTCCTTCCCCATTTTAGGGAAGTTTTCAGCTATTATCTCCTCGAGTAACTTCTCATGGCCTTTCTTTTTGTCTTCTTCTTCTAGGACTCCTATGATTTGAATGTTGGGGCATTTCACATTGTCCCAGAAGTCCCTGAGGTTGTCCTCATTTCTTTTGATTCTTTTTTCTGTTTTCCTCTCTGCTTCATTTATTTCCACCATTTTATCTTCTACCTCACTTATCCTATTTTCTGTCTCTGTTATTCTATTCATGATTCCCTCCAGAGTGTTTTTTATCTCATTTATTGCATTATTCATTTTTAATTGACTCTTTTTTATTTCTTCTAGGTCCTTGTTAAGCATTTCTTGCATCTTCTCAATCTTTGTCTCCAGGCTATTTATTTGTAACTCCATTTTGTTTTCAAGATTTTGGATCATTTTTATTATCATTATTCTAAATTCTTTTTCAGGTAGATTCCCTATCTCCTCCTCTTTTGTTTGACTTGGTGGGCATTTTTCATGTTCCTTTACCTGTTGGGTATTTCTCTGCCTTTTCATCTTGTTTAGACTGCTGTCTGGAGTGGGCTTTCTGTATTCTGGTGGTCTGTGGTTCCCTTTTATTGTGGAGGTTTTGCCCAGTGGGTGGGGTTGGACGATTGGTTTGTCAAGGTTTCCTGGTTAGGGAAGCTTGTGTCAGTGTTCTGGTGTGTGGAATTGGATTTCTTCTCTCTGGAGTGCAATGGAGTGTCCAGTAATGAGTTTTGCAATGAGTCTATATGTTAGGTGTGACTTTGGGCAGCCTCTATGTTGACACTCAGGTCTATGTTCCTGCATTGCTATAGAATTTGCGTGATATGTCTTGTTCTGGAGCTTATTGGTTCTTGGGTGGTGGTTGGTTTTGGTGTAGGTATGGAGGCTTTTGGATTGTCTCTTATTCCTTAATGTTCCATGTAGTCAGGAGTTTTCTGGTTTTCTCAGGATTTGGGCTTAAGTCTCCTGCCTCTGGATTTCAGTTTTATTCTTCCAATAGTCTCAAGACTTCTCCAACTATACAACACTGATAATAAAACTTCTAGGTTAATGTTGAAAAGATTCTCCACCATGAGGGACAACCAGAGAGGTTCACCAAGTTACATGAAAAATAGGAGAGGGAGGAAGGAGATAGAGATGAGCAGGAGGAGAAAAGGGGGGACTCAAGAGGAGAGAGACAGATCTATGCAGTTATCTGTTTCCAAAGTGTTCTCCATAGCCCAGACACCCACAAAGATTCACAGAATTGGATTGGGAAGAGAAGGGGAAAGGAGGAAATAGAGGTGTTCTGAGATAGAAAACAGAGAGTCAAAAGTGGGAGAGAGTAATCCCCACACTCCTGAGTAGAAATGGGAACTGAATATTGGATTCTTAAATGTCCAAAATTTATATCACATACTGAAAAACAAAGATTAAAAATCTAGCATAGAGGTTAGACTCTTTGAAATACAATATTTAAAAACAAAAACACACACAAAAAAATTAGAAATATATATGAAGTTTGGTTTAAAAATAGGGTTTCTCTCTTTTTTTTTTGCAAGATTATAGTGAAATGAAAATGAAAATTAAGGAATAATAGAGGAGTATTAGAGGACTTTAAAAGGAAATGGGAGAGAAAAACAAGAAAAAGAAAAAAAAAGAAAAAAATTTTTGTTTTTCCCTAATTAAAAAAATCATAAAAATATATGAAAATGAAAGTTGAGGAGTAATGGGGGAGTAATAGGGAATTTTTAAAGAAAATAAAAGAGAAAAAATTTAAAAAAAAGGAAAGAAAAAAATTCTTTTTTTTTTAATTAAAAAAAAGTATACATATATATCTAGGAATTTCTCTGGAGCTGTTGCAGTCAGTGTAGGTTCAGTTCAATTTCAGATAGCTCCTCTTTCCAACTTACACTTCTCGATATCTATAGGCCCCTTCTGGTGTAGTCGGTGTTGCCTTCAGGGATTTTAATCTTTTGCAGCGGTCCTTTCTGAAGCGGTTCCTTTGTTTATTTGGCTTCTGTTTGCTGTCTCTACGGTGTCTAATTTCCGCCCTGACACAGGTGGGCGGAGGTGATCTCTTATTTAGGTTCCCTAGTTCAGTTCAGTCCTGCTACGGGGAGGGCGGGGCGCTGCAGACAGATACCGCTCTGTGTGGATAGCACTCACCGCGTTCTGGCCACACTGGGTTTGCACCACTCACGGGTGAATGTGCTTTCCCCGTCTACACTGCTCAGGCTCCCGGCTGCTCTATATGGAGCGGGCCCTGCGTTGAGTGCGGTTCCAGTTTTCGGGTACTCCACAAAAGCGCAGATTCTGTTGCATCTGCATTTTGTGCCTTCCCCGGCCTGAGCGGTTCTGGCAGCCAGGGGCTTGGGCGCACTCTCCCCAGGTGTGCCGCGCCTTTTCCTTCCGCGGCCCCAGCACGCGCCAGTGGGCTGCCAGCGGCTTGTGTTTGTTCTCAGGGGCTGACCCCTAGCTGCGACCCTCCTGGAGGCGGAGTCCTTGAATGTTGATTTTAAGCCAACTTTTTCAATCTCCTCTTTCACTCTCATCAAAAGGCTCTTTAGTTCCTCTTCACTCTCTACCATAAGAGTGGTATTATTTGCATATCCGAGGTTATTGATATTTCCCACAGCAATCTTGATCCCAGCTTGTGCTTCATCCAGCCCGGTATTTCGCATGTTGTACACTGCATATAAGTTAAATAAGCAGGGTGACAATATGCAATCTTGATGTACTCCTTTTCTAAATCTAGCTTGAACATCTGGAACCCCAGAAATTCTCCAGGTCAGAACCCTGGAGTGGATAGCCTTTCCCTTCTCCATGGTATCTTCTCAACCCAGGGATCAAACCCAGGTCTCCTGCATTGCAGTTGGATTCTTTATCAGCTTAGCCACAAGGGAAGCCCAAGAATATTGGGGTGGATAGCCTATCTCTTCTCCAACAGGTGTTCCTGACCAAGGAATTGAACTGCGGTCTTCTGCATTGCAGGCAGATTCTTTACCAACTGAGCTATGAGGGAAGCCCTGGTAAAGGTTATAGCTTTTAAATATGCTATCCAATGATTTGGGAGCTCAAATACAACCTGAGCATTTCTGATTTCTAATCAGGGCTCATTTTACCCATTTCCCTACAAACAAATTCCCCATTAGGCTTTTTCAGTCTTTTCTTTTTTAATAAAATAGATTATGTTAAAGCTTCTTTACATATAAATCCCCTTCATTTGATGACATTCCTCATAGTAGCTCTACAATGGAGGTTTCCAAGACCTAATGTGCATTATTACTTTAATTATCTAAATATCCTTAAGCTATTTGATTTTTCTTGATAGGCCTCTTCATACTCCTCTAGAGAAAGGTACCTGATATGTATAATAGAAGCCTCTGCAATGGATCAAGAAATGTACACTATTTAACATGGCCACTGGCTTTCAATTAACACATTCACTATTTAAAAGTCACATAACATTACTGCTTAGTATTCAGAAAAGGATAATAAAAAGGCTTCAACAAGTAAACAGTGCATCCAGTTTTTACCAATTGTTGTACATGAAGGATTTTTGTAACCTAAGCATATCTGTTTATATCTATTCTTGTTAAACACAATCTTCTTGCATTTTATACATCAGTCTATTCTGACAAAAAATTCCTGAATCTTAATTTGTCATCCATAATTTTATTTATTTTTATGCTTCAATCATCCACATAACTGATAAATATAACATCTTTATTTGATCCACATTGCTTGAAAAACTGTTTCAAAAGACAAAGCTGTGAATTTTAGATACATATCTTTGAACCTTGGTTTATACATTTCTAAACTGAGACACTTGAACTAGATAATCTCAGCAGTATCTTCCACCTCTAAACTTCTACATGACAAATAATAGCCATATTGTGATAAATTAATATTCTTTAGAATACATATACACATATGATGTTTAAAATATTTATATCTCTAGCTCTTTAATAATTTTATCATTTTTTTAATTCAACATGTTGAGAGAGTTCACTTAGGCAGATAGATAGTCCAAGACTGCCTTATGGAGGAGCAAACATTCTTTTCTCCACATTTTTTTGCCTTAGCCATGTAGGACATGTTTCCTTTAAGCTTTGTGTTAATTTTGCAACAATCTATTTTATTTGAGAACTGGCCAGTCTTTAAGCAGATTATATCTTATGAAAAATGCTTTGCTTAGGCTTCATGTTAATGACTATTATTGTAACAGATCTCACCTGGGAGTATGTTTTCCCATATCACTGCTTTCTCACTTGGAGACATGGAACTCAGAGCCCTTTCTCCTTGACTAGTCTTATACCTATATTATCTCAAGTTGCATGTTGTGGGGGAATAAGTCTGGCAAGGCTTTCACAGCCTTGAGGCATTCTTTTTATCTATTCTCAACAGTCAGTTGAAAATTATATAATGCCCTGCTTAACACTAGTGAGGTGGGCACTCTCCGACCTGCTTCGAGTGTCTTTTGCTGGAAGCTTTCTCTATCTTTTCACTTTAATAAAATCTCTGCTACACAAACCTCTGAGTGACTGAAACTGCATCTTTGGTCCCAGAGTGAAATTTTCTCCTTTGGAGACTACAAACTTGGCACTGTTCACTGTAAGCTACCAATGTGTACTAGAAATTCTCAAGTATACAATTATAACTCACCAGTATGTTGTAATGACCCATAAAACATTGCCAATTAATTCATTGATACTAACAATTAAGTATCTATGCATTTTTATTTAAAAATATTATAGTATGTTTCACCAAGAATGTTTATTAACTCTTCGTTAAATTGAACTGAACATGCATACATCGAACCAACCACCATGTTCACATACTGTGAGTTGGTAAAAATCGAAGAATGAATAGCCCATAAGCATGTAAGCACTTACACTGATGATTTGAAGCAAAATATAACTTGATTATGCATATGGTATATAAGGATCACAGTCAGTGAGCAAGTAACCTAGTCTGAAAATAACTTAATGCATATGTGGGGGTTTGTGCATGTGCATTTTTGTGAAAAATTCTGGGAATTATACATGGATTGGATGAGAATTATTGAGAGTTTTAATGAATATTAATTTTAGCCAAATGGCTAACAAGAAGTGGTAACATTTTATCTGTTCTGAATGAGAAAAAGTTCGTTCTAACAGGAACTCTGCAATTTCAGACTTAATTAATTTATACCATGAGATGGGGAAGAGATCAGGAGACTAGTGGGTAAGAGGAGGATTCTTTCTTGAAATGATAGTTGACCTGATTGAGGCTAGGATAGTTGCTTTGTAGCAGTTCCAGGATCTGTGTGAAGGTAGAGAGTGAAGTATTTCAGGTAAAGAAAACAAAGTTCAAGGTGCTAGAGTATCGGGCAAGATGTGGTTGTGGAGTAGTGGGTGAAGAGAGTGGGAAGAGTGAGGTCAGAGGCCAACAGGGCTCTATAGTTAGTTTCTAAATATACAATCAGTCAAATATTTTAATTTTTTTAAAAAAGCAAAAACAAACAAACAAACAAAAACTCTGAGAAAATAGGGAAATTGTAGGAGTACAGGAATCAAAAGAAGGAGAGAAGTTAATAGAACACTGTGGTGGTCCAGACAAGAGTCTATAGGGGCTATGATAATAGTGAGATAAGAGAATGAGGCAATTTTGATTTAATTTGAAAACATATTTGTTAGTAGTATATTTTATTTCTAATGGATGGAACTTTTATTTTTTTAAAGAACAAATAAATTTGACTAAGAAAAATTCACTTTTTAAAATGAGAAATTTATAAGTTGATCATAATGTATATGATAATATTTGAACATGAAATTATATATGACCATGTTAACTTAAAAAATTTTGGAAAATTTGAAAAATTTTGATATTTCATAAAAATTCCCCCCAAAATTCTTGAGAGATTGAACAAATAAAAACAGAAACTAAAATTTTCTGCTACAGAATACAAAGTTTGCATGAAATCATGACAATGAGATGAATCTTCCAATGAAATATGAGGATAATACATCAGGTATAAGATTCAATTTTAGATCATCAACAGAGCAATTTCTTTAAACTCTAATTTTTTGTATATTTCAGTGAAAGAGTCTACCATCTCCTGTGATCACTGTTAAAAACAATCACTTTTGCCAGAGATTAAGATTACTATATAGAGAAAGTGTCATATATTTATCCCCAATTTTGAGTACAGTGATAGGTTTTGTCTGAAAATGGTAGGATCACATAGAGTTGGGGAGAGTCTGGTCTCAAAGAGAATCCTTCCTATGCCAATGCACCCCTTTTCCCTAAAATACAATTTAAAAAAATCCATCACAAGGCCATTGCTCCTTCTTAAAAAAACAAAAAGTTGATAAATTACCTTCTTGAAAAATATATGTCTCAAAGTCATACCTAAGAAAAATTCTAATCCCTCTTTAAGTATCCAGTCATTACTCTTCTTAATAAGAACAAATACATCCATTGTAAAGTGGCTGAATGAAAACAGAATCACCAAAATAACAAACAATTCTCATTTGGAAAGAGAAAAAAGAAGTCAAATATATTTGGTTGACATTTTTCTTGACAGAAATAGCAAAATATACCCTAAGAAGTTAAATAAATCCTTTGTTAGTTTATTCCCTAAACTATGCCCACAGAGCATATGAACCATAGCCCTTAATTGTCCTGTAGGGTTGTTACAGAGGGTTGTAATTTAGCTAGGTTATCTGATTATGTTAATTGACAGATTATGAGGTTTTTAGTAACTTTATGAACTCATAAACTAAGCAAGTAGTTTTGTTGTGATATGATATTTGAATGTTGAACTTGTCCTATGAATTTCTAATTCAACAGCAGAGTAACACTCAAACATTTAACCCTGAAAATTATGGCTTTCATTTTTGTAAATACTTGAGGACAATGTAATGATTTTCCCCCAGGATATATCCAAAGTTGTGCTGTAGCTGTGGTTCAGGATCCTTGTAGATATAAGGCCTCTCCCACTTATTTAGTTCTCCCTCTCTCATGCTCAGTTTTCCTATAAACTGCCTTCATTTGTAATAAGTGTAGTCTTGCTTAGGTAATTCAGGTTTTTTCATTTCTGCAAAGTTAATGCTTATTTTACTCCCAGTCAATTTGTGTTGCTGAGTGAAGGGAGAAGGGGCTTCTTTTAACACACTGCATGCTAATTTCTCTGCTTTCATACTGGTAAATTTAGACTGAAATCATAAAAAAAAAATCATAAGAAAATCCCAATGTTCATTTCAGCTCTATTTGCAATAGCTGGGATGTGTAACCAGCCTAGATGACCATCGACAGATGAATGGATAAAGAAGCTGTGTTACATATACACAATAAAATATTCAGTTGAGTTCAGTTGCTCAGTTATTTTGGACTCTATGACCCCATGGACTGCAGGACTCCAGGCTTCCCTGGCCATCACCAACTCCTGGAACTTGGTCAAATTCATGTATATCGAGTCAGTGCTGCCATCCAACCATCTCATCCTCTGTTGTCCCCTTCTCCTGTCTTCAATCTTTCCCAGCATGAGGGTCTTTTCAAATCAGTCAGTTCTTTGCATCAGGTGGCCAAAGTGTTGGAGTTTCAGCCTCCAGAAAAGCATCTACTTCTGCATTATTGATTACACCAAAGCCTCTGACTGTGTAGATCACAACAAACTGTGGAAAATTCTTCAAGAGATGGAATACAAGACCTCCTTACCAGGCCTCTTGAGAAATCTGTATGCAGGTTAAGAAGCAACAGTTAGAAACAGACATGGAACAACAGATTGGTTTCAAATTGGGAAAGGAATACATCAATGCTGTATATTGTCATCCTGCTTATTTAACTTATATGAAGAGTACATCATACAAAATGCTGGGCTCGATGAAGCACAAGCTGGGATCATATTTGCCAGGAGAAATATCTATAGCCTCAGAAATGCAGATGATACCACCCTTATTGGAGAAAGTGAAGAGGAAATAAAGGGCCTCTTGATGAAAGTGAAAGAGGAGATTGAAAAAGTTGGCTGAAACCTCAACATTCTGAAAACTGAGATCATGGCATCCAGTCCTATCACTTCATGGCAAAGATGGGGTAACAGTGGAAACAGAGACAGACTTTATTTTCTTGGGCTCCAAAATCACTGCAGATGATGACTGGAGCCATGAAATTAAAAGAGGCTTGCTCCTTGGAAGAAAAACTATGATCAACCTAGACAGCATATTAAAAGGAAGAGACATCAATTTGCCAACAAAGGTCTGAAGTCAAAGCTATGGTTTTTCCAGTAGTCATGTATGGATGTGAGAGTTGGTCTATAAAGAAAGCAGAACCCCGAAAAATTGCTGCTTTTGAATTGTGGTGTTGGAGAAGACTATTGAGAGTCCTTGGACTGAAAGGATATCCAACCAGTTCATCCTAAATGAAATCAGTCCTGAATAGTCATTGGAAGGATTGATGCTGAAGCTGAAACTCCAGTACTTTAGCCACCTGATGCAAATAAATGACTCATTGGAAAACACCCTGATATTAGGAAAGATTGAAGTCAGGAAGAGAAAGGGATGACAGAGGATGAGATGGTTGGATAGCATCACCAATTCGATGGAAATGAGTTTGTTATAGCTCTGGGAGTTGGTGATGCACACGGAAACCTAGTATGATGCATTCCATGGGGTCACAAAGAGTTGGAAACAACTGATCGACTAAATTGAACTGAACCTCTACCAACTCTGATTCTATCAAGCTGGAGATACTAATATTCACCTTTTCTATTTCATAGTTTAACAGAATTCCATGGTGGGGCAAAAGCCAAAATTGGCAAGTCCATGTTGTTCTGAAAGGAAATATTTTTCAGACAATGAAATGTTTTAGTGGCCAACCATGATTACCACTTAGTTGAAGATTCATATTCTCTACTCAGAAGCAATAAACTAGAGAAGTTTCTCAGAATTTTTTTCTGTGTATCCTCAAACATTTCAATGACAGTTCAGTTCAGTCGCTTAGCGTAACCAACTCTTTGCAACCCCATGGACGGCAGCACACCAAAACTCATGTCCATTGAGTCGGTGATGCCATCCAACCATCTCATTCTGTGCTGTGCCCTTCTCCTGCACTCAATCATTTCAGGCATCAGGATTTTTCAAATAAGTCAGCTCTTCGCATGAGGTGGCCAAAGAATTAGATTTTTAACTTCGGCATCAGTCCTTCCAATGAACATTCAGGATTGATCTACTGGATGGAGTCCTAGGATGGACTGGTTGGATCTCCTTGCAGTCCAAGGGACTCTCAAGAGTCTTCTTCAACACCACAGATCAGAAGCATCAATGGTTTCATGCTCAGCTTTCTTTATAGTACAACTCTCACATCCATACATGATTACTGGAAAAACATAGCCTTGACTAGACAGACATTTGTTGGCAAAGTAATGTCTCTTGTTTTTAATATGCTATCTAGGTTGGTCATGACATTCCTTCCAAGGAGTAAGTGCCTTTTAATTTCATGGCTGCAGTCACCATTTGCAGTGATTTTGGAGAACCCCAAAATAAAATCAGCCACTTTTTCCATTATTTCCCTATCTATTTGACATGACATGATGGGACCAGATGCCATGATCTCAGTTTTCTGAATGTTGAGCTTTAAGCTAATTCTTTCACTCTCCTCTTTCACTTTCATCAAGAGGCTCTTTAGTTCTTCTTCACTTTCTGCTATAAGGGTGGTGCCACCTGCATATCTGAGGTTATTGATACTTCTCCCGCCAATCTTGATTCCAGCATGTGCTTCGTCCAGCCCAGTGTTTCTCATGATGTACTCTGTATATAGTTAAATAAGCAGGGTGACAATATACAGCCTTGACATTCTCTGTTCCCTATTTGGAACCAGTCTGTTGTTGCATATCCAGTTTTAACTGTTGCTTCTTAACCTGCATACAGATTTCTCAGAGGCAGGTCAGGTGGTCTGATATCCCCATATCTTTCAGAATTTTCCACAGTTTATTGTGATCCACACAGTAAAAGGCTTTGGCACAGTCAATAAGACAGAAATAGATTTTTTTTCCCTCTGGAACTCTCTTGCTTTTTCAATGATCCTGCAGATGTTGGCAATTTTATCTCTGGTTCCCCTGCCTTTTACAAATCCAGCTGGAACATCTGGAAGTTCATAGGTGATGTACTGTTGAAGCTTGGATTGGAGAATTTTGAGCATTACTTTATAAGCATGTGGGATGAGAGCAAGTGTGCAGTAGTTTGAGCATTCTTTGGCATTGATTATGTTTCAAGAGAACAGCATCAAAACATGTATATCTAGGGTGAAACAGATCACCAGCCCAGGTTGGATGCATGGGACAAGTGCTCAGGCCTGGTGCACTGGGAAGACCCAGAGGGATGGGGTGGAGAGGGAGGTGGGAGGGGGGACCGGGATGGGGAATACATGTAAATCCATGGCTAATTCATTTCAATGTATGACAAAAACCACTGCAATGTTGTAAATAATTAGCCTCCAACAAATAAAAAAAAAAAAAAAAAAGAGATTGGAATGAAAACTGATCATTTCCAGTCCTGTGGTCACCTCTGAGTTTTTAAAATTTGCTGGCCTATTGAGTGCAACACTTTCACAGCATCATCTTTTAGGATTTGGAATGGCTCAACTGGATTTCCATCACCTCCACTAGCTTTGTTCGTAGTGATTTCTCCTGAGGCCCACTTAACCTCACATTCCAGGATGTCTGGCTCTAGGTGAGTGATCACACCATCATAATCATCTGGGTCATGAAGATCTTTTTTGTACAGTTCTTCTGTGTATTCTTGCCACCTCTTCTAAATATCTTCTGCTTCTATTAGGTCCATATGATTTCTGTCCTTTATTGAGCCCATCTTTGCATAAAATGTTCCCTTGGTATCTCAAATTTTCTTGAAGAGATCTCTAGTGTTTCCCATTCTATTGATTTCCTCTGTTTCTTTGCACTGATCACTGAGGAAGACTTTCTTGTTTCTCCTTGCTATTCTTTGAAACTCTGCATTTAAATGGGTGTATCTTTCTTTTTCTCCTTTGTTTGCTTCTCTTCTTTTCACAGTTATTTGTAAGGCCTCCTCAGACAGCCATTTTGCTTTTTTGCATTTCTTTCTCTTGGGGATGGTCTTGATTCCTGTCTCATATACCATGTCACAAACCTCTGTCCATAGTTCTTCAGGCACTCTGTTTATCACATGTAGTCCCTTAAATCTGTTTCTCACTTCTACTGTATAATTGTAAGAGATTTGATTTAGGTCACCCCTGTGTGGTCTAGTGGTTTTCCCTACTTTCTTCAATTTGTGTATGAATTGGACAATAAGCAGTTCATGATGTGAGCCACAGTGAGCTCCTGGTCTTGTTTTTGCTGACTGTATAGTTTCTCCATCTTTGGCTGCAAAGAATGTATAATCAATCTGATTTCAGTGTTGACCATCTGGTGATGTCCATGTGTACAGTCTTCTTTTGTGGTGTTGGAAGAGTGTGTTTGCTATGACCAGTGCATTCTCTTATCAAAATTCTGTTAGACTTTGCCCAGCTTCATTATGTACTTCAAAGCCAAATTTGCCTGTTAATCCAGGTGTTTCTTGACTTTCTACTTTTGCATTCCATTCCCCTATAATAAAAAGGATTTTTTTTTTTTTTTTTTTTTTTTTGGTGTTAGTTCTAAAAGGTCTTGTAGGTCTTCTTAAAACCATTCAGCTTCAGTTTCTTCAGGATTACTGGTCAGGGTATAGGCTTGGATTACCATGATATTGAATGGTTTGCCTTGAAAATGAACAGAGATCATTCTCTAGCTCATGAGATTATATCCAAGTACTACCTTTCGGACTCTTCTGTTGACTATGATGGCTAATCCATTTTTTCCTAAGGGTTCTTTCCCACAGTAGTAGATATAACAATCATCTGAGTTAAATTTACCCATTCCAGTCCATTTTAGTTCACTGATTACTAAAATGTTGACATTCACTCATGCCATCTCCTGTTTGACCACTTCCAATTTACCTTGATTCATGGCCCTAATATTCCAGGTTCCTATGCAATATTGCTCTCTACAACATCAGACCTTGCTTCTATCACCCATCACATTCACAGCTGGGTGCTGTTTTTGTTTTGGCTCCATCTTTTCATTCTTTCTGAATTTATTTCTCCACTCATCTCCAGTAGCATCTTGGACACCTACTGACTTGGGAAGTTCATCTTTCAGTGTCCTATCTTTTGCCTTTTCATATTGTTCATGGGGTTCTCAAACCAAGAATACTGAAGTGGTTTGCCATTCCCTTCTCTAGTGGACCACATTTTCTCAGAACTCTCCACCATGACCCATCTGTCTTGGGTGGCCCTACACAGCATGGCTTAGTTTCGTTGAGTTGACAGTCTGTTATTATTTATTAACTGCATATGTTTTATGTTTTAAAGTCTGGGACGACTTCCCTGGTGGCTCAGATGGTAAAGCGTCTGCCTACAATTCAGGAGACCCGAGTTCAATCCCTGGGTCGGGAAGATCTTCTGGAGAAGGAAATGGCAACCCACTCCAGCATTCTTGTCTGGAAAATCTCATGGATGGAGGAGCCTGGTGGGCAGTAGTCAGTCTGTGGGGTCGCAAAGAGTCGGACACGACTGAGCGACTTCACTTTCACTTTCACTTAAAGTCTGGGACACTTCTTCTAAGGTATGTCCAACTATATTTTATTTAACCAGAAACACTATAACTAACATGTCTCTATATATTTCCACAGTGTTTTATTTTTGTTGTTCACTTACATTAAGCATGTATGTACTCTTTTCCTTTCTCCCTCCTTCGCTGTCCTGTGGCTACCAAGTTCCAATAATATTGTTTTTGTCACCGGTGCCTGAGCCAGCTCAGATTAGCTTAATGAACCTTTAAGAAGGCAGTCAATTTCTTCTTTCTATTCTTTTCTTTATAGTGATTCAGATTTACTTTTGCATATTTAATGAAATAACTCTAAAATAATCTCTCAGAAAAAGGTTTTTTTGTTGTTGTTGAGACAACATAGTTTTGATATAAGAAGATAAAATAATATTCACAAAGCAACATCCTACAAATAAATTGCTTATGTAACAATTATTTATTTGCTTTTAAGTATTGAATAATTTTTTATGATAATTTTAACTTAGTGGTTTAATTTAGAGATTTGCCTTTTTCTAGATGAGGATATTGACACTTGTGACACATATGTGATTTCTTAAATTATAGTCCCTGTATATTTCCAGCTAAAATATGAAAAAAAAAAAAACCACCATTTTTTCATATTTTAGCAGATGCTACAAAAAAATATGGCTTTTTGATTATTATCATTTTGGACAAACTTAAAAATAAAACAAATTACACTTTCCATATATATATATATATATACACATATACATACATATATATGGAAAACCTACTTTGTTTAATACTACTTCACATTTTGACATACAAAGAAATCATGTCATAAATAAGATAAAATATCTTTAATTATTTGAGTAAAATGTATATGTATTTAAAATTTTAAGACATTTACGTTTTCTTTACAGATCTTCTGTGTTATTTGCATATTTTTGTTAAACATATATGTAATCTTTTTTCAAAAAAATGTAAATATTTCTCCAAATGGAACATTTATTAATGATATAATGCATATGTCAACATTGTTGCTACTCCTGCTGCTGCTGAGTCGCTTCAGTTGTGTCCAACTCTGTGCGACCTTATAGACAGAAGCCCATCAGTCTTCCCCGTCCTTGAGATTCTCGAAGCAAGAGTACTGGAGTGGGTTGCCATTTCCTACTCCAATGTTAACAATAGCAGACATACAAAAGCATGTTGTCAGTTTTAGGTAAAACATGTTAAGCTAATTTAGTTCTTCTACAATAGATAGAAGATTATAAAATTTTTGAGTTGAATGAATCCAAAATGCAAAATAGGTTCCATTCAAGATCAAAGACTGGGGATTCTAAACTATTTTAGTGGTTAAGAGGTGAATGATACAAGTCATGGGGACATAACCATTGAGAAGTGAATGGATGAAAAAATAATGAAAATCATAAAAAGAAATAATGCACTTTTATACTTTAAATGTGTTTGTTTATATGAGGACACTTTAGCCTTTAGTCAAAACACCAGTACACTGTGTTCTCTTCTGACTACAGAACTCATCTAAAACAAAGCCACTCATTCTTATCAACTTATATTTCTTAACATATTTCACATATAGGTTTAAATGTTGTATTTAAGAAAACATCATATTTTTATTCTAAAAATAGAATAAAAGCTTTGAAATTTCTGTTTCTATCTATCATGTATCTAATCATCCTATGACAATGGCTAGTACTGGATAATTTGTTCTATGCTAAAACTCAAACTATTTTAAAGGAATCTATTTAGTAAAGTTTGCCATTATCATCACTCTATGGATGGAAAAAATACAACTGGTTAGTTCCATGGATTTGGAATACAAAGCCAGGATTTCTGGTTTGCAAACCTGTGTAAAGTTCTTTGATGTTCGTGAATGGCCCAAAACCCTTTAAGTCTGTGAAAGATGTTGCAGGTGAACTGATGAGATTTATAGTTTAATGATAGTATATGAATTGTTCCATCAGTTTTTGGCTATTGCAACAGAACAGTGGAGAGTTGTTAGAAGGCAGGACTTGAATGTGTAGCTTCCAATTTGATTATTTTGCTTCAAACCCTCACTCATAAACTTAGTAGCCAATTTATTTATTTTTCTATCTCATATTCTCCTATACAAAATGAGGCAATATGGTATTTATGGCTAAAACAAGTAATCAAATGTAAAAACTTTATATCTATAAAGAAATTTTTAGCTTGAAATTCCATTAGATTCCATAATATGTTCAATGTTTGTTTAGTTCATGCTGAATAAGTAAATAAGAAGAAATAAATAATGGCTCACTGAAAAAGACTCTGATGCTGAAAAAGGCTAAAGACAAAAGGGGAGGTGGGGCAGCAGAGTATGAGATGGACATGAATTTGAGAAAACTCCAGAAGAAAAATCAAGTGGGCCTTAGGAAGTATCACTATGAACAAAGCTAGTGGAGGTGGTAGAACTACAGCTGAGCCAATTCAAATCCTAACACACGATGTTGTTAAAGTGTTGCACTCAATACGCCAGCAAATTTGCTACACTTATCAGTGGGCACAAGGCTGGAAAATGTCAGTTTTCATTCTAATCCCAATAAAAGCAATGACAAAGAAAATTCACATCATCGCACAATTGCACTCGTTTTACATGCTAGCCAGGTTCTGCTCAAAATTATCCAAGCTGGGTTTCAACAGTATGTAAACCAAGAACTTCCAGATGTTCTAGCAGGATTTGAAAAAGCAGAGGAACAAGAGAGCAAATTGCCAAAATCTTTTGTCTCATAGACAAAGTAAGAGAATTCCAGAAAAACATCTACTTCTGTTTCACTTACTACATGAAAGCATTTGACTGTGTGGATCACAGAAAACTGTGGAAAATTCTTCACGGGTTGGGGATACCAGACTACCTTGTCTGCCTCCTGAGAAATCTGTAAGAAGATTAAGAAGCAAAATTTAGAACTGGAAATGGAACAATGGACTGATTCCAAAGTGGGAAAGAAGAACGTCAAGGCTGTATATTGTCACCCTGCTTGTTTAACTTATATGAGGATCACATCAAGAGAAATGGTGGGCTGAATGAAGCACAAGCTGGAATCAAGATTGCTGGGAAAAATATCAATAACCTCAGATACACAGGTGACACCACCCTTATGGTAGAAAGAGAAGAAGAGTTAAATAGCCTCTTGATGAAAATTTAAAAAGAGAGTGGAAAATCTGGCTTGAAACACAGCATTCTAAAAAGGAAGATCATGGCATCTAGTACCATTAGTTCAGTTCATCCTC
Source organism: Odocoileus virginianus (assembly GCF_023699985.2). Classification (NCBI taxonomy): domain Eukaryota; kingdom Metazoa; phylum Chordata; class Mammalia; order Artiodactyla; family Cervidae; genus Odocoileus; species Odocoileus virginianus. Next base: position 53,178,363 of record NC_069692.1, read on the forward strand.
TCAGTCATGTCCAACTCTTCACAACCCAATAGACTGCAGTAAGCCAGGCCACCCTGTCCACCACTAATTCCCAGAGTTTACCCAAGCTCACCTCCATGGAGTCAGTGATGCCATCCAACTATCTCATCCTCTGTCATCCCCTTCTCTTCCTGCCCTCCATCTTTCCCAGCATCAGGGTCTTTTCAAAAGAGTCAGCTCTTTGAATTAGGTGGCAAAAGGATTAGAGTTTCAGTTTCAACCTCAGTCTTTCCAATAAGCACTCAGGACTGATCTCCTTTAGGATGGACTGGCTGGATCTCCTTGCAGTTCAAGGGACTCTCAAGAATCTTCTCCAATACCACATCAAAAGAATCAATTCTTCAGCACTCAGCTTTCTTTATAGTCCAACTCTCACATCCATATATGACTACTGGAAAAACTATAGCCTTGACGAGATGAGACCAGTCCCAACAATTCATGGCAAGTAGATGGGGCAACAATGGAAACAGTGACAGACTATATTTTCTTAGGAACCAAAATTACTGGAGATGGTGACTACAGGAACAAAATTAAAAGACACTTGCTCCGTGGAAGAAAATATAGACCAACCTAGATCAGTTCAGTTCAGTTCAGTTCAGTCACTTAGTCATGTCTGACTTTTTGGGACCCCATGAATCACAGCACGCCAGGCTTTCCTGTCCACCACTAACTCCCAGAGTTTACTCAAACTCACCTCCATGGAGTCAGTGATGCCATCCAACCATCTCATCCTCTGTTGTTCCCTTCTTCTCCTGCCCTCAACCTTTCTAGGCATCAGGATCTTTTCAAATGAGTTAACTCTCTGCATCAGGTGGCTGAAATATTGGAGTTTCAGCTTCAATATCAGTCCTTCCAATGAACACCCAGGATTGATCTCATTTAGGATGGACTGGCTGGATTTCCTTGCAGTCCAAGGGATTCTCAAGAGTTTTCTCCAACACTGCAGTTAAAAGCATCAATTCTTCAACACTCATCTGTCTTTATAGTCCAACTGTCACATCCATACATTAATACTGGAAAAATGATAGCTTTGACTAGAAGGACCTATGTTGGAAAAGTAATGTCTCTGCTTTTTAATATACTATCTAGGTTGGTCATAACTTTCTTTCCAAGGAGTAAGGGTCTTTTAATTTCAGAGCTGCAATCACCATCTGCAGTGATTTTTGAGCCCAGAAAAAATAAAGTCAGCCACTGTTTCCACTGTTTCCCTATCTATTTACCATGAAGTGATAGGACCAGATGCCATGATCTTAGTTGTCTGAATGTTGACTTTTAAGCCAACTTTTTCACTCTCCTCTCACTTTCATCAAGAGGCTCTTTAGTTCTTCTTCACTTTCTGCCATAAGGGTGGTGTCATTTGCATATCTGAGGTTATTGATATTTTTTCTGGCAATCTTGATTCCAGCTTGTGTGTCCTCCATCCCAGCATTTTCATGATGTACTCTGCATATAAGTTAAATAAGCAGAGTGACAATATACAGCCTTGACATACTACTTTTCCAATTTGGAACCAGTCTGTTGTTCCATGTCCAGTTCTAACTGTTGCTTCCCTTCCTGCATACATGTTTCTCAAGAGGCAGGTCAAGTGGTCTGGTATTCCCATCTCTTGAAGAATTTTCCAGTTTACTGTGATCCACACAATCAAAGTCTGGGGCATAGCCAATAAATCAGAAATAGATGTTTTCCTGGAATGCTCTTGCTTTTTTGATGATCCAATGGATGTTGGCAATTTTATTACTGGGTCCTCTGCCTTTTCTAATACCTGTTTGAACATCTAGAAGTTCATGGTTCACATATTGCTGAAGCCTGGCTTGGAGAATTTTGAGCATTACTTTAGTAGCATGTGAGATGAGTGCAATTGTGCAGTAGTTTGAGCATTCTTTGGCATTACCTTTCTTTGGGATTGGAATGAAAACTGATCTTTTCCAATCCTGTGGCCACTGCTTAGTTTTCCAAACTTGCTGACATATTGAGTACAGCACTTTCACAGCATCATCTTCCAGGATTTGAAATAGCTCAAATGGAATGCCATCACCTCCACTAGTTTTGTTCATAGTGATGTTTCCTAAGACCCACCTGACTTCACATTCCAGGATGTCAGTCTCTATGTGAGTGTCCATAATCACACCTTCATGATTAACTGGGTCATGACAATCTTTTTTTGTACAGTTCTGTGTATTCTTGCCACCTCTTCTTAATATCTTCTGCTTCTGTTAGGTCCATATCATTTCTGTCTTTTATTGAGCCAATCTTTGCATGCAATGTTCCTTTGGCATCTCTAATTTTCTTGAAGAGGTCTCTAGTCTTTCCCATACTATTGTTTACCACTATTTATTTTCATTGATCACTGAGGGAAGCTTTCTTATTTCTCCTTGCTATGCTTTGGAACTCTGCATTCAAATGGGCATATTGTTCCTTTTCTCCTTTGTTTTTCGCTATTTGTAAGGCCTCCTCAGGCAGCCATTTTTCTTTGTTGCATTTGTTTTTCCTGGGGATGGTCTTGATCCCTGTCTCCTATACAATGTCATGAGCCACCATTCATAGTTCATCAGGCATTCTGTCTATCAGATCTAGTCCCTTCAATCTATTTCTCACTTCCACTGTATAATCATAAGGGATTCGATTTAGGTCATAGCTGAATGGTCTAGTGGTTTTCCCCACTTTTTAAATTTAAGTCTGGATTTGGCAATAAGGAGTTCATGATCTGAGCCACAGTCAGCTCCTGGTCTTGTTTTTTGCTGACTGTATAGAGCTTCTCCATCTTTGGCTGCAAATAATAAAATCAATCTGATTTCATTGTTGGCCATCTGGTGATGTCCATGTGCAGAGTCTTCTCTTGCATCATTGGAAGAGGCTGTTTACTATGACCAGTGTGTTCTCTTGGCAGAATTCTGTTAGCATTTGCCCTGCTTCATTCCGTACTCCAAGGCCAAATTTGCCTGTTACTCCAAGTGTTTCTTGACTTCCTACTTTTGCATTCCAGTCCCCTATAATGAAAAGGACATCTTATCTTATAAATCTTCATAGAACCATTCAACCTTAGCTTCTTCAGCATTTCTCTTCAGGGCATAGGCTTGGATTACCGTGATATTGATTGGTTTGCCTTGGAAACGAACAGAGATCATTCTGTCCTTTTTGAGATTGCATCCAAGTACTGCATTTCAAACTCTTTCTTAACGGTGATGGTTACTCCATTTCTTCTAAGGGATTCCTGCCCACAGTAGTTGATATAATGGTCATCTGAGTTAAATTAACCCGTTCCAGTCCATCTTAATTTGCTGATTCCTAAAACATCGATGTTCACTCTTGCCATCTCCTGTTTGACTTCTTCCAATTTGCCTTGATTCATGGACATTCATAATATTCATAATATTCCAGGTTCCTATGCAATATTGCTTTTTACAGCATTGAATCTTGCTTCTATCACCAGTCCTGTCCACAACTGGGTGTTAGTTTTGAATTGGCTCCAACCCTGCATTCTTTCTGGAGTTATTTCTCCACTGATCTCCAGTAGCATATTGGGTACCTACTGCCCTGGGGAGTTCATCTTTCAGTGTCCTATCTTTTTGTGTTTTCATACTGTTTATGGGGTTCTTGAGGTAAGATTACTGAAGTGGTTTGCCATTCCCTTCTCCAGTGGGCCACATGCTGTCAGACAAATCTAGAAAGCATATTAAAAAGCAGAGACACTACATTGCTGACAAGTTCCATATAATCAAATCTATGATTTTTCCACTACCCATGTATGGATGTCAGAGTTGGATCCCAAAGAAGGCTGAGCACTGAATAGTTGGTGGTTATGAACTGTGGTGTTAGATAAGACTCTCGAAAGTCCCTTGGACTGCAAGCAAATCAAACCAGTCAATCCTAGTGGAAATCTAACCTGAATATTCATTGGAAGGACTGATACTGAAGCTGAAGCTCTTGTACTTCTGCCATCTGATGTGAAGAACTGACTTATTAGAAAAATGACCCTGAAGCTGGGAAAGATTGAAGGCAGGAGGGAAAGGAGATGACAGAGGATGAGATAGTTGTATGGCCTCACCGACCCAATGAACACAAGTTTGAGAAGGTTCTGGGAGATAGTGAAGGATAAGGAAGCCTGGCATGCTGTAGTCCATGAGGTCACAAAGGATTGGACACAACTGAATAACTGAACAACAGCCAAGAGGTAGTGAAAGACAGGGGAGCCTGGCATGCTGAAGTCCATGAGGTCACAAAGACGACTTTAGAGACAAAAACAACAAAATAAATAGGTTTTAAAGTTAAAAATTTGGTCCTGGACAAATATCAATATAAATAAATCTGAGAAAAACATATTTTAAAGGAATACAATTTCTGAAATATCTGTAAGCATTACAATTTGACATTACCCCACTGCAAGCAACTAGTCTGTTGGACTTGTCTAAGTGTTAATGGTGCTAAAAAATAACTAGTCAATTCAAAGTTTGTGTATTATTTCAATTGAGTACTGCAATTTCATTCCTGGCCTTCATCTGACGTTATTCCTTACAATCAGTATACCTGATAATATAGAACACATTAAAATTTTAAACAGCTATACTCAAATGTGTCAGCTTTGTAAGTTAGTATATGTAGATAATATTACACCTTATGTTTGCTAAGTGTCTTGTTTGATCATAATGTGTCAGTGGAATAAACAATATATAAAATAACAGTTAAAGTATATAAAGGATTTTCCCTGTAGCTAAGATGGTAAAGAATCTGCCTGCAATGCCAGAGACCAGGGTTTGATCACTGGGTTCGGAAGATCGTCTGGAGAAGGGAGTGGTAATCCCTTGCCTGAAGGTAATTCTTGCCTGAAAAATCCCACGGACAGAGGAACGTGATGGGCTACAGACCATGATGTCACAAAGTTTATAAAATCTTGATGTTCAAATTTAGAATAGAATCTATATCTTACTTTTACACACTGATGGATATCAGGTTTAATGGTCCAAACTCAGAAAGTTATTCTTGTTCAATTCAGTTCAGTTCTGTCACTCAGTTTTGTCTGACTCTTTGCGACCCCATTACCTGTAGCATGCCAGGCTTCCCTATCCATCACCAACTCCCAGAACTTGCTCAGAGGATTGATTTCCATTTGGATTGTTCAATTCAGTTCAGTTCAGTTCAGTCGCTCAGTCGTGTCTGACTCTTTGGGACCCCATTGACTGCAGCACAGTCAGGCCTCCCTATCCATCACCAATTCCAAGAGTTTACTTAAACTCCTGGCCATTGAGTTGGTGATGCCATCCAACCATCTCATCCTCTGTCGTCCCCTTCTCCTCCCACCTTCAATCTTTCTCAGCATCAGGGTCTTTTCAAATGAGTCAGTTCTTCACATCAGGTGGCCAAAGTGTTGGAGTTTCAGCTTCAGCATCAGTCCATTCAATGAATATTCAGGACTGATTTCCTCTAGGATGGACTGGCTGGATCTCCTTGCAGTCCAAGGGACTCTCAGGAGTCTTCTCCAACATCCAACTGATGTTCAAAAGCATCAGTTCTTTGGTGATCAACTTCCCTTATAGTCCAACTCTCACATCCATACATGACTACTGGAAAAACCATAGCTTTGACTAGAAGGATCTTTGTTGGCAAAGTTCAACTGCATAATTACTAATCATACTTTTGTTATATAGTTGCAAAATACACTATTAAGAAAGATGAATGAACATTAAAATGTAACTTGTCCCTCTGGGTCTTCCCAGTGCACCAGGCCCGAGCACTTGTCTCATGCATCCAACCTGGACTGGTGATCTGTTTCACTATAGATAATATACATGTGACCCACTGCAATATTGTAAAGTGATTAGCCTCCAACTAATGAAAAGAAATGAAAAATAAATAAATAAATAAAATGTAACTTGTCGAGTTTCCTCTTGAGTCTCCTATAAATATTTACCACTATTTAAAATATAATATTTAATTGACTTGAGAAATTTAAGGTGTGACTATTATAGTGACAAATCAAATAAGCTATGTATTAGCAAATAAAATATTTAATAATGAGACCAAGGTACTAAAACACAAAGGAGATCACAAAGAAGTTAGACAAAAGTCCATCCTATGCAAGTGGAAATATGTTAGTCTCCAAAATGCAAAGTAAAATGTATAGTCAAGGAAGTTTCTGTTTTTATTCTGAACCCACTGTAAGTTCAAGTTCTGGATGTTTATACTGAATACAACTTTCTTTAAAATATACATTTTACTTTCTAATATTAAAATCTTATGATACTTTGCAAATAATGCATTCATAGAAATTGATTAGCAGTTATTAGTTAAATTGAATTCAAAGATTTTTTATTAGTTACAATATCTGTTCATTCATCAAATTTAATGTTTGAAAATCATAAATCAATAACTTCTCATAACCTCTGTGCTTTCATGTAAATAGAAGCATGCATTAGCATACCTGTTCCTGTATATCAGAGGTTTCTTATGAACCAGACTTACTAGTCTGCTTAACTTGTCAGAAAGACACTGACATGAAACCCTTCATTTTCTGTTTCTAGGCACAGTTTCTTCCAACTTTTGTAATTTAGAGATTTCTGAAAATACACTTGAAAATACTGTAGAATAAAGTCTAAATTGTTATTTTTATTTTCAAAATTATATTCCTCAGATATGATGTAATTACTGTGTGATTGGACTGTACTAATTATTCAACCATTACCATTAGTATAAAATATTTTTATGTAGTTACGTGATATATAAAACATTATTGACATACAAATCAATAATGCGGTTAGATTATTGTTGCTCTTGCTATTATTCTTATTATTGACTAAGGAAATAAATGGTTATGGCATTTTCTCTATAAAAATAGATACCCTTTGTTTATCAGAGATTATTTCCAGAAATGAGAAAATAATGAGGTGGCATGTGTATTCTAAGCTGACTTTTACATATGTCTACAAAATAAATATATTAACTGAAACCAAAGCAGCATTAACCAGTTTTTAAATTCTTGATTTGGAGAAGTAAGAACCTGTATTTAGAAAGATGGCAATGATAACGCTATATGCAAGACAGAAAAAGAGACACAGATGTATAGTAGACTTTTGGACTCTATGAGAGAAGGTGAGGGTGGGATAATCTGAGAGAATAGCATCAAAACATGTATATTATCAAGTGTGAAACAGATCGCCAGTCCAGGTTGGATGAATGAGACAAGTGCTCGGGGCTGGCGCACTGGGATGACCCAGAGTGATGGGATTGGGAGGGAGGTGGGAGGGGGGTTCAGGATGGGGAACACATGTAAATCCATGGCTGATTCATGTCAATATATGGCAAAAATCACTACAATATTGTAAAGTAATTAGCCTCCAATTAATAAAAATAAATGAATAAAAAAAGAACTTGTATTTACTTTTCTTCTAGGATTTGGATTTTTCTTTTTAGACTAAAATTTGTAAATCTCCCCATTGTCATTGTCAAGTAAAATGTTTATGCTTTCTTTACTATATGCAAAATATATAGCCAATGGGAATTTGCTGTATCACTCAGTGAACTCAAACCAGGGCTCAGTAACCAACTAGCAGAGTGGATAGGATGGAAGATGGGAGGGAGGTTAAGAGGTTGGCTGCATATGTCTGTCTATAGCAGGTAGCTCAGCTGGTAAAGAATCTACCTGCAACTCAGGAGATCTTGGTTCTATTCTTGGATTGGGACAATCAGCTGGAGAAGGGAAAATCTACCCACTCCAGTATGCTTGGGTTTCCCTGTTGTCTTGGTTGGTAAGGAATCTGCCTGCAATGCATACGACCTTGGTTTGATCCTTGGGTTGGGAAGATCCCCTGGAGCAGGACAAGGCAACCCACTCCAGTATTCTTGTCTGGAGAATCCCCACGGACAGAGGATCCTGGCAGGCTACATGTGGTCTATGGGGTCACAAAGAGTCAGTCGGACATGACTGAGCAATTAAGCACAGCACAACACAGTTCTGTAAAGCAACTATCCTTCAAAACAAAAATAAATGCATTTGAGAAAATGTTTATGTTTTCTTACTGGATTTGTACAATTTGAAGACTAGCAAGATTAAAGGAATCATTAACCTTAAACCTTTAGCAAATAGCACCTTGGTGTGATATTAATATAATTAGATATACACTTTTTAGAGCAAATTAAATAAGAGCACTGCATACTAATTTAGAAGTCCTCTTTTGGGAATATGTACTAAATAGAAGTCTATTAAGAATAATGGATGGGTCTATTCCTGATTGAGACAGAAATTTTACATAATACCTACTTCACCACTGTTTGAAATTCACAAAATGTTTCTACATCTAGTACTTTCTTTGCTCCTTAAAACAAACCAATATTTTATTATACTCTTGCGATATAGACTCTTAGGGAGACTGCAAGTTTGCTAGCTTTTTGCAATGAGGAAACAACAACAAACTTCTTCTGGTTTCCTATATCCTACCATGAAATTTTTCTTTCATAACTTGTAGGATTCATAATACAAAAATATTTCCTCCAAAAAAATAAATGATGAAAAAGCAAAAAGGATCTTAAATGTTGGATGGAAAATTATTATCAGCGACTGTTATAGGCATATTAAACAATGACTGATACAATTATAAACACTTTATAAAGTTTTTATAGCAATAATTAATATAATTCTTATGAAAAAGAATGAAGATATAACCTTATGATTATGCAATATTCAAAATTTTGCATGTGGTAATCAATCATCATGGGAGGTTTCCCTGCTCCTCAGCTGTAAAGAATCTACCTGCCAATAAAGGAGACTGGGGATCGATACCTGGGTTGGAAGAATCACCTGCAGAAGAAAATGGTGACCCACTCCAGTATTCTTGCCTGGGAATTCCCATGGACAGAGGATCCTGGCACACTATAGTCCATGGGGTTGCAAAGGGTCAGACAATACTTAGTGACTAAACAACAGCAACAATTAATCAATCATCATACTAACATTAGGACATAATAGACATAATAAAAAAAGTTCAAAAGCTCCAATATTTTCTTCATGGGTATAATTTCTACAACATAATTATAATTGATAAGTTTAAGCTTTACTAAATGCTGTTCACATTATGTTTTCATTAAGTTAATGTCCAAGGATCCAGAATAGTTGATTAATGATCAAGACAAAAACTAGCCAGGGAACGTGAATTAACACCAAGGGGTAAGACAAAAATGCAATTCACCATTTCCCCATCACTTATTAAATGTTATTGTTTCAGAAGGTATTTTAAAGTACTCTATATGGCAGTTCTATTTCCAGCTTTTTAAGAAATCTCCACACTGTTTTCCATAGTGGCTGTACTAATTTGCATTCCCACCAACAGTGTAAGAGGGTTCCCTTTTCTCCACACCCTCTCCAGCATTTATTGCTTGTAGACTTTTGGATAGCTGCCATCCTGACTGGCGTGTAATGAGAAGACGAATGGATGAGGAAGCTGTGGTACATATACACCATGGAATATTACTCAGCCATTAAAAAGAATTCATTTGAATCAGTTCTAATGAGATGGATGAAACTTGAGCCCATTATACAGAGTGAAGTAAGCCAGAAAGATAAAGACCATTACAGTATGCTAACACATATATATGGAATTTAGAAAGATGGTAACTATAACCCTACATGCAAAGCAGAAAAACAGACTCAGATGTATATAACAGACTTGTGGACTCTGTGGGAGAAGGCGAGGGTGGGATGTTTCAAGAGAAGACTATCGAAACATGTGTATTATCTAGGGTGAAACAGATCACCAGTCCAGGTTGGATGCAGGAGACAAGTGCTCAGGCCTGGTGCACTGGGAATACCCAGAGGGATCGGGTGGAGAGGGAGGTGGGAGGGGGGACCTGGATGGGGAATACATGTAAATCCATGGCTAATTCATTTCAATGTATGACAAAAATCACTGCAATGTTGTAAGGTGATTAACCTCCAACTAATGAAAATAAATGGAAAAAGAAATAAAGTGCTCTATAAAACTAAAACAAATATAATTCAGCCAAATATAGGTAATACTTTCTGAGTGTTTCTTTTTTTAAATAAAATGTGAAAGTAACACATTTTCTGAATATATATACTATTATAACTCATTGGATATTATGTGTATGCATAGTACTCTATTCTCTCTTCTTTGTGTGTGAAAGTGGACCACCCACATTCCAGTGATTCTATGTTGAACTTTTTTTTTCCCCCAATGCCATGTTCCCCATAATTACCTTCATCTTGGTACTAGAGATACTCACAGAGATAGTAGGAAAATGAAATATGTTCTCACACTAGAAAAACGGTAGTGCTAGAGAAGACTCTTGAGATTCCTTGGACTGCAAGGAGATCAAACCAATCAATCCTGGAGGAAATCAACCCTGAATACTCTTTGGAAGGGATAATGCTGAGGCTGAAGCTCCAGTACTTTGGGCACCTGGTGCAAAGAGCCAACTTATTAGAAAAGACCCTGATGATGGGAAAGATTGAAAGCAGGAGGAGAAGGGAACGATAGAGAATGAGATGGTTGGATGGCATCACTGGCTCAATGCACATGAGTTTGAACAAACTTTGGGAGGTAGTGAAGAACAGGGAAGCCTGGCATGCTGCAGTATATGGGATCACAAAGAGCCTGTATAAAATACCTACATTTAATCCTGTACGTTTGAGACAGCATTTTTTACTTTTTGGTAAGGAGCCAATAGAATATATTTTAGACTTCATTGGCTATGTGGTCTCTGTCATAACTACTCTGCTTTGTTGTTGTAAGGCAAAGCAGGCATAGATTGCAATAAATGAATGGGAAAGGACAGCTTTGGCCCACAAGTCAAATCTGTGTTTGCCAACCTCTGTTTTAAATTATACATGGAATTTTGGATAGCAGCCATCCTGACTGGCATGTAATGGTACCTCATTGTGGTTTTGATTTACATTTCTCTGATAATGAGTGATGTTGAACATCTTTTCATGTGTTTGTTAGCCATCTGTATGTCTTCTTTGGAGAAATGTCTGTTTAGTTCTTTGGCCCATTTTTTGATTGGGTCATTTATTTTTCTGGAATTGAGCTGCAGGAGTTGCTTATATATTTTTGAGATTAATCCTTTGTCTGTTGTTTCATTTGCTATTATTTTCTCCCAATCTGAGGGCTGTCTTTTCACCTTTTATAGTTTCCTTTGTTGTGCAAAAGATTTTAAGTTTCATTAGGTCCCATTTGTTTATTTTTGCTTTTATTTCCAATATTCTGGGAGGTGGGTCATAGAGGATCTTGCTGTGATTTATGTCAGAGAATGTTTTGCCTATGTTCACCTCTGGAATTTTATAGTTTCTGATCTTACATTTAGATCTTTAATCCATTTTGAGTTTATTTTTGTGTATGGTGTTAGAAAGTGTTCTAGCAATAAATGCTGGAGAGGGTGTGGAGAAAAGGGAACCCTCTTACACTGTTGGTGGGAATGCAAACTAGTACAGCCACTATGGAGAACAGTGTGGAGATTTCTTTTTTTTTATTATTTTTTAATTTTTTTTCCCATTTATTTTTATTAGTTGGAGGCTAATTACTTTACAACATTGCAGTGGTTTTTGTCATACATTGAAATGAATTAGCCATGGATTTACATGTATTCCCCATCCCGGTTTCCCCTCCCACCTCCCTCTCCACCCCATCCCATTTAAAAACTAGAATTAGAACTGCCATATGACCCAGCAATCCCACTCTGGGCATACACACCAAGGAAACCAGATCTGAAAGAGACACGTGCACCCCAATGTTCATTGCAGCACTATTTATAATAGCCAGGACATGGAAGCAACCTAGCCCATCAGCAGACGAATGGATAAGGAAGCTATGGTACATATACAGCATGGAATATTACTCAGCCATTAAAAAGAATTCATTTGAATCAGTTCTAATGAGATGGATGAAACTAGAGCCCATTATAAAGAGTGAAGTAAGCCAGAAAGATAAAGACCAATACAGTATACTAACACATATATATGGAATTTAGAAAGATGGTAACGATAACCCTATATGCAAAACAGAAAAAGAGACACAGATGTACAGAACAGAATTTTGGACTCTGTGGGAGAAGGCAAGGGTGGGATGTTTCAAGAGAACAGCATCGAAACATGTATGTTATCTAGGGTGAAACAGATCACCAGCCCAGGTTGGATGCATGAGACAAGTGCTCAGGCCTGGTGCACTGGGAAGACCCAGAAGAATCCGGTGGGGACGGAGGTGGGAGGGGGGACCTGGATGGGGAATACATGTAAATCCATGGCTGATTCATGTCAATGTATGACAAAAACCACTACAATATTATAAAGTAAATAGCCTCCAACTAATAAAAATAAATGGAAAAAATAAATTATACATGGAGTTGAGACATACATAAAAGCTTTAAACTAACATCCCTAACAACTATTTTCTTTGCATAACAATATTCTCTCATTCAATATTAGGCAAGTATTATTAATCAGAGCTGTTTAAAGCACTTTTTGTCTGAATTGTGCATCAAACAGCATTGCATTTATTTTTTAAGAACTTTGTTTAAATGTAAGTGGTTTATTGTTCTATACTAAAAATCTTATTTCTTTTTTCTTTTCTACAAAAGTGAGAAATTATGCAATTAAAATATTTATATTTGGAGTTAACAATTGCATGCTCACAAAACAAGCACCATCAATAATATTCACTTTGATTCATTTTTATGATAATGCACAGTAATTGGATTCAGCAGTAAATCTAAACACAGCCCTGAGGCACTGATTTTCCAAACAGTTCTGTCAAAATTATGTAAGAAGAAATGAAGCAGTGGATTGTTGAGGCATATCATGAAATGATCTTAAATATGCTTATAGAGCAAAATAAACTAGGATGTGGTTAGTTTGTTTCTTTCAAAATTCTTGGCTGTAATACCCAGAATTTAGCAAAAATAGTTGTCATTTCTTTATCGATCAGAATCTTGATGTACCAGTTCTAATTTTAAGCAAAACAGTGATCAACCCAGAAAATTACAACGTGCCTTCCATCTCATCTAACATGTTTTATTTTTACTTCATATCCACAAGATACACTATATCAGGCACAGTGAAAAATGATATTTAAATTTGAATTTAACAAAATGTGAAGATTGTGTGTATTTCTTCAATTGGCTCACTCATTCACTGTCTTTGAAATAGCAATTTGTCTAATTAATATTTCAATTACTTTTAATAGGTATTTTAAAACTGCCTGATGAATTCAACTAAATAACTAATATCAGTCTGTGAAGGAAAGTGAAAATCGCTCGGTCGTATCTGACTCTTTGTGCTGCCCCTGGATTATACAGTTCATGGAATTCTCCAGGCCAGAAAACTGGAGTGAGTAGCTGTTCCCTTCTCCAGGGGATCATCCCAAACCAGGGATCGAACCCAGGTCTCCAGATTGCAGGTAGATTCTTTACAAGCTGAGCCATAAGAGAAGCCCAATATCAGTCATGTAGTACTTAAATTTTAGTGAAAATAAGAATATTGTTTCTAAGGTGCCCTGTAATGTCTGAATCTAATCTCGTGGACTTTCTTATTCATTAAACAATAAAAATAAAATAGATAAATGTCAAAACTTTATTTGAACAAACTAAGACATCAATTGCATTAAGAATATAAATTAAGAATTATATTTCCAATGCATTTAGCCTCAAGGAGATTCATTAAAAATTTTGCTTATAACATTGAAAATGTGAAAACAATTATATTATCAGGAATCATTGATCAGATAATGTGAAACCTTTGTGTTCTATTATTTAATAATATGAAAAAAGCAAGTTAAAGGCATGAAAATGTTAAGGATGTTCAGTTCAGTCGCTCAGTCATGTCTGACTCTTTGCGACCGCATGAATTGCAGCACGCCAGGCCTCCCTGTCCATCACCAACTCCCGGAGTTTACTCAAACTCATGTCCATCGAGTCGGTGATGCCATCCAGCCATCTCATCCTCTGTCATCCCCTTCTCCTCCTGCCTCCAATCCCTCCCAGAATCAGGGTCTTTTCCAGTGAGTCAACTCTTCGAGTGAGGTGGCCAAAGTATTGGAGTTTCAGCTTCAGCAATAGTACCTCCAATGAACACCCAGAACTTATCTCCTTTAGGATGAACTGGTTGGATCTCCTTGCAGTCCAAGGGACTCTCAAGAGTCTTCCCCAACACCACAGTTCAAAAGCATAAATTTACAGCACTCAGCTTTCTTCACAGTCCAGTTCTCACATCCAAACATAACCACTGGAAAAACCATAGCCTTGACTAGACAGACGTTTGTTGGCAAAGTAATGTCTCTGCTTTTTAATATGATATCTAGGTTGGTCATAACTTTCCTTCCAAGGAGTAAGCAGCTTTTAATTTCATGGCTGCAGTCACCATCTGCAGCGATTTTGAAGCCCAAAAACAGGAGCCCCCAAAAATAAAGTCTGACACTGTTTCCACTGTTTCCCCATCTATTTCCCATAAAGTGATGGGACCGGATGCCATGATCTTAGTTTCCTGAATGTTGAGCTTTAAGCCAACTTTTTCACTCTCCTCTTTCACTTTCCTCAAGAGGCTTTTTAGTTCCTCTTCACTTTCTACCATAAGAGTGGTGTCATCTGCATATCTGAGGTTATTGATATTTCTCCCGGCAATCTTGATTCCAGCTTGTGCTTCTTCCAGCCCAGCGTTTCTCATGATGTACTCTGCATATAAGTTAAATAAGCAGGGTGACACTGTATAACATTGATGTACTCATTTTCCTACTTGGAAGCAGTCTGTTGTTCCAGGTCCAGTTCTAACTGTTGCTTCTTGACCTGCATATAGGTTTCTCAAGAGGCAGGTCAGATGGTCTGGTATTCCCATTTCTTTCAGAATTTTTAAAGGTGTAGTATGAAGCAAATCTTTATAAAAGAGGATAGTGGGATAAAGGGTAATATTTTGCATGACACATTGTTAGAATAAAAAATTCTGTTATTTAAGTTTATGTATCTAGCATGTCATAAGGGCTAAATTCAATGTTCAGTATTTGTGTTCTTAAAATACAGAGGAAGTAAGCTATTAAAAGTCTCCACTCATCAATGTATCCAATTCTTCTATAACAAACTCTGAAGCTAGGGTATTAATGAAAATGAACTAATATTTGCATGGATTGTATTGACAGTCATGCAATTATTTCTATAGCCTTGTGAAAGTTACTGTCGTCTCTACTGTTAATAAAAGTGACTTAAATCTGAGAGATATTACCACACACGGCAAAAGTCTCCTGAAAGTAAGCTCAGAGCCTAGACTTAAACTTGCAGAAGGTGGCAAGAGAAAAACTAAGAGCCATAAAGATATCAGATGATTTTTCTGCAGAAAATTTGCAGGTGAGAAGGAAGTGGCATTACATATTCAATGTACTGAAAAGAAAAAATCAGCAACTTAGGATAATCTACGAAGCAAGGTTTTCATTCAGTATTGAAGGAGAGATAAAGACTTCTCAGACAACAATGGCCTCCCAAAAAAAAAAAAAAAGAAAGAAGAAAGAAAATAAAAAACAGTTTCTCAATATTCAGCTGATACTAAGAGACTTGCTAAAGGGTCTTCTCTATGTGGAGGACATTTTTAGTGGTAAAGAATCCACCTGCCATGAAGGAGATGCAGGTTCAGTCCCTGGGTCAGAAAGATCCCTGAAGAAGGAAATAGCAATCCATTTTTGCCTAGGAAATTCCTAGGGAATGTAGAACCTGGTGGGCTACAGTCCATGCAGTCACAAAGAGTCAGGCACAACTTTCAACAAAACAACAACTGTGTGGAAAAGGAAAAGCTATAACAAACATGAGAATGTATAGACGTGAAAAATTCCACTTGCAAAGGCTGAAGATTAACCACTTGAATAAGCTAGTACAAATATTGAAATACATAAATAATAAAAATGACCATAACACAATAAATAGTTGACGCATAAAATGGAAGCTGCAAAATATAATAGCAAAACACAAAATAAAGGGGAGAGGAATAAAAAATGTAGATATTTTAGAATGCTTTTAAATTTTAATGAATATCAGCTTAAAACATGTAGTTACAGTTATTAAGCCAACATACATTGATCCCATAGTAACAATAAATAAAATACCTACAATACAAAAAAAAAAAAAACAAAAAAAAACAGAGAGAAAGGAAGACCAGCATATCACTAAAGCAAATAATCAAATCTCGAGGGAATAAACTAAAAGAAAAAATAAATAAAACAGAGAACTACAAAAACAGTTCAAAAACATATACTAAATAGCTATAAGTACATACCTATCAATAATCACTTCAAATATCAATGGACTAAATGCTCCAATAAAAATATATAGGATGGCTAATGAGTGAATGTAAAACAAAGTCTTATAACAACAACAGCAGCAAAAGACAAAGAAGGGCATTATACAATGATAAGGGGATAAACAAAGGAAAAGGCCATAACAATTAACATATATGCACCAAAGTGGAACATCTAAATATATAAATCAAATATACATAGAATAAACATAAAGGGAGAAATTGGCAATAATATACTCACAGTAGATGACTTTAACAACCCACTTTCATCCAAGACAAACCATACAGAAGTTTAAAAGGAAGAGTGATCATAAATGGCATATTAGACCAGTTGAACTTAACAAATAGCTAAAAAACATTCCATCCAAAAACAGCAGAATAAACATTCTTTTGAAGTACACAAGAAATCTTCATGATGATAAATCACATGTTAGGTCAGAAAACAAGCTTCAACAATCATAAAAGGATAGACATTATATCAAGTGTTTTTGTTTCAAACAATGGCATGAAATTAGAAATCAAGTAAATAAAGAAAAAAGGGAAAAGAACCAACGTGGAGAAGAAACAACATACTACTATGAAAGCATTGGGTCAATGAAGAGATCAAGTATAAACTCAGAAAATTCCTTGAGACAAATGAAAGTAAAAACACAACTTTTCATAATCCAGGTGATGTGGCAAAAGAACTTTTAAGAAGGAATTTTATAATGATACAGGTCTACCTCATAAAATAAGAGACATCTCAAATAAACAACCTCACCTACCACCTAAGCAATTAGATAAAGAAGAACAAAGCCCAAAATCAATAGAAGGAAGGAAATAAAGTTCAGAAATGTTATAAACAAGGATTCCCCTTCCCCAAAATGGAAAGAATTACTGAAACAAGACCTGATTTTTTTTTCCCCCATAAGATAAACAAAATTCAGAAGTCATTAGCCAGATGACTTCATAATTATCAAGAAATAAATATAGGGCTCAACTAAATGAAAAAAGAAATAAAAGAGGATAAATGACAGCTGATATTACAGAGATACAAAAATTATGAAAATATTACCAAAAATGCTTAAATACAAAAAAAAAAAAAAAAAAGGCAATCTAGAGAAAAGGAACAAATTTCTAGAAACATAAAATCTCCTAAGACAAAATCAGGAAGAAATATATTGAGCACTAGTAGTGAAATTTAATTAGTAATCAAAAACTCCCAGCAAACAAAAATCATGGACTGGATGGATTGATTCCACTCAAATGTGAGAACTAACACCTATTCTTCTCAAACTATTCCAAAAATAAAGAAGAAACACACCCAGATTTATTCTGTGAGGCCACCAGTATTCTATTGCAGAAACCAGACAAAAAATCTTACAAAAAAACAAAACAAAAATAAACAAAAAGCATGCTAATGTCTCATAAATTTAAATTAAAAATTCTTAGCAAAGTATTAGTAGGCATCATCTCAGGATAGGAAGTGGCTGATAACTGAAAAAAGATTTTGTTTGCATCAGTTTTGTATGTGTATACTCCTGTTATTCAAAAGACATGTTGATATTATTTCCTGGATATTTCCTAAACTTTTGAGCTCATGGTACTACAATAGTAATAATCAGAAGCAAAGACAAGCTGACTATTTCTCTCTACTTTTACTTCCTCATCTATCTGGGGGTCTCATGAAAATCATGGTGTCTATCCCTCCATATCCTTTGCAAAATATAACTGAGTCTTTATTCCTCTTGTTTGGTTCCCACCATCCTTCAGCAACACGTCTGCATCCTATTTGACCTTGCCTTTTAATGCCTCACTTCCTCCATCCTTAAGATCTCTCTGCCAAGTCTTTCTTTCCTGTGACATCCTGATCTCATTGCTTCTTTATCATTATATCAGTCCCCATTTCTACTGTCTTTCCTAGGGATCCTGAGTTCAAACGGTCTTGTTCTTAGAATTTAACGATCTGTGTGTTTGCTGTTGTGAAATTCTTTTTTTTTTTTTTTCATTTATTTTTATTAATTGGAGGCTAATTACTTTACAATATTGTAGTGGGTTTTGTCATACATTGACATGAATCAGCCATCGATTTACATGCATTCAATTTAAGTTTTGCACTGATATTTCCTAAGAGAAATCTGACGACGCCATGATATAAGCCCCAGGGATAGGAAGCCTCCTTCTTGTTCGGGGAGAAAATTTCCTTCCACCATCATTAGACCTATTCTGAGTTGCCCATATTCCCATATCTTAATAGCTCAAACTCACCAAGGCCCTTTTCTTCCTTCTCTGACTCTGGGTCCAGGGTCTACACATGGATGTGGTCAGGGTCAGGGTGAGATTAGTAGCACCACTTCTAGTCTTTTGTGGAGAAGGTCATTCTAAGAACTCGACTGGTTAACAAGAAAACTAGAACCAGATAATTGAGGACATCCCAGTTCCTCTTCTGTCCTTGGAATGAATGTGTTATATAATGACTTACAGGCCTTAAGTAAAATGGCACAAATAATAGCCCTATTTTCTCCTTTTTTAGCATTCTCTCTGTTCACAAGACGTTGAAAATGCTGAACTCAGGCTATTTTGTCTTTTGAAACAAGGTGGTGGCCTTGATGCTCTCTAAATTGACTACACAGTAACATTTCCCTCTTGAAGAATACCTTTTCAGGCATCCATTCCTGTCAAATCCAAGAATAACTACAGTCTCTCTTCATTTTGCTCCATCTCCACCTTTCAGTGAATTGTGGTAGAATTTCTACTCATATAATCCAACAGACTCTTTATTAAGTGGTTTTCAGCCTCATGTTTATCTATACATAAAGCTGTCTTACTTTTTGCAGCATAAATAAACCAAGAATTTTCCAGGTCTTCAAGCTATGGTTCTTTTTTTTTTCATTAAAAATTCCTTTTTTATCTCTCCTTTTTCCAGATCTTACTTTAGGAAGTCAGGATGAACCAAGCCACTCCATCAACATTTTGCTTAGAAATATTTTCAGGCAAATGAACTCATCTCATCACCCACAAGTCCTACCTTCCAAAAAACACTAGATTTAAGGTCAGTGGATTTTTTACACTTTATAAAAAAGGATTTTCTTTTCCTTAATTTCCAGTAATATGTTACTCATTTCCAGTCTGGACTTCCCCAGAATCACTGTTAGCATCCATATTTTTTAGTATGCACTCAAAACTATTACCCAGTTCTGAAACAATTGTACAATTTAGATGTTTGAGAAATCAGCACCCAGTTTTTAATATCACATCATGAGGTGACATAATGAAACACTGTAGAATGGGTGACTTAAGCAATAGAAATTTATTTTCTCAAAGTTTGGAGTGTGGGGATCCTAGATCAGGGTGCCAGAATGATTGAACTCTTGTGAGAGTTTTCTTTCTGAGCTTCATAAAGCCAGCTTTTCACTGTTCCTGATATCACATGCATACACACACACACACACACACACACACACACATGCACAGAGAGAGACAGAGAGGAGAGAGAAAGGGAGAGGGAGACTGAATGCTAGTTCATCATATCATTAGTTAGTTAGCTTATGTCTCTTCTTATAAGAACAATACTACAACCAGAAGAACCCCACCATTATGACTTCATCTGAAACAAATTATCTTCCCAGAGACCTCTCTGCAAATACCATCACTCTTGGGGTTATGGATTCAACATAGGAATTTGGGGAGTGAGACATAATTCAATTTATAGTAAACACTGTGCTAGATTTTATTTTTCTTTTATTGAAGTATAGTGATTTTATAATATTAGTCTTTGATATACAAAAGAGTGATTCAAATTTTTTTTAGATTTTAATGCAATTATTGTTATTACAAAATAAGCTAGATTTTCCATTGCTGTACAATATATTCTTGTTGCTTATTTACTTTCTACACAGTAATTTGTATCTTTTAACCCCATATTCTTATCTTGCCCCCCTTCCATCTCCTATGGATAATTGCTGATTTATTCTTTATATATATGATTCTACTTCTTATTTGCTATATACATTTATTTGTTTTATTTTTTAGATTTCCAGTATAAAGGTAGCATAGAGTATAAACCTTTCTCTGTCTGACTTATTTCACTAGGCATAATAACCACTAGACCCACTAGACCCATTGTTGCAAATGACATTATTCCTTTCTTCTTATGATTAACACTTCATGGTGTACATATACCACATATTTTTATCCATTCATATGCTGATGTACACTTAGGTGGTTTCCATATCTTGGTTATTGTAAAGAACACTTTATGACAATTGGAGTGTATACTTAGTTTAGAATGAGTGTTATCATTTTTTAAATATATATGCAGCCCCCGGCCATCTTGGCGGCTGCTCTTGGTTGGGGGCGTCCCGCATCTAAAGCAGGAAGATGGTGGCCGCAAAGAAGACGAAAAAGTCACTGGAGTCGATCAACTCTAGGCTCCAGC
Source organism: Odocoileus virginianus (assembly GCF_023699985.2). Classification (NCBI taxonomy): domain Eukaryota; kingdom Metazoa; phylum Chordata; class Mammalia; order Artiodactyla; family Cervidae; genus Odocoileus; species Odocoileus virginianus. The sequence continues at coordinate 53,199,068 of NC_069692.1, forward strand.
TGGTTATGAAAAGTGGAAAGTACGTGCTGGGGTACAAACAGACTCTGAAAATGATCAGACAAGGCAAAGCGAAACTGGTCATCCTCGCCAACAACTGCCCAGCCTTGAGGAAATCTGAAATAGAGTATTACGCCATGTTGGCCAAAACTGGTGTCCATCACTACAGTGGCAATAATATTGAATTGGGCACAGCATGTGGAAAATACTACAGAGTATGCACACTGGCTATCATTGATCCAGGTGATTCTGATATTATTAGAAGCATGCCAGAACAGACTGGGTAGCTTGTTTTAAAAACAAAAAACAAAAAAAAAAAAAAAAAATAAAAAAAAAAAAAAAATATATATGCAGCAGTGGAGTTGCTGAATTATATAGCACTTCTGTTCTTTGTGAGAAAGCTTCATACTGTCTTTCATACTGGCTGCACCAATTTACATTCTCACCAACAGATAACTAGTATTTCCTTTTCTCCACATCTTAACCAACATTTGCTATTTACATACTGTTTATTTAAAGCTCTTCTCACAGGTGTAAAGTGATACTTCATTGTAGTTTTGATTTGCATTTCTCTTAATAAGTTAAGATGCTGAGTATCTTTTCATGTACTTATTGAACATCTACATTCTTCTTTGGGAAAATGTCTGTTCAGATAGCCTGCTCTTTCTATCCAACAGAAAAATATTCATTATTTTCAAGTGCACATGGAGCTTTCTCTAGGAGAGATCACATGCTAGGCCACACACACACACACAAAGAAACTTTCAGCACATTTAAGTGGATATAAATTATATCAAGCAAGTTTTCTTGACCACAACAGTATGAAATGAGAAATCAATTACAGGAATAAAAATGTGATGGATTTTCTTATGTCTATAAATGCAAAACAAGATTGCAAATGAATGTATATTCTTCATGGCACAATACCTCCATAGAACTGTTTATATTCCCACCACCCCACCATCTAAACCAAACAAAAGCTGGAAAATCAAAATAAGACTATAGCACAAGTAACTGACAAAATATTCCATATTTTCATCTATGTTTAATTACAGGGTTCATGAACAGTGAGCCTATATGCACACCTGCTGACTTCTCTTGCATGAACAATTCATTATGCTTCCTAGTGAAACAAAAAGGCATTTGTTAGATTGTTCTACATATAATATCCTTATAAAGTTATTCTCACTTATCCATATTTAGAATAACAAATGTATTTGGTCCTCCTGTTACTTAATTTGGTTGATTTTAATTATTCATTTAATTTAACAATAGATAACATACTGTAAGTTAATATTTGGATTTGGGGAAATTCTTTTCATTAGAGGCACAAATAAGTGAATGAAGCTCTGATTCCCCAAGTTTCCACAGGCATTCTTCATATGGAGGAAGACTGCTATATATAGTTATATAAATATAGATCACAGAACCAAAGCAGCATCTTTCTAAATATTTCACTTTTCTCTTTAAATTCTTACTTGAGTGAATCATTGTTGTGCTTAGTCACTGTTAAGTCATTCAGTCATGTCTGACTTTCTGTGACCCCATGGACTGCAGCCCACCAGGCTCCTCAGTCCATGGGGATTCTCCAGGCAAGAATACTGGAATGGGTTTCCATGCCTTCCTCCAGGGGATCTTCCCAATCCAGGGATTAAACTGGGGTCTACTGCACTGCAGGTAGATCCTTTATCAGCCAAGCTACCAGGGAAGCCCAGTGAATCATTAATTCAATTTTTTTAACATTTACAATTGCTACAATGGTTTCCTTCTGAAACCAAGCTACATAGAAAAGTTTTTAATGAGTACACTTAAAATTTTAATTCTGGTTCCATGACATTTGCCTCATAGTTTTGCTACTGTTAACAAATCTGAGCTTATTCTATTCACTGTCCAACAGGTCAATAAATCAAGAAATGGGGTGTTAGGATGGATCATGTTACATGAGTTAGAATTCAGTTTCCTTTTATACTAAAAGGGAATGGAATGTGTCTGGTTGTGTAGATGTTTTGGTGCCAGTCAGATCTCCCCACATAGGAGATGTGATAATTATTTTCGCATCTGTCCAGGTAAGTCTGGTAACAATGTTCATTCTATGTTCTGTGACTTTTTATCTCTTATGAATGAAGTGTATTATACCTTTAAAAGTCAGAGTATTGAGAATGAGTTGTCCTGTGTATCTCAAGTTTTCTTTACAAAGGCACAGACACAGAAAGCCTAAGCACAGGCAACAAAGGAAAAAAAAAAAAAAAGGTTAGGGCTAAAAGATCATATCCAATATGGAGGAAGATTATTTCTTCTGTTACTATTCCCCACTGTAGATGACCTTTCAACAATTCTGTGGGTGATGAACCTCTGACTGAGAGGAAATATTCCTGAGTCTTAGGCAGGGTATGAAATGCTTGTTTAGGCCCTTTATTATCACTTAGACACTCATTGAACATATATGAAAACTCCAGCACTTGAGATGAAGGTACCCAGAATGCTCAGCCCTATGCTATTGATTGATTAAAGTATTTCCTTCCAAAAAAGTGGCTGTTATCAATGTAGTAAAACAAAAGAGAAGAACAAAAATCGTCATCATTTGTCTTTTAAGAGTCTTGACTCAGAGGAGAAACTTAAAATCTTCTAATGGCTCACAAGATCAAGTCTGTTTTTCTTTGTTTCCTTCAGTTTCTGTAGGAGTGAATTTTACTCAGGTTTGATACATTAATGATCTTGACCTAATTTAGCAGAGGATTGAGTGTTCCAGAAGAACCTTGTACAGTCCTGTCCGCTTAGCAGCAAGCTGATGTTCAGAACCTTGATCTCTCCAGGCTTGAGGAGGACTCAGCCCCCAGGTTGGAAGGGGAGCATGTCAACCTGGGTTGGATAGGTGGGCCTATTGGAAGCAAATTCATGAACAGAAGTTAGTATAGTGCTAAAGTCTTAACATAGCTGGCAACTGCTAAATCTTAAGGTATCTAAAGATTCTCCTGCCTGGAAGGCACCAGGAAACTATCTTTTAGCTTCATTGATTTTTTTTTCTTCCTTTTTAAAAAATTTTGTTCCATTTATTTTTGCTCTTATCTTATTATTTCCTTTCTTCCACCAACTTTTGGGTTTGGTTTTATTTTATTTTTTAGATTACTTTAGGTGGCAAGTTAGGTCCTTCAAAATTTTTCTTATTTCTTATGATAGGTTTGAATCATTATAAACTTCTTTCTTAGAACTGGTATTCCACAGATTTTGGAAAGTTGTATTACTACTTTCAATTGTCTTGAGGTATTTTTTACTTCCTCTGATTTGTTCCTTGATCCATTTCTTTTTTAATTAATATTTTAAGATTTAGCAATATTGTGAAATATAGCAATACTGTAAGATTAAAGTTGTTTGATTCTTATGTCTTTGAGCTTGTTTCCAGTTTTCTTCTTGTAACTGATTTCTTTTTAAAAATTAATTAATTTATTTTAATTGGAGGCTAAATACTTTACAAAATCGTGCTGTTTTTTTTTTTGCCATACATCAACATGAATCAACCACAGCTATGCATGTCCCTCCATCCTGAACTCCCCTCTCACCTTCTTCCCTGTCCTATCCACCTGGAGAACTGACTTTGAGTACACTGCTTTATGCATCAAACTTGCACTGGTCATCTATTTTACATGTGGTAATATACATGTTTCAATGGTATTCTCTGAAAGCATCCCAACCTCACCTTCTCCCACATAATCCAAAATTCTGTTCTTTACATCTGTTTCTCTTTTTCTATTTTGCATATAGGGCCATTGTTGCCACCGTCTAGATTCCATATTTACATGCAATAAAGTACTGTATTGGCTTCCCTGATGGCTCAGAGGTTAAAGTGCTTGCCTGCAGTGTGGGAGACCTGGGTTTGATCTCTGGGTTGGGAAGATCCCCTGGAGAAGGAAATTGCAAACTACTCCAGTATTCTTGCCTAGAAAATCCATGGATGGTGAAGCCTGGTAAGCTACAGTCCATGGGGTTGCAGAGTCGGACATGACTGAGTGACTTCACGTTCTTTCCTTCTTTCACTTTATTGGTGTTTATCTTTCTAACTTATTTAACTCTGTATAATAGGCTCCAGTTTCATCCACCTAACTGAATCAAATGTGTTCTTTTTTATAGCTGAGTAATATCCCATTGTGTATATGTACCACAACTTCCTTACACATTTGTTTGGTGATGGACATTTACGTTGCTTTCATGTCTAAGCTACTGTAAATAGTGCTGCAATAAACTTTATGGTACATTGGTCTCTTTCAGTTTTGGTTTCTTTGGTGTGTATGATCAAAAGTGGGATTGCTGGGTCATAAGGCGGCTCTATTACCAGTTTTGTTGTTGTTGTTTGTTTGTTTTTAGGAATCTCCACATTGTTCTCCATAGTGGCTGTACTAGTCTGCATTCCCACAAACAGTGTAAAAGTGTCCCCTTTTCTTCACACCCTCTCCAGCATTTGTTGTTTCCAGAGCTTCCCTGAAAGCTCAGTTGGCAAAGAGTTTTTATTTTTTTTTTTTTTTTTTTTTTTTATGGCAGCAGTGAGAACTGGACATGGAACAACAGAATGGTTCCAAATAGGAAAAGGAGTATGTCAAGGCTGTATAATGTCACCCTGTTTATTTAACTTATATGCAGAGTATATCATGAGAAACTCTGGGCTTGAAGAAGCACAAGCTGGAATCAAGATTGCTGGGAGAAATATCAATAACCTCAGATATGCAGATGACACCACCCTCATGGCAGAAAGTGAAGAGGAACTAAAGAACCTCTTGATGAAAGTGAAAGAGGAGCGTGAAAAAGTTGGCATAAAGCTCAACATTCAGAAACTAAGATCATGGCATCTGGTCCCATCACTTCATGGGAAATAGATGGGGAAACAGTGGAAACAGTGGCAGACTTTGTTTTGTGGGGACTCCAAAATCACTGAAGATGGTGATGGCAACCATGAAATTAAAAGACACTTACTCCTTGGAAGGAAAGTTATGACCAACCTAGATAGTATATTAAAAAGCAGAGACATTACTTTGCCAACAAACCCCTGTCTAGTCAAGGCTGTGGTTTTTCCAGTGGTCATATATGTATGTGAGAGCTGGACTGTGAAGAAAGCTGAGTGCCCAAGAATTGATGCTTTTGAACTGTGGTGTTATAGAAGACTCTTGAGAGTCCCTTGGACTGCATGGAGATCCAACCAGTCCATCCTAAAGGAGATCAGTCCTGGGTGTTCATTGGAAGGACTGATGCTGAAGCTGAAACTCCAATACTTTGACCACCTCTTGCAAATAGTTGACTTATTGGAAAAGACCCTGATTCTGGGAGGGATTGGGGGCAGGAGGAGAAGGGGATGGAAGAGGATGAGATGGCTGGATGGCATCACTGACTCGATGGACATGAGTTTGGGTAAACTCTGGAAGTTTGTGATGGACAGGGAGGCCTGGCGTGCTTCAATTCATGGGGTTGCAAAGAGTCGGACATGACTGAGTGACTGAACTCAACTGAATGTCCATTTTGTATTTTGTTATATTTGTTTAAAAGTCCATTTTGTCTGAAATGAGTCTTCTTCTCTGGCTTGTATAATGTGAATATTGGTATAACTTTGATGTTGATTTAAAAGTCCCTTAATCCTCATTATGAAAAAAATTCCTTTCTATTTTTGCTGTGCTAATTGGATGATTTCCACTATTCTGAATTCCATCTTCGTTATGTATGTTTCTGTATTATCTAGTCTACTATGTATTACCTCTAGTGTCTTTTTCAGCTAAGTTATTGTATTCTTCAGCTCTAATTGAATGGTTGGATGGCATCACCGATACAAAGGGCATGGGTTTGGGTGGACTCTGGGAGTTGGTGATGGACAGGGAGGGCTGGCATGCTGAGGTTCATAGGGTCACAAATAGTCGGACACGACTGAGTGACTGAACTGAACTGAACTGAATATATCATATTTGTTTTTCTCTTTCTGGTATGTCACCCTGTATAACTAGTTCTAGGTTCATCCAACTCACTAGACTTGACTCAAATTTGTTCTTTTTGTGGCTGAGTAAAGGTCTATCGTATATATGTACCACATCATTATCTATTCATCTGTAGATGGTTACCTAGGTTGATTCCATGTCCCGACTGTTACAAATAGTACTGCAATGAACATTGGGTAGCATGTGACTTTTAGAATAGTAGCTTTCTCAAGATAATATGCCCAGTGGTGAATTATGTGGTATATACAATTCTCCATACAGTTATTCATAATGACTGTGTCAATTTACATTCCCCCCAACAGTATAGGAGGCTTCTCTTATCTCCATATCTGCTACAACATTTATTGTTCATAGATCTTTTGATGATGGCCATTCTGCATGGTTTGAGGTGATACCTAATTGCAGTTTTAACAATTAGTGAGGTTGGGCATCTTTGGATGTGTCTATTGGCCATCTGTATGCTTTCTTTAGAAAAATCTCATTTAAGTCTTCTGTCCGTTTATTGATTGGGCTCTTTGTTTTTCTAACATTGAGTTGAAGGATGTACTTATATATTTTGGAAATGAATCTTTTGTCAATTGTTTCATCTGTAATTTTTTTCTCCCATTCTGAGTATTATCATTTAATCTTCTTTTGTGTTTCCTTTGCTATGCAAACAGAGTTAAGTTTAATTGGGTCCCATTTGCTTATTTTTGAGTTAGACAAGGCTGTGGTCCATGTGATCAGATTGGCTAGTTTTCTGTGATTATGGTTTCAGTGTGTCTGCCCTTTGATGCCCTATCGCAACACCTACCATCTGGGTTTCTCTTACTTTGGACGTGGGATGTCTCTTCACGGCTGCTCCAGCAAAGCCCAGCCGCTGCTCTTTACCTTGGATGACAATCAGGTCATGGTGGAGAGGTCAGAAAGAATGTGGTCCACTGGAGAAGGGAATGGCAAACCACTTCAATATCCTTGCCTTGAGAACCCCATGAACAGTATGAGAAGGCAAAATGATAGGATACTGAAACAGGAACTCCTCAGGTCGGTAGGTGCCCAATATGCTACTGGAGATCAGTGGAGAAATCACTCCATAAAAATGAAGGGATGGAGCCAAAGCAAAACAATATCCAGTTGTGGATGGGACTCGTGATAGAAGCAAGGTCTGATGCTGTAAAGAGCAATATTGCATAGGAACCTGGAATGTTAGGTCCATGAATGAAGGCAAATTGGAAGTGGTCAAACAGGAGATGGCAACAGTGAATGTTGACATACTAGGAATCAGCGAACTAAAATGGACTGGAATGGGTGAATTTAACTCAGAAGACCATTATATCTACTACTGTGGGCAGGAATCCCTTAGAAGAAATGGAGTAGCCATCATGGTCAACAAAAGAGTCTGAAATGCAGTACTTGGAAGCAATCTCAAAAATGACAGAATGATCTCTGTTCATTTCCAAGGCAAACCATTCAATATCACAGTAATCCAAGCCTATGCCCCAACCAGTAACGCTGAAGAAGACAAAGTTGAATGGTTCTATGAAGACCTACAAGACCTTCTAGAACTAACAGCCCAAAAAGATGTCCTTTTCATTATAGGGAACTGGAATGCAAAAGTAGGAAGTCAAGAAACACCTGGGGTAACAGGCAAATTTGGCCTTGGAGTACAAAATGAAGCAGGTCAAAGGTTAATAGAGCTTTGCCAAGAGAACGCACTAGCCATAGCAAACACTCTCTTCCAACAACACAAGAGAAGTCTCTACACATGGACATCACCAGACGGTCAACACCGTAATCAGATTGATTATATTCTTTGCAGCCAAAGATGGAGAAGCTCTATACAGTCAGCACAAACAAGACTGGGAGCTGACTGTGGCTCACATCATGAATTCCTTATTGCCCAATTAAGACATAAACTAGAGAAAGTAGGGAAAACCACTAGACCATTCAGGTATGGCCTAAATCAAATCATTTATGACTATACAGTGGAAGTGAGAAATAGATTAAAGGGACTAGGTCTGATAGACAGAGAGCCTGATGAACTATGGATGGAGGATTGTGACATTGTACAGGAGACAGGGATCAAGGACATCCCCATGGAAAAGAAATGCAAAAAGACAGGATGGATGTCTGAGGAGGCCTTACAAATAGCTGTGAAATGAAGAGAAGCAAAAAGGAAAGGAGAAAATGAAAGGTATTCCCATTTGAATGCAGAGTTCCAAAGAATAGCCAGGCAAGATAAGAAAGCCTTCCTCAGTGATCAATGCAAAGAAATAGAGGAAAACAACAGAATGGGAAAGACTAGAGATCTCTTCAAGAAAATTAGAGGTACCAAGGGAATTTTTCATGCAAAGATGGGATTGATAAAGGACAGAAATGGTATGGACCTAATAGAAGCAGAAGATATTAAGAAGAGGTGCCAAGAATACACAGAAGAACTGTACAAGAAAGATAATCATGACCCAGATAATATGATGGTGTGATCACTCACCTAGAGCCAGACATCCTGGAATGTGATGTCAGGTGGGCCTTAGAAAGCATCACTATGGACAAAGCTAGTGGATGTGATGGAATTCCCTTTGAACTATTTCAAATCCTGAAAGATGATGCTGTGAAAGTGCTGCATGCAATATGCCAGCAAATTTGGAAAACTCAGCAGTGGCCACAGGACTGGAAAAGGTCAGTTTTTATTCCAATTCCAAAGAAAGACAATCCCAAAGAATGCTCAAACTACCACACAATTGCACTCATCTCACATGCTAGTAAAGTAATGCTCAAAATTCTCTAAGCCAGGCTTCAGCTGAAATAGATGGGAACATAGTGGAAACAGTGTCAAACTTTAATTTTTTGGGCTCCAAAATCATTGCAGGTGGTGATTGCAGCCTTGAAATTAAAAGACATTTACCCCTTGGAAGGAAAGTTATGAACAACCTAGATAGTATATTAAAAAGCAGAGACTTTACTTTGCCAATAAAGGTCCATCTGGTCAAGTCTATGGTTTTTGCAGTGGTCATGTATGGATGTGAGAGTTGGATTGTGAAGAAAGCTGAGTGCCAAAAAATTGATGCTTTTGAACTATAGTGTTGGAGAAGACTCTTGAGAGTCCCTCGGACTGCAAGGAGATCCAACCAGTCCATCCTAAAGGAGATCACTCCTGGGTGTTCATTGGAAGGACTGATGCTGAAGCTGAAACTCCAATACTTTGGCCACCTCATGCGACAAGTTGACTCATTGGAAAAGACTCTGATGCTGGGATGGATTGGGTGTAGGAGGAGAAGGGGATGACAGAGGATGAGATGGTTGGATGGCATCACCGACTCAATGGACATGGGTTTGAGAAAACTCCAGGAGTTGGTGATGGACAGGGAGGCCTGGAGTGCTGCGATTCATGGGGTCACAAAGAGTTGGACACGACTGAGCGACTGAACTGAACTGAACTGTTTATATTTGGTTTTATTTCCTTTACTATAGGCAAAGTAGATCTTTCCATGATTTATGATAAAGTATATATTGTTTATGTTTTCCCCTAGGAGCTTTATATTTTCTGGCTTTATATTTAATTATCTAATCCATTTTTAGTTAATTTTTGTGCATGGTGTTAGGAAGTGGTCTAGTTTTCGTTGTTTTACATGCTGCTGTCCAGTTTTCCCAGTACCATTTATTGAAAATGCTGTCTTTTTCCATTGTATTTTCTTGCCTCCTTTAACAGAAATAAGATGCCTATATGTATGTGGGTTTATCTTTGGAATTTTACCTTGTTACACTGGTCTATATTTCTGTTTTTGCACCAGTAAAGCACTGTCTTGATGACTGTAGCTATGTAGTTAATTATGAAGACAGGAGGGTTGATTTCTCCAGCTCTCTTCCTTTTCCCCAAGATTATTTTGACTCTGCAGGGTCTTTTGTACTTCCATACAACTGTGAATTCTTCTGTTCTAGTTCTGTGAAGCATCATTGGTAGCTTGACAGGGATTATATTGAATCTGTAGATTACTTTGTGTAATATAGTCATTTTCACAATATTGATTCTTCCAATCTAAGTACATGGTATATCTCTCCATCTGTCTGTATCATCTTTGATTTCTTTCATTAATGTCATGGCTTTCTGTATATAGGTCTTTGTTCTATTTAGGTAGGTTTATTCCTAGGTATTTTTTTCTTTTTGATGCAATGGTGAATAAGATTGCCTCCTTATTTCCTCCTTCTTATTTTTCATCATAAGGGTATAGGAATTTAAGGAATTTATAAGCATTAATATTATATCACGAGAATTTTCTATATTCATTTGCTCCAGTAATTTTCTAGTGACAGCTTTAGGGTTTTCTATGTATAGTGTCATGTCATCTGCAAAAGTGAGATCTTTATGTCTCCTTTTGCAAACCCAAATTCCTTTTATTTCTTTTTCATCTCTGATTGCCATGGTTAAGACTTCCAAATCTATGTTGAATAATAATGGTAAGGGTAACCACCCTTGTCTTGTTCTTGATCTTAGAGAAATTGTTTCCATTCTTTTCAATATTCAGAATAATGTTTGCTGTGTGTTTGTTGTATATGGGCTTTAATATGTTGAGATAAGTTCCTACTATGCCTATTTTCTGGATACTTTTTTTTTTTATCATAAATGGGTGTTGGATTTTGTCAAAAAGTTTCTATGAAACTATTGAGATGATAGTGTTTTTTTGTTTTTTTTAATCTTTCCATTTGTTAATATGGTGCATCACCCTGACTTGTGTATATTATAGAATTATTTCATTCTTTATATAAAGGCCATCTGATCATGATGTTTGATCCTTTATTATTTGCTGGGTTCTGTTGGCTAGAATTTGTTGAGAATTTTGGCTTTGATTTTCATCATTCATATTGACCTGTAATTTTCTCTTTTATAGTATCTCTGTCCAGTTTTGATAACAGGATGATGGTAGCCTTATAGAATGAATGTGGGGGTTTTCCTTCCTCTACACTTTTCTGGCAGAGCTTGAGCATGAGCGGTGCTAGTTCTTTCTAAACTTTTTGTGGAATTATCCTTTGATGCCATCTGGTCTTGGACTTTTGTTTGTTGGAAGATTTTTCATTATATTTTCAATTACTGTGCTTGTGCCTTATCTTTTAATGTTTTCTATTTCTTCCTGATTTAGTCTTGGAGGAGTATATGTTTTGAAGCCTTTATCCATTTCTTCCAGGTTTTCCTTTTTACTGGAATATAATTGCTTGTAGTAATATGTTATGATCTTTTGTGTTTCTGCCTTGTCTGCTGTAAATATCTTGTCTGTTTCAAATTTCCAACTTTACTGATTTGAGCCTTCTCCCTTTTTTCTTGGTAAATCTGGCTAATAGTGTGTCAATTTTGATTATCTCCTCAAAGCAACAGATTTTAACTTTCTTGATCTTTGCTAGATGTATTCTTCATTAATTTTTCATGTATTTCTGCTCTGATCTTTACAATTTCTTTCCTTCTACTGACTTTGGGTTGTTGTTGTTGTATTTTTTTTCCTAGTTGCTTACAGTGTAAGTTTAGCTTGTTTATTTGTTTTTTTTTTTTCTTGTTTCTTCAGGTAGGCTTGTACTGCTATAAACATCAAGCTCCCCTGTCCATGGCATTCTCCAGGCAAGAATACTGGAGTAGGTTACAATTTCCTTCTCCAGTGATTTTCTCTTTTAATTTTTTTTAAAATTTATCTAATGTAAATATTATATATATACATATATACATACTTTATATATATAAATATATATACTCACATACATACATGTGTATATATATACACACACATATATACATACATAATATATATATAGTTTATATGTATATTAGATATAAACATATATATTTAAAATATATTTTTATATTTATAAATATACATTTATTTATATTTATTTTAATTTTATATTATTTTATATTTATTTATATATTTATTCATGTTTAAATATATATTTATATAAATATATTGTATATTATATATTATTATATATAGTATATATTATTTATTATATATTATACATACTATATTTTTATAATATGTATAATTTATATATATTTCTATATTATTTAATTTATTTTATTATATATTACTTATTTATTTATTATATTTATATTTATAAAATATATTTATATATAAAAATATACTATATATACACATACATACATAATATATATACATATATATATTAACTTTATCTAATATAAGTATTATATATATACATATATACATACATATGTATATAATTTTTTTTTACATTTCCATTTGCATGGAATATCTTTTCCAGCCCCTTACTGTCAATCTTTATATACCCCTAGGTCTGATGTGGGTATCCTGTAAACAATATTGTTTTTATGTTTTTTGAATCCATTCAACCAATCTGTGTATTTTTGTTGAAGCACTTAATCCATTTCCATTTAAGGTAATTATTGATATTTACAATCCTATTACTTTATGTGGGTGGGGTGTTGTTTTTGTAAGTCTCTTCTTGCTCTTGTTTTTCCTAGTAGAGAAATTCCTTTCTCATTTGCTGTAAAACTGGTTTGGTGATGCTGAATTCTCTTAACTTTTGTTTATCTGTAAATATTTTGATTTCCCTTTTGAATGTGAATGAGATCCTTGCTGGTTAAAGTAATCTTGGTTATAGGTTTATTCCTTTCATCACTTTAAGTATATCCTGTCACTTTCTCCTGGTCTGCAGAATTTCTATGGAAAGATCAGCAGTTAACCTTATAGGAATCCCCTTATATGTCATCTGCTTCTTTTCCCCTGCTGATTTTAATATATTTTTCTTTGTGAATACTGTCTGTTAGTTTAATTAGTATGTGTCTTGGTGTTATTTCTCTTTGGATTTTTTCTGTATGGAACTATCTGGTCTTCCAGCATTTGGGTGGCTATTTCCTTTCCCATGTGAGTGAAATTTTTAACTAATATCTCCTAAAATATTTTCTCATGCTTTTCTTTTTTTTCTTCTTTTCTGGGACAGCTATAATTTGAATGTTTGTGAACTTGATGTTGTCCAAGAGGTCTCTGAGACTGTTGCCATTTCTTCTTCTGTTCAACTTTTCTTCTGTTGACATTTATTTTGCTCTGCTTTAGTCATTTTCACTATTCTATCTTCCAGGTCACTTATTCATTCTTCTGCCTCAGTTATTCTGCTAATGATTCCCTCTAGAATATTTTTTAATTTCAGTGTTTTTGTTATCATTATTTGCTAATTGTCTATTCTTGATTTCTTCTAGGTCCTTGCTAAATATTTGTTTTGTTTTCTGGATCTGTGACTCCATTTTATTTATCTGCACCTCCATTTTATTTTCAAGTTTTGCATCATCCTTATTGTCATTACTCTGAAGTTTCTTTTCTTTTTTAGGTAGATTGCCTATTTCCTCTTTTTTTTTTTTTTTTTTTTGGTCTTGTGATCCTACCATGTCCTTTCATTGGCTTTATCTTTCGCTATCTTTTCCTGTAATTTAATTTACTGTGTTTGACCTCTCCTTTGTGCAGCCTGAATGGTTGCAGTTCCTCTTATTTATGGAGTCTGCTCTCCTTGGGTCAGGTTTCACACGTGCCTTGTGAAGTTTCTGGTTGTTGGCACATACGCCTGTGTTCTGTTGAATGGAGCTGGATCTTTTCTTTCTGATATGCAGTGCCACATCTAGTAGTGTGTTGTGGTGTGTGTACAGGCTTGGTATGGCTTTAGGCAGCCTGTCTGCTAATGGGCAGATTTATGTTTGTGTTTTGCTGAGGTTTTCACATGAAGCATCTGGCATTTGAGCTTGCTAGCCTTAATATTGAGAAGGAAGCCTTTAGGAGGACTCTTGCCAATTAATGTTTCACAGGGCCAAGAGTTCTCTGGTGGTCTGAAGTCCTGGATGCATGTCTACCACCTCAGAAGTGGTTCAGGTCTAACATCTTAATGGAGCACAAAGACTCCACAAGCCACTCATCGCAGAAGACAAAACCCCAAGAAAAATGGTGAAAACAATAGTCAACAGCCAAGAATACCTTAAGAAATTCACACACATCAAAGAAAAAGAAGAGTCGAAGAGTAAAGGAGAGGGGGAGAAAAAAGAATAAAAACAAGAATAAAAAACAAACAAACAAAACAACAAGAGAACAACAATGCCAATAAACACATAACTGAAAAAAATATTAACAAGTAGACTAGCAGAAATGAAAAATCAGAAACATGGGAAAAATGCAGTATAACTAAATAGTATTGTAAAAATAGGGGAAATTAAATAAATTAATTTTAAATGGCATGTTTTTAAAAAGGTAAAAGTAAGTTAGGAAATAAATATTAAAGGAATAATAAAATAATAAAGAACAACATTAAAACATTACAAAGAAAGAAAAACAAAACAAAACAAAAATCCTAAAAAACAGCATGATATATAATATATATAGAGAGAGTAGTAGTAAGAATGTCCTTCTGAATCCTCCATTGTTCCTGCCAGTGAGCATCAACCCATCTCCTTAAATAGGAAGTACTCCAACATTTCTAAGAAGGTCTCTGGACCTGCTATGGATTCTGTGTGGTCAGCTCAGATTCCTATCTGGCCATGTGCAGCTTGTACTTGCTCCCAAACTCCACAGTTCAGTTCAGTTCAGTTGCTCAGTTGTGTCCGACTCTTTGTGACCCCATGAATCGCAGCAGGCCAGGAATCCCTGTCCATCACCAACTCCCGGAGTTTACTCAAACCCAAACTCCACAATTGCACCAAAATCCACAGTCTCAGTTATTTAGTCCACTGTACCTGAAGCTGCTGGAGTGAATTTCTTTATTTTTCTTTAGTCGTACAGCCCTGGTGCTTCACTTTGGTTTGGATCTGCCTCTACTTGTAGGCCACCCTCAGGTGTCTCTTCCCCACCCAGACCAGAGGGAGCCAAAGTAGCAGCTTAGTAAGGCTCACTTGCTCGGTCAGGCTGGGGAGAGAAAGGAGTATGAAATCCACTGCAGGGGTGTCTGGGTTGTGCCCACTTTGTTAGAGTCCTGCATGAAGTCGCTATAGTCTGAGGTGCGTTATGTGTTCTCCTAGGGGAACTGGCCCCAGGTCACGTGTCCCTTGGTAGAGTCAAGCTGCATAGGCTCCTAGGAGAGTGTCGGCAGCAGCCCATACCCATTCATAGCTTGGTGGCAGCTGCTACCTCTGGGTTTTGGACCACAGCTTCAGTACTTCGTCTTCTACTTCAGCTCACCCTGGCTTTGGCAGTAAACACTAGGCTTGTGTTCCCCATCCCCAGGATCGTAAACTGCAGGTCATGTCTAGTTCTGTATTTGGCACTTGTGCCTGCTTTGGAAACAGCTGAGATTATCTAGCCCTGGGGTTGCACAATTCACAGACTCTGTCGTCTACCCATCCCACTTACGGCAACCATGAATGCAAATTCCTGTGGTCTACAAGTGCGTGGGGCCAGAGGGTCCCGGGGGCAATGATCTCTTGCCTCTCCGGGAGGCCGAGGGTTTTCCCTGGGCCCCCTCTGTTGTGTCATACTAGCTCCCTGAGAGTATCTTCACGGAAGTCAACCCCTGTCCTCTTCCTGGGTTCCAACCCCTGAAACTTGAACTCAACACCCAGCCCCATTCACCGCGGCAAGCACGAAAGACACTTAACACTTGACAAGTACTGTTTGCTTGCCACAATCTCTGTGGTGAATTCTCTCTGACTTGTCTATCAAGCACATTCCCTTCTGATGCTGCGTACCTTTCCGAGGCTCTGAAGCTCCCCAGTGTCCTCAACCGTGAGTAGGTTTCTGATTGTGTAGAGACATTTCCTCCTTCATGGCTCCCTCCCCAAGATGCAGGTCCCCATTCCAAAATCTTGTGTCTCGTTTTTTATCTTTATCTTCAACACTACCTCATTCTGAGGATATCAGCTTGCCTTTTTGCAAGTCTGGAGTCTTCTGCTAGTGCTTAGAAGGTGTTCTGTAGAAGTTGCTCAATGTGCAGATGTATTTTTGATGTATTTGTGGGAAGAAAGGTGATCTTCCTGTATTATTCCTCCATTGCTGCTGCTAAGTCGCTTCAGTCATGTCTGACTCTGTACGACCCTATAGACAGCAGCCTACCAGGCTCCTCTGTCCCTGGGATTCTCCAGGCAAGAACACTGGAGTGGGTTGCCATTTCCTTCTCCAATGCATGAAAGTGAAAAGAGAAAGTGAAGTTGCTCAGTCGTGTCTGACTCTTTGCGACGCTGTGGACTGCAGCCCACCAGGCTCCTCCGTCCATGGGATTTTCCAGGCAAGAGTACTAGAGTGGGTTGCCATTACCTTCTCCATTATCTCCTTCTAAATTTTCTTCTTTTTCGTTGATGAGCATTTTTATTATTTAAAATGATAAAGAGTTTCTTCAAACCTTTCATCCAGTTAATTACCTATCTCTATTTTTTTAGTGTTTTATCCCCCCACTCCAAGGGTTTTATTTTGATCTTTTATTTAGAACATAGTCCTCTGTCTTATAATTTTGTTTGATTTTCTGTAGTGATCTCTTGAATTAGTTCAAACAGCAACGTTTCTTGTTTTTGAAGGAATGTTTTTGTGTAGGAGCATTCCTATGCCTACTTCTTGTGACTGGTGGCTTTGGCAGGAGGACTGGTACTGATTTGAGCCAGGGTTAGGTCTTCACTCAGAGTATATTAAAAGCTGGTGCTTTTGCAGAGGAAGTCTAAAGCTCGATGGGCTGGAGTGGAGCCTAGAATTGGAAGCAGCTTTTTCCAGGTTGAGCTTCAGACTCTCTCCTTTGTGAAGATGTTGCAGCTGAAACCAGGCTAGGGTCATGATGGAGAGGTCATGGGATACTGGATAGAATGCCAAGAGCTTTTCAATCTTTTATCTCTGTGCTGGGACTTGGAGTAAGTCTGTCCATGGATCCTTACAAGTAGAGTTTTGGGTTTCTAAAGATATCCAGAATTCCAGGTCATAAGTCCCACTTATTTTCAAATCAGGTTAAGTGTTCTCATCTTCCTCTGCTAGTCTCCAGGGCTTGGATGTCCAGTGTGTGGCCTAAACCTCTCAATCTTTAAGGAAGACCTCAGAGTTTTTGATATTTCTTTCCTTTCTTGGGTTGCCTTCCATGGAATGGGACCTGACTATTTTGCTTGACTTTGCCTTTCACCCATCTTGAGACATTTTTTTTTCCCCATTATATCCTTAATTGTAGAAGGGCTGTATACTCAGTTGTGAAGAAACCTGCTAGTTTTCACTCTTTCTCAGACATTTATTCCACATGTAGTTGTAGTTTTGGTATATTTGTGGTTGGAGTTGAACACAAGGTTTTCCTACTCTATCATCTTGATCCTGCCTTTAATAATACCCTATTTTATTGCTAAGATTCAAAGCCAATGTTAGGTTGTAACTAGTTCACAAAGGAAATTCAATTTTTGCATGGATTTTTATAAGAAAATAAATTATAAGTCATCACATGTTGTAAATATTATTTCCTTCAGGATTATAAGATTTTAACTGACAATCAAAAATCAGAATCAAATCCAGTATATGAACATCTCATGGAGCAAACTTGGCATTAAATTTTGGGGTGGATGTTGAGAAAGCTTGCTTAAAATGCAATCTCAGGTTTCATCAAAATCCTCAAATGCTTTATAGCCATGGTAGTGTTTGAGAGGCATTGTTAAATAACCTTGCAGAAACAATTATCTACTTTATCTCTAACTAAGATGATGACTAATGAACCTGTTTAACTAGAAAACAAACATTGAAATGAGCATGTAATAAAAAAGTTGATTTGATTTAAAAAGATAATCTTTCTTTCAATAATGTTTTTTGTAACATATATTCAAATCATTAGCAAATGAAGAGTTCAAAACACATTCTTATATTTTAAGTACTTCTGTTTAAGATGATAAAATACTTGGGTTTGCCTTTATTTAAAGTTTTAAAAGAGGTTATACTTTTTAGATGTCTTTTAATTTAGCTTAAAAATATAATCTAAAACTTGTGTTCATATGAAATGATTGTTCAGTGGTGAATTTCAAAAAGATAGTTAGCTATAATTAGGAAGAAAATTTTAAATGTTCCATCTTGACCATAACACTATCTTTTTGAGCTTTTCATTATTCACACCAAGTATCATCATGAAAATTAATTTTTCAATGTAACAGAGATAAATGAGCCAACACAGAACAGACAGAACTATCTTCCGGTTCTTAGGAGGGAAACTGTCTCATTGCCCTATTATATCAGTGACAAAAATGTCTGGACTTTATGAACATCACTTTCCTTTTTCTTTTTTTTAATATTAATGACAAAGTGATTTAACTTCAAAAGTAGTTTCAAGAAAGTGCTTAAAAAGTACTTCCAAGGTTGAAGACTGAAAATAAAACTAATCAAATAATCTGAAAGATTTGGATAGTTTATGCATGCTAAAGGATATTATTAACATTAACTTGAAAAAATGTAATTTAAATAAAACAATTTGATAAGTAACAATATTTGTATTTTACATATAAAATACCTATTTGGGAAGTGTCTAGTAGCATAATCAAACATACTTTCTCATTGTCATAATGCATTTTAGAGGGTATCCTACTTTGAGGTCAAACTCTATAAATTTTTCAGATTTAGGTAGTGAGGGAATAAATGATAAATGTATGTTGAGACATCATAGACTCTACTTTCATAAAGCACTGATATGCTTTCTGGGAGAAAACTTACTTGAAGGAAATTGCAAACACAGTCAAGGAATTCATTTCATTATTCAAGCCTTGGTTATCAGAAGGGATGGTGATTCTTGGCAACTGTCATTAATATAGGCCACCTGTCTAGTTTGTGGAATTATGTTTAGATCATATAGAACTATTTCAGAAAACTGTTTAAATTAAAAATTGATAAAGCATTAAAGGAAAAGCAGCAATGTACTGCTGATTTTATTTAATCATACCCATACAACTGGTAATTATTCTCATATATAATGAGTATAATTCAAAACTGTGTGAACCACAGAAGACCTTTGTAGTTGGTAGTCAGAAGCTTCCACATTAGTGGAACATTTTCAGTGGAGAATAGTGAGAGGCTGTGGTGAAAAGCCAAAGAAAATCATTAGTCTTTTCATAATGAATATTATAACAAGTCATAATATTAATAGCTACATGTCTATTAGCTACATGTCTAAAGATGCTCTGTAGTAGCTGTCTGGACTTGTACATCAGAGCTAGTAAGAAAGGTCATTGATTGTGTTTGGTTTAAGGAAATGTAATGGAAAGTGAATAAAATACAATAGTTATTAATAATAAGATTAAAATGTGCCCACAAGTTGGTTAAGCCATCAGAAATATTTTTAATCATGCTATTAAAAATAAACTGATTCCCAGTTCATGAATGAAAAAGAGTATTAGACTGTTTCTGAGTGGATCACTATTATTACTCTGGTGGTAGTTGACTGAAAGGAAACAGAGAGAAACTGTCACTCGTGCATGCTTGCTATTTAAAAACATGTCTCTAACACATACCTCTGCACACCCATATACACTCACAGGGACATGAATGCAGAGTGAGTGAATCAACAGTCAGGAGCACAATTTTAAGGTAAATTTGAGCTATTTCTATCAATCAGTTCAGTTGCTCAGTCATGTCTGACTCTTTGTGACCAAATGGACTGCAGCACGCCAGGCTTCCCTGTCCATCACCAATTACCAGAGCCTGATCAAACTCATGTTCAACGAGTTAGTGATGCCTTCCATCCACCTCATCTTCTGTTGTCCCCTTCTTCTCCTGCCTTCCATCTTTCCCAGCATCAGGGTCTTTTCCAATGAGTCAGTTCTTCACATCAGGTGTCCAAAGTATTGGAGCTTCAGCATCAGTCATTCCAATGAATATTCAGGACTGATTTCATTTAGGATGGACTGGTTTGATCTCCTTGCAGTCCAAGAGACTCTCAAGAGTCTTCTCCAACATCACAACTTAAAAACAGCAATTCTTTGGCACTCAGCTTTCCTTGCAGTCCAACTCTCACATCCATACATGACTACTGGAAAAACCATAGCTTTGACTCGATGGATCTTTGTTGGTAAAGTAATGTCTCTGCTTTTAATATGCTGTCTAAGGTGGTCATAGCTTTTCTTCCAAGGAGCAAGTGTCTTTTAATTTCATGGCTTCAGTCACCAATTACAGTGATTTTGGAGACCCACCCCCCCACACACACAAAATAATAATAATGTCTCTCACTGTTTCCACTGTTTTTCCTTTTATTTGCCATGAAGTGATGGGACAGGATGCCATGGCCTTAGATTTTTAGAATGTTGAGTTTTAAGCCAGATTTTTCACTCTTGTCTTTCAATTTCTTCAAGAGGCTCTTTAGTTGTCTTTCACTTTCTGCCATAAGGGTGTTGTCATCTGTGTATCTGAGGTTATTGATATTTCTCCCAGCAATCTTGATTCCAGGTTGTGATTCATCCAGCCCAGCATTTCACATGATGTACCCTGCATATAAGTTAGATAAGCAGAGTGACAATATACAGTCTTGATGTGCTCCTTTCCCAATAGTCCACTGTTACATGTCCAGTTCTAAGTGTTGCTTCTTGACCTGCATACAGATTTCTCAGGAGGCAGATAAGGTGATCTGGTAATTCCAGTTATTTCTATACCCCATGCCTTACTAAAATTCATCTTATAAAGTGACAGGACTTAGATATTTTCAATTAAAAATGGCACATTTTTGAAAACCCAAGCAAGTACGAGAACCATGACAATTTAGTAATTTGGTCATGATCACAGAGAAGGTACAAAAGAGTGGTCCCCTGAATTTCACCCCCAGAATTTTAGAGGAGAAATGCTTAAGCTGGTGCTGCTAAGTTGTTTCAGTCCTGTCCGATTCTGTGTGGCCCATAAATGGCAGCCCACCAGGCTCCTCCGTCCCTGGGATTCTCCAGGCAACAATACTGGAGTGGGTTGCCATTTCCTTTTCCAATGAATGAAAGTGAAAATGAAGTCGCTCAGTCGTGTCCAACTCCTAGCGACCCCATGGACTGCAGCCTGTAAGGCTCCTCTGTCCATGGGATTTTCCAGGCAAGAGCACTGGAGTGGGTTGCCAATGCCTTCTCCAAATGCTTAAGATAGCATCTTATTTATTTGTTCCTCTGGGTCTTCCTTCATGAGTAAGCTAGAGATGTTTTCCACCATTGGCCTGATGTAATTGAGTTGTATTAATTACTCAGTCATGTCTGACTCTTTGTGTGACATGGACTAGCCAGCCAGGCTTCTATGTCCATGGGATCCTCCAGGCAAGATCATTGAAGTAGGTTGTCATTCCCTCCTCCAGGGTTATAACTGAGTAGCGACAGGCAAGTAAATAATAATAATAATAATAATAATAATAATAATAATAATAAGTCCTGTACTTAATCTCAAAATAAAAACTGCTTTCTCAGTCCTATGAGGTAAAATCTGAAAACAGAGAGGCACCATATATAGATCCAGATTAACAAATAAAGCTAACATGTGATAGAAAGTCCTTTTCTGTCAGGAAGCATTTAACAAGAGGCTTCCTGCGTGCTGTTTTGGATCTGTCAGGAACCCTCTGGCACTTATAAATTCCTGAATATTCAGAAATTAAGAGGAGAGGCACTCCTTTCCTGGGGCTGAGGAATCCAGGCATTTCTCATTCTTTTTCATGAACCATATGATAAAAAGTGATTGCTTGCAACTCTTTCTTTGATAGGGATCATCTTATGTTTTGTGTACCTGGAATTTTAATCTTTATCTTTGCTGAGAATAACTACCTTGTAAGACAGTATATATACCCACACCACGTTGATCAAAACACCTTTGCTCCATCAGAGCTTGGATTCCTGTGTCTTTCTTTCCTTCTCTCTCTCTTCTCAGGCTAATTCCTTGGAGCATGGAGGCCTGCTAAGTCCACTTTCCTGCCCAGGCTTCTAAGACCCTCTTGAGACGGTGCACTGTGCCTTCACCCACCACCTACTCAAGAGGGCGCCTGGTGCCTACGTGCAGCAGTGCAAGCTGTAAGAACAGATTTATTGGCTCTCCGTGTAAACCAGGGGATATCAGCCTTTTTCTCTCTCTTACTTTCTTATCGTCAACTCCGGACCATCAGGTTCCGGTCCATTAAAAGACCAACACTTTTCAAAATTGGATTAAAGCTTTTGGCTTCTTTAGCTCAACTCATTTCTCCTACTCTTCAAACCAGGATTTTCAATATGTCAGAGTCCAGGATTAAACCATTCCCATTAGGCAAACAAACATGCCTTCCCAGATACTTTACACATACAAAGTATTCACGAAATAAACACACAAAAATATAGGAAGGATCTTATACTTCAGAATAAGAAATTCCCTGATTTAAGCAAATTAATGGAAAAAGGCCCAGAAAAATTTTAATTTCAAATTGAGACACAAGAATAAAAGATCAATGAAATTTAGTTCAGATTAACTAAAATTAACCATAGTTTCCGTTTTCTTTTATTTCTCTGAAAATAAACAGAAAATAAGGAAAGCCAGAATTGAAAGCCATATAGAAGAAATAAAATTGGATATTGAGTACTGAGAACACATTTTTTTTTCATATAAGAAAAATACAGACTATTAACTAAAAGATAAAGATTATAGAGATTAGAAAGAAGAGCATATGATCACACATGCTTTGTGTTGGCTGAGTTTCTTCACTTGGGAAAGGAAAGCTGAGAAGTAAAGGTCCCAGGAAGTTGACACGTCATCAGGTGCCTCTCTAACTCATAATGAATATTCTACTACTGGAGGTCCAGTATTGGCCTTCTTACATTGTATATTGGGCATGCAGAGGTAGCAGCAAAATCACTAGTAGTGGCTATTGGACACATAATTAGCTTCCATCTGACATCATGACTCCTCTGTCCATCGCGTCAATTGTTGGATGATCAACTGATGGATGATTAAGGGACATTTAGCCTATTTCATTGTTCAATGTTTCTTTCATGATGGAAGCTCTTTGGTGAGAATTAATGAGTGATTAAAAAGAAAGAAAGAAAAAAAAAAAAAAAAAATGCTTCATTCTCATTTCCTTATGTCATTGACACACCTCTACCCAGAACTTTGTGTCTTCAACCTTCCATATCATTTCCCTCTAAAACCCTGATCAAATGATTAGACCACTGGCATTGCTAGGAATCAGTATGAAATTTTTCTTTTGGCTTTTCTGCAAAAGATGGATGACAAACTGTCCTATTTGTAGGCAGAAAGATTTCTCTCTTCAGTGTCACTATGATGCAGCCACTGTACATTTTAATCTTGCAATCATATCCATGTAACAATCTCCACTTTTT
Source organism: Odocoileus virginianus (assembly GCF_023699985.2). Taxonomy (NCBI): domain Eukaryota; kingdom Metazoa; phylum Chordata; class Mammalia; order Artiodactyla; family Cervidae; genus Odocoileus; species Odocoileus virginianus. The sequence continues at coordinate 53,222,261 of NC_069692.1, forward strand.
TTTTATTATTATTCAACTAGTTATATAGGACCTTCTGTACAGTATCAGATTTGAGTTGGGATAGGGGTGTGTATTAGTTTCCTATGGTTGATGTAGCAAACTACCCCAGGCTTTGTTGGTTAAAACAACACAAGTGCATCTTCTCAGTTTTAGAGACCAAAAGTCCAAAATCAGTTTAACTTGCTGCTCGCAGGGCAATATTCCCAGTAGAGGCTTAAGAGGAGATTTTAGTCTCTCCTCCTTCCAGCTTCCAGTGGCCACTATCACTTCTTGACTCATGGCTACGTCACTCCAACCACTGCTTCTATAGTCAAACCGCCTACTCCTGTTCTTTGTCGAATCTTTCTCTGCCTCTCTCTTATAAGGATATGCTATACACAATATAACAACGTGTTTTCATATCTTCATTTTCTAATAACTGGATGTGTCCTATGAAAAGGCAGTTTAGTGAGAGAAAGTTTATAAAGCAAATTATTATTATTAAATAGTCACTTCCACATATGCTTACCAATTTGATGAATTCACCAGCCCTGTTCTTAGTCAGAAGTGAGAAAGACAATTTTATATAAAAACAGAAAGTGTAAGATGAAAAACAATTACAAACATTAGGCTATTTTCAAGAATCATGTGTGCTCTATCCAATAATTGCTTATTGAGAGTCTGTTAGTTAAAAAAAAGAGAAAAGAGTACACTTCTAAGTCCAAGGACCCACAAAGGTGAATACCAAATGTAAATCACTTGCCTTTAAAGAATTTATTAGAATTGATTATATATCAGGGAGTAATGAGTAATAAATAATGGCTCCTGATGTTTTGAATGATCCTGAGTTCTAGAATTTTAAACCAACCAAACCACCACTTAGAATAGAAAGTAAGTGGTGAATTGATTTCTAAGCACATGCCATATGCTTAGTTTTCTATCAACAATGTTAGACACTTAATCACATATATCCCAACTTTCACATTATCAGGACCTCTGTTTACCTTATGGGACTCTGGCTCTCAATAGATTTTCTGGGCTTAGTGACCAAAATAGTGTGTGTGGCTGTGTATGTGTGTGCCTATTGAGAGAAAAAGAATAAAAGAGTGTCAGGAAGATAGAACTTAAAATATTTTTAATTTTACTATTTGAAAAAGCAAATTAACTGGGAAACTGTTGATTGGCCCTCTGAGTTAAGATGGTAACTTTTAATTCCTGTTTGGTGTTCTTCAGTTGCTCAGTCATATCTGACTCTTTGTGACCCCATGGACTGCAGCAACCAGGCTTCCTTGTCCTTCACCATCCTCCAGAGCTTGCTCAAACTCATGTCCATTGAGTTGGTGATGTCATCCAGCCATCTCATCTTCTGTTGTTCCCTTCTCCTTCTGCCTTCAATCTTTCCCAGCAGCAGTTTCTGTTCTAATGAGTTGGCACTTCATATCAAGAGACCTAATTATTGGAGCTTCAGCTTTAGCATCAATCGTTCCAATGAATACTCAAGATTGATTTCCTTTAGGATTGACTTGTTTAATCTCCTTTTTGAGAGACTCTCAAAAATCTTTTTCCAATACCGCAGTACAAAAGCATCAATCCTTCAGTGCTCAGCTTTCTTTATTGTCCAACTCTCACATCCATGCAGAGTTACTGGAAAAAACATAGCTTTGACTATGTGCCAGTTTTTGTTGGCAAAATAATGGCTCTACTTTATAATATCCTGCCTAGGTTTGTCATAGCTTTTCTCCCAAGGAGCAAGTGTCTTTTAATTTCATGGCTATGGTCACCATCTACAGTGACCTTGGAGCCCAAGAAAATAAAGTGTAATGGTTTTCATTGTTTCTCCATCTATTTAACATGAAGTGATGGAAATGGAAGCCATGATGTTAGTTTTTTGAATATTGAGTTTTAAGTCAGCTTTTTCACTCTCCTCTTTCACCTGCATAAAGAGGCTCTTTAGTTCCTCTTTGCTTTCTGCCATAAGGGTGGTTTTATCTGCACATCTGAGCTTATGATATTTCCCCTAACAATATTGATTCCAGTTTGTGCTTCATCCAGCCCAGCATTTCACATGGTGTACTCTGCATATAAGTTAAATAACCAGGGTGAAAATATACAGTGTTGATGTTCTCTGTTCCCAATTTTGATCCAGTTAATTGTTCCATGGTTGGTTCTCACTATTTCTTCTTGGCCTGGATATAGTTTTCTCAGGAGGCAGGTCAGGTGGTCTGGTATTCCCATTTCTTTAAGAATTTTACACAGATTGTTATGATCCACACAGTCAAAAGCTTTAGCATAGTCAATGAAGCAGAATTAGATTTTTTTTTCTGGAATTCTCTTGCTGTTTCTATGGCCCAGTGGATGTTGACAATTTGATCTCTGGCTCCTCTGCCTTTTCTTAATCCAGCTTGAACATCTGGGAGTTTTTGGTTCATGTATTTTTGAAGCCTAGCTTGGAGAATTTTGAGCTTTACTTTGGTAGCAGGTGAAATGAGTGCAATTGTGCGATAATTTGAACATTCTATGGAATTGCTCTTCTTTGGCAATGGAAAGAAAACTGATCTTTTGCAATCCTGTGATCACTGCTGAGTTTTCCAAATTTGCTGGCATATTGAGTGCAGCACTTTCACAGCATCATCTTTTAGGATTTGAAATAACTCACCTGGAATTCCATCAACTTCACTAGCTTTGTTCATAGTGATGCTTCCAAAGGCCCACTTGGCTTTACTCTCCAACTGTAGTTGAGTGATCACACCATCGTGGGTATCTGGGTCATGAAGATATCTTTTGTATAGCTCTTCTGTTTATTTTTGCCACCTCTTCTTAATATCTTCTGCTTATTTTAGGTCCATACAGTTTCTGTCCTTTATTGTGCCCATCTTTCTATGAAATATTTTCTTGGTATTGCTAATTCTCTTGAAGATATCTCTAGTCTTTCCCAGTCTGTTGTTTTCTTCTATTTCTTTGCATTGAACACTTAAGAAGGCTTTCTTATCATTTTTGCTCTTTGGAACTCTCCATTCAGATGGTTATATCTTCCCTTTTCTCCTTTGCCTTGCTATTCTTTTCTCAACTCTCTGTAAAGGCTCCATAGACAATCACTTTGCCTTTTTTGCATTTCTTTTTCTTGGGGTTGGTCTTGATCACAAACTCCTGTACAATGTTACAAACCTCTGCCCATAGTTCTTCAGGCACTCTGTCTATCAGGTCTAATACCTTGAATCTATTTGTCACTTTCAATGTATAATCATAGGGATTTGATTTAGGTTATATCTGAGTGGCCTAGTGGTTTTCTCTAGTTTCTTAAATTTAAGTCTGAATTTGGCAATAAGGAGTTCATGATGTGAGCCACAGTCAGCTCCCATCTTGCTTTTGCTGATTTAATAGAGCTTCTTCATCATTAGTCACAAAGTTTATAATCAATCTGATTTTGATGTTGACCATCTGATGATGTATTTGTGTACAGTCATCCCTTGTGTTATTAGAAGTGGGTGTTTGCTATGACCAGTATATTATCTTGGTAAACTTTATTAACTTTTGCCTAGCTTCCTTTTTTACTCCAAGGCCAAACTTGCCTATTAGTTCAGGTATCTCTTGATTCCTACTTTTGCATTCCAGTCCCCTATGATGATAATAGCATCTCTTTTTTTGTTTTAGTTATAGAAGGTCTTGTAGGTCTTAATAAAACCATTCAACTTCAGCTTCTTCAGCATTACTGATTGGCCATAAACTTGGATTTCTGTGATATTGAATGGTTTGCCTTGGAAACAAACCAAGATTAATCTGTGGTTTTTGAGACTGCTTGGTCTCTTGTTCACTATGAGGGCTACTCAATTTCTTCTAAGAGATTCTTGCCCACAGTAGTAGATATAATGTTCATCTGAATTAAATGCACCCGTTTGGGTCTATTTTAGTTCACTGATTCCCAAAATATCAATGTTCATTCTTGCTATCTCCTGTTTGGCCATTTCCAAACAGTTCCCATGTAGTTGTCCATAATTTAAAATACATTAAATATTAAATTAACTTCAATATTATTTAAGAAATAGTATTAGAAAAATATTATCTGAATAACTTATAAATTATTTTTATAAATAATAATTATTAATAATTATGATTTTATAATTATATCATAAATTATATTGTAAAACATAAATTATATTATACATTTAAATGTATTTATTGATTATTTACTTTAAATTTATTATAATTTTATTATAAATTATATTATAAATATTATTATATTTATAAATTATATTTATAATATTAATAATAAATAATTATTAATAGCTTGGTATTCAACTTCAAAATAACTCAGAAAAAAAAATTACATTTTAAAACACAACCATGATTTTGTTCTTTTTGACCAGGTTGTGTTTAAAACCAAACACATGAAGTAATTCATAACAATAAATACAGGGCTGTAAGTTCAGTGTGTTCTTTATACTTCCCACTAGGGGGAATGAAAAAAAAAAATAGGCAATGAATTGTTTTAATTTTCAGTTGCCAGTGATGCATACTACATAAGTTAAACACTTAACATTACTTCAGAGTTATTTGAAGTATATTTCAGGTAGCTCCAAGATCTGCTTACTGCTTTTTGAATACATTTATTCATTTACCATTTATTGAGTAATATGATGCCACAGCATTTGATGAAATTGGTCAAGGATAGAATTAAACAAAATGCTATATTTCTTACCACTTAATAATAAGTTACAAAGAACCCGAGGAATTCTCTAAATTATATTCTATATATCCAGCAAGAACTATTAAAGTAATTATTTTCATAATATTCACTGAGGATGGGGTTGCTCTAAAGGATTTTCATTACATGCTTTGTATTTGCATACTTTAAAGCCATATGTATGTGACATTAAAACAAAATTACAATTTTTCATATGATGATGTAAGGTTCCATGTTACTCTTTCTATACATCTCACCCTCTCCTCCCCTCTCCCCATGTCCATAAGTATATTCTCTATGTCTGTTTCTCCATTGTTGCCCTGTAAATAAATCCTTCAGTACCATTTTTCTAGATTCCATATATATGTCTTAAAATATGGTGTTTATCTTTCTCTTTCTGAATCACTTCACTCTGTATAATAGGTTATAGGTTTTTTTATATGGCTTAGCAAACTCAGACAGGGGCTCTGTATCAATCTACAGGGGTGGGATGGGGAGGGAGATGGAAGGGAGTTTCAAAAGTGAGGGGATATATGTATACCTATGGCTGATTCATGTTGAGGTTTGACAGAAAACAGCAAAATTCTGTAAAGCAATTATCCTTGACTAAAAATAAATGAATTTTAAAAAGCACATTTGGTGTTTACAACTAATCTTAATTGATAAGTATTATATAATGATGTATGCTTAATATTTCACATGTTATAAATATTTAGATTAACTTTACACAAAGGTATTATTATGCATATTTAATACTCTTATTTTAAAAATAAGGTTCAAAATAAACAAGTTTCCATAACATGTATATATTTATCTTTGCAACTTTGTTTTGAGATTTGAATTGACAATGTATCTCATTTTAACTGATTTTTGTTGTTGTTATTTTCTGATGTCAGGCTATTTGGACAAGAACAGGATTTGCAGGAAGCACAGTTCAGATGACAAAATCCATGCTATGAAATAAGCACAGTTTGCTGAGTTTTATGTGAGTTTTTTACTCTCTTCTTTCACTTTCATCTAGAGGCTTTTTAGTTCTTCTTCATTTTCTGCCATAAGAAGAGGTGTGGTACCTTTTTTTCTCCCTTATTAAAACAGTATGGAAGTGGTGCCATTATTAGCTAAGATAAGCAAAGCCACCTCATTTATTTCATAGCTCTGAGAGTAAAGATTAAGCAATTCCATGCATCTTAAAGATTAGTTGAAGTGAAAGGGATCATCATATCATTGTGTAATTTAGCTGTATATAGATTCATCTGTCACTTGCTACTTTGAGCGGTGCATTGGCACTTTACAAATATATGTATGGCTTTGGATTATCAAGAGCTATGGTATAAATTTGAGTTTAAAGACAGCCTTCTTAATTTAAATACTGTTCATACCTTCTGCTATTATGAGGCTGGAGCCATAGGAATGAAGAATTGCATCAAGAAGAATTTTAAGTTATCCCAAAGAACAAATGCATTTCCTTTGTTCTTAATGGAGAGCATGACATCAGAATCTGGAAGAAGGCATTTTTTAAAAATTTACTTTTGCCAATTAATATAATAGAAGTGCCCTAAAAATTGAAATAAACACAGTTATTCTACTTGTGTGTGTGTGTGTGTGTGTGTGTATGTATCTGTGTGTGCTCAGTAACTCTCTCATGTCTGTCTCTTTGAGTCCTCATAACTGGAGCCCACCAGACTCCTTTATCCATGAGATTTTTCAGGAAAGAGCACTGGAGTGGGTTGCCATTTCCTCCTCCATGGGATCCTCCTGACCCAGGGATCAAACCCACATCTTCTGTGTCTCCTACATTTCTGGCAGATTCTTTATCTGCTGAGCCATTGAGGAAGCTCGGTATTCTACTTAGTGCATTGCCATGAATAAAAATAGATTGTTAAATGATTATGCCTTTATGAATATAGTTCAGGTCCAATATTTCCCAGAAGAAACTCATTTTTGTATAATGCAGTCTGTGTTTCAACACCTCTCCACAGTAGTGCTTTCCAGATCAGCTTATATTGTGCACTGATCTATACTTTATTGAGGTTCACAGAAATGAAAGAAATGAAGAAAGGGTGGAAAGATTGCTGTCACCAAATAACTGGTTGGATATAGGGCCTGTTTCAGGTCATAAATTATTTGCCTGATAAATTTTAGGAATTTAATTTTATGAAACTAATTTTACATTCCAGAAGACAGTTTTCTTAGAGATATAGACACTTTGCTTCAACTGCCTTTCAAAAACTGCCTGATTCATAGTATATTCTTCCCTGGAAAACCAGGTGAACTGCACAGTTTACATTAACTTTATTACTGTAAGGTGATCTTAACCTATCAACTTTTGCATGAATTTTGTGCTGTATATAATATTTGAGTAAAAAATAAGCAGCACTTTATGAATGAATACAGTTCATGATCAAAATGTTTAAACTGAGTATAGGGGATATATTGGGCACCATACAGTTAATATCTAACTAGGAAAAAGGAATACACAATACTTAAAGGGATTTGGGGGAGGGGACAACGGGAACAAAAAGTTTTACTGCAGGTTAGTCGAGGAGAATGGTGGCTTGAGCTCAAAAGTCCATTTTTGAAGATGAAATTTGGGGTGAGAGTTGTAAGATGTATTACTTTCTTCTTATTGGGTGGTGATGAGGTAATAGAGTGGTGTTTCAGGAATCTTGTGTTTAAGCTACCATCCTCCACCTTGGTCGGGGGGGGGGAGGTGGCTTAGTTCCTTCTGAAGCAGCTGAACCTAGATCCTTTCCAAGTGCTTCCAGGGTCTTCTTTCTCCCCATACCCCCACCCACATGGCTCCTGTCAATGGTATTCTACATAGGGCCTTGGGAATCTCCTCTGGGTATTGAATTTCCTCTCAAATTAAATTCCTAAAATTTATCAGATGCAGGTGACACATTCTCATCCTTAGCAGGTAACAGCCTTGCAACTTCCACATGCATGTTGCTCTTACGGGTAATGGAAAAATGTATAACCTAGATAGCCAACAGTAAGACAACACGGAAATATGCAACATGTAACCATTTCCACAACTAGGAGGGAAGGTCAAAGGAAAGAGATATTATAATTAGAGCCCAAGGGCCACGTTTCCCAAGATGAAACTGTAAGACTAGGGAGTCTGATGAGAGCAGTTTTCACATGGAAGTTTCAGCCACTGCCAGAGATGCTGCCTCACATACATAGGGGTACATATCGCCTTTCAGTCTTCCACTTGTTTTTTCTATAGTAAAATATAGATGGAAGTCAACCGGCAAGGAATCTGGGAAGTAACCCTACTGCAGTCAGCCATTCTGGAATGAAGAGCAAAGGAATACAGGAAAACATTTTAGGACACAACTGGTCCAAAAGCAGCACAGTCAACTCTATCTCTGTGTACATTTCCTTTTTTTTTTTTTTTTTTTTCTTTATGGGTATTCCGTTATCTCAAAAGTTTTCATATTTCAGCCTAATTAAGGAGCAATCTCTCGTGCAAACAAAAGACCTTTCACCTTCTACCCAGTGAGGATACCAAAATCTTGTATCCATTTCCAGATCAATGTTTCCAGGTAAAATAATTATGCCTTGATGGGGTTTCACATGATCTGATGATGATGGCCCATGAACTAAATGTCAAGCCAAACCTAGTCAGCACTTTTCATACAAAGTAGCAAAAAAAAGGAGAAGAAAAAAGAAATGTATGCATAGTTGCCACTGTGTGCAAATTTGAAATTGAATACAAAGTTTCATTTCATGTTTATAATTTCTTTTTTACACTTCCCATATTATTGTAATGACATTTTTCCTTAGTGTCTCAGGTCATTATTGTGCTCCATCTTACCAATCTGATAGTGATTAAAGTATCTGAGTCATTAGTGATTCTTCATTTATTCTATTGTTCTAGTGTACCAAACATCTTTATTATAGAAAATAAACTTACAAAGAGGTATCCCTCAGTTTGTACAAATCCTGACATTAATTTCCTTGCAAGCATTTTGGAGCAACAACTAAATTCTTTTCTTGGTAAACATATTTCCCGATCAGTAGAGGATGCTAATTTGAGAAGCCCAAAGTATCCTAGTAATAGTTCAGTTCAGTTCAGTCACTCAGTCGTGTCTGACTCTTTGCGTCCCCATAAACTGCAGCACACCAGGCCTCCCTGTCCATCACCAACTCCTGGAGTTTACCCAAACTCATGTCCATTGAGTCGGTGATGCCATCTAACCATCTCATCCTCTGTCTTCCCCTTCTCCTACTGCCCTCAAACTTTCCCAAAATCAGGGTCTTTTCAAATGAGTTAGCTCTTCACATCAGGTGGCCATAATATTGGAATTTCAGCTTTAACATCAGTCCTTCCAATGAATACCCAGGACTGATTTCCTTTAGGATGCACTGGTTGGATCTCCTTGCAGTCCAAGGGACTCTCAAGAGTCTTCTCCAACACCACAGTTCAAAAGCATCAATTCTTCTGCACTCAGCTTTCTTCACAGTCCAACTCTCACATACATACATGACTACTGGAAAAATCATAGTCTTGACTAGATGGACCTTTATTGAAAAAGTGATGTCTCAGCTTTTTAATATGATGTCTAAGTTGATCATAACTGTCTTTCCAAGGAGTAAGCGTCTTTTAATTTCGTGGCTGCAGTCACCATCTGCAGTGATTTTGTGACTCCAAAAAATAAAGCCAGCCACTGTTTACTCTGACTCCCCATCTGTTTGCCATGAAGTGATGGGACCAGATGCCATGATCTTAGTTTTCTGAATGTTGAGCTTTATGCCAACTTTTTCACTTTCCTCTTTCACTTTCGTCAAGAGGCTTTTTAGTTCTTCTTCACTTTCTTCCATAAGGGTGGTGTCATCTGCATATCTGAGGTTATTGATATTTCTCCCAGACATCTTGATTCTAGCTTGTACTTTCTCCAGCCCAGCATTTCTCATGATATACTCTGCATATAAGTTAAATAAGTGGGGTGACAATATACAGCCTTGAGGTACTCCTTTTCCTATTTGGAACCAGTCTGTTGTTCCATGTCCAGTTCTAACTGTTGCTTCCTGACCTGCATACAGGTTTCTCAAGAGGAAGGTCAGGTGGTCTGGTATTCCCATCTTCTAGTAACAGTATTAATTCTCAATTTCATAAAAATAATCACTATTGTCCCCCTGAGGGAAACATTCTTGTTTGGAAACTAAGAAGTATGAAACATCAGAGCAATGTCACAGAGAGAAGTCAAAACTCTCCAAGTGGATTTTTAGGTATAGTAGTAAGAGGAATTTCCACAAATATCTTTTGTTTCCTTATGATTCAGGCTTATGATAGAAAAAGTGCCTTGGATTCATGACTTATTTAAAATTTTGGAGAACAACTCACCATCCTCATGTATATTGTTTACCATTTGGCCCCATAACTAACTCTTCAGTTGGTCAGCCAAATTCTATTAGAACAGGTTCATCTGTCTCATGATATGTGTAGTAGGCTGATCAGATTATCCAGTTGCTCAGTTCTCAGTCTGCCAAGGGCAGAAGACAATGGTAAGCTAAACATTCAACACGGCACCATTGTTCAGAAAAAAAAAATAAAACACAGTAAACAATCAGAAAAGCCAGCTCCATAACGGCAGGCTAATTATAGTACAGGCTTCCATCACTGGAGGTTACTGATCCGCCATGACAGGAAGCAATGCCACTTGAAGTATAACGTTAGGACTTTTATAATTCAGCTTTTAATCACCTGCTAAAATCTCCCATTGGTAAAACTCAGTTGGAAACAGTGTGTCTCATGTACAAGTTATCCTTAATTCAAAATGAGATAAGCTTCACAAGTATCCATCAATTCTTGTTGTGGCCCAGAGAAGTACCCTTTCTCTTTTATTTTCACTTTTGAAAAGTAATAGGTATATTGAGATTCAATTCACACATCATAAAATGCATCTTTTTAAAGTCTAAAAATCAGTGTTTTTCAGTGTGCTTTTCAAGGTGGATGATTATCATCACTATGTAATTTAGAACCTTTCCATCAACCTTAAAAGAAACTTTGCAACCATTAGAAGTCATCCCCTATTTTTTTTTCCTCTGAACCTCTGAACTATTGATCCTATGAGTTTTTCTATTTTAAACATTTCACAAAATAAAGCCATACAATATGTAAGAAAAATTTAGTGAAATATTTCTTTCATTTCACATAATGTGTTCATGTTTCACTCATGTTGTAGATACGTGGGTTGTTCTATGATTTTTTTTAATAATGCTATGAAACTTCACATATAAGATTTTGTGAGGACATACCTTTCCATTTCTATTGGATATATATGCATAAAAGTATAACTGATGGGTCATAATCTTTTTGGATCACTCTAACAAAATACTACAGTTTACAAAAAAATAGAAATTTGTTTCTAGTGGTTCTGAAAGCTGTGGAATCAAAAGGTCATGGTGTCAGCAAGAGAAAGTTCTGCCAAGCTGCTGACATAATTTGGGTCATATATAGCTGTTAAGGAAATTAAATAATTGTTGCTTAGTCTTCAGAGACAAAGCAGAGCAGGCTTCCAAGCTAGCTTTTATCTTCCTGGACACTATACTGAGTGTGAGTGACCTGATTGCCTGCTGTGTGTGCAAGCCTTGAGGCACCATAGATAACATAGGGTACAAATCTTGAAGGGTGCCAACTTTCACCACTGCATTTCAATATAGCTTTGTAATTCCTAGCCACAGCAATCAGAGAAAAAATAAATAAAAAGAATACAGATTGGATAAGAAGAAACAAAACTCTGTCTGCAGGTAATGTGAACCTCTACATAAAACCCCAAAAGAAACCACAAGAAAATTCCTAGAGCTATTCAATGAATATACTTAATTTCAGGATACAAAATGAACACACAGAAATACCTTGTATTCCTATACACTAACAATGAAAAATCATGATAAGAAACTAAAGAAACCCCATTAACCACTGAAATGAAAGAATGAAATATTTAGGAATAAATTTATTTAAATAAACAAAAGACCTATAAATAGAAGAGTATAAAACACTGATGAAATAAATGAAAGCTGACACAAATAGATGGAGAAATATATCATGCTCTTTGATTGAAAGAATCAATATAGTCAAAATGAGTATACTATCCAAAGCAACCTATAGATTCAGTGCAATCCATATCAAGCTACCAATGGTATTTTTCACAGAAGTAGAGAAAAAAATTCAATTTTTTTATGGAAACAAACAAACAAAAAAAATCTCGAATAGCCAAAGCAGTCTTGAGAAAAAAAAATAGAACTGAAATAATCAACTTTCCTGACTTCAAACTATACTACAAAACTACCATCATCAAGACAGTATGATACTGGCACAAAGACAGAAATATTGATCAATGGAACAAAATAGAAAGTCTAGAGATAACTCCATGCACCTATGGACACCTTATCTCTGACAAAGGAGGCAAAAATATACAATGGAGAAAAGACAAACTCTTTAACAATTGGTCCTGGGAAAACTGATCAACCACCTGTAAAAGAATGAATTTAGAACACTATAGCATCATACACAGAAATAAACTCAAAATGGATTAAAGATCTAAATGAAAGACCAGAAACTATAAAACTCTTAAAGGAAAACGTAAGTAGAACACTCTCTGACATAAATCACAGCAAGATCCTCTATGACCCATCTCCCAGAGTGATGAAGATAAAAATAAACAAATGGGACCTAATTAAACTAAAAAGCTTATTCCCAATGAAGGAAACAATAAGCAAGGTGAAAAGCCCTCAAAATGAGAGAAAATATTAGCAAACAACACAACTGACAAATAATCAATCTCTAAAATATACAAGAAGCTCATGAAGCTCAATACCAGAAAAAAATGAACAACACAATCAAAAAGTGGGCCAAAGAACTAAACAGACATTCCTCCAAAGAATACATACAGATAGCTAATAAACACATAAAAAGATGCTCAGCATCACTCATTATTAGAGAAATGCAAATCAAAACCACAATGAGATACCATCTCATGCTAGTCAGAATGTGAAGTCACACAATTGTGTCTGACTCTTGGTGACCTCATGGATTGTAGCCTAACAGGCTCCTCCATCCATGGGCTTTTCCAGGCAAGAATACTGGAGAGAGTTGCCATTTCCTTCTCCAGGAGATCTTCCCGACCCAGGGATTGAACCTGGGTCTCCCGCATTGAAGGCAAATGCTTTACCATCTGAGCCACCAGGGAAGTACCAATCAGAATGGCTGCCATCAAAAAGTCTACAAACGATAAATGCTAGAGAGGGTGTGGAGAAAAGGGAACCCTCTTACACTGTTGGCAGGAATGCAAACTGGTATAGCCACTATGAAGAATACTGTGAAGATTTCTTAAAAAACAAAACAAAAAACTGGGGATGGAATTCTGACCCAGTAATCCCACTTCTGGGCATGCACTAACCCCAAGGAAACCAGAATTGAAAGAGACATATGTTTCTCAAAGTTCATTGCAGCATTGTTTACAATAGCTAGGGCATGTAAGCAACCTAGATGTCTGTTGGCACATGAATAGACAAAGAAGTAGTGGTACACATACATAATGGAATATTACTCAGCTATTAAAAGGAATGCATTTGAGTCAGTTTTAATGAGGTGGATGAAACTGAAGCTTATTATACAGAGTGAAGCAAGTCAGAAAGAGAAACAAAAAACAGTGAATTAGGACAACTCAGGGGGGACAGGGTGGGGAGGAAGATGGGAGGGGGGTTCAGGATGGGGGAACACATGTGCCCCTGTGGCTGATTCATGTCAATGTATGGGAAAAAAAATCACAATATTGATGATAATCAATATCAATTTGTGTCCAGGGATTATAAGCCAGAATTCTGAACTGCAATTTTTGAAGTCTCACTTGCGGAGTGGATGCACTACCGGGGAAATTTTCCCAGCACTGTTTGAGTCTGGATGTTGGTCAAAAGCCAAACTGGTGATTTTTCCTCTGCTGTTTTTATTTTTCTTTTCTTTTAATGTTAGTATATTGAAAGTAAGTTACATGATTCTCTAATAAGTACTGGTATTATTATTATTATTATTAATTTTGTATAGAACCAGTGACTTATTTTGTTACAAAATCCTTTGAAACTGAAACAAAAATGAAAAATTTTGGCAAAACAATAGGAAAATGGGTTTAAGCACCTCTCTGAAGTCTCTTTATGAAAGGTATTGATCCATTAATGAGAGTTCTGCCTCCATGACTTAATTGTTTTCCAAAGGCCTCACCTCTTAATATCATCACCTTAGTCATTAGGTTTTCAATCCATGAATTCGGAGGGAATACAAACATTCAGACTATAGTATATGGTAACTCTAGGTTTAATATTTTGAGAAGCTGTTAATTATTCTCCAAAGAAACTGCACCATTCTACAATCCCAGCAGCAATATATGAACTTGCCAACTTCTCCATCACCTGTCTAGAAGTTCTTAGAATCTGTTTTACTTTTTTTTTTTTTGCTGGTGTTTGTTTGTTTGTTTTGTTTTGTTTTTGTTATTATATTTACCTATGCATATTTTATTTGTCTAAACTAATCAGTGTAAAGTAGTTCTCAGTGTGGTTTTGAGTTGCATGTTTCAAATGACCAATGAAGATAAAGATATTTTTCTGTGCTTTTGGGACATTTGTATATCTTATTTAGACCAATGTATATTCAAATTCAACTTACTAAAATTTAAAAATGCAATTGCCAGCTTTTGTTAGGTTTTGAGAGATCTTTATGTATATTGGATGCAAGTCATTTTTAAGATACATAGTTTATTTCCTTCCATAATGCAGATTATTTTATTTTCTCACTGAATCATGAAACCCACATTTTTAATTTTTATTAGGTCCAATTTATCTTTTTCTTTTGTTGCTTGTACTTTTGATGTCCTACATAAGAAGTCATTGCTTAAAACAAGATAATAAAGATATAATTCCTTGGTGATTCTTTTTTTCTTAAGAGTTCTATAGTGTTTGCTGTTACAGTTATTATTACTTTTTTTTTAATGACTCACTCATTCTTGAGCTCGTTTTTCTCAATACTGTATCAGGTAAGTAAATTTTTTTTTTTTTTTTTTTTTTTGCCTGTTGATATCTCATTGCACCATTTGCTGAAACAACTCTCCTTTCTAAATTTTCTCTACCTCTTATCAAAATTAATTGCTAATTAGAGTAGGGGTTTAGTTCTAAACTCTCAATTATATTCTATTGATTTCTATGTCTGTGTCATGACCATACCATGTTGATTATTGTAGCTCTGTAGTTTGTTTTAAATTCAGCAAATGTGAGTTCTCCAAATTTATTCTCATTTTTAATAATTTTGGGTATGCTGGATTCCTTACATTTACATGTTTGTTTGTTCATTTGTTTTTAGGATCAGTACATCAAATTCTGAAAGTTGGCATTCTGATAGGTATTACATTGAACCTATAGATCAGTTTGATGAGTATTGCCAATGTCATTGTAACAAAATTAAGCCTTCATAGAAATGTTTTATCATTTATTTGGGAATTCTACAATATTTTGTAGCCTTCAGAGTATAAACTATTTACACACTTTCAAAGTATTTTAATTTTAATGCTATTTTAATGGATTTGTTTTCTTAAATTTATTTTCAGATAGCTCATGGCTAGCATACAGAAATGCAATTTATTTTGTATATTAAATATTTGATCCTACCATTTTGCTTAGACTATTTATTAGTTTTGTGACATATATAATAATATATGTATATTTATAATATAAATTTCCCTGTGAATACTTTTTCCACAGTTTATAAATTGTATGTTATGCTTACCTTTTCATTCATCTCAGAGTATTCTCTATTTTTTACTGATTTTTTTCTTTGACCTGTTGCTATTGAAGAAAACAGCTCATTTGTCATAAATACACTTCTTGACTTTTAATTCCACAATTTCATTGTGGTCAGAGAAACAACTTTTATGCTGTCAATACTTTAAATGTGCTGTGGCTTTTTTATGAATTAACTTATTGTCTCCTTTAGAAAATATCTATGTACATCAGTGAAAAAAAAGTATATTCTGCCATTACTGAATAGTAGTGAAGCATTTTACAGATATTTGTTAAGTCTAATTGATTTATACTATTATTCATGTCTTATCTTTCTTTGCTTATCTTCTCTCTAATTGTTTTGTCCATTTTGAAAATGGGATATTTAAGTCTGTGACTATCATTGTCAGCTTGTCCACTTCTGCCTTTACCTGTATCGATTTCTTCAAGTATTAAGGATTTCTGTTGTTAGGTGCATATACTTGTATGCCTTTCTGATAGATTTACATGTTAATCAATACTAAGTATCTATCTTGTTTCTATTTTTATCTTAAAGTTTACTTTGACTGGTAATGGGTTTCCCTAGTGGCTCAGAAAGGTAAAGAATCTGCCTGAAATTCAAGAGGCCTGGTTTTGATACGTTAGTTGGTGAGCTAAAGTCTATGAGGTTGAAAAGAGTCAGACAGAACTGAGTGACTAACATAATCTGGTTTTATTATAACAACTCAAGCTGTTTTTTGTTTACTATTTTCCTACTATTTTGTTTTCTATCCTTTAATTTTTGACTTATGTATATCTTTCAAGGGAGTAAGTTTGAATTTATCTTACTTTGTTGAATAACAGAAGTTATTGAGCTCCTTGGATTTGTAGACTAGTGTTTTCCATAAACTTTGGAAATTTTTCAGCTATTAGTGTCAAATAGTATTTTTTATCTGTTTATTTTTCTCTGGAAAAAGAAATGGGAAAGTGGATATGGGAATAAATCTAAGTAGAACCAAAAAGGTCTCTGTCCTTACAGAGATTTGACCATCTTCACATATTCTTTCTCTCTGCTTAAAGAATTTTACTTGATTTTAAGCTGTTTTTTCCATACTGTTCAAACTTTGTGCAATAAAAAATAAGTAACAATTTTTTCCCCCAAAAGAGGATTGGTTATAAAAAAGTATCCAAAGATACTATATAGTTTTACAGAAACAATGCTATTCATCCATCTATATAAAATGTTTTTTTTTCGTAAAATCAGATATTATATTAATTTACAACAAACAAATTTAAATTACTTATATAAAAATTGCTAGTATGGAAAAATTATGCTTCTTATTTTTCTGTTTTTATAACATTAGCTTTTGACAGAGAACAATATTAAACAACAAATAGAAGCAATTGTAAGTATACTCAATTCCTTTCACACAGAGATATCTTCATGTTTACTGTCTTAGATTTTATACACTGAAATATTTTCCTCACCTATTTTATAACCAAGCTGTATCAATCATTTATTAGGTTGTAAAAACATGATAGAGGCACATATAATTCTCAATTGTTGTACATTTAATATTAGATATTTTGCTTATGTCACATAATTCCTTATTGTAGGATACTGTTATTCTTCTAATTTGTTTAACCCAGGAATTAAATGAAAATAATTTGAAATTCCAAAACAACCCACAACTCTAAGAAAGTGCCTAAGAAATAGAGAAAATGAAATGCTTAAAACAAAGTGCTATTTTACAGCCCTACAAAGCACTATAATTAAAATAACTGTAATATGATGTTATTAATATTTGGCTCAGATGCTGACTTTAATTGAATAGATGGCTAAATTAATTTTGAAATATTATTTTCTGCCAAAGATTTTCAGGCAACTCCCTCTGCCTTTTTATTATTGTTAACCAAAATGTTTTTCTTCCCTCTGAATATTTTATATCATCTTCAGTGAATTAATACTCTGTCACTCTGCTACTTCTGCACTTCCTATAGAATTGTGTGTATATAGAATATTCATAGCATTAAAAGCATCGACTATTACATATAGCCGTCAACTTGCATTTTGAGTTCTTATCTTATAACTCAAATTAAGTGTAAACATTTAAAAATATGATTTTATGTCTAAAGAAAGAGCTAATATTTTTCAAATAGTCATGATTAAATATAAACTTACAAGCTGTTGTAGTCAGCTTTCTCCAGATAGCCAGAACTAATAAGATATGTATCCCTCTCTGCCTCTTTCTCTCTCATCAGTATCTACCTCTTATCTATCTATGTATCTATCTATCTATCTATCTATCTATCTATCTATCTATCTAGTGGTTCAGAAGGTAAAGAATCTGCCTGCAATATGGGAGACCTGGGTTCAATCCCTGGTTTGGGAAGATCCCTTGGAAAAGGGAATGACTACCTATTCCAGGATTCTTGCCTGGAAAATTCCATAGACAGAGGAGCTTGCTAGGCTATCATCATTAGGGTAGCAAAGAGCCAGACAGATCTGAGTGACTAAAACTTTCATATTGTGCCTCCTCTTTTTTCTCTCATCTCTACCTACCTCTTATCTATCTATCTATCTATCTATCTATCTATCTATCTATCTATCTATCTATCTGTCTTTCTATCTGTCTATCTAAACTATCTAGAGAAATTTGTTACAAGGAATTGGCTCATACAAGTGTGGAGACTGGTAAATTCAAATTCTGCAAGGTAGGCCAACAGACTGGAGACCCAGAAACAAGCTAGTGGTGCAGTTCAAATCTGAAGACTATTTGTTGGTGAAATTTTCTCTTCTTTGGAAAAGTTTATTCTTTTTCTTTAGGCTTTCAACTGAATAGTTGAGGCCTGCCCACATTAAGGAGGGTGGTCTCCATTACTCAAAATTTATTTATTTAAATTATAATATAATTAAATAAAAATATTCATGCTACCCACAAGATGTATACTCATCTTCTCCTGCAAGAAAACCAAAATTGTAACTAGCTACTAAAAAACCATCAACAGGAGAATTCTGGAACCCACCCAAAAAAAGATAACCCACTCCCAAGGACAAAGAAAAAGTTGCATTGAGATGGTAAGAGGGCTGCAATTAGGTTAAAATCAAACCCCATATCTGCCAGAGATATTTGGAGGGCACAAACAAAATCTTGTGCTCATTAGGATGCAGGGGAAAGAGCAGCAGTCCCCACAAGAGACTGAGCCAGACCTGCCTGAAAGGGTCTCCTCTAAAGGTGTGGGTCACCAGTGGCCAGGTGCAGGGATGGGGGCACTGGCAGGAACAGTTGTGGAGGTGGGGCGTGTGTCATAAGCCGTCTTGGAGGAAGTGGCTATTAGTCCTACCATACAGCTGCCATGTTTATGACCCACAAACTAGACAACAATTTTACCAAAGAATTTCTCACACTGTTGTGAAGGGTCTAGGACCCAATTCAGACTTCTCAACCTGGGGATCTGGCAGAGGGACAGGGAATCCCCAGGGAATCTGACTTTTAAGGTGAGTAGGATTTGATAGCAGAACTTCCACAGGACTGGGGAAACAGATTTTGGAGGGCACAGACAAACATTTGTGAGCACCAGGACTCAGGGAAGAGGAACAGTGACCCCACAAAAGAATGCGCCACACTTGCCGGTAAGTGTCTGGGAGTCTCTGGCAGAACTGTGGGTCGACAGTGGCCTGCGCTGGGTCAGGGGCACTGACAACAGCGATCTTGGGAGGTTCAGCTTGTTGGCATAAGTGCTCTTGAAGGAGGTTGCCATTAGCCCTGTCATAGATCCTATATACTCCAGGACTGGGCTGCCTCAGGTCAAATAACAAACTGGACTGAGGGTGGGAGGTGGGGGTGCAGGCACAGCTCCTCCCATCAGCAGAAAATTAGACTAAGGATTACTGAGCATGGCCCTACCCACCAGAGAAAGACCTAGTTTTCTCCATAGCCAGTCCCTCTCAGCAGGAAGATTACACAAACCCTTTATCCTCATCCAACAGAGAACAAACAGAAAAGGCAAGAACTAAAAACCTGTGACCTCCAGAATGAAAACCAAAATCACAGAAAATTCAGCAAAATGATCACCTGGATCACAGTCTTGTGTAACTCAGTGAACTATAAGCCATGCCTTGCAGGGCCACCCAAGATGGACAGGTCACGGTGGAGAGGTCTGACAAAATGTAGTCCACATAGAAGGGAATGGCAAACCCCTTACATATTCTTGCCTTGAATAGTACAAAAAGTCAAAAAGATATGACACTGAAGATGAGCCTCTCCTGTTTCACAGGATAATAGGTGACCAATATGTTACTGACGAAGACCAGAGGCATAGCTCTAGAACCAGTTAAAAGGCTGAATCAAAATGCATGCCAAACTGGGGACATGTATAGTGGTGAAAGTAAAGTCCAATGTTGGAAAGAACAATATTGCATAGGAATCAGGGAAATTAGGTCTATGAATCAAGTTAAGTTGGTGTTCAAACAGGATATGGTAAGAGTGAACATTGACATTTTAGGAATCAAGGAAATATAATGGAAAGAAATAGGCAACATTAATTCAGATGACCCTTATATCCACAACTGTGGGCAAGAATCCCTTAGAAAAAATGGAGTAAATCTCAAAGTCAACAAAGAATCTGAAATTCAGTATTTGGGTGCAGTCTCAAAAACCACAGAATGATCTTGGTTTGTTACCAGGGTAATTCATTCAACATCAGAGTGATTCATATCTATGTCCCAACCACTAATGCCAAAGAAGCTGATATTGAACAGTTCTGGTAGACCTACAAGACTTTCTAGAACTAACACCAAAAAAAGGTGTTCTTTTCATCATAGGGGGTTGGAATGCAAAAGTAGGAAGCCAAGAGACACCTATAGGAACAGGCAAGTTTGGCCTCCAAAAGGAGGCAGAGCAAAGGCTAACAGAGTTTTAGACAAAGAACACACTGGACATATCAAACACCCTAGTCTAAAGGTGATGGAATTCCAGTTGAGCAATTTCAAATCATAAAAGATGATGTTGTGAAAGTACTGCACTCAATATGTCAGCAAATTTGGAAAACTCAGCAGTGGCCACAGGAATGGAAAAAGTCAGTTTTCATTCCAATCCCAAGGAAAGGCAATGCCAAAGAATGCTCATACTACCACACAATTGCACTCATCTCACAGGCTAGTAAAGTAATGCTCAAAATCTCAAAGCCAGAATTCAACAATATGTGAAGATGTTCAAGCTCATTTTAGAAAAGGTAGAGGCACCAGAGATAAAATTGCTAACATACACTGGATCATTGAAAAAGCAAGAGAGTTCCAGAAAAACATCTATTTCTGCTTTATTGACAATCCCTAAGCCTTTGACTGTGTGGCTCAATAAATTGTGGAAAATTCTGAAAGAGATGGGAATACCAGACGGCCTGACCTGCCTCTTGAGACATCTGTATGCAGGTCAGGAAGCAACAGTTAAAACTGGACATGGAACAACAAACTGGTTCCAAATAGGAAAAGGAGTATGTCAAGGCTGTATATTGTCACCCTACTTATTTAGTTTATATGCAGAGTTCATCACGAGAAACGCTGGGCTGTATGAAGCACAAGCTGAAATCAAGACTGCCAGGAGAAATATCAATAACCTCAAATATGCAGATGACACCACCCTTATGGCAGAAGGTGAATAAGAACTAAATGAGCCTCTTGATGAAAGTGAAAAAGGAGGGTGAAAAAGTTGGCTTAAAGCTCAACATTCAGAAAACTAAGATCATGGCATCCAGTCCCATCATCTAACACCATACACAAAAATAAACTCAATATGGATTAAACATCTAAATGTAAAACCAGAAACTATAAAACTCCTAGAGGAGAACATAGGCAAAGCACTCTCTGACATAAATCACAGCAGGATCCTCTATGACCCACCTCCCAGAATATTGGAAATAAAAGCAAAAATAAAGAAATGGGACCTAATTCAACCTAAAAGCTTTTGCACAACAAAGGAAACTATAAGCAAGGTGAAAAGACAGTTCTCAGATTGGGAGAAAATAATAGCAAATGAAGCAACAGACAAAGGATTAATCTCAAAAATATACAAGCAACTCCTGCAGCTCAATTCCAGAATGTTGAGTTTTAAGCCAGCTTTTTCACTCTCTTCTTTCAATTTCTTCATGAGGCTCTTTAGCTCTTCACTTTCTGCCATTAGGGTATTGTCATCTGTGTATCTGAGGTGATTTGGCCATAATGTGGGTGTTATCTGCATATCTGAGGTTATTGATATTTTTCCTGGCAAACTCAATTCCAGCTTGTGCTTCATCCAGCCAGCATTTCACATGATGTACACTGCATACAAGTTTAAAAAGCGGGGTGACAATTCTCAGCCTTTCCCAGTTTGGAACCAGTCAATTGTCCCATGTTGAGTTCTAACTGTTGCTTCTTGACCTGCTTACAGGTTTCTCAGGAGGTAGGTAAGGTGTTCTGATATTCCCGTCTCTTTAAGGTTTTTCCACAGTTTGTTATGATTCAACCAGCAAAAGCTTTTGTGCAGTCAATGAGGCAGAAGTAAATGTTTTCTTTCTGGAATTCTCTTGCTTTTTCTATGGTCCAACGGATATTACTAATTTGATTTCTGGTTCCTCTACCTTTTCTAAATCCAGCTTGAACATCTGGAAGTTCTCAGTTCATGTACTACTGAAACTTACCTTGGAAAATTATGAGCATTATTTTGCTAGTGTGTGAGATGAATGTAGTACAGTAGTTTGAACATTCTTTGGCATTTTTCTTTGGTATCCTTTTCATTGGAATTTTCTAGTCCTAACCATTTCCAGTTCTGTGGCTACTGCTAAGTTTTCCAAATTTGCTGACATATTGCATGCAGCACTTTAGCAGCATCATCTTTTAGGATTTGAAATAGCTCAACTGGAATTCCATCACCTCTAATAGCTTTGTTTGTAGTGATGCTTCCTAAAGCCCACTTAACTTTGCACTCCAGAATGTCTGACTGTAGGTGAGACACACCAACACCATCATTGTTGTCTGGGTCACCAAGATCTCTTGAGTATAGTTCTTCTACGTATCCTCACTACCTCTTCTTAATACCTTCTACGTCTGTTAGGTCCATACAGTTTCTGTCTTTTGTTGTGCCCATCTTTGTAGGAAATGTTTCCTTGGTATCTCTAATTTTCTTGAAGATATCTCTAGTCTTTCCCATTCTATTGTGTCCCTCTATTTCTTTTCATTGATCACCTAGGAAGGTTTTCTTATCTCTCCCTGCTAGTCTTTG
Source organism: Odocoileus virginianus (assembly GCF_023699985.2). Classification (NCBI taxonomy): domain Eukaryota; kingdom Metazoa; phylum Chordata; class Mammalia; order Artiodactyla; family Cervidae; genus Odocoileus; species Odocoileus virginianus. Next base: position 53,244,929 of record NC_069692.1, read on the forward strand.
GAACTCTGCATTCAAATGGGTATATCTTATCTTTTCACCCTTGCCATTCCCCTCTTTTCTCAGTTATTTGTAAGACCTTCCCAGACAACAATTTTGCCTTCCTTGCATTCATTTTTTTTGGGTAATGGTCCTAATCACTGTCTCATATACAGTGTTATGAATCTCCATCCATAGTTTTTCAGTGACTCTTTCTATCAGATCTAATCCCTTGTCACTTTCACTGTGTAATCGTATGGGATTTGATTTAGGTCATATCTGAGTGGCCTAGTGGTTTTCCCTACTTCTTCATTTTAGTCTGAATTTTACAAAAAGGAATTCATGATGTGAGCCATAGTCAACTCCAAGTCTTGTTTTTGCTTACTGTGTAGAGCTTCTCCATCTTCAGTTGCAAGAATGTAGTCAATCTTATTTCAGTATTGACCCGCTGGAAATGTCAATGTATAGAGTGGTCCCTTGTGTTTTTGGAAGAGGGTGTTTGCTATGACCAGTGTGTTTTTTTGGTGAAACTCTGTTAGCATTTGTGCTTCGTCATTTTGTACTCCAAGGCCAAACCTCATACTTGCCAGAGATGCTTAGGGGATGCAGACCAAACCCTGTGGGCACCAGAGCCCAGGGAAAAGATTAGTGGTCCCCACAAGAGACTGAGCCAGATCTGTGTTTGAGTGTTTTAGTGTCTCCTGTAGAGGCACAGGTCAGTAGTGTCCTCCTGTGGAAACAGGGGCTCTGGCTTTAGCAGACCTAGGAGGTGTGGTCTGTGGCATAAGTCTTCTTGGAGGAGATTTCCATTAGCCCCACCATAGAGCCACCAAGCAGACAGTCCACACATGAGAAAAATTATACCAAAGTAGTCCCTGACCTGTTGCAAAAGTTCTAGGGCCCACAACAGATTTCCCAACCTGAGGATCTGGCAAAGGGACTGAGAATCCTCAGGAAATTTAACTTTGAAGGCCAGTGGGATTTGATTATATAATTTCCACAGGACTGGGGAAATAGACTCTTGGTGGGCACAAACAAAATCTTGTGTGCACCAGGACCCAGGAGAAAGGAGCATTGATCCCACAGGAGACTCAGCCAGGTTTGCCTGTGAGTGTCCAGGAGTCTCTGGTGGAGGCATGGATCAACAGTCAGGGACACCGAATACAACAGTCCTGGGAGCATACATTCTTTTGAAACAGATCACCATTACTGCCATTATCCCTACCACAGTTTGACCTCAGGCCAAACTACAGGAAGAGAACTGAGCCCTACCCATCAGCAGAAAATTGGATTAAATATTGGATTAAATATTGGATTAAATATTTACTAAGCATGGCCCAGAGAAAGACCTGGTTTTCTCCACATCTAGTCCCTACAAACTTCTACAAGGATCTTATCTTCATCCATTGGAGGGCAAGCAGAATGAAAACCACAATTACAAAAAACTAACCAAAGAAGACTAAGAACCAAAGAACTGATACATTTGACTTGTGGTGCTGGAGAATACTCCTGAGAGTCCCTTGGACTGTCAGGAGATCAAACCACTAAGTCACACAGAAATCAAACCTGAGTATTCATTGGAAAGACTGATGCTGAAGCTGAAGTTCCAATACTTTGGCCATCTGATGCAAACATCAGACTCAGTGGAAATAAAACCTTGATGCTGGGAAGGATTGAAGGGAAAATGTAGCATCGCCAACTCAATGGATATGAATTTGAGCAAACTCCAGAAATAGTGACAGACAGAAGAGTCTGGCGTACTGAAGTCCATGGAGTCGCAAGGAGTCAGACATGACTAAGTGACTTAACAACAACAAATACTATTAAGAATGGTATTTCAGTATTTCTTGGGAAGGGAAACTATTATAGATGAGAATTTAACACTTTCTTAACACTTGATATTTCAGCATGATTTGGGAAGCAAATATTTAAAATGTCACTGGTAAAGTTTTATTCGACCAAAAGTAGGCATTGGATTACCTCTACCAAAACATATTCAATCTCTGACTTTAAGAACAATGATGATCTGCTAGAGTACTGAACAAATTTTGTGTGCAATAATAGAGATTTAAAATATTAAGTCATTTGGTTCAGCTTTTCAAAAATATAGTTCAAAACTTGGGGGGAAAGTTCTAATATCTCCAAATAACATGCCTTTGACCAAAGCACAAGTGTTTTGAGTACACATTTATATTTTCAAGAAAACATAAAGTAGAAGGCAAAAGGAAAGTTTCATTTTAGATATATGGAGAAACTAAAATGTTAATATAACTCAGATTAGGATCAACATTATTTCAAGTTGTATTTATGACATAATTTCAAAATCAAAGTGAATTTGGTTATTTATTTGCAAGAAGATATTCGATTTTCTTTCACTTAACTGTAAATGTTTAGAGTTTTATTGCTGTCTTTTTTAAATTTCTGCTTATTTAAATATTTATGATGGACTCAAATTTACTACAATTTCTTATAGAAAATTTTATAAAATATGACATTTAAATCATTATAGATGATCATATTAATCTCATTTGGCTACTTCACTTGTATGTAAATGCTTTGATTTTTTAGCCAGACAAAATAAGTGTTTTGTGTTGTAAAGCTATCCTTTCTTACATGTTTTTTGGGAAGTATCAATATTTTTACTCAGATTCATTTCCAAGAAGCAAAGTAAGATTTCCTTGACAAGTAAGATATCCTTTCATAATTTCTGAGTCTATTAATGTATCAAATCCAAATATCTTAAATTGCCTGACAAAACTGGCAGACCATTCCTGTCATTTTATATGAATGATAACTATAAGTTAGGATATTCTAATTTATTATATATAATGAGTAAGCAAAGGAATCTAATGAATGTCACATTAGATGAATGTTTGAAGTCATTCATCAACAATGTAGAAAGAAAACATGGAAAAAGATTGCAAATGTTATTAACTTCTTCCATTGAAACTACTAATAATTCTTTTGTTTTTCAACTGCTATATTTTATTTTTACAATTTAAACATTGATGGTATTTTTAATGAACATGAAATTTCAAGTTCGCTTTTAAGTGAAATCTCCGGTAGAATGAGATTCACAAAAATTTTGCAAAATATGAGGTAAACACACAATTATAAGATGAAGATGCAATAGACCTAAATATATTTACAAGTTGAGGGAAATGGTTATTAAAGGAGGGAAGAGGTGAGTGGGACTGAGATAGAGATAAAAAAGATAAGTATTGGAGCAATTCCTGAGATCAGAATTCACTACAAATGCAAATGGAATGCCCTTGATTTTGAGAGAGCTTCCTGTTGATTCCTGTTGTTCTATATTAGTTTGGATCTGAGCTACAGATAGGTAGCAAAACAGAAGAGCTGTGGCTATTTGGAAAAGCCATGGAGAGGACTGGGGTTCCAAGCTGTTGAACAAATTAGGAGATAAAACTAAGGCCCGGGGAAGTTAGAGATACTGTGAGATTTTGTCTACCATCCTGCCAGTCCTAAGGGTGAAGGAAAAGAAAAAGCAGAGGGAACCCTGATTCAGGATTTGGGGAATCTGTCAAAAATCTGAAACAAATTGTGATTTATATTTCAAAACAATTTTATGTGTTTTCATTATCATTAGTGATTTTTAACATAGTGCATTTTGAGGCTAGATTAAGCATAAATAATATACCAAATGAATTATCCATACTGATAATTTAACTTCTATTTACATTCTACTGACAGAAAACTAGATATTAAAAGAAACTCAGGAACTTCTCTGCTGTCCAGTTGTTAAAATTCCATGTTTTCAATAAAGGGGGCACAGGTTCAATTCCCAGGCAGGAAACTAAGATCCCACCGTATGGTAAAAAAAAACAAAAGCAATTGGGGAAAAAAAAAAAATGCATTCACATTAAGTCTATCAAGCATACTTTAGTAGGTTTATAAATAGAATTCATGTTTTATAGACAAAAAATATTATATAAATGTTTGTGTTCTATAACCATGGGTCTAATCTTTGAGTTCAATTATGATATACAGCATTAAATTAGCTTAAAATATTTTTTTGTTAATGAATGTTGAAAAACTTTTCAAGTGGTTAAATTTAGGAGAAGCTGATTTGATATAACTAGTGGATTTTTGTTTATTAAATATAAAAACATAATCATACAATTGTTAATACTTATCTGTGTTGGTCCTTTCATGGACCGGAACCTGGTGGTCCCTAGAGTGAGAGAGAAAAAGAGGCTGATATCTCCTGGTTTACGCGGAAAGCCAAGCGTCCTGTTCTTAGGGCTCGGGCTGCTGCAAGTAGGCACCGGGTGCCCTCTCGAGTGGGTGAAGGCACAGTGCGCCTTCTCGAGTGGGTCTTAGAAGCCCGGGCAAGAAAGTGAGCTCAGCGGGCCTCCGCGCTCCAAGGAATTAGCCAGAAATAGAAAGAGGGAGAAAGGCAGGAAGAATAGAAAGCAAGCAAGCAAGAAAGACACGGGGACCAAAGCTCTGATGGAGCAAAGGTGTTTTAATCAACATGGTGTGGGCATATATACTGTCTTACAAGGTGGTTATTCTCAGCAAAGATAAAGATTAAAATTCCAGACTTACAAAACACAAGACGATCCCTATCAAAGAGAGAGTTGCAAACAATCACCTTTTACCACAGGGCTCATAAAAAGGAAGAGGTGCTTATCACCATAATGAGAAATGCCTGGATTCCTCAGCCCCGGGAAAGGCGTGCCTCTCCTCTTAATTCCTGAATAGTCAGGAATCAATAAGGGCCAGAGGGTTCCTGCCAGATCCGAAACAGCACACAGGAAGCCTCTTGTTAAATGCTTCCTGACAATCTGTATAACAATAATTGAGATTTTCCGAGTGGCTCAGATGGCAAAGAATCCACCTGCCATGTAAGACACCCAGATTTGATCCCTGGGTCCAGAAGATCCCCTGGAGAAGGGAATGGCAGTACACTTCAGTATTCTTGCCTTGAAAATTTCATAGACAGAGGAACCTGGTGGGCTACAGTCCACGGGGTCGCAAAGATTTGGAAATGACTGAGTGATTAACACTTTCACTTTCATTAAAATAATTTATAGTACTAAATGTGTTTAGCTGAACAGTGTAGAATTTGAGTGTAATGAGTTTTCTTTTTACTTGGAACTACTATATGTAAGTAAGTTGTGGAGCTGTCAGATATATAATTATATAACTGATTTTGTCATTAAGATTATTAAAATTAATAGATCTTGAAATTACTTTGTATATATTATTAAATACAAATTGTATAATTTACAAAAATGCTTATTGAGATTCTGATGCCAAATTGTGTGTGTGTGTATATATATATATATATATATATATATATATATATATATATATACTGTTTTTATATTTCATGAACTAAAGGAGTTATACCAGATTATAAATTCCTGGAAAGAAAAAACATGTCCCTATATCCTCATGGCCATTAAAATTGTACATTATGTTGCCAAGCACACAGATGATGCTAAAAAAAATATTGAATGAAAATTCAATTTTTGTTCTTACCTGTCACACGTCATACACATTTTTACCATTAAAATTACTAATCATGATAAAAATATAAATATTCCCTGAAATTCTAAGTTAGTTTAGCACACTGGGAATCTCCTCCTGTCATTTTATCCCTAAAATAAGTTATGGGAAATATTCCAGTGAAACGACTTGTATGTGTATGCACATCGCTATATCTGTTACCTAATCTAGCATAATTATCTTTTTAAAGTAGCCTTGACTCTTTCTCTATCACCAGTCCCATCCACAACTGGGTATTGATTTTGCTTTGGCTCCATTCCTTCATTCTTTCTGGAGTTATTTCTCCACTGATCTCCAGTAGCATATTGGGCACCTACCAACCTGGGGAGTTCCTCTTTCAGTATCCTATCATTTTGCCTTCTTATACTGTTCATGGGGTTCTCAAGGCAAGAATTCAGAAGTGGTTTGCCATTCTCTTCTCCAGTGGACCACATTCTGTCAGACCTCTCCACCATGACCCGAATGTCTTGAGTGGCCCCACACGGCATGGCTTAGTTTCATTGAGTTAGACAAGACTGAGACTGTGGTCCTGTGATCAGATTGGCCAGATTTCTGTGATTATGGTTTTAGTGTGTCTGCCCTCTGATGCCCTCTCACAACACCTACCGTCTTACTTGGGTTTCTCTTACCTTGGACGTGGAGTATCTCTTCACAGCTGCTCCAGCAAAGCACAGCCACTGCTCCTTACCTTGGATTGAGGGGTATCTTCTCATGGCCACCCCTCCTGACCTTGAACGTGGAGTAGCTCTTCTTGGCCCTGCTGCACCCGCGCAGGGAGGTGGGGTAGCTCCACTCGGGCGGGGCCCCTGACCTCTGGGGTGGGGTGATTCCTCTCGGCCACCACCCCTGACCTCGGGTGTGTGGTAGCTATTTTCGCTGCTGCCCTTGACCTTGGGAATGGGGAAGCTCCTCTCAGCCGGCGCCCCTTAGCAAGGTCCAATGCTGTAAAGACCAATATTGCATAGGAACCTGGAATGTTAGGTCCATGAATCAAGGCAAATTGGAAGTGTTCAAACAGGAAATGGCAAGAGTGAATGTTGACATTCTAGGAATCAGTGGACTAAAATGGACTGGAATGGGTGAATTTAACTCAGATGACCATTATTTCTACTACTGTGGGCAGGGATCCCTTAGAAGAAATAGAGTAGCCATCATAGTCAACAAAAGAGTCTGAAATGCAGTACTTAGATGCAATCTCAAAAATGACAGAATGATCTCTATTCGTTTCCAAGGCAAACCATCCAATATCACGGTAATCAAGCCTATGCCCCAATCAGTAATGCTGAAGAAGCCAAAGATGAACAGTTCTATGAAGACCTACAAGACCTTTTGGAACTAACACCCAAAAAAGATGTCCTTTTCATTATAGGGGACTGGAATGAAAAAAGTAGGAAGTCAAGAAACACCTGGAGTAATAGGCAAATTTGGCCTTGAAGTATGGAATGAAGAAGAGTTTTGCCAAGAGAACACACTGGTCATAGCAAACACCGTCTTCCAAAAACACAAGAGAAGACTCTACACATAGACATCACCAGATGGCCAACAGCGAAATCAGATTGATTATATTCTTTGCAGCCAAAGATGGAGAAGCTCTATACAGTCAGCACAAACAAGACCAGGAGCTGACTGTGGCTCAGATCATGAACTCCTTATTGTCAAATTCAGACTCAAACTGAAGAGAGTAGGGATAACCACTAGAGCATTCACATATGACCTAAATCAAATCCCTTATGACTATACAGTGGAAGTGAGAAATAGATTTAAGGGACTAGATCTGATAGACAGAGAGCCTGACGAACTATGGACCAATGTTCATGACACTGTACAGGAGACAGGGATGAAGACCATTCCCATGGAAAAGAAATTCAAAAAGGCAAAATGCTTGTCCAAGGAAGTCTTACAAATAGCTCTGAAATGAAGAGAAGTAAAAAGCAAAGGAGAGAAGGAAAGATATTTCCATTTGAATGCAGAGTTCCAAAGAATAGCCAGGCGAGATAAGAAAGCCTTCCTCAGCGATCAATGCAAAGAAACAGAGGAAAACAACAGGATAGGAAAGACTAGAGATCTCTTCAAGAAAATTAGAGATACCAAGGGAATATTTCATGCAAAAATGGGCTCAATAAAGGACAGAAATGATATGGACCTAATAGAAGCAGAAGATATTAAGAACAGGTGCCAAGAATACACAGAAGAACTGTACAAAAAAGATCTTCATGACCCAGATAATCAAAATGGTGTGATCATTCACCTAGAGCCAGACATCCTGGAATTTGAAGTCAAGTGAGCCTTAGAAAACATCACTACAAACAAAGCTAGTTGTTTGACGGAATTCCAGTTGAGCTATTTCAAATCCTGAAAGATGATGCTGTGAAAGTGCTGCACTCAATATGGCAGCAAATTTGGAAAACTCAGCAGTGGCCACAGGACTGAAAAAGGTCCGTTTTCATTCCAATCTGTAAGAATGACAATCCCAAAGAATGCTCAAACTACTGCACAATTGCACTCATCTCACACACTAGTAAAGTAATGCTCAAAATTCTCCAAGCCAGGCTTCAGCAATACGTGAATCAAGAACTTACAGATGTTCAGCCTGGTTTCAGAAAAGGCAGATGAACCAAAGATCAAATTGCCAATATCTGCTGGATCATCAAAAAAGCAAGAGAGTTCCAGAAAAACACCTATTTCTGCTTTATTGACTATGCCAAAGCCTTCGACAGTGTGGATCACAATAAACTGTGGAAAATTATGAAGGAGATGGGAATACCAGATGACCTGACCTGCCTCTTGAGAAACCTGTATGCAGGTCAGGAAGTAACAGTTAGAACTGGAGATGGAACAACAAACTGGTTCCAAATAGGAAAAGGAGTATGTCAAGGCTGTATATTGTCACCCTGCTTATTTAGCTTATATGCAGAGTGCATCATGAGAAACAGTGGGCTGGAAGAAGCACAAGCTGGAGTTAAGAATGCTGGGTGAAATAACAATAACCTTAAATATGCAGATGACACTACCCTTATGGCTGAAAGTGAAGAGGAACTAAAAAGCCTGTTGATGAAAGTGAAAGAGGAGAGTGAAAATGTTGGCTTAAAGCTCAACATTCAGAAAACTAAGATCATGGCATCCAGTTCCATCATTTCATGGGAAATAGATGGGGAGACAGTGGAAACAGTGTCAGACTTTATTTTGGGGGGCTCCAAAATCACTGCAGATTGTGACTGCAGCCATGAAATTACAAGATGCTTACTCCTTGGAAGGAACGTTATGACCAACATAGATACCATATGAAAAACCAGAGACATTACTTTGCCAACAAAGTTCCACCTGGTCAACGCTATGGTTTTTCCAGTGGTCATGTATGGATGTGAGAGTTGGACTGTGAGGAAAACTGAGAACCACAAAATTGATGCTTTTGAACTGTGGTATTGGAGAAGACTCTTTAGAGTCCCTTGGACTGCAAGGAGATTCAATCAGTCCACCCTGAAGGAGATCAGTCCCGGGTGTTCATTGGAAGGACTGATGCTGAAGCTGAAACTCCAATACTTTGGCCCCTCATGGGAAGAGTTGACTCATTGGAAAAGACCCTGATGCTGGGAGGGATTGGGGGCAGGAGGAGACGGGGATGACAGAGAATGAGATGGCTGGATGGCATCACTGACTCAATGGGCATGAGTTTGAGTAAACTCTGGGAGTTTGTGATGGACAGGGAGGCCTGGCTTGCTGTGATTCATGGGGTCACAAAGAGTCGGACAGGACTGCACAGCTGAGCTGAAGTGAACTTGACTCTTCCTCAGGCAACCAAACCACCTTTGCTAAATTAATACCAATTAGCATCTCCTCATTTCTACTGAAGAATGATTCACACCTCCAATCAAACCTGTAGAACTGCTACTTTTGATGTTGGAACCCAACAAATGTGGAAATATTGCAGAGTAAATAAATAATATAAATACTTTCTCTTAAAAACTGAGAATATAGAAAAAGGATTAAGACAAAGATGTGCGATCTGGAGAAAGTAGGCAGGAAACTAGGCTGTATTCAAAATTCACTGCACTATCATATAAAATTACCCACTTTGAGTGTAATTCAGAGAAACCGTATTAGAAAAGACACTAGAAAATGACAATAAGTTTTTATAATCTAGACAAATTCTTAGCTTGTTAACTATGATGGTGTTCTGGAGAGAAAAAAAGAAAACAAAACAGAGATGTCTGATTCTAGTTCCTCCAGTGTCTTATGGTTGAGTTAATTTCACATCTCAGTATATTTAAAGTCTATGACTAATGTCTTGCTGAGTTTGTCTGGCACATATTAGCTTGTCAGTAATGCAGGGATATATGATTTAATTATGTCAATACCAGTGTTCAGTGTGAAATGGGAATCCAAGTTGTAGTTTGTGGAGTCAAAGAATGAAAACTCATGATAGCAAGTGAATAGGATTTATTAAAGAGAAGGGAAGTACAAAGCTCTCATCAGAGACCCTGAGAGGAGGTAAAGAATTCACTCAAATGTGGGAATTACATCAGTTTATACCTGTACATTTTTTTGGGTGGCTCCTGTCCTTAAACTATGTAATTTCTAACCAATCAGTTTAAAGGTCAAAATTGTTTAACTTCACCAGCTGCTTCCCTCAGGCATATGGAACAGAAGTTAGTTATTCCCCTTCCCTGGATCTGAGTGCTGATAATTTATTAGACCAAGGACACATCCAAGGAATTTGGGATATGGTTAATGGAGTTAATGGAGTGAGATGTTTAGGTTAATGGAGTGAGATGTTTATTGAAAACAAGACCAAAGTCTCAGAGGCCTATACTGACTGCCTAGCAATTTCTACCTCAAGTGTGTCCTAGAATTATTTTGATGCTAGAGATATAGGTTTATCAATAAGGCAAAATTTCCTTTAAAGAGGACACAGATGGCATGATTTTCTAAGACTGTGAGTTAATGCATAGATTCACAAGGTGGCTAATTTGGAATCTCTAGAATTCTAGAAATGTCAGACCATTTAACTTGTCTCTACATTTAAATTTTTAATAATTTGAGAACACTTAAATGGCTTATTTTGTATACATAATGTTGTATATTAGTTATCTGAAACACCTAAATGTTGTAGGTGTTATAGAAATAATAAGTAGAACTCATAATATAATAGAAATAATAAAACTAGATGTATTATAGAAATAATACATAGAAATAATGTATTGCTCATAGAAATAATAAAACTAGATGTAGTAATTAAAAGTGAGAAAGGCTTCTACATCTCAACATAAGGGAAAAAAAAGAACTTCAAACCTGAATTTAACTTCTGTTTCAAAAATATAGCAGACTAGATAGTCTACAAACATTTGAAAAGCTTAAAGTATTTAAATTTCTGTTCAAATGCAAAACTGAACTTTATGTTACTTGGCTGAAGAGCTTCTAAGAATGAGTTTGACAGTGAAATAAAATGCAAATTATCAGAAAATGTCCAAAGTGAAAAGGCTATTGAAAAGAGAGAATAATGAATAACAGTGAGCTATGCCAGTTATTTAAATGTTAAATATACAGAGATATTTGTGCTAACATTTAGCATCATGATGGCATGAGTTTCAGCAAACTCCAGGAGATGATGAAGGACAGGGAAGTCTGGTGTGCTGCAGTCCATGAGGTTGGAAAGAGTAGGACACGACTTAGTGCCTGAACAACAACAATATCATGATGGCAAAAACTAATTTAGTTAAATGCAATTTGACTTGTAAGGTCACATTGTGTGTGCTTATTTGCTCAGTTGTGGCCAACTCTTTGTGACCCCATGGACTGTAGCCTGCCAGGCTCCTCTGTCCATGGGAGTTCCCAAGCAAGAATGTTGGAGTAGGTCACCATTCCCTTCTCCAGGGAATTTTCCCGACTCCAGGTTCAAACCTGGGTCCCCTACACTGCAGACAGATTCTTTACAGTCTGAGCTATAAGGTAAGTCCTATCAATTCACACAATGCAAGTCAAACTCCTGATTTGCTCCTTAAACCTTTCTCCTTACCAATGTCATTTGCTAAAGAGTAATTAATTCCACCTTAATCATCATTGTACCTCTTTATAGCCCACATCCAAATATTTAGCTAATAGTTATTTTTACCTTCTGAGTATATACAAAAGAAAACCATTTCTCACCACAACACTGCTAATCATGGCTCAAGCTATGTTTTCAGCTCTTACTTAGTTTATTGCAACAATCCCCTAAATTGTCTCTTTATCTACTTGCATTTGCTTTTAATCTATTCTCACAACAAAAATTCTTTAAAAATGTAGATTGGATCCTGTCATTCTTTCCTCAAAATCTTCCAATGATTTTCCATCTAACTCAGTTTAAATTTCTGACCTCTGTCTATCTTTAAGAATTTTCCCTCATACCCACCCAGTTCTATTAGTACAGGGAACTTTAAATACAATTTATTTTCTTGCCTACTTTCTCCTAACCATGTGTTTTTTCTTAATCCTTCTCCTTTCTTCTCAGTTTTTAAGAGAAAACAATCACTTTTTTTTTTCCTTTACAGTATTTCACCTTTGTTGATTTCCAGCATCAGAGGCAACAGCTCTAAAGATTTATTTGGAGGAGTAAATCATGCTTCAGTAGAAATGAGGAGACCTTAAGTGGTATTAATTTATCAAATATTAGTTAGATTACCTGAGGAAAAGTCAAAGACTACTTTAAAAAGATAATAAAACTAGGTTAGGTAATAGCCATAGGGAAAGGCATAAACATATTTTCACTGGAATATTTCCCAAAACTTTTTTTAAAACAAGCAAGAGGAGATTCCCAGGTTGCTAAACTAACTTAGAATTTTGGGGGATATTTATGTTTTTTATCCTGGTTATTAATTTTGATTGTACAAATGTGTATCAAATATGACAATTAAGAAAAATAATCAAGTTTTCATTTCAGTGATTTTTTAGCAACTTCTGTGTGCTGCACAAATTTGACTTATTCCACCAAATTCATGTTTCTCTCTGACACTGTCTCAGTTTCACTGTTATTTTCAGATATATGACCATTGTGCTAGTCAGGTAATTTTTTGTTTACCCCAACTCTGAACCTCTCCAAATAATGAGGTTTATCATGTACTTAGGGACTATGGCACGCATCAATTTTAACTAGAAGCTGATTTGCTAGGATTTTTTAAATGCTTGTATGAACAAATCTCCAGTGTATGGACTTGTCCTTATATATTCCATCTTCTAGAAAGTCAATATGAATGAAGTAAAAGTCTTTATGTGTTAACCATAGTGAAGGGCAAATATATCACTTTGCTGATAAAGGTCCATATAGTCAAAGCTATGATTTTTCCAGTAGTCATGTAAGGATGTGAAGGCCATAAAGAATGTAAGGACTGTAAAGGATATTAAGTGTTGAAGAATTGATGATTTTGAATTGTGGGGCTGGAGAAAACTCTCGTGAGTCTCTTGGACAGCAAGGACATCAAACCAGTCAATCCTAAAGAAATCAAACATAAATATTCTTTGGAAGAACTGATGCTGTAACTGAAGTTCCAATACTTTGGCCACCAGGTGTGAAAAGCTGACTCATTGGAAAATACCCTGATGCTGGTAAAAAGCAGAAGCTTGTGACAGAGGATGAGATTGTTGGATGGCATCACCAATTCAAAACACATGAATTTGAGCAAACTCCAGGAGATAGTAAAGTACAGGGGATCCTGGTGTGCTGGAGTCCACAAAGCCACAAAGAGTCAGACAGGATATAGTGACTGAACAATGACAACAACAATATCAATGACAACAACAATAACATCAATAACATGTGAACTAGGCTTTCTGATAAAATATATTGACATTCTTAAATACAACTTTCATGTTTAAGATATATTGAGATACTTCTTAGTGGGCTTGTTTGAGTTAATAAGTATAATATGGGCAATTTTGTCCTTTCTTTAGAGTTAAGGCTCCTCCAAATTTAATCTCAAAAGGTTGGAAAAACACCAATAGTTTTGAGTGTTCTCTGTCAATTCAGGAGAGAAGAGCCAGCCACAGAATTAATAGACATTGCATTTTAAATTGATGTTTTAAGTCAGGCTGTACAACCTCCTACCCAGAACAAGCACATGTTTTGTGGTACCCCTGCACAGCATGTTCACTTATAGAAAAGTCACTCTTGCCCTGCATTCATCATTAACAAGCATTTGTTGATTTTTCTATCAAGTGCCAGGATTATTCTAAGCTGTGTGGTCTCAGTTCTAGATGAGACAAAAAAAAAAAAAAAAAAAAGACAAAACTGTCTTTAGGAGCTCACATGATACTGGGAAAAGAAAAAAAAAAAAAGAGTATAGTAAATAGTATACAATTTTAGATTGTTGAGCTCATATAAAGAAGCCAGGAATTAGCTGTAGAACAGTTGTCTGAACAAGGCTCTTTGACAATGGGACTTATATGTTGATAATTAAGTAACAAGAAAAAACAAGTCACGAGAGATATGGGAGAAGAGTGTTCTAGTCAAAGTGTAAAGAGGGTGCAGAAATTTGATATAGTCATTCAACAAAAATTGTTTAATATGCCTAGAGCAAACAGTAGTGCAAGACAAGTTTGCTGAGCTGGATCTTGAGATGGTGATATCAAGTGCCATGTTAAGTCCTACTGAAGACCAAGACAAAATGAAAATCATCAGCAATATTGATCTTGCATTTATTTAAATATTTTTTGTATTTTGTTCATCTTGAATTTTACATTATTTGATTTTTTAAAATATTGAATAAATTATTATTTATCTAAATTGCAAATTTATTTGGTGAATCCATAAACTTTCATATGAGGTGTCCACCTCACAAACCTCACCCTAGTCCTACCGAGAGCGCCAGGCTGCGACAGCGCAGCAGCGGCACAGAGGAGCTTTCCCACATCCGAGGTCAAGGGCAGCAGCCGAGGAGCTTCCCCACGTCGGAGGTCAGGGGCAGTGGCCGAGAGGAGCTATCACACACCCTAGGTCAGGGGCCGCGCCCCAGAGGAGCTACCCCAAGCCCGAGGTCAGGGGCGGCGGCTGGGAGGAGAAACCCCACTTCCACGGAGCGGTTGCCGCGCAGGCGCAAGAGGGGCGAGAGGAAGTACTCCACGTTCAAGGTCAGGAGGGGCAACCCTGAGAAGATACCCCTGGTCCTAGGTAAGGAGCAGTGGCCGCGCTTTGCTGGAGCAGCCGTGAAGAGATACCCCACGTCCAAGGTAAGAGAAGTTCAAGTAAGATGGTAGGTGTTGCAAGAGGGCATCAGAGGGCAGACACATTAAAACCATAACCACAGACAACTGGCCAATCTGATCACAGGACCACAGTCGTGTCTAACTCAGTGAAACTAAGCCATGTCGTGTGGGGCCACCCAAGAAGGTCGGGTCATGGTGGAGAGGTCTGACAGGATGTGGTCCACTGGAGAAAGAAATGGCAAACCACTTCAGTATTCTTACCTTGAGAATCCCATGAACAGTAGGAAAAGGCAAATTGGAAGGAATCAAGATTGCCGGGAGAAATATCAATAACCTCAGATATGCAGATGACACCACCCTTATGGCAGAAAGTGAGGAGGAACTAAAGAGCCTCTTGATGAAAGTGAAAGAGGAGAGTGAAAAAATTGGCTTAAAGCTCAAAATTCAGAAAACTAAGATCATGGCATCTGGTCCCATCACCTCATGGGAAATAAATGGGGAGACAGTGGAAACAGTGTCAGACTATATTTTTGGGCTCCAAAATCACTGCAGATGGTAACTGCAGCCATGAAATTAAAAGATGGTTACTCCTTGGAAGGAACGTTATGACCAGCCTAGATAGTATATTAAAAAGCAGAGACATTAATTTGCCAACAAAGGTCCGTCTGGTCAAGGCTGTTGTTTTTCCAGTGGTCATGTATGGATGTGAGAGTTGGGCTGTGAGGAAAGCTGAGCACCGAAAAATTGATGCTTTTGAATTGTGGTGTTAAAGAAGACTCTTGAGACTCCCTTAGACTGTAAGAAGATCCAACCAGTCCATCCTGAAGATCAGTCCTGGATGTTCATTGGAAGGACTGGTGCTGAAGCTAAAACTCCAGTACTTTGGCCACCTCATGTGAAGAGTTGACTCATTGGAAAAGACCCTGATGTTGGGAGGGGTTGGGGGCAGGAGGAGGAGGGGATGACAGAGGATGAGCTGGCTGGATGACATCACCGACTCGATGGACATGAGTTTGAGTAGGCTCCGGGAGTTGGTGATGGACAGAGAGGCCTGGCGTGCTGCGATTCATGGGGTTGCAAAGAGTCAGGAACGACTGAGCGACTGAACTGAACTGAACTGAACCATCCTGTATCTTTGTCAGTATTTAAACCTTAACTGTGGAGAAGGCAATGGCAACCCACTCCAGCACTCTCGCCTGGAAATTCCCATGGACAGAGGAGCCTGGTAGGCTGCAGTTCATGGGGTCGCTAAGTGTCAGACATGACTGAAGCGACTTAGCAGCAGCAGCAGCAATATCACCTCTGTAAATCCTATGAAGCTCAGGCATAACCATCACTCCCTCCACATTCTAAACTTAGTTTAGATAGACCTAGTACTTAATGTTTCATTTTCAACAAATCATTTTATTTTTAAATAAAATACATAATTTTTTTTATTTACATAATCTAATTTAAGATAGTGAAGGACAGGGAAGCCTGGAATGCTGTAGTGCATGGTGTCACAAAGAGTTGGACAGGGCTTAGTGACTGAAAAACAAGATATTATTATTATTATTATTATTATTGATATTATGGCTTACAATAGAAAGATAAAATTTATAATCCTAGGATATCTCTGACAGTCCTGAGGTTAAGATGCTAGGCTTCTAATGCAGGGTCTCAGGTTCAATCCCTGGTAGGGGAACTAAGATTCTGTATGTTGTGATGGCCCAAAAAATTGGTTTTCTCGCTGAGTCCAAAGTGACTTTGAAAGTTTTCTTTGATACATTATGGATCGATAGGGCTATATACACATTTGGGGAAACTGAAGCTTTTACAACTCAGTGTTCTTCTTTTAAGATGTTCAGTTCAGTCACTCAGTCATGTCTGACTCTGTGACCCTATGGACTGCCACACATCAGGCTTTCCTGTCCATCACCAGCACGCAGAGTTTGCGTGTCCATGGAGTCAGTGATGCCATCAAAGCATCTCATCCTCTGTTGTTCCCTTCTCTTCCTGTCTTCAATCTTTCCCAGGATCAGGGTCTTTTCCAATGAGTCCGTTCTTCACAACAGGAGGTAAAGTATTGGAGCTTCAGTTTTAGCATCAGTCCTCCCACTAAACATTGAGGACCAATTTCCTTTAGTATTGAATGGTTTGATACCTTGCAGTCCAAGGGACTCTCAAGAGTCTTCTCCAACACCATAGCTCAAAAGCAGCAATTCCTTGATGTTCAGCTTTCTTTATGGTCCAACTCTCATATCCACACATGAGTACTGGAAAAACCATAGCTTTGACTATATATTGACCTTTGTTGGTAAAGTAATGTCTCTGATTTTTAATACGCTATCTATATTTCTCATAGCTTTTCTTCTAAGTAGCAAGTGTCTTTTAATTGTATGGCTGAGGTCATCATCTGCAGTGATTTTGGAGTCCAATAAAATAAAGTCTGTCACTGTTTCCATTGTTTATCTGTCTATTGACTATGAAGCTATGGGACCAGATGACATGATCTTAGGTTTTCTAATGTTGAGTTTTAAGCCAGCTTTTTTTTTTTTTTTAAGTCACTCTCCTCTTTCACTTTCATCAAGAGTTTCTTCAGTTCCTCTTCAATTTCTGCCATGAGGGTGATATCATCTGTGTATCTGAGATTATTGGTATTTCTCCAGGCAATCTTGATTGCAGTTTGTGGTTCATCCAGCCTGGCGTTTCACATGATGTTCACTGCATGCAAGTTAAATAGGCAAGATGAAAATAGACACCCTTGATGTTCTCCTTTCCCAATTTGGAACCAGAGTAGTGTTCTATATCTTTTAGGAAAAATTCATACATACAGGAAGAAACAAAAAACTGCCATGAAAGGAGATGATTATTTAAGATGAAAAATAAATTAAACCCAATTATCTGAGATTTAGAGATACAGGTTTCTTCCTTCTGAAATATTTTCAAGTCATTTTTCAGAAATCTTAGAAAGTAATGCTTTCAAGTTACCACTTTCTTTGCTTCAACACCCTAACATGTCCAGTAACTGCATAACTTCTGGAGGCTTGCACAAGTGTAGCCCCGAAGCTTAAAGATCAATAGTTGCTTTAATGGTCAGTCTGGGTCAGCATCTCACATAGGGTTCAAGCAGAAAGTGGATGGAGATGACTCAGAGTTGGGGATATGGCTAATTACCTGCAAAGGGCTGAGAAGCACCCAGGGATAACTAAAATACAAGAATCCATCACCTCCACCACCTGAAGAGGTAAGGGAAGAACAAATTGAACCAGATATTATAAAGTGCTGAATCCTGGCGAGACTGAGAGTTGGAGAGGCTGGTTCTCTGATCCGAGGTCACTGCCTCCTTTAGTCAAACCTCAAAGAAAGTGGAGGGCAAGGGAGTCTGGATGATGAAGTGCAGAGAGGTCAGCATTCCTGCCCAAATCAGGGCAGAGTGAAGAATAAATATGGAAAAAAGAATGGCAAGCAGCCAACCCACGTGATGATTGACCATTTTCACATCTGCTGATTCCAATTACCCTTCATATTGTCTGAAACACCATCTCCAGCAGCTTATCTCTTACCTGGGGAAAAATACTCTGACAATAAGAAGTGATTGTAAAAAGTAAATTTTATGAAAGAATCCAACAAGGTCGGATTACATTTTCTGACTTGAAGAAGAGTTTTTGAGTGTGGTGATGGTGGTGGTGGTGTGGTTCTCTAGAGATTAATCGTAGAATAGATATAATTATAAAGTAATAAAAGTTAAAAGAAGAAAAGCATTTTATTTCTAAACCACATTATTTTCCCATATGATAATATTATATAACACATTTTCATTCTTTCTGTTCTACATATGAGTTTTAGATCTTCATTTCCTTATTCTCTCTGTGATTTTGCATAGAAATACTTGAGTACATGTAAGCTTATTGTTTCTGGGCAGTATACCACTGATTTTATAATGGTGGATTCTGGCTATCTGAGTCACTCAGAAGTTTGTACTAAGTAGTTTCAATCATTTGAATTTACTTATGAAACCACTAACTTGTTCATTATGTTACAGGCTTTGGTTACTTTTGATGTAAGTTCAAGACCACCACAGAAAATAATCAGTTTTTCATTAACCTAAAAAATCCCTTTCTGGAAACAGAACATGAAATCCATACCGTCTTCAAGTTCAGTTCCGTTCAGTTGCTCAGTTGTGTCTGAATCTTGGTGACCCCATAGGCTGCAGCTTGCCAGGCTTCCCTGTCCATCACCAACTCCCAGAGCTTACTCATGTCCATCAAGTCAGTGATGCCATACAACCACTTCATCCTCTCCTCCCCTTCTACTGCCTTCAATCTTTCCCAGCCTCGGCGTCATTTCCAATGACTCAGTTTTTCACACGAGGTGGCCAAAGCACCGGAATTTCAGCTTCAGCATCAGCCCTTCCAATGAATATTCAGGACTGATTTCCTTTAGGATTGACTGGTTGGATCTCCTTGCAGTCCAAGGGGCTCTCAAGAGTCTTCTCCAACACCACAGTTCAAAGCATCAATTCTTCGGCACTCAGCTTTCTTTATAGCCCAACTCTCACATCCATACATGACTACTGGAAAAACCATAGCTTTAACTAGATGAATCTATGACATATATATATATAAATATATAAATATAAATATAAATATATATATATATATATATATATATATATATATATATATATATTTCTCCTGGCAAGCTGGATTCCAGCTTGTGCTTCATCGAGTCCAGCATTTTGCATACTGTACTCTGCCTATAAGTTAAATAAGCTGGGTGACAATATATAGTCTTGATGTACTCCTTCCCCAATTTGGAACCAGTCTGCTGTTCCATATCTGGTTCTACCTGTTGCTTCTTGACCTGCATGAAGATTTCTTAGGAGGCAGGTGAGGTGGTCTGGCAATCTTATCTCCTTAAGAATTGTCCACAGTTTGTTGTGATTCACACAGTCAGAGGCTTTAGCATAGTCAATGAAGCAGAAGTCAATGAATGCAGTAGTTTTTCTGCAGCTCTCTTGCTTTTTTGATGATACAATGGATGTTGGTAATTTGATCTCTGGTTCCTCTGCCTTCTCTAAATCCAGCATGAACATCTGGAAGTTCTTGGTTCATATACTGTTGAAGTCTAGCTTGGAGAATTTCAAGGATTACTTTGCTAGAGTGTGAAATGAGTGCAATTTTGTGGTTGCTTGAATATCATTGGAAGGACTGATTTTGAAGCTGAAAAACCAATACTTTGGCCACCTGATGCAAAGAGCTGACTCATTGGAAAAGACCCTGATGTTGGGAAAGATTGAGGGCAGCAGAAGGGGACGACAGAGGATGACATCATTGGAAGGCATCACTGACTCAATAGACATGGGTTTGGGTGGACTCTGGGAGTTGGTGATGGACAGGGAGGCCTGGCGTGCCGCGGTTCATGGGGTCACAAAGAGTCGGACATGATTGAGCCACTGAACTGAACATTCTTCGACATTGCCTTTCTTTGGGATTGGAATGAAAACCAACCTTTTCTAGTCCTGTGGCCACTGCCGAGTCAGTCAAATTTGCTGGCATATTGAGTACAGCACTTTCATGGCATCATCTTTTAGAATTAGGAATAGCTCAGCTGGAATTCCATCACCTCCACTAGCTTTGTTGATATTGATGCTTCCAAGGCCCACTTGACTTCACACTCCAGGGTGTCTAGTTCTAGGTGAGTGATTACACCATCATAGTTGTTTGTGATAAATGAATGAAGATGCAATATGAAAAAAAATATATAATAAACTATGTTTCCAATCTTACTATTAATTTTAGAAATGGTGAATCAATATTGAATGTGAACTTAATCTAGAAAATTTATCAACATTAAAAACATGTCATAATCAGGGAGTCCTTCTTTAAGGAGCCTAATATGAGAAAGAAACTGTAAATTATAAATATAGTTAATCTAAAATTTATACTAAACCATTATATAATTTTATTTCTATTAAGCAATTATGATAGTTGAGATTTTATAGTACTAAATAGTAAACTCCTGTTAAAAAGTCAATTTTTAATAAAATCTGACAGTCAGTTGGATCTATTTATACAGAATCTGTTAAATGAATTGATTTTGTGTGTGTGCTACAAACTTAACCTTGGCATCAAGGTTGGAGTCACTCACTGTAACTTAAATCTCTCTCTGTTTTCAAATGCTTTGAATGATTTTTTTCTGATGCACAGTAATATAACCAGGGAAAGATATATTAAATCTGACTTTATTCAATGAAGTGAAATAAAGAGATTGCTAGTGAAAACCTACAAATTAATATGAAGATAGCAACTATCCTAATTTTAGTTATTCTCCAGAGGATTTTTCCCTCCTCATTTCATGCTTAGCACAGAATCCAAGCAGATTATTTCAAGACTGGTTGTGTGCACATGTGCAAGAGAATAACAAGAAATATACATTTTCATTTCCATCTAATTAAAAGCATCAAATATGGCACCACTCTCATTTCTCAAGGTGGAATCCAGTGAGACAGAATAAATTTGACAAAGAAAAAAAAAAAAAAAAAACACTTACTATAGGTGAGTAAGCTAATATACTACAATTACAAACTGGGAATCTAGCTTTCAGTTTGGCTGAATTACATGAATATGGTTTAGCAGTAAGACTAGGAATCTAGTTCAGAATAGAATACACCACATATAATGTAATTTTTCAAAATTTGTTCACATGCCATTTGATCTTCACATTCATTTTTTTTAGTTAAACAAATATTTGCTTTGAAGTTGATCCAGAGGACAGGTTATAGTTAGGTCAATTAAAGAACTAATGATAACAAAAATCCTACATTTCCGCCATTCTTATATCCCAAGCTTTAATGTATAGTATTAAAAACCTTGTAGTTACATATTGGGTTCATTGGGTTTACTGACCATCCAATTTCAAATCACATAGGAGTCTGAGGTTTTTGCAGCATTCATCAGTAGAACAAAAGCAGTATTTTGTCTTTTCCTCCCTCTGCCAGTCTAATGAAAGTGTGTATGTACACTTGAGTATAGGCATATGCAAATATGTACACACATAGCCTACAGAGCATCCTTAAGCAAAATGGAAAAGGGAGATCCCTCTTAGTGGATACAGGTTGGTAGGAACATGCCTTAGTGAATAGATCAAATCTTTTTGCAAAGGAGAAAATGTTCCTGCATTCACATAGACATAGTGTGGTATATGCCAGTCCTCTACCATCCCTTCAGTGGGGTACCTTTGCAAAATGCATAGATTGCACTATCATAAGCAGACTCACAGATATGAAGATCAGCTACTTCCTTATCTTATGGTCAATGATAACATGCCTACTGTAAATAAAGGCTAGGACAGGGTGGGAACTGTAAAGTCAGGGCACTTTGTTAATCTAACTGACTGGTCCTGGCACAGGAGCAGTTACTCTTCTTGTAGTGCTCCTGTATCCAGTTCCTTTGGAGAACAGGAAGGCCTTGCCTGCATCAGCAGCTCCCCTCCCCATGGCCGCCTGACTTACCAGCTGGGCTTCTATTGTGGCTCAATTGGTAAAGAATCCACCAGCAATGTGGGAGACCTGGGTTCAATCCCTGGATTGGGAAGTTCCCCTGGAGAAGGGAAAGGCTACCCACTCCAGCATTCTGGCCTAGAGAATTCCATGGACTGTATAGTCCATGGGGTTGCAAAGACTTGGACACGACTGAGAAACTTTCATTTTCAATTTTGTCTTCCTTGGTGGCTCAGATGGTAAAGTGTCTGCCTGCAATGTGGGAGACCTGTGTTTGATCCCTGGGTTGGGAAGATACCTTGGAGAAGGAAATGACAACCCACTCCAGTACTCTTGCCTGGAAAATTCCACTGATGGAGGAGCCTCGTAGGCTACAGTCCATGAGGTCGCAAAGAGTCAGACAGGACTGAGCGACTTCACTTTAACTTATCTTTGTTAATTTCCCTTATATTGTTTTTTCCTAATACACCTATTTCCTCACCTTATTTTCTTGCCCATTTTAATTGTTCCCTGCTGGTTAAGGAGTTGGAAACTTTTGATCACACATGCTGGAAAAGAAGAGAGATTGAAGTGATCTACCATCAAACTGACCCATTGTTTCTTATTTGAGTGAGGATCACTCTAAGACATAGTGTTAGTTGGTCAGTTATGGCCAGTTCTTTACGACCCATGGACTGTAGCCTGCCAGGCTCCTCTGTTTATGGAATTCTCCAGGCAAGAATACTGGAGTGGGTTTACATTCCCTTTTCCAGGGAATGTTCCTGAGCCAGAGATTGAACCCAGGTCTCATGCATTACAGGCCGATTCTTTACCATCTGAGCCACAGATGGAGCTGTAGCTATTGATACAGTAGTTTGTGTACTTATATTTTGCTAAGAAAATTTAAACTGCTGAATATCTAATTTGCCAGTGCCAGCCTTATAAGGGTAAAAGTGTCTTCTTCCTGAACTTGTGTTTCACAATGAAGGGCTGTCTCTTTTTTTAGCCTTCACAGAAACTACTCAGAATTTCTCCTTCTCAATTCTTACTAGATTATGGATTGCTTTTGGGCAAAACATCTCCTTTACTTTTCTAATGGGTCCCCTGAAAACCTTCAGACAGACACAGCTGTCTCAAACAATTCTACTGTGCACTGCATGTACAAACTAGCCACTAACTAGTCAAAGGGGAGGTGGTCAACTTAAAATACAGACAAGTCTTAAGATAGAAAAGATAACAGGATTCTATTGTTTTCTACATGGAACTACTAGGCTTTTCCACTTCAGAAACTACTACCAAGGCTAAGTACCAACCAAGATAAATAGAGAAAGGATGAAGGTAAAGTCAGAAATTATAGTGGGAATATAACCACCAACTATAGAAATCTAAGAGATTATTAGATGATGCTATGAATAATTTTATACCAACAAATTGGACAACCTAGATTACAATGACAAATTAGTAGATACATATAGGCTACCCAAACTGACTCTAGAAGAAATAGATGATATCAAAAAAACCTAAAATAAGCAAATAAATTGAATCAGTGATCAAAAGTCTTCCAACAAAAATTAGTCCAGTATAAGACAGCTTCACTAGTGAATGTTACCAAATATTTAAAGAATAAACACTAACTCTAGTGAACTTCTTTCAAAAAAATAGAACAAAATATTTGTAATTCATTCTATGAAGCTAATATTACTCTGATACCAAAGCCAAAGACAACACAAGAAAAGACAATTACAAATTAACAGTTCTTTTTTTTTTTTTCTTCAATAGAAAAAATTTTTTTTTTCCAATTTATTTTTATTAGTTGGAGGCTAATTACTTTACATCATTGCAGTGGTTTTTGTCATACATTGAAATGAATTAGCCATGGATTTACATGTATTCCCCATCCCAGTCCCCCCTCCCACCTCCCCCTCCACCTGATCCCTCTGGGTCTTCCCAGTGCACCAGGCCTGAGCACTTGTCTCATGCACCCAACCTGGGCTGGTGATCTGTTTCACCCTAGATAATATACATGGTTCAATGCTGTTCTCTTGAAACATCCCACCCTCGCCTTCTCCCAGAGTCCACAAGTCTGTTCTATACATCTGAGTCTCTTTTTCTGTTTTGCATATAGGGTTCTTGTTACCATCTTTCTAAAGTCCATATATATGTGTTAGTATACTGTAATGGTCTTTATCTTTCTGGCTTACTTCACTCTGTGTAATGGGCTCCAGTTTCATCCATCTCATTAGAACTGATTCAAATGAATTCTTTTTAATGGCTGAGTAATATTCCATGGTGTATATGTACCACAGCTTCCTCATCCATTCGTCTGCTGATGGGCATCTGGGTTGCTTCCATGTCCTGGCTATTATAAACAGTGCTGCGATGAACATTGGGGTGCACGTGTCTCTTTCAGATCTGGTTTCCTTGGTGTGTATGCCCAGAAGTGGGATTGCTGGGTCATATGGCAGTTCTATTTCCAGCTTTTTAAGAAATCTCCACACTGTTTTCCATAGTGGCTGTACTAATTTGCATTCCCACCAACAGTGTAAGAGGGTTCCCTTTTCTCCACACCCTCTCCAGCATTTATTGCTTGTAGACTTTTGGATAGCAGCCATCCTGACTGGTGTGTAATGGTACCTCATTGTGGTTTTGATTTGCATTTCTCTGATAATGAGTGATGTTGAGCATCTTTTCATGTGTTTTTTAGCCATCTGTATGTCTTCCTTGGAGAAATGTCTGTTGAGTTCTTTGGCTCATTTTTTGATTGGGTCATTTATTTTTCTGGAGTTGAGCTGGAGGAGTTGCTTGTATATTTTTGAGATTAATCCTTTGTCTGTTGCTTCGTTTGCTATTATTTTCTCCCAATCTGAGGGCTGTCTTTTCACCTTGCTTATAGTTTCCTTTGTTGTGCAAAAGCTTTTAAGTTTCACTAGGTCCCATTTGTTTATTTTTGCTTTTGTTTCTAAAATTCTGGGATGTGGGTCATAGAGGATCCTGCTGTGATTTATGTCGGAGAGTACAAATTAACAGTTCTTATTAAAATAAATGTAAACATCTTCAAAGCAACAATAGCAGACTGAATCCAGCAGCATATTAAAAGGATTCAACTCATAAGTGAGTTGAATATGTCCTAGTGCTGAAATTCATAATCCCTATAGTTCTAAGTAAGATAATCAATCAACATAATACACTTTAGTAATGAAGAAATGAAATCACATGGCCATTCAATTGATACAGAAAAAACATTTGACTAATATAACATCATTTCATGATTTAAAACAAAAAACAGAAACCTAGGAATAGAGGAACACTTTCTCAAACAGGTGGAAAGCATTCATGAAAACCTACAGCTAATATGCTCAATGGTTAGAAAGCGTTCCCTCTAATATGAGGAATCAGACAAAGATCTTTTATCAATGCTGTTCAACATTGTATTTGAAGTTTTAGTCAGAGCCATTACTGACATAAACAGAAATAAAAAGCATTCAGATAAAATCATTTTGACATAAGACTAAGCAAAAGTTACTTAGATACAACATAAACATTATGAAGAGTTGACTTTGTAAAACAACAACAACAACAACAAATCTAATATTCCAAATGAACTGTTAAGAGACTGTGTAGACAAGATATAAAGTGAGAAAACATTTTTCAAATTTTATACTTGACAACTTTTATCCAAAATATATGAAATAGCTCCCCAAATTAAGTAGTAATAATAAATACCCCAACATAAAAATGGGTCAAATATTTGAACAGAAATCTTACCAAAGAAGATATACAAATAACTAAAATATACAAAGATGACTACAGGAAAAGATGCACAGTATATCATTAGGAAAAGGTTTACTTAATCATAGCAAATGGGAAAATGAAGAGGAAGCACTTCTATACATTTCTGATGGGAATGTGAAAAGGTAAAAGCACCAAATGTGAAACATTCTATCAGTTTCTAAAATAGGTAAAACATACATGCACTTTATGATTTATGCATTCTATCCTAGAGACAAAAGAAAGAAAATATACATATGAAATGTGTACACAAAAGTTTAGAACCTCCAATTTTAATAGTTCAAAAATGGAGACATTTAAAATATACATGAAAACATGAATGATGTCAAGAAATATAAAAATGATTTATCCTACTTTCAAGCTAAAGCTAGCCTGCTAGTTTAGCTAGCTTGCTAGTTTCATGGATGCTAACCAGAGGCACATAGATTCATGGATGCTAGCCAGTGACAAATAGATTTAAGGAATTAGATCTGATAGACAGAGTGTCTGAAGAACTATGGACAGAGGTTCATAACGTTTTTCAGAAGGCAATGGTCCAAAACCATCCCAAGAAAAAGAAATGTAGAAAGGCAAAACGGTTGTCTGAGAAGGCACTACAAATAACTGAGAAAAGAAGAGACATGAAAGGCAAAGGAGAAAAGGAAAGATATGCCCATTTGAAGGCAGAGTTCTAAAGATTACCACAGAAAGATAAGAAAGCCTTCCTCAGTGATCAATGTAAAGAAAAAGAGGGAAACAACAGAATGGGAAAGACTAGATATCTCTTCAAGAAAATTAGATACCAAGGGAACATATCATGCAAAGATCTTGGGCACAAAAAGGAAAGAAATGGAATGAACCCAAAAGATGCAGAAGATATTTAAAAAAGGTGGCAAGAGTACACAGAAGAACTATACAAAAAAGATCTTCATGACCTAGATAATCACAATGGTGTGATCACTCACTTAGAGCCAGACATCCTGGAATGTGAAGTCAAGTATACTTTAGGAAGCATCACTAGAAACAAAGTTAGTGGAAGTGATGGGATTCCAGTTGAGCTATTTCAAATCCTAAATGATGAAACAATCCTATGAAAGTGCCAATATGCCAGCAAATTTGGAAAACCCAGCAGTGGCCACAGGACTAGAAAAGGTCAGTTTGCATTCCAATACCAAAGAAAGGCAATGCCAAAGAATGTTCAAACTACTGCACAACTGCACTCATCTCACACACTAGCAAGGTAATGCTCAAAATTCTCCAAGCCAGTCTTCAATATGTGAACCATGAGCTTCCAGATGTTCATGCTGGATTTAGAAAAGGCAGAGGAATGAGAGATCAAACTGCTGACATCTGTTGGATCATCGACAAAGCAAAAGAGTTTCAGAAAAACATCTACTTCTGCGTTTTTGCCTATGCGAAAACCTTTGACTATGTGGATCACAATAAACTGTGGAAAATTCTTAAAAGATAGGAGTACCAGACCACCTGACCTGCCTCCTGAGAAATCTGTATGCAGGTCAAGAAGCAGCAGTTACAACTGGACATGGAACAATAGACTGGTTCAAAATAGGAAAATGAGTACATCAAAGCTGTATATTGTCACCTTGCATATTTAACTTATGTGCAGGGTTCATCATGCAAAATGCCAGGCTGGATGAAGTGCAAGCTGGAATCAAGATTGTTGGGAGAAATATCAAATAACCTCAGATATGCAGATAATACTATCCTTATGGCAGAAAGTGAAGAAGAATTAAAGAGTCTCTTGATGAAAGTGAAAGAAGAGAGTGAAAAAGTTGGTTAAAACTCAACATCCAGAAACTAACATCATGGCATCTGGTCCCATCACTTCATGGCAAATAGATGGGAAAACAATGGAAACAGCAACAGACTTTATTTTTTTGGCCTCCCAAATCACTCTAGGTGGTGACTGAAGCCATGAAATTAAAAGACTCTTGCTCCTTGGGAGAAAAGCTATGACCAACCTAGACAGCATATTAAAAAGCAGAGATATGACTTTGCTGTCACAGGTCCATCTAGTCAAAGCTATGGTTTTTCCAGTAGTCATGTATGAATGTGAGAGTTGGACTATAAAGAAAGCTGAGCACCAGAGAATTGATGCTTTTGAACTGTGGTGTTGGAGAAGACTCTTGAGAGTCCCTTGGACTGCAAGGAGATCCAACCAGTCAATCCTAAAGGAAATCAGTCCCGAATATTCATTGGAAGGACTGATGCTGAAGCTGAAACCCCAGTACTTTGGCCACCGGATCCAAAGAGCTGACTCACTGGAAAAGACCCTGATGCTGTGAAAGATTGATGGCAGGAGGAGAAAGGGATGACAGAGGATGAGGTGGTTGGATGGCATCACCGACTCGATGGGCATGAGTTTGATCAGGTCTCTGAGTTGTTGATGGGCAGGCAGGCCTGGCGTCCTGCAGTCATGGAGTCACAAAGAGTCAGACACGCCTGAGAAACTGAACTGAATTGAGCCAGATTCATGAAACTTCTGGCTCAGAGAAGTTTCTAAGATACAGATTTAGCCTGTCTTTTTTTTTAAGTTTAGCTGGATATGTGTCATTGGCAACAAGTTTTCTAATCAAATAGAGGCTAACACCAGGAAAGTGTGTTGAAAGTGATAATCTTTATCTAAACTGACTGAGCTGACTAATGGAAATTCCACCATCATAATTAGGAACTTGGTAGCCATGGGTTTTAATTTAATTGTACTCTTTTGGGAGAGGGAACAGTATATTTCTCTTATAATTTCAAATGGGTAAAGTGCAAAGACATTGGCAAAATTCTTCCATCTTCTTAGGCTGTATTTTATAGACCTGTGCTGTGCCAATTCAGATAAGAAGTAACAAAAGAAGTATCGTCATGTTGCTAAGAGAAATTTTAGCCACTAGAAACCTTAAACGTAATACCTGAACTGAACTGTAACACTTTATACACAGGAAGGTCAAGACTTCCAGTCAATTGTAATAATATTACCAAGAAGAAAAAAGCAAATACACAAACAAACAAACAACAACAACAACAACAAACTGTTGTCATTTGATCAACTTGGAACATAGAAGCACAAAAATGAAGTTCTCCAATGAAGATCCAACATTGACGGGCATAAGAAAATCTCATTGGCCAAGTATCATCTGAAGAACTTGTTGGCAAATATGCAGGGAAAGTGGTTGAGTACTGAAGAATGGGGCATGTAAGTAGAATGGTAGAATATAACACATGTATAGGGCTCAGACAGCTTTTATTTTTTTATTTTTTTAAATTTTTTTCCATTTATTTTTATTAGTTGGAGGCTAATTACTTTACATCATTACAGTAGTTTTTGTCATACATTGAAATGAATTAGCCATGGATTTACATGTATTCCCCATCCCAGTCCCCCCTCCCACCTCCCTCTCCACCCGATCCCTCTGGGTCTTCCCAGTGCACCAGGCCCGAGCACTTGTCTTGTGGACTCTGGGAGAAGGCGAGGGTGGGATGTTTCAAGAGAACAGCATTGAAACATGTATATTATCTAGGGTGAAACAGATCACCAGCCCAGGTTGGGTGCATCAGGCAGCTTTTAAAATGTCCACTCAGTCACTAAAAATGAGTTAAAATATTTCATAGGCTACTTTCTTGCTTTAGTGTAGATTTAAATGTTAATGGGGTAAGATAATTTCAGACTTTCTCCCATTATGCCAAGCCAGCCTCTTCAAGATTCTATCTAGTGCTTGCAATCTTAAACATATGAACATTATAAACTTGCCATGTCACTTGGTAAATGAAAATTTTTTTTAAAGATGACATTAAAAATATAGACTCAAAAAGGATAGAGGTAATGTTCATAAATGATTGAATCTCCAAAGCACTTACAAAGTTATAAGTAACCCCCAATATTTCAGTAGAATCAGTTATATTATTTAATTTATTATGTGAAGTTCAGAATATAATTGTTTTACCAAGTAGCTCTTGCTCAAGATTATGCTGTAATTAATTTACATTCTCTTAGAACACACAAAAAACTGACAGATGTGCCTCAGAAGCAAGATGAATGAAATCCTAAGAATTCTTTCTGGAGCTAAATGTTTACTGTGGAATAATGTGTTTATAGTAGTAAAGAATCCACCTGCCAAGGCAGGAGATGCAGGGGACACAGGTTCGATCCCTGGGTTGGGAAGATCCCCTGGAGAAGAAAATGGCAACCCACTCCAGTATTCTTGCCTGGGAAATCCCATGAATGAAGGAGTCTTGTGGGCTACAGTCCATGGGATCACAAAGAGTTGGACATGACTGAGCAACTAAATAACAATGTGGTTACAGATTTTTGGTATATATTGAGCTATAAAACATAGGAAAATGGTTTCATGTGACTTTACCCTACTGCATTTAAAATAATCTATTTTCATAAGATTAATTCACATGGTCTCCCTGAGGCTGATTTATTTATAGAGAGCTTGCATAGGTAGATGAAGAAGGAAATGGCAACCCACTCCAGTACTCTTGCCTGGAGAATCCTGTGGACAGGGGAGCCTGGTGGGCTGCTGTCCATGGGGTCGCACAGAGTCGGACACAACTGAAGCACTTGGCATGCATGCATTGGAGAAGGAAATGACAACCCACTTCAGTGTTCTTGCCTGGAGAATCCCGTGGAGAGAGGAGCCTGGTGGGCTGCCGTCTGTGGCGTTGCAGAGTCGGACACGACTGATGTGACTTAGCAGCAGCAGCAGCAGCATAGGTAGAAAATGAAAGATGATAAGCAGAAGAGGATTATAGTTGATGTATAGATAAGTCATTTATAGTTTACTTCGAAAATCTACTCTCATAAATGGAATTCGTTAACATCACTATCATCCCCTTCTCCTGAGTGCAATACACATGAAGTAACATTGTTTCCTTTCAGTATATTTTGCTTCTCCTGTTTTCTCTTTCCTACCTTGTTTTCCCTCCACCCCTCAGCTTACACCATTTCCATCGCACTACTCATGTATCCTGCTTCTCATTCTACATACGAAAAGCTGCTACCTCGATCCACGCTCTCATCATTACACAGCCAGGCAAGTATTTCAACTCTAACTGGCTCCATTGTTGCATATACCTTTTCAGATTTATCCCCTACTGATTTTTCCTAAATAAACTTGTAAATTCTAGTGGCAGGTAGTTAAAAATACTCATTAAAAAGAAACTCATTTTAATGTTGTTTAAAAATGGTAATAGTAAGATCTAAGTATCTGTCATAAATAGATAGTGATCATGAAAAATGTTTCTCCAAGGTGGGCTAGAAATTTATTGCACAAAACTATATCAAAATTTTTGCAAACTTGTACATTTTATGCTCATCTTTATACTCTCCTTATATTATCTTCATACAATTTTTTTAAAACTCAAAGCATTTTATCATCTCTTCATACTTATTTGTGAGAAATAAAATTTCAACACAAATAGCCTACCAAAATAATTACCATGGCCTTGCTTCCAACTTGTTTGGCTATCCTGGGTAAAACTGCCTTCCTTTTTATTGATTTATACCTTTAAGAATTTCTTTCCTACTGACAATTCAGGATTAAAAGACTAACTTGGTTGAGGTTTACATATCATTTTTCCTCAAATTGATTCTCAGGAAAAAAGTTTCAACACAATCTCTATAGAGTATGTAACAAAGAATACAGAAATAGATGAAATACTTTAAAAGTCATAGTTGTTCTTTAATTTCTGTCATATATTCAATTCATTTTATTTAGACATAGTTGAAAGATAAGCCACTTGCATTGTTATTTCCTCTACTGATCTGATTTAAACTAATTTTTATCCATAAATAAATCTATATTGAGAACTTTTAAAAAATGAAACATAAAAAGCATTCTCATTGTTCCAAATTTTTTACATTATAAAATATACATAAAATACAAATCCACTTCTATTTAATTTTAATCTGTTCTAGGTTAAAAAAAAGCTAAATATCTGACACTCTCAAAGAAGACAAAGAGAAAAAAAAATAAAAAAATAAAAACATGCTCAAGGATGATACCTTAGAAACAGGCTGAAGAAAATATTTGAGAAAAAGATCTATTTTCAGAAGATGAAATTATACCATACTTTGCTAAAGTAGGATAGAGACTTGGAATGTAAGGAAAAAACACTGCAAGTATTTCATATATTTTGAATTTCTCTACATGTCAGTGGCAAAATTTGACAAAATATCAACTAAAGTTAGCATTCTGGCAGATGATTTTTCTATCAATCCCATGAATGCATGCACCATTTAAGGTGTCAGTTCAGTTCAGTTCAGTTCAGTTGCTCAGTATGTCTGACTCTTTGTGACCCCATGGACTGCCACACACCAGGGCTCCCTGTATTTCACTAACTCTCATAGCTAGCTCAAACTCATGTCCATCATGTTGGTTATACCATCCAACCATCTCATCCTCTGTCATCCCCTTCTCCTCCTGCCTTCAATCTTTCACAGCATCAGGGTCTTTTCCAATGAGTCAGTTCTTTGCATCAGGTAACAAAAGTATTGGGAGTTTCAGCATCAGCGCCAGTCCTTCCAATGATTATTCAGAACTGATTTCCTTTAGGAGTGACTGGTTGGATCTCCTTGCAGTCCAAGAGACTCTCAAGAGTCTTTTCCAACACCACAGTTCAACAGCATCAAATCTTTGGTTCTCAGCTTTCTTCTGCAAAGAGAAGGACTACAGACATTTCTGAATATTATCCTAAAATATAGTTCAAAGAGATGTACTGTATGAACAAGAAAGTAACCAAAATATAGAGTGGCAAGGTGATTATAGCTCAGAACAGGACAAAAAAAAAAAGAATGAAGCATGAATCCTTTCATCATATCTTGTCTTCCATGTGTTTGGAAATATCTATAGAGAAATTTTGTTCATACCCTTGATTTCTTACCCAGCTCTGATAAATAAATATTCATCAAACTATTCTTAAAAGTGACTAATATATTAAGAAATGTATTGTTGGGCCAAATCTATTACTAAATGTGTTGTGGATGTTTCCATGGAACAGGAAATATAAACAGATAAAAGTATTTTTCTGCTAATTAATTTAGATGTTTGTAGAAAACAAACAGTTTATAAGCATCAAACTGTTATTTTATACAATATGTCCTATCTTCTTCTGGAAACACAGACATTTTGTTATCAAGTTATTTATGGCATAAGTCCAAGGATAGTTTTAGATGACTGTGTAGTTATAACATTCTGGTTTTAGGTAACTATCTCTTTCCTAATTAACTAAACTCTCTTTCTTAGGAATGTCAATTCCTTGGTCTGTAAGTAAATAACAGACACACATGCGTACACACCTCCTTCAGAAGGAAGCTCCATTACTTCTTTCTTATTTCCAGGAAAGGACTTTTTCTTTGTTTACCCCTCAGTTGATGTCAGTACACACTTTTGAAATCCATCTGGAGCAGTCACAAGTCTCTCACCAAGATCATCATCTCTTATTCTGGACTCCTGAATTTCATTGTTCTCTCAAAGAAATTAGGTATTCATGTCTTCAATTTCTTAATTAGATTTTTTTTAATTTAAGAAAACTATATAATATGAATATCTTCTCTTATATGAACATAAAAATATAGAACTGCTTTAATACTTTGAGTTAAAATACTTTTGCTTTCACCATCATGTGATTTGTTCTATTTATTTTGATTATCCTATAAAGTGAATTAGACTTTTATTTTTAACTCTGAATATTTGTACACACATGTATATGAGTACCTGTAATGGGTTTAATGGTAGCCCTGCAAAAGATATTTCTACATGTAATTCCAAGGCTTCTGTGACTATTTTCATTTTAGAAAGGAGCTTGCATAAATATATATGTATATATATTTATAATATATATTTTATATATATATTATAAATATAATATAATATATATATTTATAATATATATATTTATATATATATTTATATATATATAGCCACACCATGCAGCATGTGGTATCTTAGTTCCTCAACCAGGGGTTGAAACTGTGCCCCCTGCATTGGGAGAATGCAGTCTTAACCACTGGAATGCCAAGGACTATAAGGTACATATAACTACTACCTTAGATTCTAAAAGATATAATTATGAATTGTGATAGGAAGAGATTATCCTAGCACTATATAGACAGGACCTAAAACATAACCCTCTTTATACTAGTAAGGCAAAGGCTGATTTCATAGAGACACAGAGGAGGAAGCCATATGGATACAAGGAGAGAAATTGAAGTGACTTGACCAAGTCAAAAATGCCAGCAGCCACTCAAAGCTGGAAGAGGCAAACCGAAAATTCCTTCTTACATCCTTTAAGAGGGGCTTGAACCTGCCAACATTTCAGAATTCTAACATCCAGGACTGTGAGGGAATAAATTTATGTTGTTTAAAGCCATTAAGCCTGTGAGAATTTGTTAGAGCAACCTCAGGAGATTAACACAGTAACTTGAAGAAAAAAAAAAAAAACAGATTATGGAATTGTCACACATTTGGTAGCAGTAGAATAAAATTAAAGAGCAAAAGAGTACTAAAATGTTCAACACTTGGTGTTTACAACTCACAAACATTTTTTAGCACATATTATGTACAAAGCTCTGTGACAGCCACCTCAAGGATAAATAGCATGATCTCTCCTCTTCAGGATCTCAAGTAATAGTGTATGGCCCATCTGTACTTTATGCAAGAAATAGCTAGAAGATCAAACACCAAGCTTAAACAAATTAAGAAGCACACAAAAATATAGGAAAATCCATTCAAAAGGAATTTTGGGCAGTCTGGTGTGATGGCAAAAGTGTGGGTTTTAAATTCAAGCTCTTCTCCTTATACTTGGCTGACCAAACATAAGTAAAATATTTCTTTTTTTAGCTTGTATAACCTCATTGATAAAACTGGTCAAATGGTAGTTAGATATAAAATTGTGATGAGAACAAATGGGGTAATCTATATACCTCAAATATATTTTGCCTCAATATCTCCTATTCTTGTACTAGCAGACCATTATACCTACCCCCCATCAGCAAACTCTTCATCGGTTGCTTTATTTTTGAATGGCTAGTTCATTTCATTTTTCCTAGAAATATCACAGTTTTAACACTGAAAATCTGATGTCCAGGGAACTCTCTTAATCCTAGAAAAAGTAGAACAGGCCTACTCTGTGTTTTATTGTCACTAAAGACATGGCCTTCAGTGATGATGATCCTGGCGCTCATGCCCTTGTATCATACACATGGAATCTGATCCAGCTGTTGACTCAACTCACCAATAGAAAGCAATCAGACTAATGTCCTGGGACTTCAACCCCAAGCATTTAGAGCTTGTTAGCATTTGAACTTGTGGTGTTTTCTGGAAACCCACAGCAGTGAGAAATTTGGCCACTCTTCTGGGGAAAATATAGAGAGATGGTGCCTAGAAAGATATATAGTCAAGGATGCCTTGTGGCAGTATGAAGAATGAGGAAATTCCAATCAACCCAGTGTTTCTGTTGAGCTTTTGATGACTCCAGGCTGAGCCACCATTCGATTACAAGTAGCTAAGCAATCCCAAGTGATATAGGCTGAATCCAGTTAGCACACAAGAGGTAAGGGATAATATAAAGCACATTGCTTTTAGCTACTAAATTTTGTGATTATTTGTTTTGGAGCAGTAGATATGTAAAATATTCACTGTTTTTTTCCCATGTCCACAAAACAATCACCTATGACAATCCTCCTATAACATCGGTTCTTTGTTTCTCCTGTCTGTACAAGCTGAAAAATTGATTTCAAACTGATTGCCTGCAGTTGAATTTGAAAAGTCTTTACTGTTTGTTGATATTTTTGCAGAAGATATAACATTGATTCTGAATATCTTGTAAACAACATCTGGCCTTAGCTTGAGGCAACAGAACAGACCTGAATTTTGAGCAGAGCAACAGGAAAGCCTTCTCTCCTATTCTATGAGGTATAATAATGCCTGAATACTCAAAGATTTGTGGTTTGACCTGTGCCAAATATTTTAATTAAGTTCTCTTACCCACAGGAGCTCAGTCTAGTTCACCAGAAGGAGGGAGAAACAAATACCACATTCTAGCTTTGTCATCTTTGCCCTCCCAAATCTTCCATCTGCAAAAAGTCCTTTACATTTCAAAAGTAGCAAAAGGAAAGCTCTTAAACACAACAAGGAAGGAAATGATAAGCATATGCAATTGTAGTTGAATAATGGCCCTCAAAATATGTGCACATCCTAATACTTTGGAGACTAAAAATATTATTCCATACAGCAAAAAGGATTTTGCCCACCCACATGGCTAAGTCAAGGATCTTGAGGTGAGAGATCTTCTTATGGGCCTCATGTAGTCACAACGGTCCTTGTAAAAGGGATGCAGCATCAGTGTTAAGAGAAGAGGATGTGATGATGGATGAGAATTAAAAGCTTTGAAGATGAAAGAAGGGGCCACAAACTGTTAGATGCTGATAAATGCAAGGTGAGGGTGGATTCTCCCTGCTAGAGCCTCCAGAGAGAACTAGCCCTAAAGACACCTTGAGTTTAGCCCAGGAAAACTTATTTCAGACTTTTGACATCCAGAACTATAAGGGAATAAATGTGTGTTGTTTTCAGTTTATAGTAATTTTTTAGAGAATCAACAGTAAACTAACACAGTAAAGGCATGAGTGATTACAGGCTGATAACTTCACCACCAGCAGCAAGTCTAAAGGTGTTTGGCTGCACCTGCACAAAAGTACATGACCCAGCACACAGAGAGGAGCCTACGATTTTTCATATTAAATTTCTCTAGGCAACTACTAAAAAACTGTAGTTGATCTGTAATGAAGATGGTCTGTAATGAAGCTCTTTGCTTCTTTGAGTCAGCCTATGGTCAGGTCAGTCAGTCAGTCAGTTCAGTTGCTCAGTCGTGTCTGACTTTGCGACCCCAGGAACTGCAGCATGCCAGGCCTCCCTGTCCAACACCAGCTCCCAGAGTTTACTGAAATTCATGCCCATTGAATTGGTGATGCCATCCAACCATCTCATCCTCTGTTGTCTCCTTCTCCTCCTGTCCTCAATCTTTCCCAGCATCAGAGTCTTTTCAAATGAGTCAGTTCTTCACATCAGGTGACCAAAGTATTGGAGTTTCAGCTTCAACATCAGTCTTCCTAATGAATATTCAGAACTGATTTCCTTTAGGATGGACTGGTTGGATCTCCTTGCAGTCCAAGGGACTCTCAAGAGTCTTCTCCAACACCACAGTTCAAAAGCATCAATTCTTCAGCACTCAGCTTTCTTTATTGTCCAACTCTCACATCCATATATGACTACTGGAAAAATCATAGCTTTGACTAGATGGACCTTTGTTGGCAAAGTAATGTCTCTGCTTTTTAATATCCTGTCTAGTTTTGTCATAGCTTTTCTTCCAAGGAGTAAGCGGCTTTTGATTTCATGGCTACAGTCACCATCTGCAGTGATCTATGGTCAGGTTCTTTGTTTTCAAAGGTAAGCCAAGTACTAACAATGTCAGTTTTTGCCTCACTTCCTTTATGTAAAACTCAGCTCTGATACTCAATAAGAAGTCAGTCCAAGTAACTCTGGCTCATATAATTAGCAGCTCAGATATATATACTTCGTCATACTTTGCTTATGTACCCTGCTTATAGCTCTTGAGAGAGGAAGTGATTAAGTTCTTTATATTCTGTTTTGACAGCTTAAAACAATAGGCAAGTAGCCAGTAACTCAGAGATACACTTGTTCAGTGAATTGGCAGGGGACTTCACCTCTTTAAAGAAGCCCAAGAAGCCTGTTGTCTTTTTCATAAATAAGCCTGATTGCAGAAGCACAGTGTGTTTTGATGCAAAGGCAGTTGTTTCTTGCCAGGAAGACCAAACTTATCTTACGTAAAGAAGAGAATGCAGTTTATTGCTCTTAATATGTTAATTGAAATTAATTTCAAAATTACATTATAAATGATAATCTTATCCATCTACAGTCAACATTACTACATTGTTTATCAAGTTTTCTCTTCTATTAGACCCTAAGTTTAGATATGTGATATGTAATGTGTGCAGATTTTCACAACTCAGAAGCTAGTCTAGATAACAAATGTATGCAGCTTTTCTAAAGTCCTTTCCAAGTAGAAACAGAGGGACAAAGGGTTTTGGTTGCATTCCAGATTCTGGATGCCTAGTGTTAAGTCTTCACTGTCATGTATTTTCTGTGTTATCTCCAGCAATCTGTTTCACCAGGATCTTGTTTCTTCACCTGTAATATCAGGCCAATAATACTATGTTTTTTATAGGAATGTTACAATAATTGTATTCATCCATAATTTTAAATCGCTTTGAACCATGTGTGGACCTTAGAAATTTACATTTAAAGTAAAGACTAGAAAAAGAAAAAAAAAAAAGGCAGAAATTGCAAAAAGATTAGAATTATCAAGGTTGTTAGTTGTAGCCAAAACCAGACATGGGTGTCAATCAGAACCACTTGACTACGGTACTAGAAACTGCTATTTCACTACTTCAGCTCACAAGGAGATATTCCACGAAATAAAATAGAAAAAAAATATAGTCATCAGTGACTGAACAATAATTGCAAGATTAGAATCAGAATTTTTCTTTCTGAATGTTCATGGACTTTTGTCTTTCGTTCTTTTAGAATGCTTTATAATTTTCCCTTAACAGACTGGCTTTGTTTTTCATATCCTTTACAGAAAATTACTACTCAGTTTTCACTCTGCATGGCATTAAATCACCCAAACAGGGTAACTGAAATAACTTTTTCATAGGGAAAAACTTTTATAAGTACACTTTTGGTCAGATTTTTCTTTCAGTTTCATTAAAACCTGTAAACATTGGGAAGATAGACAGAAAAGGCTTCCCTAGGCTATCCACACAAAAATTACCATTCAGTTTCATAATGGTAAGCTTTTGAATGTAACTTCTGACTATTAAAAAGAAACATCTAATTTGTTTCTCTAAGCTGGAGGAAAATTTTAAAAAAATGAAGATTTTCATGGATTTAATATATTTAATAATCTTCAACTTGTAAAATAATGTAGGTGTTTTAAATGACAAGGTAGGAGGAAAGAAATGCAGCCTGTGGTATATTTAAATAAAAGTAACTACTTTCATTTTCTAATATAAAAGCTCATGAAATCAAAATGTCAATTATTTGCACTAATAAAAAAGGAACCATTGAAAAAAATGACTACTATGTAACTATTAAATATGGCCACTGGAGTTTATATATTACAATGCTTGATGTTTCAACCGAGTGTAGTGGTTACATACCTCAACATAATAAATTTTATGTGCAGCTAACATCATATCCAATGGTGAAAAGCAGAAATCATTTCATATATCAGGAAAAAGACAGTTTTTCCAGTTTTACTCAATATAATATTGGAAGTCCTAACCACGGCAATCAAAAAAGAAAAGCATCCATATTAGAAAGGAAGAAGTAAAGTTGTCACTCTTTACAGATAATGTGATACTTACCATATAGAAGCTCTTAAAGACCCACCAAAATACTATTAGAATTAATAAGTAAATTCAGTAAAGTTGCAGGATAAAAAATTACTATACATGAATCTACTGTGCTTCTATATACTAATAAACAGCTATCAGAAAGAAAATTAAGAAAACAAACCCATTTACAATTGCACAAAAAACCCTAGGAATTAACTGTGGAGGAAAAATATCTGTACTCTGAAACCTATGATATTCATGAAAGAAACTGAAGATGATACAAATGAATGTAGAGATACACAATGCTCATGTATTGGAAGAATGACTTTTATTAAAATAATCATGCTACCCATGGCAATCTACAGATTCAATACAAACCCTGTCATTTTGTCAATGGAAATTTAAGCTGAAATATAGTAAATAAACCACAACTTTATACAGAACAAGATCTCAATACAGCCAAAGCAATCTTGAGAAAAAGATAATAAAACTGGAGATACCACACTGACTTCAGACTATACTACTAAGCTACAATAACCAAGAGTATGATACAGGTACAAAAACAGACACTTGGTTACATGAAACAGCATAAAGAGTCCAGAAATAAACATATGTGCCTGTGATCAATTCATCTATGACAAAATAGGAAAGAATATACAATGGGGAAAAGATACTTTCTTCAATAAATGGCATTAGGAAAACTGCAAAACTACAAGCCAAAGAATGAA
Organism: Odocoileus virginianus; assembly: GCF_023699985.2. Classification (NCBI taxonomy): domain Eukaryota; kingdom Metazoa; phylum Chordata; class Mammalia; order Artiodactyla; family Cervidae; genus Odocoileus; species Odocoileus virginianus. The sequence goes on from NC_069692.1 coordinate 53,285,001, forward strand.
ACTGGACAACTTTGTCATACCAAAATAAACTCAGAAATGACTTAAAGACTTGAACGTAAGATCTGAAACTCTGCACTTCTAGATGAAAACAGAGGAAGTATGCTCTTTGACATAGGTTGTTCAGTTCAATCCAGTTCATTCACTCAGTCATGTCCCACTCTTTGTGACCCCATGAACAACAGCATGCCGTGCCTCCCTATCCATCACCAACTTCTGGAATTTACCCAAACTCATGTCCACCGAGTCAGTGACTCCATCTAACCATCTCATCTTCTGTTGTCCCATTCTCTTCCTGGTTTCAATCTTTCCCAACATCAGGGTCTTTTCAAATGAGTCAGCCCTTAACATCAGGTGGCCAAAATATTGGAGTTTCAGCCTCAACATCAGTCCTTCCAATGAACACTCAAGACCGATTTCCTTTAGGATGGGCTGGTTGGATCTCCTTGCAGTCCAAGGGACTCTCAAGAGTCTTCTCCAACACCACAGTTCAAAAGCATCAATTTTTCAGTGCTCAGCTTTCTTCATAGTCCAACTCTTTTGTAGTCCAACTACAAAAGCTTTCTTTATAGTCCAACTCTTTGTAGACAAATTAATGTCTCTGCTTTTTAATATGCTGTCTAGGTTGGTCATAAGTTTCCTTCCAAGGAGTAAGCATCTTTTAATTTCATGGCTGTAATCACCATCTGCAGTGATTTTGGAGCCCCCAAAATAAAGTCAGCCACAGTTTCCACTGTTTCCCCATTTATTAGCCATGAAGTGGTGGGACCAGATGCTATAGGCTGTAGCAATATTTTTTTTGGATCTGTGTCCTCAAGCAAGGAAAACAAAAGCCAAAAAATAAACAAATGAAACTCATTAAACTAAAAAAATCTCTGCAGAGCAAAGGAAACCATCAACAAAACTAAAGGAAGCACACTGAATGGGAGAAGATATTTGACAATGATGCATCAGATAATAGGTATATGTGTAAAATATACAAAAAAAAATCATACAGCTCAGAAAGCAAATAATCCAAACACAAAAGTGGGCAAAGGGCCTGAATAGACATTTGGTGGTTCAGACAGAATGACTCAGACATAAAAGAATCTGCCTGCAATGCAGGAGTCCTGGGTTGGGTCCCTGGGTCAGGACAATCACGTGGAGAAGGGAATGGCACCCAACTCCAGTATTTTTGCCTGGAAAATTCCATGGACAGAGGAATCTGGTGAGTTACAGCTCATGGGGTCACAAAGAGTTGGGCATGGCTGAACTATTCACACACAAACACATACACAAAAAAGGCAGCACTTGTCAACAAATGCATGAAAAGATGCTCCACATCACTAATCATCCAGGAAATGAAAAGAAAACCACAATGAGGTACCACCTTACACCTGTCAGAATAGCTGTTATCAAAAAGATAACAAATAACTTGTGTGGTGAGGATATGGTAGAAAGGGAATCCTTATGCCCTGTTGATGGGATTGTAAAGCAGTGAGGCCCCTACTGAAAACAGTATGGAGGTTTTTCCAAAAATTAAAGCTAGAAGTACCATACAGTCCAGGGATTTCCCTTCTGGGTATTAACCTGAAGAAAAGAAAAACACTATTTCAAAAATATATGTGCATCCCATTACCACAGTAGTGTTTTGCAAATACCAAGTTATGGAAGCAACATAAATGTACATGGATGAAAGATGCGACACACACACACACACACACACACACACACACACACACACACACACACACAGAGGAATGCTACTCAGCCATAAAAAGAAAGAAATCTTGCCATTTATGAAAACATAGGTGGCTATGGGGGTATTATGCTGAGTGAAATAAGTTAGTTAGAACAACACAGATACCAGTGATTTCACCTATATTTGGAACCTAAAAAGTAAATCAAACACAAAAACAAGCAAACAAAATAAAATCAGACTCATAGATACAGAGAATGAATAGGTAGTCGCCATAGGGAAGGGAAGTGAGGGATGGATTAAATAAGTGAAGGGGATTAGAGGGACACACGTCCAACTTAAAATAAGCCATGGATATATGGCATCCAGCATAAGGCCAATAGTACTGTGTTATCATTGTATGGGTGCAGACGTTTAGTATACTTAGTGTGGTGATCATATTGTATGCTGTTGCTGCTGCTCACTTGATAAGTTCTGTCAGACTCTTTTTGACCCCATGGACTGCAGCTTGCTAGTCTCCTCTGTTCTTCACTGTCTCACGGAGTTAGCTCGCATTCATATCCATGGAGTTGTGATGCTATCTAACCATCTGATCCCCTGACGCCCCCTTCTCCTTGTGTCTTCAACCTTTCCCAGCTTCAGAGTCCTTTCCAGTGTGTAAGCTGTTTGTATCACGTGGTCAAATTACTGGAGATTCAGCTTCAGCATCACTCCTTCCAATATATATTCAGGGTTGATTTCCTTTAGGATTGACTGGTTTGATCTCGTTGCCATCGAAGAGATTCTCAAGAGACTTCTCCAGTACTACAATTTGAAAGTATCAGCTTTTCGGCACTCAACTATCTTCATGGTCCAACTCTTGCATCCATACATGACTACTGGAAAAACCATAACTTTGAATATATGGGCTTTTTGATTATAAAAAGTGATGTCTTTGCTTTTTAATATGCTATCAAGGTTTGTCATAGCTTTTTTTCCAAGGAGCAAGTGTCTTTTAATTTCATGGCTGCAGTCACCAACCTGAGTGATTTTGGAGCCAAAGGAAATAAAATCTGTCATTGCTTCTACTTTTTCCCATATATTTGCTGAGAAATGACAGGACCAGATGCCATGATCTTAGTTTTTTCAATGTTGAGTTTTAAGCCAGCTTTTTCATTCACCTCTTTCACTTTCAATCAAGAGGCACTTTAGTTCCTCTTCACTTCCTACTATTAGAGTGGTATCATCTGCAGTATCTGAGGATGTTGAAATTTCTCTAGGCAAGCATGTGATTCATCCAACATGGCATTTTGCATGACTTATTCTGCATAAATGTTAAATATACAGATTGACACTATATAACCTTGTCATACTCTCTTTCCAATTTTGAACCAGTCCTTTGTTCCATGTCCAGTTCTAACTGTTGCTTCTTGACCTGCATACTGGTTTCTCAGGAGGCAGGTCAGGTGGTCTGGTATTCCCATCACTTTAAAAATTTTCCACAGTTTGTTATGATCCACACAGTCAACGGCTTTAGTATAGTCAGTGAAGCAGTAGATTTTTTTTTTTCTGGAATTTCTGTGCTTTCACTTATAACCTAACAAATGTTGGCAATTTGATCTCTGGTTCCTCTGCCTTTTCTAAGCTCACTTTGCACATCTGGAAGTTCTTCATTCATATACTGTTGAAAGCTTTAAGGATTTTGAGCATAACTTTGCTAGCATATGAAATAAGTAGTTTTACCTTAGTTGGAGCATTTCTTGACATTGCCCTTCTTTGGAATTGGAATGAAAACTGACCTTTTCCAGTCCTGTGGCCACTGCTGAGTTTTCCACTGATATACTGAATGTAGCATTTTAATAGCATCATCTTTTAAAATTTTAAAAAGCTCAGCTGGAATTCCATCACCACCACTAGCTTGGTTCTTTGTAATGCTTCCTAAGGCACACTTGAGTTCGCACTCCAGGATGTCTGATTCTAGGTGAGTGACCACATCATTATGGTTATCTGGGTCATTAAGACCTTTTTTGTACAGTTTTTCTGTGTATTCTTACCATGTCTTCTTAATTTCTTCTGCTTCTTTTAGGTCCATACAATTTCAGCATGACCATCATTGCATGAAATGTTCCCTTGATATATCCAATTTTCTTGCAGAGATGTCTAGTGTTTCCCATTCTATTGTTTTCCTCTATTTCTTTGCATTGTTCATTTAAGAAGGACTTCCTGTCACACCTTGCCATTCTCTGGAATTCAGTTGGGTATATCTTTCCCTTTCTCCTTTGCCTTTCACTTATCTTTCCTCAGCTATTTGTAAGGTCTCCTCAGAGAACTAATTTTGTCTTCTTGCATTTCTTTATCTTTGGGATGATTTTGGTCACTGTGTCTTGTACAACGTTATCAACTTCTATCCTTAATTCCTCAGGAACTCTGTCTACCAGATCTGTTACCTTGAAACTATTTGTCACCTCCATTGTATAATCATCAGCTCAGTTAATTTGCTCAGCTTTTTCTGTCCCTTTGGGATCCCATGGACAGCAGTATGCCAGTTTCCCTGTCCTTCACCATCTCCTGGAGCTTGCTTAGACTCATATCCATTGAGTCAGTGATGCCATCCAACATCTCATTCTCTGTTGTCCCCTTCTCCTCCTACTTTCAATCCTTGCAAGCATCAGGGTCTTTCCCAGTGAGTCAGCTCTTTGCATCAGGTGGCCAAAGTATTGAAGCTTCAGCTTCAACATCAATCCTTCCAATGCATATTCGGGGTGGATTTCATTTAGGATTCACTGGCTGGACCGCTTACTGTTCAAGGAACTGTCAACAGTCTTCAAAACCACAGTTTGAAAATATCAATTCTTCAGTGCTCAGCTTTATTTATGGTCCAACTCTCATATCTGTTCATAACTACTAGAAAATTGCTTTGACTATATGGACCATTGTTGGCAAAATGATATCTCTGCTTTTTAATTTACTGTCTAGGTTTATTTAGCTTTTATTCCAAGGAGCAAGTGTCTTTTCATTTCAAGGATGCAGTCTCCATCCACTGCAATTTTGGCTCCCAAGAAAATAAAATCTTTCACTGTTTCCATTGTTTCCCAATCTATTTACCATGAAGTGGTGATTGGAATCCATGATCTTAGTTTTATCAATGTTGGGTTTTAAGCCAGATTTCTCACTCTCCTCTTTCACCTTTATTAAGAGGCTCTTCAGTTCCCCTTTGCTTTCTGCCATAAGTGTGATGTCACCTGAATATCTGAGGTTATTATTATTTCTCCCAGCAATTTGATTCCAGCTTGGGCTTCATCCAGACTGGCATTTTGCATGATGCACACTGCAAACAGGGTGACAATATACAGCCTTGACATACTCCATTCCCAATTTTGAACCAGACTCTTGTTCCATGACCAGTTCTAACTGTTGCTTTTTTATCTGCTTACAAGTTTCACAAGAGGTAGATTAGCTGGTCTGACATTCCCATCTCTTTAAGAATTTTCCACAGTGTGTTGTGATCCACACAGTCAAAGGATTTAACACACTCATTGAAACAGAAGTTGATGCTTTTCTACTATTCTCTTGCTTTTTCTATAATCCAGCAGATGTTGGGAATTTTATCTCTGGTTCCTCTGTCTTTTCTAAATCCAGATTGTTCATCTGGAAGTTCTTGGTTCACGCTGTTGAAGCCGAGCTTGGAGGATTTTGAGCATAACCTTACTAGCCATGGCTCATAGCTTCACTGAGTTATGCAAGCCCTTTCACCATAACAAGGGTGTGATCCATGAAGAAGGATCATATCATAATGCCTGTAAATGTTGAATAACTGCGTAGCTCACCTAAACCTAAGAAAATCTTATACATCTACCATATTTAAATTAAAAATAAATGTTTAATGTTCTTGGAGAATTCCCTTTTTGCTAACTTAGAAGGTTTTTTCAGTTTGCCAAAATCTGCTTCTTCTATCTTGCTAATTTTCTGCTTCTTCTCCAGGGAACGTTGTTTGAGGAAACTATTTCACTGTCTGCCTTTGGTCTTAGTATAGCTCTCACCATGTGATTAATGTTTTACTTGAAATAGGAAAATGAATCTGTTATTGTTAATATAGCAAAAAAGAACTTCTGTACATAGTGTGGCAAATATATTCTTTTATCAGCAAACATCCATGTAGTGGTACTGTGTGCTGAACACTGGTCCCCAAAGTTGAGTATCTGTGATAACTGCTATTGAAGATTTCACAACTGACTAAGATAAAAACAATCAGAAGCATTTCCAGATGGAGGTCAGTAATGGTTGCCTGTGATTCATCATCTAGATGACCACAATCAGATTTGCTAATGGAATATTTATCTCAATTAGGGGGCATAGAAATAGTATGTGTTATAAGGGACAAAAAATACAGCTAGAGAGCACACAATTGATAGTCTAGCATGATTGAGATACTGAATACAATGGACAGGCACTAATGGGATTACATTTAGGAAACAAGCAGAAGTAAGCCAAGAATGGCCTTTCTACAGGAAAGAAAGTAGGGCACAAGAGGATGTTCACATTCCAAGTCTCAGGTGAGTCCCTGGGACAGCCTCCAGGGGTGAGTTCTTGGCCTCACACAGGAAAGAATTCAAGAGCAAGCCTAGTAAAGTGAAAGAAGTTAGGTTCAGGAAGATACACACTCTACAGGCAGAATGTGGGCCATCTCAGAAGGTGAGAGGAACCAGAATATGGGGATGTCAGTTTTTATTGGGGTTGGCAATTTCATAGGCTAATGGATGGGATAATTATTCCTGGTAGAGAAGGGATGGGGGTTTCCAGGAATTAGGCCATTGCCCATGTGTTGACCTTTTATGGTCTGGTCTTGAAACTATCATGGTGCCTATGGGTGTGTCATTTAGTGTGTTGATGTGTTACAATGGTGCTTCCCAGGTGGCATTAATGGTAAGGAATCTCCCTGAAAATGCAGTAGGCACAAGGGATATGGGTTCTATCCCTAGACCAGGAAGAAACCCTGGAGTAGGAAATGGCAATGCACTGCAGCATTCTTGCCTGAAAAACTTCATGACAAAATACTGAGGCTCCAGGTCCACTGGAATTTGACCCATCCACCAATTTGGTTAGTTCTAATTAGTTTATGTTATGTCCCCAATAGTCATGTCATTCTTTTAAAGATTACATGATTCCCTTTTTCTATTTCAGTCTTAGTTATTAAGATTTTAGGTTTCATGACTCAGACAATAAAGCTCTGGAAGTGTTCCAAACAGAAAACTGGCAAAATTAATTTTTTTTAAAATATCACTTTTTTAAGTGATTCCCTGGAAACGTCTGATTCAGTAACATCAAAGGGTAGCTTTCATGTGGCTAGCAATGAGAATTTTAGGGTAACACACAGAGGAATGTGGTGTTAGGAAATGTTTCTTGGGATGAGATGATGGGATTAAGGGTGGATATAATGGGGTCTTCTGCCAAGGTGAGGTGTAGAGAATGTGAAGTAGATTTAAAGAAAAAAGTTTTTTTGTTTTTTTTTTTTTTTAAATTTGGATACATTGAGCTTTGACATAATTGCATTCTATGCTTAAGACAGGCAAACAGGAATGCATGAACAATAGCTGTTATAGAAGCATGTCTCTTTCCATCTCCCTCCTGTTAAAATGCAGGGCATATTTTGCATCAGAAAACATAGGAGAGGACAGTGCCAACAAATTTGTTTTTATGTTTCTTCTTTAAAAAATTACCACTTTTCTTCTTTAAAAAAAAAAATCATTGATAAGAAAATACATTATCTTCCCAAAGAGAAAACTTATAAAAGCTATACATCTATACTTCCTATTGAAGTCTTGAAATGCCTTGATATACTGCCTGGTTGTTCCTTCCATGTAATCAGTTCAGTAACTCAGTAGTCTCCAACTCTTTGCAACCCCATGAACAGCAGCACGTCATGTCTTCCTACCATCACGAACTCCCGGAATTCACCCAAACTCATGTCCATTGACTTGATGATGCCATCCAACCATTTCATCCTCTGTCATCCCCTTCTCCTCCTGCCTTCAATCTTTCCCAGCATCAGGGTCTTTTCAAATGAGTTAGCTTTTTCCATCAGGTGGCCAAAGTATTGGAGTTTCAGCTTCAACATAAGCCCTTCTAATGAACGCCCAGGGCTGATCTCCTTTAAGACGGACTGGTTGGATCTCCTTGCAGTCCAAGGGACTCTCAAGGGTCTTCTCCAACACCACAGTTCAAAAGCATCAATTCTTTGGCACTTAGCTTTCTTTATAGTCCAACAATCTCATTCATACATGACCACTGGAAAAACCATAGCCTTGACTAGACGAACCTTTGTTGACAAAGTAATGTCTCTGCTTTATAACATGCTATCTAGGTTGGTCATAAATTTCCTTCCAAGGAGTCTTCTTATTTCCTGGCTGCAGTCACCATCTACAGTGATTTTGGAGCCCCACAAAATAAAGTCAGCCACTGTTTCCACTGTTTCCCCCTCTATTTGCCATGAAGTGATGGAACCGGATGCCATGATCTTAGTTTCATGAATGTTGAGTTTTAAGCCAACTTTTTAACCCCCTTCTTTCACTCTCATCAAGAGGCTTTTTAGTTCTTCTTCATTGTCTGCCATAAGTTTGGTCTCATCTGCATATCTGAAGTTATTGATATTTCTCCTGGCAATCTTGATTCCAGCTTGTGCTTCTTCCAGCCCAGCATTTCTCATGAAGCATATAAGTTAAATAAGTAGGGTGACAATATGCAGCCTTGATGTACTCCTTCCCCTATTTGGAACCAGTCTGTTGTTCCATGTCCAGTTCTAACTGTTGCTTCCTGACCTGCATACAGGTTTCTCAAAAGGCAGGTCAGGTGGTCTGGTATTCCCATTTCTTTCAGAATTTTCCACAGTTTATTGTGATCCACACAGTCAGAGGCTTTGTCATAGTCAATAGAGCAGAAATAGATGAGTTTCTGGAACCCTCTTGCTTTTTTGATGATCCAGTGGATTTGGCAACTTTATCTCTGGTTCCTCTCCCTTTTGTAAATCTAGCTTGAACATCTGGAATTTCAGAGTTCATGTACTGCTGAAAGCTGGCTTGGGTTATATTGAGCATTACTTTACTAATGTGTGAGATGAGTTCAATTGTGTGGTAGTTTGAGCACTCTTTGGCATTGCCTTTCTTTGGGATTGAAATGAAAACTGACCTTTTGCAGGCCTGTGGCCACTGCTGAGTTTTACAAATTTGCTGACATATTGAGTGCAACACTTTCACAGCATCATCTTTTAGGATGTGAAACAGCTCAACTGGAATTCCATCACCTCCACTAGCTTTGTTTGTAGTGATTCTTCCTCAGGCCCACTTGACTTCACATCCCAGGATGTCTGGCTCTAGGTGAGTGACCACACTATCATGATTAACTGAGTCATGGAGATCTGTTCTGTACAGTTCTTCTGTGTATTCTTGCCACCTCTTCTTAATGCTTTCTACTTCTTTTAGGTCCATACAATTTCTGCTCTCTATTGAGCCCATCTTTCCATGAAATACCTTGTTATCTCTAATATTCTTGAAGAGATCTCTAGTCTTTCCCATTCTATTGTCTTCCTCTATTTCTTTCCACTGATAGCTGGGAAAGGCTTTCTTGTCTCTCCTTGCTATTCTTTTGAACTCTGCATTAAGATGCTTATATCCTTCCTTTTCTCGTTTGCTTTTCACTTTTCTCCTAGTCACAGTTATTTGTAAGACCTCTTCAGACAGCCATATTGCCTTTTTGCATTTCTTTATCTTGGGAATGGTCTTGATCCCTGTCTCCTGTTCAGTTCAGTTCAGTTCAGTTGCTCAGTCGTGTCCGACTCTTTGCGACCCCATGCATTGCTGCACGCCAGGCCTCCCTGTCCATCACAAATTCCCGGAGTTCGCTCAAACTCATGTCCATTGAGTCGGTGATGCCATCCAGCCATCTCATCCTCTGTCATCCCCTTCTCCTCCTGCCCCCAATCCCTCCCAACATCAGGGTCTTTTCCAATGAGTCAACTCTTTCCATGAGGTAGCCAAAGTATTGGAGTTTCAGCTTCAGCGGCATCAGTCCTTCCAATGAATACCCAGGACTTGTCTCCTTTAGGATGGACTCGTTCGATCTTCTTGCAGTCCAAGGGACTCTCAAGTGTCTTCTCCAACACCATAGTTCAAAAGCATCAAATTTTGACGCTCAGCTTTCTTCACAGTCCAACTCTCACATCCATACATGACCACTGGAAAAACCATAGCCTTGACCAGATGAACCTTTGTTGGGAAAGTAATGTCTCTGCTTTTTAATATGCTGTCTAGGTTGGTCATAACTTTCCTTCCAAGGAATAAGCGTCTTTTAATTTCATGGCTGCAGTTACCATCTGCAGTGATTTTGGAGCCCAAAAAATAAAGTCTGACATTGTTTCCACTGTCTCCCCATCTATTTCCCATGAAGTGATGGGACCAGATGACATGATCTTAGTTTTCTGAATCTTAGTACTGAAACCTGATGTCTCCTGTACAATGTCACAAACCTCCCTCCATCCATAGTTCATCAGGCACTGTGTCTATTTATCACTTATAATCATAAGGGACTTGGCTTAGGGCATACCTGAATGGTCTAGTGGTTTTCCACACTTTTTTCAATTTACACTTGAATTTGCCAATAAAGAGTTCATGATCTGAGCCACAGTCAGCTCCCAGTCTTATTTTTGCTGATTGTATAGAACTTCTCCACCTTTAGCTGCAAATAATATAATCAATCTGATATCGGTGTTGGCCATCTGGTGATGTCCATATGTAGAGCCTTCTCTTGTGTTGTTGGAAGAGGGTGTTTGCTATGACCCCTGTGTTCTCTTGGCAAAACTCTGTTAGCATTTGCCCTGCTTCGTTTTGTACTCCAATGTCAAATTTGCCTGTTACTCCAGGTGTTTCTTGACTTCTTACATTTGATTCCCAGTCCCCTTCAATGAAAAGGATATATTTTTTGGGTGTTAGTTCTAAGAGGTCTTGTAGGTCTTCATAGAACTGTTCTACTTCAGTTTCTTCAGCATTACTGGTCGGGGCATAGACTTGGATTACCGTGATATTGAATGGTTTGCCTTGCATGCAAACAGAGATTATTCTGCCGCTTTTGAGATTGCATCAAGACTGCATTTCAGACTTTTTTTTTGACTATGGTGGCTATTCCATTTCTTCTAAGGGGCTCTTGCCCACAGTAGTAGATATAACGGTCATCTCATTTAAATTTACCCATTCCAGTCCATTTTAGTTCGCTGATTCCTAGAATGTCGACATTCACTCTTGCCATCTCCTGTTTGACCACTTCCACTTTGCCTTGGTTCATGGACCTTTCATTCCAGGTTCCTATGCAATATTGCTCTTTACAGCATCAGACCTTGCTTCTATCACCATGTAATGTGCATGGGTAAATGTATACTCATTTATCAGTGAAAGTACTTCCTCCGATTGCACATGCACTCTGTATACACCTGAAATGTGCGAACAGGTTCCTATGGATTTCAGTTGTATGCAATGGGTAGAAGGAAATGTTTAACAACCAGTTCCCCAGAGGGAACAAATTCTGATTTCTAGTATTTGCCACTGTCTGAGAGGTAAACACCACACTATTGTTGATTTCAAGCTTCCAATGACATGTCACTGCACACAGAATAGGGAAGTGATGTGAACAGACCTGGTCCAGCATTGCATGTGTTTTAGGCCAGTGGTAATCTCTTGGACAGAAAGTCAGTTTATACTCAAGAAAAGCATAAAAGGAAGAAGTCGTGTATCTTGCAGATAGGTAATGTGAATTCCCAGAGCCAAAAAGAATAACAAACAAAATAGATACATAATAAGAGCTAATGAAATTTGCAAAAATGTTCATATATCTACAAAGACATCTAGTTTTTCCTTTAATACATGGGTATTACCATGTATTAAAGTTAAAATTAAATGTCTCAATATACTTATTCTAGTATATATATATATATATATGTGTGTGTGTGTGTGTGTGTGTGTATTATACATTTATTTTAAAATGCTTATAGTTGAGCATAAATCAAGCTTATGTTTTCCTCCCAGTTTCATAGCTTGCCAAATAAGTAAGAAATAAATCACTTGATAAAATATAATTGACATTGGTTATAGCAAATAGATGTATATGGTCTCTGGGTGTGTGCATGCTAAATAGCTTTAGTCATGTCTGACTCTTTGCAACCCTATGGACTGTAGCCCGCCAGGTTCCTCTGTCCATGGGATTCTCCAGGCATGAATACTGGAATGAGGTGCCATGTCCTCCTCCAGGGAATCTTCTCAACCCAGAGACTGAACTCATGTCTTCATTGGCAATCAAATTATTTACTGCTAGTGCTATCTGGGAAGCCCTATATAGTCTCTGAGTTTCCAACTATATTTAGCTTAAAGAAAGAGACAGAACTATTACTGTAAGGAAAAAATTAAAAAAAACATTGTTTATTATTTTAATGCACGTATACTTGAATAAAACTTTAGTCTACAAAGCCTCACTTATGTGAGGCTTTGGTCTCACTTTGGTCTCACTTATGATGTTGTGTTATGATGCCACCAAGAGTTCTCAAAGGATTCAGGCTATGTAATTAATGTTAAATTGTCTAACACTTCTGCCAAAGAGCATTTTCAGTGTCCTCAAAACTAAAATTAATAGTTTGTAATGAACAGTTTTTCTAAGTTTTTTGCAATGTTTTATACATTTTGTATTATTAATTTTCTCAAAATGTTTTGAGATTGGAAGAATATTCTACCATCCCTTCATATTGGAATAATAACCTCAAAGAAAACTTGTGGCTAATGGTTGACAAAAGTTGTGATACTCAAAATATAATACTCAGTACTTTTGCAAGAATTTAGGGGTCTTAGTTTGTGCCAGGAACAGGTGGAACCAATAAAGAGCAAGAAAAAAGGAGAGTCCATCCTCTAAAGTGAGTGCATGACATCAATGGGTCAGATGGGTGCTGAATGAACACTCATTACTGTAGGAGATGGTAGCTTTTAGGAATCTTAGATAACTTGTTTAGAAAAAAGCTGAAAGTTTTTACATGATATTAAATATTCAATTTATATTTTGATTTTAGCTGCTAAGAATGTTCATTGTGCAAAGATTAGAACACATTTTTTTTTCACATTGTCTCTCTTTCACATTGTCTCTATGAATGATGAGTGCATTCATTTGCTAACTGTTGGATATATATCCACCTACCTAAATGGACAAACAGACTGGTTCCAAATAGGAAAAGGAGTACATCAAGGCTGTATACTGTCACCCTGCTTATTTAACTTATATGCAGAGTACCTCATGAGAAATGCTGGGCTGGAAGAAACACAAGCTGGAATCAAGATTGCCAGGAGAAATATCAATAATATCAGATATGCAGATGACACCACCCTTATGGCAGAAAGTGAAGAGGAACTAAAGAACCTCTTGATGAAAGTGAAACAGGAGAGTGAAAAAGTTGGCTTAAAGCTCAACATTCAGAAAACTAAGATCATAGCATCTGGTCCCATCACCTCATGAGAAATAGATGGGCAAACAGTGGAAACAGCGTCAGACTTTATTTTAGGGGGTTCCAAAATCACTGCAGATGGTGATGGCAGCCATGAAATTAAAAGACACTCCTTGGAAGGAAAGTTATGACTAACCTAGATAGCATATTAAAAAGCAGAGACATTACTTTGCCAACAAAGGTCCATCTGGTCAAGGCTATGGTTTTTCCAAAGGTCATGTATGAATGTCAGAGCTGGCCTGTAAAGAAAGCTAAGTGCCAAAGAATTGATGCTTTTGAATTGTGGTGTTGGAGAAGACTCCTGAGAGTCCCTTGGACTGGAAGGAGATCCAACCAGTCCATCCTAAAGGAGATAAGTCCTGGGTATTCATTGGAAGGACTGATGCTGAAGCTGAAACTCCAATACTTTGGCCACCTCATGTGAAGAGTTGACTCATTGGAAAAGACCCTGATGTTGGAGGGGACTGGGGGCAGGAGGAGAAGGGTATGACAGAGGATGAGATGGCTGGATGGCATCAATGGACAGGAGTTTGAGTAACCTCTGGGAGTTGGTGATGGACAGGGAGGCCTGGTGTGCTGCGATTCATGGGGTCACAAAGAGTCGGACACGACTGAGGGACTGAACTGAATTGAACCTACCTATCTACCTACTTTTACCTATCATCTACTTATATCTATCACCTGATAGAAAACAACTCTAGGATAGTTTCCCCTGATTATCTCAAATAGATGAGAAGACAAGTAAACAGACAAACAAACAAACAATGTCATTTTTAAATTAGAATCACTCAGTCCACCCTTTGCAATCATTCCACCACATCTTTTAAACAGCAGCTAGAAACTTTTCTGTGTAGAGAAAGAAGAATCTACCCAACAGCATTCTAACTCAAAAAGTATACCATGTATGTAGTACGTATTTAATGACAATATACACTTGAGAATTCCTTCACTAAATATTGCATTTATAGTTTTGAGCCTGAATCATAGAAGTTTTAACTAGAAGATATATAAATATATATATATTCCAAATTATATGTTTTTTTTTTCAAAAATGAGATATTAAGTGCATCCTGAACAATACAGTTAAACATTTGCTCCCATTTCTTAAAAAGCAAGGTATTTAAATTAAAATGTTCTTTTGAAATGTCATTACTGAAGAATTTTGTTTCCCTTATATTAACCTTTTCAAAATAAGTCTAAGATTTTGTTCCATACAAAGTCAACTTCTCTTTGATTTAATGAGGGGAATGACAGTCATTTAAATGTAAAATTGGGTAGCAGTGTGTGTGAATTAACAGTTTTTGGTGACAATTTCAGTGATAAACACAGTAAATCCTCTGAGGCTGTCATGCTTCACTAGGTAAATAATCTGCTTTTGGTGCTTCCCCAAATTCATATTTACATGAATGATTGTAATGGTTACAAAGAGGAAATTATATTAAGGAAGTCAATAATATATATTTGTAAAGGTCTTAATCTGGTAGAGTATATTATGTCAGTTTCTGCATGACAACTCTCAATGATGCTTTCAAATAGAAAAATGTCTAAATTTGAAAAGATAAACTGAAGAGACCATTAGCTATTTAGTTATGCCAGATGTATTAATAATAATGTTCATTATCTAAGACAAAAGAAAAAACTGTTGTTTTATTAACATCTCATTGCTATTTTAGATGATCACAGCTGTTATCTATTTTACTTTGCTTTTGAAATTTATAATTTGAGTATTATTTTGATGAGAGCCACTAAAGATGAAGGAATATAAAAGCAATGTTTAATCAAGTCATATTTTAAAGCCACAAAGGGACCTCCAAAATTAATATATCAATTGACTGAATGCATTTACAGACCTACAATTGGAAGCATGTATATCTTGAGTCTACTTTTAGACTTCTTAAAATTAACACCGTGGACCCAGCCTGCTCCTATATATTATGGGAAGCACATCATAAATATGGGCCCTGTGTTTGGAAAGAAAATAAGGCAGACTACACTGCACTTAGCTTTTCTTATTATGAACACATTTGCACATATATTTTTGGCAGCTGAATCTAAATCTTAGAATTCTTATAACTATATCTGTTACAAATTTTTAAATAGTTGTATTATGTTAGCCAAGGATATGTTAAAACAAAGCAGGTGTATTTGCTTAGTTCCGTCGGACTTCTTGCGACCCGCTAGCCTCTGTTCATGGGCTTCTCCAGGCAAGAATACTAGAGAGAGTTGTCATTTCCCTATCCAGGGGATCTTCCCAACCCAGGGATCGAACCTGGGTCTCCTGCATTGAAGGCGGATTCTTTACAGTCTGAACCACAAGAAACAAACATACAGAACACTAAAAAACATACCTTCAAAGTAAAGATATTCGCCTTTACTACTTCCTGTTCACAGGAAGCACTAGTGGTAAAGAACCCACCTGTCAATGCAGGAGATGAAGGTTCCGTTCCTGGGTTGGAAAGATCCCCTGGAGGAGGATGTGGCAACCCACCCCAGTGTTCTTGCCAGGAGGATGTTCTTGCCATGGCAGAGGGGCCTGGCATAGGGTTGCAAAGGGTCGGATATGACTTAAGCGACTTAGCGTGCACACACTGTTACTACTAATGATGAAAACTAAAAGTAATCCATATGGCACAATCTCAATAAATTTGTGACATGATGCCATGATCTCCATGTCATACAACAAGAAGAGCTCAGGGTTGAGGTAAATGATGCACATCAAGTCACCAGGAAGGAGGTCATCATTTCAACCAAGGTCTTTTTGCTTCCAAATGCTTAAATATGTTCAATCTGACAAACAACCAACAACTTTTCAATTGAATAATTAATGCTAATATCTAAATTAGATAATCTCATCCAAGTAATGTGATGAGTTTTATCTGTGATGAAGTCATTTTGTCACAATATTATCCATGGATTCTTTTTTTTTTTAATTTTTTCCTTTCTCATCTTTCCAAAATCAACTTTGTAAAATAACAATTGACAGAATAAGTCAAGACACAGTGCTGAAATATTTTTAAAGCATAATGTTCATGTCTAGGGTATATACCCATTTTTCTATACTCTATAGCCATAAATTCTTTCCTAAATGACTTATACTACTTATACATTCTCAAGATTAAAAATATGTTTCTTTATTCATTACCATTTTTTCTTTCTTTTTTTTTTTTTTTTTTAGCAACAAAATAGCTTTAATGTAATCTACGGTTCAAATGAGCCAATCAGATATCTTCCTTAACAAAGAACCAGGCAGAGAGATGTATTTTTATGTCCTATTACCTCAAATATATCTTGTGCTTTTGAAATAACATCCTGCTGACTGTTGGATTTTGACCCATTCTTCTTGCCTTGTTGCCCTGAATCAACAAGTTTAATAGAAAAGTGATAACCATTTCCAGGTAGTTGAGACCACTATAAGGCTGTCCTGAAAAGCAGCTGAGAACGTTTATAAAATTTAAGTATAGTTTAAAACTGGAGAGATGAACAAACTACACAACAGATCTCAAAGTTCAGCTATATATATATATATATATATATATATATATATGTGTGTGTGTGTGTGTGTGTGTGCACACACACTTACCTAAATACAATTATTCCCAAAATAAGTATTTGTCATCTTTAAAGGCCAGCCATATACTAGTTTCTGTTAAAGTAATATTTTTCAATGAACCCTTGAAAGCAAATATTTGTGTCAGGAATATTCTTTTTGAATGTTGTTGTTTTTTTGTTTTTTATTCACAAATAAATATTGAAGCAATAACCATCCTTTGATTTGGGATGTTACTTGATTTGGGTAGCCATGTTATTGTAAAATATAGTTCTAAAACTGGGAAATCCTTTCTGGTCAGTGATTTTCCACATAATCTGCCATTTGTAACTATTTTCACACTTGGTAGTTTTGCATGCTGCCTTGCTGAAAGTCTTCATTCATAATTTTCCTGGATTTTATAAAAGAAGGGAAGAAATCTACTTTTTGTTTTATCTTAATTGCTTCCCCTCATGTACATGCATGTTTGCAATAGTCAATAGGTCTGAATCTCACCTCCTAGGCCAATGAGCTGAGCCTTTATCCATCAGATCCATTAAAATTTGGGGTGTGCTGATCAATACAGCAGACATACTCATCTGATATTTTTCCAGCCTGCTATGACTCAGCTTTTAACTGACATCAACATTGTGTGGCAAAATTGCTTTCAACCTCATTTAAAAAGCTGCACATTGGAATAGGACTAAATGATGGGCTTTAGTAAGTTAGTGAAGCATAAGTTTAGAGGTGTATAAGTTAACCTGGACACAAGCCAACTTTCAGAAATGTGATCCCTTTTTGTCTCCCTAAATGTATGTATGTGTGTGTGTGTGTGTGTGTGTGTGTGTATACATATATATATATATATATATATATATATATATATATATATATATATTTTCCCAGGATGAGGACAGTGGGTTAAAAATGGAGACTCATGAATCATGTGCAAGACACTTTTGTTTGACTGTGTGACTTGGACCTATATGGGTTCTCATCCATTGCGCTGACCTCTGGAGGGCCAGGCACTTGAAAGAGCTCTGTGCTATCCTCTTATTTTCAGAGCCATGCAGTGACAGAGAGCATCCACTACTGCTTTCTTTCCATTGATGTGCAACTGTCCCTCTTTTTTGTCTGTCTTTTTTTTTCCTTTTCACGAATACCAACTCATGCAGACTCTATTATCATTGTTAAAAGTTGTCTTTTTCTAATGTTAATAGTTGCAGTATTTCTTCATTCTCAAAACCTCACAAATACACAGTGGAAAGTGTATTAAATCAGAGGAGTTAAAGAATGCCACTGAAAAGTCATTTTACAACATCACTGCCATTTTTTCTTTGATTAAATTCTAATCTTTACCTTGCATATCAATTTGGATAGCCTAAAAATGGTGTTTTACTGTAAAATAATCATATATTATTGATATGATTTTGTCAATAAAAGTGAAGGAAAATGTTCTTTGTCACAGGTTTTATATCTTTCCCCTTTAAGCTCTATTAAAAAAAAAAACAAACCAAGCCAAAACAAACCCATGAATTTAATTCAAGAGCTCTCTCTAGTGCTGAATGCTCCATCTAGTGGCATAATTGAGCCCTGCCAAAATGTATTACACTTGAAATATAGTAAGTTTGTTTACCTCCTGATTTCAGTGACATTTATTGCTGAGACAAAAGTGCTCAGAAGCAGAAAGCAGCTTCAAAATATATCTACCTTCACTTGATATTTTACTTAAAATATTCTAACATTTGAACTATATATGTATTCAATGTTTTTAAGAAGAGCAACATATATTTCTACCTAGCAGTTTAAATAACTCATTATCATGATAGTGGTTAATTATAACTGTCAGGGGAGTTTATGTAGAATTAAAATCTGAGAATGAATGAATCCAAACATTTTAGGAATGGCAAGTAATTTATAATATTTGCCATATATCTACCTTTTTATAAACTATATTTTCCACAAAATATAAAAAATACATTTAAATGAATTACTATCTTGATCATGTTCATGACCTTTATGTTTAATTATCTAAATCAGCAGTCAGTAAAACTATTTTATGAACAGTAACTTATTTGTATTCCATAAGGTATATTACTTATATTTTCCTTTGATTGTTGTTTTATAACACTTTAAAATAGCTATACATTTTTTTTTTTAAGTTTTAGTTCTTAGATTATAAAAGACAGACAGTGGACCAGATTTTGTCCCCAAGCTATATTTTGCTAATTATGATCTAAATTAATTATATTTTGAATATAAGCATTTTTATGATTCTTTAAACAAAGTGATAAAATGACATAATCTTAGTCTTTCATTTAGTTACTGTATGGAAAAATCACTGTTGGGATGAAGAGTAGTTAGTGACTTTATGAAAGACAATTTTTAAATTACATTCATCAAGACTTTTTTTTTTTAGTTTAGAGTACCATGATATGATATTGAGTAACATAACAAGAGGTGTCAAACCTGAGAGAAAACTGAAGCCACTCTAAATAAAGCTTAAAATAACACCATGATATTATAACAGAAGTCTTGAGACCAAAACCAAGTATAATTTTTTGCTTTAGAAATTGTTAAAGTTTTGTGATAGTCACAGTGAGGATATTTGATCTATTCTTTTTTTTTTTTTAAATTTCATCTATTCTTAAATGGAAGATTTGTTCACACATTTTGTTGTGAAAGCCATAAAGAAAGTAACCATTGGGCCAATGGGAATGGCGTCTGCCTGACCTTGAGGTCAAGCATGGTCATGTGAATTGCTTTGCCCAATGAAACATGAGCAGAATCAAAATATGCCATTTCTTAATAGAAACTGTCAAATAAAAAAGCAAGATTCAGTAAGGAGAGACTTAAGAAAGGATTATGCAAGGAGGCAGAGGGGGCCATGGCAATAGGAAAAGGGGAATTATTAAAACAGGGAGAACATTTGGGTCCTAAAAGATGCAAATATCTCAAGGGTTAGGCAAAATAATAATAATAATAATAAAATTGTTTGTTTCATAGGTAAGAATAAACAGGAAGGCAGTGTGGGGAGGTAGGATGACAGGGCCCAGGTGAGATAGCCCAGTGAATGCTTTACCCTGTGGCTAGCTTCCTCTCCCTATGAATTTAAGGAGGGCTGAATCCTTTCTCAAGCTGAGGATGGGTCAAGTTCAGGAGCCTGGAGGAAAGGGAGAATTTTATCTAAAGTTTGGTTGATAAGTATTTCTTTCCAGTTGATGAGTAGGGACAAACATTTCAGCTATTCATTTATGAGATGAACAATGGGGATTTGGAGAGTCCATGTCATAAGCATGTTTCTTTCCAATAAGCTGTTTTCTGGAACAAGGTATAGGGGCTTTCTTTGACTGTAGATGTTTTCTATAATAGGCTCCCAGGGCTTGGATGAAATTCACCGTTGTTAAACAGCCCAATTGCCTGTGCCATAATAATTGTTAGAAGAAAAAGTTCCACAGTTTACTGACCTAGTAGGCTTTTATTAAAGGATTCATGACTTGGGTGTCATCCAACCTAGAAAGGAGTTCCAGAGACTTGTACAAGGTGAGAGATTTCCATGGACCAAAGTAAGCAGGAAGTTATACTAGGCACCTGCAGTTGGTTAAGGCAAGGTCACTTTCCTTACATGGATCAAAGGGGATTCTTAGGACCCTGTTAGTTAGCTTGTATTGAGCAAGTGGACCTAAGCTTTCCTTTTCAGGAAGAGCAAATCAAAGAAACTTAAGTTACATTTTGGTTTGCTGAACAAGGGCCTTAGTGTGAGGGTCTCCATCTGGGGGAGTAGTATGGTTACTTTAAGATAATTGTGGCCTTTCTGACTGGTGTGAGGTGATATCTCACTGTAGTTTTGATTTGCATTTCTCTGATAATGAGTGATGTTGAGCATTTTTGTGTGTGTTTGTTAGCCATCTGTATGTCTTCTTTGGAGAAATGTCTGTTTAGGTCTTTTTCCTACTTTTTGATTGGGTTATTTGTTTTTCTGGCATTGAATTGTATGAGCTGCTTGTATATTTTGGAAATGAATCCTTTGTCAGTTGTTTCATTTGATATTATTTTCTCTCATTCTGAGGGTTGTCTTTTCATCTTACTTATAGTTTCCTATACAAAATTTAATAGTGATTCACTGGGATAGCATGTGGAGATTATAGTTTTTATACAATTTGAAAAATAAAAAGAGTTGAAGTTCCCATTCTATTTTGCCTTATTAAGCATAGTCTAATAATCTATTTAATGTAACACTTACAAATAAGATTATGTATAATATTTAAATATAATGAGAAACCTACAATAATTTTAACAAAGAAATGTAAGCACTCTGATCATCTTCAAATGGAAGATTTGGTGGCCAGGACACGCATCAATATCTTTCCATGGGATAATATAAATGTAAAATTCCATATTTATTGTTCTTAAAAAATTTGAAATTGGGAATGTACATTTTACATACGAAGGTTGAGGAAAGAATATCAGTTAGGGATATTTAATATTTAGTTTCTTTGGATAATGCTTCTTGACTCAAAAGTTATATACAATGGATCTGTTTCTTGAAGATAAAAACAACTGACTATGTGTGAGAGTAAAGATGCCTGAACACATGACAAATCTTTCACTGTGTCTATATAGGTAATCCAAGATCACTCACAGATATTTACCTAAGAATTTAATAAAATGGTAATGTCTTAAATTAGGAAATATACCAAGTGGATTATATTATTAAATACCAAATGGATTATAAATAATATACTAAGAAGTTATAATAAATGTGCAACATAAGTACATATTTATTATTCTTTAAGATAAACTGGAAAATCAATACAATACAATAAAAATAATAAAATTATTTTTAGAAAATTCTTTATAAAGACACTTTCAAAATTATGTAAATAACCAGGCCTAGATAGGAAACTGGATCACTTTTTTGTTTTGTTTTGTTTTTTTTTAATGAGTGAGGATATTTTGAAATTTTTGTAGTTTCCATTATGATCCACAGCAGATATTTGAGATATAGTTGCTCAGGATTATGGCTAAATGCAGCTTATCATGTTAGAACACTGTGTGAAGCTTACTAGTCTCCTGTAGAGATTGAAATAAAAACTTTGACCTCATTAACTCTGCACACAAATCAATAAAATTAACCAGTTTAGGTATGCAAACATTAGCTATCATATTATTTATTAAAAGTATAGTATTTGGAAAAGAAATCTGTACACAGAACAGTTAATATTTTGACTGATTGTGATATACCTCCTAAAACATTTTATGTACATGGAAACATAGATCATCAAAACTAAGATAATGGATAATCTCTCTAATGTCACCTGCTTGGAACAGAGTTAAGACAGAATGTTGGTCTTCGTAGCTTCCTTTGATTGCTTACACTTTCTGGCAACAAATTTTACCATAAATTTATGTGCTAAAATTCATTCCTATCTTCTGTGTGTCTAACAGAGCTATTAAACAGCACTATAAAATAATTTCTTTTAGGATTTAGTAGGAAGAATGCATTGTGATTTATTGCTCATGAGTGATGTCTGTTTTCTCCCATGTGCTCTGGCTTGCTTTGACTAGGCAGAAATTTCATTCACCTTGTGCCAGGACAGAGCTTTATCTTCTGGAGTGTGAATTGTCACAAAAGAATAACGACTCCGTAATTCCATATAGATGTGAATTAGTTCTCAGATACATAAAATGAGTCAACACACTGAACTTACTAGAAGCTGTTTGCTTTGAGGTTGAAGCTCTGCAAATGATTGCTCAGACAGAAGTATGATTTTAAAAGATTTTATCTTCAACTGGTATTTTAAACCATTTGCATATTATAAGGCAGATGTCAAGCTATCTTACAGATGTACTGAAGAATCCAAAACTTTCCCAGTTGTGGAATCCAAAATCCTTTCCAATAAAAGAAGTTAAGATGGTCGATGGAGGAACTACTTGCCTGTCTTTGGAATTTAATTAACATTAAAAAATGACTAGAATCTGAGAACAAAAGAAGTGACTGATCATAATCTTTGAAAAATACAACAGATGACTTTTAAAGCAAAATATTTAATCATTTAAAATCAGGTTAATATTTAACTTAAATTTTCAATAAAACCATGCTATATATTATAATAACATGTTAGATGTAAGACCTTACTTTCAAATATTGTTTTCAGACAATTAAAGAAACAATATAGATCTTTACCAGAAGACAGCATAGATCATTATCACCAGTGTGATTAAAACTTATTAGTGGATTATTAAGCTAGATAAACCTAAATTTTTGAGTAAGTCATTCAAGGTTCAAAAGAAAGAAAAATAGCTGAAAGACAAAGGGAGATGGTTTTAGAAAAGTGCTCTGATTTTCACACTGTATTTACACTGAGGAAATTGTCAATTCAGTCATTGGAGATATTTAACATTAGCTGGACAACAGCAGTCACAGAATCCATAGACACAACTCAAGCATCTGTTGATGGTTAAACTGATATTTAAAAATATATTATTGAACCCTGATATTATAGGTTGTTTTTCATGATTTTCTCAACTGTTTTGTGATCTAAAGGAATAACATAAAGATGACAGGTTATTTTGTTGAAGTATAATAATCCTGTGGTCCCTTCAAAGATTTCTGATGGAAGATGTCTTCCAGAATATTATATCCTTTATTCAAGTGCATCTGGTTCAACACTTAACAGTCTACACATTATAGAAAATATGATGGTTGTCATGACAACTGAATAGGAAATTTAGTCAATATAATTCGTTTCACATAATGCAGTATTCTCTCCCTTCTTGTTTGTTAAAAAAGTAATAGTTCCACGAAAAATCTATGCTCTTCACTGAAAGAGCCTAAAATATTTCTGGCAATATACATTGTAGATACTTATAGGATAAATAAGGCCTGGTAGAAAGGCCTGATATTTTGTTCTATCAGATTCTGCCACTACTGTGCTGGTCCTGTATTTCTTTCACCAAGTTAAATCAGTGCTTGGACATTGAATGGACAGTACTCAGGATCAAAATGAATTCAGGAAAAAGTCTCTCTTTATATAGGCAGCTTGATGAGCATAAAGAATAGGTTAATTCTAAAGAAGGAAAAGTTCAGAAGAAAGTTTGATATATCAAAGTGAAACACATAATTCAATTTACAATGCACACAGAGGGCAGACTGAGGCAGTCATGAGATAAAAGCCTGGAATGTGAGACCACAGCAAGAAGGATTACAAAGGGTGCCTACTTGTGAAAGTATTTAATTAAATAATTTTAAGTCAGTTTCAGATCATTTCATTCAAGTTGTTTCATAAGAAAATAATGTACCAAATATCATTCATATCATACCAACTTGTATGATTATAGGTGACTATGTTATTGGAATCAACAGTATTTTGTAAATTTTTCAGGAACTATTATATTTCCAATAATGGGAACATACAGAAACCTTGGTAAAGACTACGTACCATTTCTGCTATAATAGTAATTCATTTTATCTCTTCTTCCAGTGAGTAAAATATAAAAATTCAATGGACTGAGAATGCAGATGTGCTGACATATACTTCAGTCTTTTCTCAGAAATTGTAAAATTTAATCAATAGAAACCACAGTTAAAATAGTATCAGGAGGGCGTGGCTGAGATTACTAGCCTCTTATCAAAAAGAAACCAAAATTGCAACTATTCTAAAAGATGATGCTGTGAAAGTGCTGTACTCATGTGCCAGCAAATTGGAAAACTCAGCAGTGGCCACAAGACTGGAAAAGGTCAGTTTTCATTCCAATCCCAAGGAAAGACAACACCAAAGATTGTTCAAACTACCTCATAGTTGTATTCATCTCACACTCAAGCAAAGTAATGCTCAAAATTTTCCAAGCCAGGCTTCAGAAACATGTGAACCATGAATTTCCAGATGTTCAAGCTGGATTTAGAGAAAGCAAGGGAACTAGATATCCAATTGGCAACACCCATTGGATCATAGAAGAAGTAAGATAATTTCAGGAAAACATCTACTTCTGCTTCATTGACTACATCAAAGCCTTTCATTGTGTGGATCATAAAAAAATGGTAGAAAATTCTCAGAGACAGGAAAACCAGTCCACCTACCTACCTCCTAAGAAATCTGTATGCAGGTCAAGAAGCAAGAGTTAGAACAAAACATGGAACAATGGACTACCTTGTATAGTTCATCTATGCAGAGTAGCTCAAGCAAAATGCCGGGCTGCATGAAGCACACACTAAAATCAAGATTGCTGGGAGAAATATCAGTAATCTCAGATATGCACACGACACCACCTTTATGGCAGAAAGTGAAGAGGAACTAAAGAGACTCTTGATGAAGGTGAAAAGGAGAGTGAAAAAGCTGGCTTAAAGCTCAACATTCAAAAAACAAAGATTATGGCATCCGTCCATTCCATCACTTCATGTCAAATAAATGGGGAAACAATGGAAACAGTGACAGTTTTTATTTTCTTGGGCTCCAAAATCACTGCAGGTGGTGATTGCAGCCATGAAATTAAAAGACACTTGCTCCTTGGAAGAAAAGCTATGACTAACCTAGACAGCACATTAAAAAGCAGAGACTTTACTTTGCTGACAGAGGTCTGTCTAGTCAAAGCTATGTTTTTTCCAGTAGTCATGTATGGATGTGGGACTTGGACCATAAAGAAAGCTGAACGCTGAAGAATTTGAAACGTTGTTGCTGAGCCATGAAAGACACCAAGATTCTTGGCCTCCAGAGGAGAGGAATTCAATCTGGGGCCAGTGACAAGGCTTGATCGCTCAAAACTTATGTGTAAGAAAGTTTTATTAAAGTATAAAAGAGATAGAGAAAGCTTCTGATATATACATTAGATGGGGGCAGAAAGATTGCCCCCCCCTGCTAGCCTTTAGCAGCTATTAATTAGAGAAAAGAGATGCCTCAAAACTCAGAGTGGCACTGGACCCCTCACCCACAACATAGATTTTGAGATAACTTTGGCACCAGTTGCGTTATCCTGGGCCATAAAATGATTACATGAATCTTGTAGAAAGGCAGGTTTCCAAGTACATATATGGTTTCATTAACATAGATTAGGAGAACAGTGTATGAGTAAAGCATACAGGTTTGTTGATTCCTTAAAAGCTCTGAGTCTTAATCTGAACTGACAGAATCTGGGGTAAATACATAGTTCATTAACATATCTTAAGAAAAACATTTCCATAAGAAAAACGCATCCCTTCCCTCAAAGTTTGAGAAAAGTTAAGTTCAGGTGGAGCTGGGTTTTATCAAGGCAACACAGAATTTTAAGAGAAATCGCCTTTTAAATGTGTATAGAGAAGTGGGGGAACCTAACATTCTTTTGTTCCCTCCTGCTGCTTAAGAGTGATAAAAAATGTCTGACACTTGCAGCCTATTTCCTCCGTTTGGAAACCCCTGGCCTTCCTGCTTGTTACCCTCTCAAATTGATACTTTTGAACTGTGGTGTTGGAGCAGACTCTTGAGAGTCCCTTGGACTGCAAGGAGATTAACCCAGTCAAGCCTAAGGAAATCAGTCCTGAATATTCCTTGGGAAGACTGATGCTGAAGCCAAAGCTCCAAAACTTTGGACACATGATGTGAAAAGCTGACTCATTAGACACTATGATGCTGGGAAAGATTGAAGGCAGGAGAAGAAGGGGACAACAGAGAATGAGACGGTTGGATGGAATCACTGACTGGATGGACATGAGTTTAAACAAGTTCCAGGAGTTGGTGATGGAAAGGGAAGACTGGTGTGTTCCAGTACATGGGGTTGCAAAGAGTCAGATGTGACTGAGTGACTGGACTGAATTGAAAAAAATAACTGTTGATGAGAAATATTGGAAGTCTAGGAGAAAAGATCTTCCACAACTAAAAATATAAGGAAGGAACCACAAGGAGACCGTTAGGAGGGACAGAGATGCAGTATAGCCAAGTTCTGTACCCCTGGGTAACTGACCCACAAAAAGGAGGGTAATTACAACTGTGGTGAGTCTCCCAATGAGTGAGCAGTCCTAGTCCTACATCAGGTTCCAAAGACCAGGCATCTTGCATTGAGACAATGAGCTCTTAAGACACTTTGCTTTGAAGGCCAGTGAAGCTTTCTTTTGGGAGAGTCAGGGGGTTGTCAGACATAAAGATACCATTCTTAAGGTGTGCATACCAATATCTCACATGTTCCAGGACCTAGGACCAAAAATAGGATTTCGAGAGGATTCTGGGTCAGACCTATGTGCTGATATTGGGGAGCATTCTGAGGAAACAGGAGGAAACTGGGGCTCACTTTTGGGACACGGGCACTGGTGGCAGTCATGTTTGGAAGGTTGATCTGCAATGAAGACACTGGTGTTTGCAAACACAAATTTGGACTCCTCCCTCTTGCTTATTAGCACAGGGACCCCGCCCGATCCCATCCACCAGCCTATAGGCTGAGATGCCCCAGTCCAAACAACTAGCAGGCTAGGTGGAGGCATAACTTTTCCAATCAGCAAGTCAGCTCCCTTAAGATCTGTTAAGACTACCACTGCCCCATTCAGAGCCCTATTTACCAGAAGTCCCAGGACATGGCCTTTCACACCAGTGCTCTGGCACTAGTCCCAGAAACCCCAGGGCCCTGCAGCCAGAGACAACAAGACACTGAGAACCAAACAATTAAAAAAAAAAAAAAAAAGGTAAAACTCTGAAAAAAGAACTAAATGAGGTGGAGATAGGAAAACCACCCAAAAAAGAATTCAAATTAACGACTATGAAATTTTCAAAAAACTTTGGAGAAGGTTGGATGAGCATAGTGACAAGTTAAATGTTCTTCATAGAGTTAGAAAGTATAAAGATGATTCAAAAAAATGATGAAGAAAATAATAAGTGAAATGCAAAAATCTGCTAGGAGGAATCAGCAGATCAAATGATACAGATAAATTGATGAGGAAGCTGGAGGACTGAGTACTGGAAATCAATGAAGTTGAAAAGGGGGAAAAAAGGAAAAGAGAGAGAGAGAGAAAAAAAAAGAGAATACCTTTGGAGACCTCTGAGACAATGTTAAGAAAACTAACATTCTCATTATAGGAGTCACAGTAGGAAAAAAAGAAAAATGAGCAGAAAACATAATTAAAGACATAATAGCTGAGAAGAAATATTTCTGAACTAATTCTATGATGTAAGGCTTACCCTGATATGTAAACCAGGCAAGGATATCACACACACAGAAAAGAATATTACAGACAGAATCATTGATGAACATACATGCAAAAATCCTCAGCAAAATATTAATGAACCAAATTCAATAATATATTCAAGACATAATACAGCATAATGGAGTGGGATATACCCCAAGGATGCAACCATGGTTCAATATCCACAAATCAATCAATATGCCATATCACATTAAGTAAAATAAATGAAAAAAAATTAAAAAGATAAAAAATAAAAATTAAAGGCTAAAAACTATATGATTGTATCAATAGATACAAAAAAAGACAAAAAACACGTGCACCCCAATGTTCATGGCAGCACTGTTTATAATAGCCAGGTCATGGAAGCAACCTAGATGCCCATCAGCAGACGAATGGATGAGGAAGCTGTGGTACATATACACCATAGAATATTACTCAGCCATCAAAAAGAATTCATTTGAATCAGTTCTAATGAGATGGGTGAAACTGGAGCCCATTATACAGAGCGAAGTAAGCCAGAAAGATAAAGACCATTACAGTATACTAACACATATATATGGAATCTAGAAAGATGGTAATGATAACCTTATATGCAAAAAAAGAAAAAAGAGACTCAGATGTATAGAACAGACTTGTGGACTCTGTGGGAGAAGGCGAGGGCGGGATGTTTCAAGAGAACAGCATTGAAACATGTATATCTAGGGTGAAACAGATCACCAGCCCAGGTTGGATGCATGAGACAAGTGCTCAGGCCTGGTGCACTGGGAAGACCCAGAGGGATGGGGTGGAGAGGGAGGTGGGAGGGGGGACCGGGATGGGGAATACATGTAAATCCATGGCTAATTCATTTCAATGTATGACAAAAACCACTGCAATGTTGTAAAGTAATTAGCCTCCAACAAATAAAAATAAATAAAAAAAAAATAAAAAAAAATAAAATGAAAAAAAAAAAAAGACAAAAAACAAACAAAAAAACTTTAAAAAAAATGGCATCAATTTATGATTAAAACTCTCAACAAAGTGGAGCATACATACCTCAACATAACACAGAACTATACAAAGCAATGCCATACATAATTAATGGTATATTCAACTGTGAAAAGTTGAAATCATTTCCTCTAAGATCAGAAACAGGACAAGGATGTCCATTCTCACCACTTTTGTTCAACATAATGTTGGAAGCCCTAGCTACAGCAGTCAAACATAAAATGGAAGTAAAATAATCCAAATTGGAAAGGAAGATGTGAAACTGTCACTATTTGCAGATGATACTAAACCCAGAAAATTCACCCAAAGATGAATAATTCAAAGATATCACCAAAAAACTACTAAAACTCATCAGTCAGTTTTGTAATGCTGTAGGATACAAAATTAATATACAGAGATCTGCTATATTTCTGTACACTAGAAAACAACTATCAAAAAGCTAGACTGAGAAAATGGTCAAAGTCATATCAAAATACAGAAAATATCTAGGAGTAAATTTAACTTAGGAGGTAAAAGACTTGTACTTGCTAAACTATAAAACATCAGTGAAAGAAACTGAAGACCATACAAATGGAGAAAATTTAAATAATGGGAAGAATTAGTATTACTATAGTGACCATACTATCCAAGGCAATTTACATATTCTCTGCAAGTTCTATCAAGATGCCAATGGTGTTTTCCACTGAACTGGAAAAAAGTAATTCTAAAATTTCTAAGGTAACAGAAAAGATCAAAACTGTCTTGAAAAAGAGCAAATTTGAAGGTATCCTGCTGCCTGCTTTCAAACTATACTACAAAACTAAAGTAATCAAAACATTATGAAATTGGCACAAAAGTAGACACATAGATCAACAAAACAGAATAAAGATTCCAGAAGTAAACCTAACTTATATGGGTAATTAATATGAAAAAGGAGGCAAAAATATGAAATGAGGAAAAGATGGTCTCAAATAAAAGGTTTTGGAAAAGTTGAACAGCTGCCTTCAAAAGAATCAAACTGGACTATGAAATCACACCATCCACAAAATAAATTCAAAATGGCTTAAAGAACTAAGTGAAAGACCTAAAACCATAAAATTTCTAGAAGAAAAACTATGCAGTAGGCTTTTCACTATTGGTCTTAGTAATTTTATTTTTTGGGGTGGGGGGCATACTTCCTCAGGCAAGAGCAAAAATAAATGATACCTAATCAATCCGAAAGAATGCTCAAACTACCGCACAATTGCACTCATCTCACATGCTAGTAAAGTAATGTTCAAAATTCTTCAAGCCAGGCCTCAGCAATACGGGAACTGCGAACATCCAGATGTCCAAGCTGGTTTTAGGAAAGGCAGAGGAACCAGAGATCAAATTGCCAACATTCGCTGGATCATCAAAAAAAAGAGAGAGTTCCAGAAAAGCATCTATTTCTGCTTTATTTACTATGCCAAAGTCTTTGACTGTGTGGATCACAATAAACTGTGGAAAATTCTGAAAGAGATGGGAATACCAGACCACCTGACCCGCCTCTTGAGAAACCTATATGCAGGTCAGGAAACAACAGTTAGAACTGGACATGGAACAACAGACTGGTTCCAAATAGGAAAAGGAGTATGTCAAGGCTGTATATTGTCACCCTGCTTATTTAACTTATATGCAGAATACATCATGAGAAATACTGGGCTGGAAGAAGCACAAGCTGGAAGCAAGATTGCCAGGAGAAATATCAATAAACTCAGATATGCAGATGACACCACCCACATGGCAGAAAGTGAAGAGGAACCAAAGAACCTCTTGACGAAAGTGAAAGAGGAGAGTGAAAAAGTTGGCTTAAAGCTCAACATTCAGGAAACTAAGATCATGGCATCTGGTCCCATCACTTGATAGGAAATAGATGGGGAGACAGCAGAAACAGTGTCAGACTTTATTTTGGGGGGCTCCAAAATCACTGCAGATGGTGACTGCAGCCATGAAATTAAAAAACACTTACTCCTTGGAAGGAAACTTATGATCAATATAGATAGCATATTAAAAAGCAGGGACATTGCTTTGCCAAAAAAGGTCCATCTTGTCAAGGTTATGGCTTTTCTAGTGGTCATGTAGGATGTGAGAGTTGGACTGTGAGGAAAGCTGAGCACCGAAAAATTGATGCTTTTGAACTGTGGTGTTGGAGAAGACTCTTGAGAGTCCCTTGGACTGCAAGGAAATCTAACCAGTCCATCCTGAAGGAGATCAGTCCTGGGTGTTCATTGGAAGGACTGATGCTGAAACTCAAACTCCAATACTTTGGCCACCTCATGCAAAGAGCTGACTCATTGGAAAAGACCCTGATGCTGGGAGGGATTGGGGGCAGGAGGAGAAGGGGACAACAGAGGATGAGATGGCTGTATGGCATCACCGACTCGATGGACATGAGTTTGAGTAAACTCCTGGAGTTGGTGATGAACAGGGAAGCTGGCGTGTCGCTATTCAAAGGGTCACAGAGTCAGATACAACTGAGCGACTGAACTGAACTGAGCTGAATCGAATCTAAAAGCATTTGAGCAGTGAAGGATGCTATCAACAACAGCAACAACAACAACAAAAGGGCTGCCTACTGAATGGGCAAAGATACTTGCAAACAATGTATCTGATAAGGGGTTAATATCCAAAATACAAAAAGAACTCACAACTCAAAATCAAGACAACAAATAACCTGATTAAAAATGGGCAGCAGATCTAAATAGATTTTTTTTCTTTAAAGACAGAGGAGCAACAGATAAATAAAAGGACGCTCAACCTCACTAATCATCAGGGAAATGCAAATCAAAACCTTAATGAGATATCAATTCATAGCTGTCACAATGGTTATCATCAAATAGGCAACAGGAAACAAGTGTTGGAGAGAATGTGGAGAAAGCCTCCTTCATGAACTGTTGGTTCAGTTCATTTCAGTCACTCAGTCATGTCCAACTCTTTGCGACCCCATGGACTGCATCATGCCAGGCCTCCCTGTCCATCACCAACTGCCAGAGTTTACTCAAACTCATGTCCATTGAGTCAGTGATGCCATCCAACCATCTCATCCTCTGTCATCCCCTTTCTCCTGCCTTCAGTCTTTCCTATCATCAGGGTCTTTTCCAATGAGTCAGTTCTTCATATCAGGTGGCCAAAATATTGGAGTTTCAGCTTCAGGATCAGTCCTTCCAATGAATATTCAGGACTGATTTCCTTTAGGATGGACTGGTTGGATGTATTATATTGGTATCACTATATGGAAAACAGTATGGAGTTTCCTCAGAAAAAATAAAAACTGAACTACCATATGCTCCAGCAATTCCATCCCTGGGTGTATATCTGAAGAAAACAAAAACACTAATTCAAAAAGATCGATGTCCTGATACTCTTTCCAGCATTATTTATTAATACAACAGTCAAAATATGGAAGTAACCTAAGGGCCAATAAACAGATGAGTGGATAAAAAGATGTGACATATATTTATTGTTTAGTCACTAAGTTGTGTCCAGCTATTTTGCAAACCTATGAACTGTAACCCACCTCTCTCCTCGGGATTTCCCAGGCAAGAATACTGGAGTGGGTTGCCATTTCTTTCTCCAAAGGATCTTCTCAGTCCAAGGATAGAACCCACATCTCCTACATTGTCAGGTAGATTAGATTCTTTGCAATTGAGCTACTTGGGAAGCTTGTTGCATATATTTACAGAGCAATATTAATCATCCATAAAAAGGAACAAAATTCTGACATTTGCAACAATATGGTTGGACCTAGTTGGGCCTATATTATGTTGTGCTTAGTGTAATAAGTAAGACATAAAAAGGCAAATACTGAGGGATTTCACATATATGTGGACTCTAAAAACAAATGAACAAATTCAGAAAACCAGAAATAGAGTTATGAATTCAGAGAAGAATCAGATGTTTGCCAGAGAGGAGGGTGATTGGCAGATGAATGAAATTGATGAGAGAGATTCAGAGACACAAACTTCCAGCTACAAAACAAATGAGTCATGAGTACGAAATGTTCAGTGTGAGAAATATAGTCAATAACTATGTAATATTTTTGTATTATGACATACTGTATCCAGAACCATAATACTCATACTTATGTTATTTTTTGAACTGTATAAAAATACCAAATCACCATGTTATAAAATAGCAATTTACATAGTGTTGTAGGCCAATTTTACTTGAAAAACAACAATCAAAGTATCTTACAGATAAAGAGATAAGGTTTGAGGTTATCAAAGACAGGGGGAGGAGGGATAGTAATTGAATGATGATTGTCAAAAGGTACAAGCTTCCAGTTATATGACAATAAGTACTAGAATGTGCTGTACTATATCATAACTATAACACTGCTCTATGTTACATATGCAAGTTGTTAAGAGAGTAAACTCTTAAGAGTTTTCATCACAAGACAAACATTTCTTTTCTGTTCCTTTGATTTCATATCTATATGAGATGATGGATGTTCAATAAATTTTATGTGATAAGCATTCCATGATGTACATAAGCCAAGTCATTATTACACCTTAAACTTATATAGTGCTGTGTACCAATTATATCTGAATAAAACTTGTAGAAAACAATATACAATCAGGAGGTCAGAAGAGGGAGTTATTCTCTACAGTGATAGCAGAGTCCAACAGGAAGAAGAGACTCCCTTTTGTTTCCTGGCAAGGGCTCAACCCATACATGATGGGCACAATTCAGCCAATGAAAAGCCATGGACTCTATGTCTGCTGTAGTCCTCCTATTTCCTTTACCCTCTATAAAGGAGTTCTCCTCTACATTTTTGAAAGAGATTTGCACTTAACTCACCATTGCCATAAGCCTGAATTACAAGTATTTGCTGATATAGAATAATCCAATATTTGCTGGAGAAACAACTGGTAGTATATTTTAGATCAACATTTTGGTGGCCTATATGGGGACCAGAGAAGACTCTCCCTGCCCAAGACAACTGAGGGTGTTATCGTGTCTGACTGTCTGTGACCCTATGGACTGTAGCCCACCAGGCTCCTCTGTCCACAGAATTCTCCAGGCAAGAATACTGGAGTGGGTTGCCATTCCCTTCTCCAGAGATCAAACCCAAGTCTTCTGCATTGCAGGAAAATTACTTACCCCTTGAGCCCCCAGGGAAGCCAGCCAAGAAATTCAAGACTAATGAGCAATCATGTATAGTACCTATACTGAGTTCACTGTTTTCACTCCTTTTCTCACTGATATTGGGACTTGAGGGTGAGTTTTCCCCCTGAATCTGACATTCTGCCATTTTTGTTTTTTTTTTCATATTGAAGTTCTCCATGTTTTATTTGGAATCTTTTTTAAGGTTTTGTTCTTTCTGGTTAAGACCCTGTTCTGTGTACAAGAACTTGCTTGGCATTTTAGCATGATTTTTGAAATTAGGCTGTTCCATCTGGATCTAGCTTGGCTTTGGACTGTTCCTTTTGAAACTAAGGGCTATTTAATTGGAAATGTACTGATTCAGCCTTCAGCCCATCCCTTTGGAATAGTTGCTGTTCCACTGGAACTCTGATGATGCCTTTCACCCGGCAGTTTTGGGGTCAGATTGTTGTCTTAGAACTGGCTGCTATTAGGCCTGCAGGCTATTTGAGCTGTTTAAGTTGTGTAAACTGAAAAGTATTCTTATACATTAGAGAAATCCTGAGACGGATCTCAGTAAATTAAATGTTTTGAGGGCATGTCCCTTACAGAGACTCCAACCTATTTTGTTTGAAAATTATGGTGCATTTCTAACCAAATAGACTGACCTGAACAGAGACAATTTGGAAAATATAAATAGTTCTTGTGGGGAACTTAACTTTATTACAAGCAAATTGGACAATCATAGCTCTAAAATATCCAAAATTGAATAGAATGCCTATTTCAATTGGCATTTTGGGGCCTCCAAATATTATCAGAAATCTAACATTGTGTCTCTAAAAAATGAGATCTTTAAGATTAACTGAGGCAAATAGTTAACGATCAAAGAATGAAAATGTCTCTGAAGCCTGAGTCTCATCCTCTCTCACTTCTGTGACTCAATCCCCACCTCTTTGCCACCTTCTCCCCTCCCACCCCCCATGCTGCCTACACCTCCTCTGGACCTTCAGTTCTCACATAATAATTCTTGCACCGAACTTGAATCTTTCTCTGAAATTCTCCTCACACACTTCTCTGAACCTATCAGAACTTGAGGACCAGAGGCTGAACTTGTCCTCTGAACCAAATTGGTCTCTCTGAACCAAAGCTGAACTTGGAGCCATAGCCCAAGATTTTCCCAAAGTATCTGAAGATTCCCACAGATTTGCTTGGGGATGCAATCCACACATATC
The DNA here is from genome assembly GCF_023699985.2 of Odocoileus virginianus. Classification (NCBI taxonomy): domain Eukaryota; kingdom Metazoa; phylum Chordata; class Mammalia; order Artiodactyla; family Cervidae; genus Odocoileus; species Odocoileus virginianus. Next base: position 53,320,152 of record NC_069692.1, read on the forward strand.
AGCCTGGTTTCTCTGACTTATATCAGCAAGTTCATATACTTCTCTGTGAAAGCCATAACCACAATTGTATGAAAATTGCTAAGTGGGAAAATCTTGAAAGCTCTAGAATGACAACTGGAAGGCAATAACATAAAGATGTCACTGAGAATTCCTAGGGCTTTTCCAAAGCCTGTTGATTAGAACAAGTTAGGCTTAGACACAAAGATCTTATAAACCTGTTCATGACTATTCCAAATGACTTCAATTTGTTTTTAAAGAAAATTCTAGTCTTCCTTTCAATGTTGACTCCACTTAGGTAGCTTTTAAGTCTATGTTTACTAATGTGTTGAACAGGGACCTTTCCCTTCTAGTAAAATGGAATCAGAAAAAAGTGTCTGCTCCAAATTTAGTTAATCTGGTGAACCAGACTCTAGATGAGCCACCACAAAGGGAGCCCACCAAAATTCTTAATCTCCAACTCCAGTAAATGGAGGCTACTAAATGAAACCAAAACACTTCCTTTTCTGCTATTATTGCAAAAAGCAAGAGCATTGGAGATGAGATTTTTACAAATTCAAGTGCTTTAGACACTGTTATTCCTCTAACAAGCCATTCAAAAAACAAACACAGTCACTCAGTAGTGTCCGACTCTCTGTGACCCCATGGACCAGGCTTCTCTGTCCATGGAATTCTCTGTTCATAGAATTTTCCAGGCAAGGATACTGGAGTGGGTTGCCATTTCCTACTCCAGGGTTATCTTCCCAACCCAGGGGTCGAACCCTTGTCTCCAGTGTCTCCTGCATTTGCAGGCAGATTCTTTACCTGCTGAGCCATCAGGGAAGACTTTCCAATGACCTGCCAATTCTGTGATAGGGCTTAAAGGAATTGCAGTGGCTCTTCCCAATGCTCCTTCATAAATGACTTGGAGAAACATTTCTCCAGATTGAGGATGAATTTCTTCTAGTCGTAACTGACACCAGAGCCATAAACTGGGTACTTAACTACACTGTTATAAAAAGCCCTTGCCTCAGAGTTCAAATAGTGGGGATCTCTCCATTCTGTTTAAGTCCATTGATAAATACACATTCTTTTTACCTTAACCCCAACAACATATACATCTAGGCCAAGACTTTTTAAGGAAGTATCGTGTAGAAATGTCCTTTTACAAAAAGAGGGAGATAATTATAGAACTTGACAGTAATAAAGTAATCAACTAGATGAATTAAAAGACTCTTTGAAGTGTATTATCCCTCCTTCCCACCTTTGATGGTACTAGATCTGATTTGGGAACAATGATCACTTGTTTCTATTGAATCAGCTACCAAACCCCTCATGGGCAAAATTTCCACCTGATATTAACAAAATTCATGGCACATCTCCCACCAAGATTCAAATAGATCCCTCTAAACTTCTTCTAACAATTTATCAATATCTTATAAGTAAAGAAGTCCTTTGAGCCACAAAGACCATGGTAGAAAACTGCAGGGTTCAAGCTGTCATTATCCTCTATACTACTCCATGTAATATTCCCATTTTATCAGTAAGAAAACCTAAGGGCTTAGGAAGGGCATTTGTCCAGGACCCTGAGCAATAACCAACACTGTTATCCCACAACGCCATGTTGTGCTAAGCCTTGTGGGTGCAATTAACATCATCCCACCAGAAGCATATTCTCTATTATAATTGATTTATGCAGTGCATTCTTTAGTATTCCAGTTGAAGCTAGTTAATACATTTTTTGAATTTATATCAGAAGAAAAACAATTTACCTGGATAATAATGCCCCAGGGTTTTACTGAGAGTCCTTATTTCTTCAAATCCTGATGTTTGGTCTGGATAATACAAAATTTCCTAGGGGTTCTACTTTCTTGAGGTATATGAATGACTTTTTTGCTCTTCTTCTCAAGCCTCTTCACTTGCTAAAACTTTTAACCATAAAGGGACATGAAGTTGGCAAAGAATAATTGCCCAAACTCATTTTTAATATTTAGAGTATCAGGTATGAGAATAAAGATTACCCCTAGTTCTGGATAGACTTCTTGGTGTCCTAAGTTACACCAAATCCAAAACTAAGCCCCAACTGCAAGGTTCTCTCTGGCTGTTAATTATTGCTGAAACAGAAGCCCAAATTGCAATCTTACAACAAAACCTCTATATAGTTTGCTAAAGAAAAGCAGTCTGACTCAATTTCATGTGAAGAACCTGATGATATAGACTTTAAGGATTCGAAGTAGAATTTGTGAGCCCACTTGCTCTTGGGCATCCCAATGATTGATTCCTTTTTCCTTTCTGTATATGAAAAGGAAGGGAATGCCCTTAGGGTTACTCACTCAAAACCATGGAGATTGCCACCAACTTGGACCCTACTGAATCCTTATCATGATCAATATTTCTTAGCTAGCCGTCTTACCTCCTAGGAAGTCCTTTTGTTAACTGTTCTTCACATAACTCTTTAATTTCACTGATGATTCTTTTTAAAAAGTTGACAATGACAAATATTGTGCTGGGTATGCTCCCACAACTCCTTTTGATGTTAATCATGTGGCATCTTTAACTATGATTGTTATTTTGACCTAACAGGCTGAATTATACTCTGAATTATACACGGGCTTGTACTTTAGTCAGGAGCAAATCTGCCACTATTTATATTGGTAGTATATGCGTTTTTTAAGTAGCTTGTGATTTTGGAATGTTGTAGCAACAACCAGGCTTTTTTATTATGCTTCCAGCATAAATAAATGTAAACTGGTCCTTATGTTCAGGAACTATTCAGTCCAATTCAGTCTCTCAGTCGTGTCTGACTCTTTGCAACCCCATGGACTGCAGTATGCCAGGCTTCCCTGTCCATCATCAACTTCTGGAGATTGGTCAAACTCATATTCATCAAGTTGGTGATGCCATCCAACTGTCTCATCCTCTGTCAGGAACTACTGGATGCAATAATTTTGCTTTTCAGAGCCCACATCCCTCAATTGTTGTTTAGTTGCTCAGTCACATCCAGCTCTTTGTGACCCCATGGACTGTAGCCTATCAGCTCCTTCATCCATAGGATTTTCCAAAAGAATATTGGAGTGGGTTGCCATTCCCTTCTCCAGGGGATCTTTCTGACTGAGGGATAGAACCCATATCTCCTGCACTGGCAGGTGGAATTTTCACCACTGAAGCACCAGGGAAGTGCAAGTCTTTCAATACATGCTGACAAAAAGGCATCAGAACACACAAACATAAAGTGTGTATATCCCAACAGAAAGTAGCACCACAAAAACACAGCCTTCTTTCAGCCACTCTTTATTAATAAGAAAGGAAATCTACCTAGAAACTGGGGCTTCCCAGGTGGCTGAGAGTAAAGAATCTGCCTGCCAATGCAGGAGACACAGCTTCCATCCCTGGCTTGGGAAGATCCCGTGGAGGAGGAAACAGCATGGCTCTCCGGTATTCTTGTCTGAAGAACCCAATGGATAGGGGAGTGTGATAAGCTACAGTCCATGGGGTCACAAAGAGTCAAACACCACTGAGCATGCACACATGAAAGTAATTTAACATCCTTAATATCAAGAGATTCTAAACTATTCCTTAAACAAAATCAAAACTTTTTTTTTTTTTTTTTTTTAAAGCAGGAAAGAAAAAGAAATGTTCACCGGGTAACAAGTAACATCCACCACATCTGTATGCTGACTTGCAAGTTTTTGCCTTCACTACTGTACTTAGTATGGACCCATCATTCTTTTCTTTCTTTCTTTTTTTTTTTTGGTTGCTCTGCGTCTTCGTTGTGGTACACGGGCTTCTTTAGTTGCTGCATGCAGGCTTAGTTGCCCTGCAGCATGTGGGATCTCAGTTCCCCAAACAGAGATCAAACCCACATGCTCTGCTTTGGAAGGCAGATTCGTAACTGCTCAACCACCAGGGAAGTCCCAGGCTCATCATTTTTTTAAGCTCATATATAATGAAAAACTTCTTTTTACTGTGGCAACACTGGCAGGAATAATTTTAAGAGGATAATCTTTTAGTGTAAAAATAATGCCCATTATTTTAAATTGTACTGGGTTTCCTGAATTTGATATGAAAGCAATGCCTCATAGAAGCATAGTCGGGAAAAACAACAGAAAAAAAAAAAAAAATGAGAGAGAAAGTAAATGGGGTAAAGACTGTCACTCATTTTACTTGCTTTTCTTAATTATATAGTGTCAGATTTTCTATATATTTGGGTCAAGTTAAACTTTCACTTTAAGAAATAGCCTTAACCATAAGTATTATAATTGCATGAAAATAATGAAGTACTCTGGGGTCAAGTAGGTGGCAGGAAGTTAGAAAGTACACGGCAGCAGCTCTCAACTTGTATCCTACAAATCCTTGGGGATTCTGCCAGAGGCAGTATCTGTGTGTACAGTTTATTTTTGCTTCCACTGAATACATATATACTTATGGCACTATCAGTCAAATGATATGTTTAAAGGTATAGTTTTGAGATGCAATTTGCTGCATGCAAACACTTCATGCCATAATATCATGACGTATGCACTGTGTGTATGTTGTTTTCTGGTTGCTGAAAGAAAAAGAGAAATATCTGGCTTATTCAAGAGCTGGTCACAAGTCCATATCTACATCTCAGCTTGGATAAGATATAGAGTCTGTAGCTAGGAAGTCACTTTCCAGAACAGCTTCACATTAAAGAAAAATATGTATGAGTTTTGTTAGTACAATAGCCGTGTGTGTGTGTGTGTGTGTGGGTGTGTGTGTGTGTGTGTTAGTCGCTCAGCCGTTTCTGACACTTTGAAACCTCATGGACTGCAGCCCGCCAGACTCCTCTGTCCATGGAATTTCCCAGGCAAGATTCTAGAGTGGTTTGCTATTTCCTTCTCCAGGGGATCTTCCAGACCCAGGGATCAAACCCAAGTCTCCTGCATTGCAGACAGATTCTTTACCATCTCCCGGGGTCCAGCCCCAGCAGGATTCAGGGGAACCCTCAGGATGAACGGCGTCGGCGAGAGAAGACACGTAGGACCGGCCTTGATAGGGCCAAGTCTGCGAGGAAGAGAGAGAGAGAGACCAGACCAGGATACACAGCAGAGTCTGGCAGTTGCTTTATTTTTCACCATCGCCCTTATACCCTAAGTTGGTACATTTCTAAGGGGCAGATAAGCATACAGACTTAGTTTAACATTATATCAGCTTGTCCTTCATGAAACCACGTGTGCTCTGTGTATTTTTTGTTTATGAGAGTCTTTTTCCATAGATTTTTTTGTACATTATCTTCTGGCCTTGAGCTTAGCAGAAAACAGAAAAAGTGGCACTCTCATGGTACAGCAGGTTGCAACATAATAGAAATACAATCCTGTTAGCACAAAAGTCAGTCTTTTTGCAGAAGTTCTCAGCTAAATTTATCTAAAAAGTTTAACACACAAAGACTCTGTGGCTCTGGTGAGGCAGCCCCTGTTTAGCACTCCTGGTTAAAATTAACAATTATCTTATTGTTTTTACACTAGGGCTAAACTCTTATTTTTCTACATCTCTAACTATATTAACAATAGTTTCCACTGCACAACCTCAGCACATTAACATCAATCAAACATTGATCCAATAACCACTTTTAAAACAATATGTTTTGTATTTTCTAATAGGGCTTCCTCACCCCCCAAAGGGCTCTGTGCCTATTAGGGCCTTTTTAATGGTTAATCTCTATGTATAATATCTTTTGGCTTCCAGGCCTGTTGACAATTTATGGCTTGCACCTGGTGCAACTTTAAGCAACTTCAGTAGCCGACCCTGTCTTTTTTGTGGTTAATCTATTTTCTTTCTATTAGGTGTCAACTCCATGAGAACTAGATAGGATTACGTTTTTACAGAACAGAAATGCAAAGGACTGCAAAAAGAGCAGATATGGCACAAAACAGGCTCTTAGTCTAAAAGTTAATTACCTGCAAGAAGACACCAGCTAACCTCTATCGAAACTATTTTCTATTAGGCACATTTGTGGCTATAATATTTGTGGGGCTTTTCTCACCTCACGGAGGGACCTATGCTTAATAGTTTCTTTTCTTAGCGTACTGTGCTTAGGATGTTTAGAACAATCATGAGCATTTTTTTGCAATGAGAGCACACATTTATCAAACAAGCCAGAATACCAGCAAAAGGGTTTGAATTGAAGCATTTCCTTCATCCCTGGCCCTTTCATAGGGTACCAGCGTCTAGGACATTTATTAACTAGGCTTTTGAGTTGGTCCTCATTCAATGAAAGAAGAGCAGGAGAACTCTTGGCAGGCAACACAAGAATCTGCAACAGGGCAAACAAGAACAACAGCAGAAAAGGGGGGAGGATACAGGGTTGGGTAGAGGCCGAGGCCAACCTGGATGGTCCCTTATCCTAGACGGTCTTGCCTGTCAGGTATTTTCCTCATCACCTCGTCATGGATGGGGTCCCAGATGGCCTTGCCTGCCCGGTATTTTCTTCATGACCTCGTCATGGGCGGGACCTCCCATAATGGCTCCCGGCAACTATCTGTTGATGTTGTTCAGTCACTAAGTCATGTTCAACTCTTTGTGACCCCATGAACTGCAGGACACCAGGCTTCTCTGTCCTTCACTGTCTCTCTAAGTTTGCTCAAACTCATGTCCGAGTCTGTGATGCCATCCAACCATCTCATCCTCTGTCATCCCCTTTTACTCTTGCCCTCAATCTTTTCCAGCATCAAGATCTTTTCCAATGAGTCAGCTCTTTGCATCAGGTGGCCAAAGAACTGGAGTTTCAGTTTCAGCACAGTCTTTCCAATGAATATTCAGGGTTGATTTCCTTTAGAATTAACTGGCTTGATCTTTTTGGTGTCCAAGAGACTCTCAAGAGTCTTCTCCAGCACCACAGTTCAAAATTGTCAATTAGGCACTCAGTCTTCTGAGCCACCAACAAAGCTCATACAATAGCTATATTGCTACACCATCCGTAATGAAAAATCTTTCTTCAATGTTTGCCATTATACCATTAGCTCCAGATGTGAAGTACCTTCCTATACTAGTTATCATAAGGTAAGTTTTCATAAATTCAACAAATCCATTGAATATTCATTATGTGTCATGTATGCATTGCAGACAGATTCTTTACTGTCTGTTTTCATTGTTCAGTTGCTAAGTTGTGTTAGACTCTGTGACCCCATGGACTGTAGCTTACTGGACTCCTCTGTACATGGCCTTCTAAGGCAAGGATACTGGAATGGGGAGTGCCATTTCCTTCTCCAGTGGATCTTCCTAACCCAGGGATAAATTTGCATCTCCTGCATGGCAGGTGGATTTTTTAACCACTGAACAATCTGGGAAGCCCATGTATGTATATAAAACATGTATTAGGCTAAGTATACCAGGGTGTATGTGTGTGTGTGTGTCTGTGTATATATACACACACATATATACATATGATATGTGTATATACATATATACACATATATATATGCACATATATATACATATGATATGTGTATATATATATATACACATATATATATGCACATATATATACACACGATATGTGTATATATATATATATACACACACACACACATACATATATATATATATGTGTGTGTATATGTATATATCATGATGTCCAGGAACTTATAGTCCAGTCCAGGGAATGACAAACTTGCTTGAATGAACAGGTGATAAGTATTTTAGGCTCTGTAGGCCACATGTGAACTTTGTTGCATCTTTTTTTGTTTTATGATATGTTGTTGTTTATTTTTTGCAACCTTTAAAAATGCAAAATGTATTATTAGCTTGAAATTCATACCAAAAATGTGTGAGAAGTGTTTGGCTTTGTTTTTCTAGTTTGCTGACCCTTGGTCTAGTTAACAAAGCTAAAGGAAGGTGAGATTGGACAAAACGCACAGAAATTTAGAGACAAACAATGATTGACCAAATGCTTCTCACTACTTAAAACAAACACAAGTTTGTTGTTGGTGTTTAGTCTCTCAGTTGTGCCCAACTCTTTTGTGACCCCATGGACTATAGCCCACCAGACTCCTTTTTCCATAGGTTTGTTCAGGCAAGGGTACTGGAGTGGGTTGCCATTTCCTTCTTAACCCAGGGATCAAATCAGTGTCTTTTGCATTGGCAGGTGGATTTTTTTATGACTGATCTACCAGGGAAGTCCTTTTTTGCTTATATTTTGTGCTTTTTAGGCTAGTTCATAATGTAGGTCAAAGCCTTATATATTAATAAAATGTCACACTACTGATAATAATATCTTAATTTTGGCTTAATTTTTTTTTTTTTTTTTTTTACTATTCCAGTACTATCATGCTTTCTGGAATTACATAGCATTTTAATATTTCAAGGAAGAAAATATATAACTTCTACTCTCATTTTGTTTCAGTGTTAATGATACTGAAAATCTGAATAATACATTATCATTATATTAGTTTGAAAAGCACCATAGAATTTTATTGCTGAATCAATTTAGCTTTATCTTTCATGATCCTTAATGGGCATTAAATAGGTGGGAAAAAATGTAAGATAAGCTTTGGATTCTGTTTCTTGCACTTGGGTTTTGAAAAGTACTCTCACACCACATTACGTGTGTAATTTTGATTAAAGTTTGAACCATTGTTTTCTGTCATAGAACAAAATCATTTTTCTTTGGACAAATATGAATTTTATGATCCACCTACACAGTTCATGATTAGTTCTACTAAAAATATTGTAGCAATGTTATGGTGTATATATGTCTTTACTCAGATTATCCTGTAAAGACATGAAGGGGTTATCAAGAAACAAAGCCAGATATTGACAGAAAATCAAAGTGAACACAGAGTACTCAGATGCTAATATATCAATAGTTCAGAAATATATTCAACAGCATGTTTTTCTTTCCCTGAATATGATCTGTTAATGTAATATAGTCTTTTAAGTAATACAATGCCTCACATTAGTAGACTAATATAGTTAGTCTCAGGATCTTATATATCATGGTTCTTTTTAGAACAAATATAGACTTCTTAGTAACTTCTTTTTAAAATTCCATTGAGCAACATATATTCCTTATTCATTGTAGACATACTTATGCTGAGTTATGAGCAGAACTGGAACTAGGTTTTCAGCTCCATTTTTCTAGGTCTCATGGGCCACAAGGTACATTGTGTATGGCATCTGGAAGACAAAAGAGAAGTAGCAGCCAGGTTGTTTTCAGGCTCAGAGGGCAGCGAATGAGCAGGTGGTGTTGTAGTTCACAAATATCATTGCCAATTTGCTGCTGACTGACCCTGTTAGCTTGGGACACAGCCAGGCCCAACCATAGCTCCTTCAACTTCCACCACACCTTCACTTTCTGCAACTCCTGGGCACCAGTTTCTCTACCATGTCACCTGATCATCAAAACCGAGACCAGTGCAGACCTAGATGACTTCCATGGGCTCCAGGTTTCCCTTTTTGTCCTCCATGTCACACCCAACTTTACTTTCTGGAAATATGCCCTGCTCTCCAGACCCAAAGCCAAAAGCAAAAATAACAATGATAAACTGTTACTAGCACCTTGCAGTTATATAAATTCAATTCTTTTGTATAAATTCCATACCGCTGTCATTTCTACTAATTGTATTTTTGATGAAATCTTTCATGAAAAACTATCTTGACTTATTAATTGATGTTATTCTCAGTTATTATGCAGTAGCATTTAAAGTTGCCTCATAATGTTGCAAAACATAATTTTGCTTTACAGTGTATTTCTTTAGCTTTACATGTTTACACTGAAGAGCAAATTCATATATAGCTCATAAGTCAATGTGCAAATGTTTCACAGCATAAGCTTTTTAAAAAAAATGTAATACATTTTGCATTTCAAAATGTAAAAGGTGTAATGGAAAGCCTAAGGAGCAACTTTTATTTATTTTTTTAAATTTATTAAGTGTACAGTGAGAGGGTTAGAAAAGTATATTTTAGAAAGCAATGTGAGACTTTTCCTTGGCAAGATGGCAGAGTACGACTTGACCACTCGCATCGCGCACTGTTTAGATCAGCATTTAGTATTTCCGTTGCTTGAGTTTCTCTCTGTAAAAGAGACATATAATGAAAAGGAGTTGTTACAAGGGAAATTGGATCTTCTTAGCGATACCAACATGGTAGACTTTGCTATGGATGTGTACAAAAACCTTTATTCTGATGATATTACTCATGCTTTGAGAGAAAAAAGAACAACTGTTGTTGTACAGCTGAAACAGCTTCCAGAAGAAACCGAATCAATTATGAAGATGTTTGAAGATCCAGAAACTACAAGACAAATGCAGTCAACCAGGGATGGTCGGATGCTGTTTGACTACCTGGCAGATAAGCATGGTTTCAGGCAGGAATGTTTAGATACACAGTACAGGTATGCAAAATTCCAGTATCAATGTGGAAATTACTCTGGAGCAGCAGAATATCTTTACTTCTTTACAGTGTTGGTTCCAGCAACGGATAGAAATGCTTTCAGTTCACTCTGGGGAAAACTGGCCTCTGAAATCTTAATGCAGAATTAGGATGCAGCCATGGAAGACCTGACACGGCTAAAAGAGACCATAGATAATAATTCTGTGAGTTCTCCACTTCAGTCTCTTCAGCAGCGGACATGGCTCATTCATTGGTCTCCGTTTTCTTCAATCACCCCCAAAGGGCGCGATAACATTATTGATCTCTTCCTTTACCAGCCACAGTATCTTAACGCAATTCAAACGATGTGTCCACATATTCTTCGCTGTTTGACCACAGCAGTCATAACAAGCAAAGATGTTTGAAAACACCGGCAGGTGCTAAAAGATCTGGTCAAAGTTATTCAGCAGGAGTCTTACACATATAAAGACCCAATTACAGAATTTGTTGAATGCTTATATGTTAATTTTGACTTTGATGTGGCTCAGGAAAAAGGGAATGTGAATCAGTTCTAGTGAATGATTTCTTCTTGGTGGCTTGTCTTGAGGATTTCATTGAAAATGCCCGTCTCTTCATATTTGAGACTTTTTGTTACATCGATCAGTGTATCAGCATTAACATGTTGGTAGAAAAACTGAACATGGCTCCAGAAGAAGCTGAAAGGTGGATTGTAAATTTGATTAGAAATGCGAGGCTGGATGCCAAGATTGATTCTAAATTAGGTCATGTGGTTATGGGTAACAGTGCAGTCTCATCCTATCAGCAAGTGATTGAAAAGACCAAAAGCCTTTCATTTAGAAGCCAGATGTTGGCCATGAACATTGAGAAGAAACTTAATCAGAATAGTAGGTCAGAGGCTCCTAACTGGGCAGCCCAGGACTCTGGCTTCTATGGAAGAACTGTACAGGAAAATTGAAAAACCTTTAAAGGAAAGGTGAAATAATAAAACCGTTATATAAAGGTGAAACCTTTTAGAAACAACATATTTAGTATAAATTTTGGAGGATTTGAATAAAATTGACCGTTTCATTTAAAAATAAATAAATAAATAAAAAGTAATGTGAGTATGGTGGATTCTGGGAATACACAGCCTGAACATAATTACCAAATCCTCCTCATACTGTATCTTCTTCTTTGGAATAACATGCCAAAGCAGTAAGCATGCTTGCTTAGCTTAGATAATACTCTGAATGTCTCTTTTATATTGGTAAACTCTAAGGATGAACCTTATATTTAGAGTATAAAGAGAGCTGGAAAACAACAAAAGGAAAGGTCCCTCCAATAAATAATGAAGTGAAATTTATAAATTTCGTGAAAAACTCAGGGGGGTCCATCTGTACAAGTGGACCCACTTGAATGGGATAGGGAGTCAATACTCAATCCTGTAATAATTGGGATCCAGAGGAACCCAGACACTAATAAATGGAATTATTCAGACAATGAGAAGTGAAGCAGATAGACTCTTATATCCAGAGAGGGCTGTTAACAAAGGGTTCTTCCTATATATCTCAGCACAGAGACAAATGGTTACCAGTCCCTGCAATGTTGCACTCCTCAACACTGAAAGAGTACCAAATAGAGATAGGGACACTGATAATAAAAGTGACAATCATCAAGGAGTAGCTATTGAAGGATTGTCATAATACATCCTGGAACTAAAAACCAGACTACAAATTGAAAAAGTAATAATAATTTACGATAGTTAACAGGTGGCTAATGATGAAAAATAAGATCAAGTAAGTCAGTCAGTCAGTTCAGTTGCTCAGTCGTGTCCGACACTTTGCAACCCAATGAGTCACAGCATGCCAGGCCTCCCTGTCCATCACCAACTCCCGGAGTTTACTCAAACTCATGCCCATTGAGTTGGTGATGCCATCCAGCCATCTCATCCTCTGCCTTCCCCTCCTCCTCCAGCTCCCACTCCCTCCAAGCATCAGGGATTTTTCCAATGAGTCAACTCATCGCATGAGGTGGCCAAAGTATGGATTTTCAGCTTCAGCATGAGTCCTTCCAATGAACACCCAGGACTGATCTCCTTCAGGATGGACTGGTTGGATCTCCTTGCAGTCCAAGGGACTCTCAAGAGTCTTCAACACCACAGTCCAAAGCTCAATTTTTCAGTGCTCAGCTTTCTTCACAGTCCAACTCTCACATCCATACATGACCACTGGAAAAACTATAGCCTTGACCAGATGGACCTTTGTTGGCAAAGTAAGGTCGCTGCTTTTTAATATGCTATCTAGGTTGGTCATAACTTTCACTCCAAGGAGTAAGCGTCTTTTAATTTCATGGCTGCAGTCACCATCTGCAGTGATTTTGGAGCCCCCAAATATAAAGTCTGACACTATTTCCACTGTCTCCCCATCTATTTCCCATGTGGTGATGGGACCACATGCCATGATCTTAGTTTTCTGAATGTTAAGCTTTAACCCAACTTCTTCACTCTCCTCTTTCACTTTCATCAACAGGCTTTTTAGTTCCTCTTCACTCTCTGCCATAAGGGTGGTGTCTTTGCACATCTGAGGTTATTGCTATTTCTCCCGGCAATCTTGATTCCAGCTTGTGCTTCTTCCAGCCTAGAGTTTCTCATGATGTACTCTGCATATAAGTTAAATAAGCAGGGTGATGATATACAGCCTTGACGCACTCCTTTTCCTATTTGGAACCAGTCTGTTGTTCCATGTCTAGTTCTAACCGTTGCTTCCTGACCTGCATACAGGTTTCTCAAGAGGCAGATCAGGTGGTCTGGTCTCTTCCCATCTCTTTCAGAATTTTCCCATCTCTTTCAGAATTTTCCACAGTTTATTGTGATCCACACAGTCGAAGGCTTTGGCATAGTCAATAAAGCAGAAATAGATGTTTTTCTGGAACTCTCTTGCTTTTTTGATGATCTAGCAGATATTGGCAATTTGATCTCTGGTTCCTCTGCCTTTTCTAAAATGACCTTGAACATCTGGAGGTTCTCGTTCACATATTGCTGAAGCCTGGCTTGGAGAATTTTGAGCATTACTTTACTAGCATGTGAGATGACTGCAATTGTGCAGTAGTTTGGGCATTCTTGGGATTGTCTTGCTTAGGGATTAAATGAAAACTGACCTTTGCCAGTCCTGTGGCCACTGATGAATCTTCCAAATTTGTTGGCATATTGAGTGCAGCACTTTCACAGCATCATCTTTCAGGATTGAAAATAGCTCAATTGGAATTTCATCACATCCACTAGCTTTGTTTGTAGTGATGCTTTCTCAGGCCCACTTGACTTCACATTACAGAATGTCTGGCTCTAGGTCAGTAATCACACCATTGTGATTATATGGTTCGGGGAGATTGTTTTTGTACAGTTCTGTGTATTCTTGCACCTCTTCTTAATATCTTCTGCTTCTGTTAAGTCCATACCATTTCTGTCCTTTATCGAACCCATCTTTGCCTGAAATGAGAAAGCAAAATGATAAGATACTGAAAGAGGAACTCCCCAGGTTGGTAGGTGCCTAATATGCTAATGGAGATCAATGGAGAAATAACTCCAGAAAGAATGAAGGGATGGAGCCAAGGCAAAAACAATACCCAGTTATGGATGTGACTGGTGATAGAAGCAAGATCCGATGCTGTAAAGAGCAATATTGCATAGGAACCTGGAATGTCAGGTCCATGAATCAAGGCAAATTGGAAGTGGTCAAACAGGAGATGGCAAGAATGAATGTCGACATTCTAGGAATCAGCAAACTAAAATGGACTGGAATGGGTGAGTTTACCTCAGATGACCATTATATCTACTACTGTGGACAGAAATCCCTTAGAAGAAATGGACTAGCCATCAAAGTCAACAAAAGAGTCTGAAATGCAGTATTGGATGTAATCTCAAAAGCAACAGAATGATCTCTGTTCATTTCCAAGGCAAACCATTCAATATCACAGTAATCCAAGCCTATGCCCCAACTAGTAATGGTAAAGAAGCTGAAGTTGAACGGTTCTATGAAGATATACAAGACCTTTAAGAACTAACACCCAAAAAAGGTGTCCTTTTCATTATAGGTTACTGGAATGCAAAAGTAGGAAGTCAAGAAACACCTGGAATAACAGGCAAATTTGGCCTTCGAGTACAGAATGAAGCAGGGCAAAGGCTAATAGAGTTTTGCCAAGAGAATGCACTGGTCATAGCAAACACCCTCTTCCAACAACGCAAGAGAAGAATCTACACATGGACATCACCAGATGGTCAACACCAAAATCAGATTATTTTCTTTGTAGCCGAAGAGGGAGAAGCTCTATACAGACAGCAAAAACAAGACCAGGAGCTGACTGTGGCTCAGATCATGAACTCCTTATAGCCAAATTCAGACTTAAACTGAAGAGAGTAGGGATAACTACTAGAGCATTCAGGTATGACCTAAATCAAATCCCTTATCACTATACAGTGGAATCTATATATAGATTTAAGAGACTAGATCTGATAGACAAAGAGCCTGATGAACTATGGACCAAGGTTCGTGACATTGTACAGGAGACAGGGATCAAGACCATTCCCTTGGAAAAGAAATGCAAAAAGGCAAGATGGTTACCTGAGGAGGCCTTACAAATAGCTGTGAAAAGAAGAGAAGCAAAAAGCAAAGGAGAAAAGGAAAGATATTCCCATTTGAATGCAGAGTTCCAAAGAATAGCCAGAAGAGATAATATAGCCTTCCTCAGCGATCAATGCAAAGATCAAGTAAAGTATTCGGTAAAACCGAGAGATATACAAAGAGGAATAATAATCTCAGACAAAGAAACATGAGATATTGAAGAACACCTAATCCAGTAACAGACAACAGGGGTGTTAGAGTCATCATACTGCCTGACTCTACCATTCACAGCTATGTCAACCTGGCTTATGTCTCATTACACAAAAACACCCCAGATGGTGACTGCAGCCCTGAAATTAAAAGACGCTTGCTCATTGGAAGAAAAGCTATGACCAACCTAGACAGCATATTAAGAAGCAGAGATATTATTTTGCCAGCAAATGTCCATCTAGGCAAAGCTATGGTTTTTCCATTAGTCATATATGGATGTGAAAGTTGGACTATAAAGAAAGCTGAGCACCGAAGGATTGGTGCTTTTGAACTGTGGTATTGGAGAAGACTCCAAGAATCCCTTGGACAGCAAGCAGATCCAACCAGTCCATCCTAAAGGAAATGAGTACTGAATATTCATTAGAAGGACTTATGCTGAAGCTGAAACTCCAATGTTTTGGTCACCTGAAGTGAAGAACTAGCTCATTTGAAAAGACCCTAATGCTGGGAAAGATCGAAGGCAGGAATAGAAGGGGATGACAGAGAATGAGATGGCCTCATCAAATCAATGGACATGAGTTTGAGTACGTTCCGGGAGTTGGCGATGAACAGGGAAGCCTGGTGTGCTGCTGTCCATGCGGTCATAAAGAGTCGGACAGGACTGAGTGACTGAACCAAACTTAACTTCATCTCTAAAGTCAGAAGAATCATATCAATAGTACCTATCTGGCGAGCTGTTCCCCTAGAGTATACATGTCATAGGATTGATTATATAGGCTATTGACTGGGAAATATTTAAAATAGCTCTTGCTGTTGTTCAGCCACTCAGCCATGTTTCTGACAATTTCTGACCCCATGGACTGAAGCACACTCCACTTCCCTGTCCTTCACCATCTCCTGTAGCTTGCTCAAATGCCATCGAGTCCATTGAGTCAGTGATACCATCCAAACATCTTGTCCTCTGTCTTCCCCTTCTCCTCTTGCCTTCAATATTGCCCACCATCAGGGTCTTTTCCAATAGGTCAGCTATTTGCACCAGTTCAGTTCAGTTAAGTTGCTCAGTCGTGTCCAACTCTTTGAGACCCCTTGTACAGCAGCATGCCAGACCTCCCTGTCCATCACCAACTCCCAGATTTTACTGAAACGCATGCCCATTGAGTCAGTGATGCCATCCAACCATCTTATCCTCTGTCATTGCCTTCTACTCCTGCCTTCGATCTTTCCCAGCATTAGGGCCTTTTCAAATAAGTCAGTTCTTCGCATCAGGTGGCCAAAGTATTGGAGTTTCGGCTTTAGCATCAGTCCTTCCAATGAATATTCAGGACTCATTTCCTATAGGATGGACTGGTTGGATCTGCTTGCTGTCCAAGGGACTCTCAAGAGTCTTCTCCAACACCACAGTTCAAAAGCATCAGTTCTTCGGGACTCAGCTTTCTTTAGCGTCCAACTCTCACATTCATACACGACTACTGGAAAAACCATAGCTTTAACTATATGGACCTTTGCTGGCAAAGTAATGTCTCTACATTTTTAATATGCTGTCTAGGTTGATTGCAACTTTTATTCCAAGGAGTAAGCATCTTTTAAATTCATAGCTGCAGTCACCTAATGCAGTTATTTTGAAGCTCCCCAAAAATAAAGTCAGTCACTGTTTCCATTGCTTCCACATCTATTTGCCATGAGGTGATGGGATCAGATGCCATGATATTCATTTTTTGAATGTTGAGTTTTAAGCCAGCTTTTTCACTCTGCTCTTTCACCTTCTTCAAGGGGCTCTGTGGTTTATCTTTACTTTCTGCTGTAAGGGTGGTGTCATATGCATATCTGAGATTTATTGATATTTCTCCTGGCAATCTTGATTTCAGCTTGTGCTTCATCCAGGCCAGCATTTCACATGATGTACTCTGCATATAAGTTAAATGAGCAGAGTGACAATATACAGCCTTGACATATTCCTTTCCCAATTTGAAGTCTGTCTGCTGTTCTATGTCCAGTTCTAACTGTTGCTTCCTGACCTGCATATAGGGATCTCAGGAGGCAGGTAAGGTGGTCTGGCATTCCAATCTCTTTGAGAGTTTTCCAGAGTTTGTTGTGATCCACACATTCAAAGCCTTTAGCATAGCCAATGAAGCATAAGTAGATGTTCCTCTGAAATTCTCTTGCTTTTTTCTATGATCCAATGGATGTTTGCAATTTGATCTAGTTCCCTTGCCTTTTCTAAATCCAGCTTGAACATCTGGAAGTTGTCAGTTCAAGCACTGTTGAAGTCTAGCTTGGAGAATTTTGAGCATTATTTGGCTAGCAATGAGTGCAATTGTACATTAGTTTGAACATTTTATGGCATTGCCTTTTTTGGGATTGGAATGAAAACTGACCTTTCCCAGTCCTGTGACCACTGCTGAGTTTTCCAAATGTGCTGACATGTTGAGTGCAGCACTTTCACAGAATCATCTTTTCAGATTTGAAACAGCTCAGCTGGAATTCCATCACCTCCACTAACTTTGTTCATAGTGATGCTTCCTAAGGCCCACATGACTTCACATTCCAGGATGTCTGGCGCTAGATGAGTGATCACACCATCATAGTTATCTGGGTCATTAAGATATCTTTTGTATAGTTCTTCTGTGTATTCCTGCCATCTCTTCTTAATATCTTCTGCTTCTCTTAGGCCATACCATTTCTGTCCTTTATTGTGCTCATCTTTGAATGAAATATTCCCTTGGTGTCTGTAATTCTCTTTAAGAGATCTCTAGTCTTTCCCGTTCCATTGTTTTCTTCTGTTTGTGTTCACTGATCACTTAGAAAGGCTTTCTTATCTCTCCTTGCTACTGTTTGGAACTCTGCCTTTAGAGGGATGTATCTTTCATTTTCTCCTTACCTTTCTTTTCTCAGCTATTTTTAAGGCCTCCTCAGCCAATCATTTTTCCTTTTTCCATTTATTTTTCTTGGGGATAACTTTGATCACCACCTCCTGTACAGTGTTACAAGCCCTCATCCATGGTTCTTCAGGCACTTTATCAGATCTAATCCCTTGAATCGATTTTTCACTTCCACTGTAAAATCATAAGTGATTTGATTTAGGTTGTACCTAAATAGTCTAGTGGTTTTCACTACTTTCTTCAATTTAAGTCTGAATTTTGGAATAAAGAATTCATAATGTGAGCCACACTCAGTTCTCAGTCTTATTTTTGCTGCTTGTCTAGACTTCTCCATCTTCACCTTCAAGGAATATAATCAATCTGACTTTGGTATTGACCATCTGGTAATTTCCATGTGTAGAGTAGTCTCTGGTGTTGTTGGAAGAGAGTGTTTGCTATGACCAGTGCCTTCTCTTGGAAAAACTCTGTTTTGTGTTCTGAGGCCAAACATATCTGTTTCCCAGGTATCTCTTAAATTCCTTCTTTTGCATTGCAGTCCCCTATGATGAAAATGACACTTTTTTTTTTTTTTTTTGGTGGGGGGGGTGTTAGTTTTTAAAGGACATATAAGTCTTCACTCAATATGCCAACAAATTTGGAAAAACCCCGTGGCCACAAGACTGGAAAAGATCAGTTTTCATGTAGGTTCAACTTCAAATTCTTCAGCATTAGCTGTTGTAGCATAGACTTGGATTACTGTCATATTGAATGGTTTGCCTTGGATACAAATGGAGATTATTCTCTAGTTTTTGAGACTACACCAAAATACTGCACTTTGGACTCTTTTTGTTGGCTATGAGGGCTTCTCTATTTCTTGTAAGGGTTTCTTGCCCACCGTAGTAGATAAAATGGTCACCCTAATTAAATTTGTCCATGCCAGTCCATTTTAGTTCACTGATTCTTAAAATGCCAATGTTCACTCTTGCCAAATCCTGTTTGACCACTTCCAATTTACCCTGCTGCATGAAACTGATATTGCAGGTTCATACGCAGTATTGTTCTTTGCAGCATCAGGCTTTACTTTCACCACCAGACTCATCCACCCTGAGTGTTATTTTCACTTTGGCTCTGTCTCTTCATTCCTTCTGGAGCTATCTCTCCACTCTTCCAGTACCATATTAGGCACCTACCCATGGCTATTAGGAGTTCATCTTTCAGGGTCATATCTTTTAGTCTTTTAATACTGTTCATGTGGTTCTCAAAACAAGAATGTTGAAGTGGTTTGCCATTCCCTTCTCCAGTGGACCACATTTTGCCCTACACAGCATGGCTCATAGTTTCTTTGAGTTACATGGGGCTGTGATCCATGTGATCAGTTTGGTTAGCTTCCTGAGACTGTGGTTTTCATTCTGCTCTCCCACTGATGAATGAGGATAGGATGCTTGTGGAGCCTCCTGATGGGAGGGACTGGCTGTGGGGAAAATGGGTCTTGCTCTGGTTGGGCCATGCTCAGTAAATCTTTAATCCAATTTTCTGCTGATGTGTGGTGCTCTGTTTCCTCCCTATAGATTGGCCTGAGGGCAAACTGGTAGGGGGTAATGACAGTAATGGTGACCTCCTTCAAAACGACTTATGCCAGCAACTCCCAGGACTTCTGTGTTCAGTGCCCCCGAACTCACTATTGACTCACACCTCCACTGGAGTCTCCTTGACAGTCACAGGCAAGTCTGGCTCAACTTCTTGTGGGGTCATTGATCCTTTCTCCTGGGCCATGGGGCACACAAGGTCTTGCTTGTGCCCTCCAAGAGCCTATTTCTCCAGTCCTGTGAAAGCTCTGTAATCAAATCTCACTGGCCTCCAAAATCAAATTCCCTGGAGGTTCTCAGACCCTTTACCAGATTCCCAGCTTGGGAAATCTGCTTGTGAAACTTCTTTGGTATAATTGTTCTCCAGTTTGTGAATTGTTTACTTGGTCGCTCTGTGGTGGGGCTAATGGCGACCTTCCCCAAGAGGACTTATGCTCCATGCTTTGCCTCCTAGATCTGCTGCAGCCAGAGCCTCTGTCCCCATGGCAGGAAACTGCTGACCCATGTCTCCACAGGAGATACTCAAACACTCACAGGCAGATCTGACTCAGTCTCTTGTGTGTGGGGGGGTGGGGGTGGTCACTGCTCCTTTCCCTGTGTTCTGATGTGCACAAGGGTTTTGTTTGCACCCTTCAAGTGTCTCTGGTGTGTATGATGTTTGATTTTAAATGTGATTTTGCCCCTCCTCCCATCTTATTGGGGCTTCTTTTTTGCCCTTGGATGTGTGATATCTGTTTTTAGTGGGATCCAGCATTCTCCTGTGATTGGTTGTTTTGCATCTAGTTGTGATTTTGGTGTTATTGCAGGATAAAATGAGCACATATCCTTCTACTCTATCATCTTAGGAGCAACATAACATGTAGTAGTAGATTATCAATTAGGCAGTTCCCCAAACCAGATAACAGACACACAGGAAAATGATAAGGTTTATGATTCATGAAGTGACTCAGAAAAAGAGACATCTGTGTGCACAAAATTTAACAAAAACTCATCAGAAGATAAGGATCCTGACTGAGAGTTTATCAGAGAGCTATGGGATCGACTAAGAATCCCAGAGGCAAATGTAGAAATATGTGTGTTCACTGATACTAATTAGAAGAACAACATGGCCAATACAATGCATGTGAACTTTGACATAATATATCAGATAGAACATAACAATTGCTATTAAAAGGCAAAACTGGAGATCTAAATTTGTATTGCTGGCCCAGTTCAAAGTAGGATAAAATAAGCAGGAACCTCCTTGATCTTCCACTGAAGGTAACTATAAAACATGGACAGAATGCATGAGTCAATTATCTGAGGGCTCTGAAAAATAAATAATAGAAGGAAGGCTGGAGAAAAAGATGAAAATTCTAAATGCTACAGAACCAGCAGTAAATTTTACCATTTTTGCCTGCTGTAATTCCCAAGCTAGAATGCAAAATAATCTGAAATCCTGGTGTGGATATGATCATGAACAGAGAAAGCTCCAAGAGAGGCTGGCCAGTTTTGCCTGAATGGTAGGATATGGAGACAGTGTAGACATATCATTACCACCATGTTTTTCTTTTCTATCGTCTTTCAAGGCAATGTTGGCATAAGTTTAGGTGCAAATGAAGTCTGTAGGATTGAGACCCTCAGCCATAGAATCTTCTCCTCCCACAAGTGGTACTCTGATACAGGTGCATATGATGCATCCCTTAATTTTTGTTTGTCTCTCTCTCTGTATTCCATCACTTCATCTTGAATGAAGGGAGAATTACAGAAGTATGTAACAAAATGGAATAATTAAAGTCTTAGCTTTCTGGCTTGAGAAATAAGAGGAGCTACAGATAACTGAAAACCACACAAAGGGGTGGTATTTGGAATACAACCCTATGAAACTTCTCATGAGATCTTAGAAGTTATTCCCAAACTATGCATGTGTGAATCTGATCCTAACTAACATGCCAGAGACTAAGAACTGAAGTAAGTGGATTACTTGGGTCTCAGGATAATTGGCAATACATGCAAAGGATAGAACCAAATAGAACCACAAGTTTTTTGAAAATTAAATGGACATTGTAACTGTAGTTTAAAGAATTTGAGTTGAAATTTTCAGCCTGATGCTAATCAGATCAATTACAAGAGAAGGGAAAGGCTTCAATAATAATTGAAGAAATAATAGTAGAAAATTCCTAAGTTTGGGCAAAACATACACCAACAGATTCAAGGAGTCCAGAAAATTTTAAACAATATAAGCACAAAGAAGTCCACTCCTTGTCACATAAAAAGTTTAAACAGGATTAAACTATATAGAATATAATCAGAGAAAATAAAGCTTTATTTGTAGGGAAACAATGTGACTATATATAGGCCACAAAGAAGTGGAAACAATTGTTAATGTACAGAAATTAGAGAATTATTAATGAAAAGTACATATGCAGTGAAAATAACTTTTAGGAAAGAACCTGAAATAAAGAAGGTATCAGGTGAAGAGAAACTAAAATTACTTTTTGCAAGTAGACATGCTATAAAAATTGCTAAAGTAAATTGCTCAGACAGGAGTTAAGTGATAGAAAAGAAGCATCATGATACAGTAGAATGAAAGGTGATCACAAAGATAGTAACTCCCTAAGTGTATAAAAAAGATGATTCTATTTTACACATCTTAAATTATATTTATTGATTGCAATCAAAATCTATAACTAATGTAGCATTTAATGTGTACAGATGTAATATATAAGAAAACTATAATATTAAAAAGAAGATTGAAGGTGTATAAGTGTTAGTCACTCAGTCATGCCTGACTCTTTGCGACCCCGTGGACTGCAGCCCACCAGGCTCCTCTGTCCATGAGATTTTCCAGGCAAGAATACTGGAATGGGTTGCCATTTCCTTCTCCAGGGGATCTTCCCAACCCAAGGATTGAATCCCAATCTCCTGCACTGCAGGCAGATTTTACCAACTGAGCTGTATATATGGGAGTAAATTTAAAAAATTCTACTTTAGGTGCTAAATGAATGATTCTAAGTATTCTAGCTTTGAAAAATTAGTTGTCCTTATGTGGGTCTACAGGAAACAATGGAACTAATACAAAAAGATGTAATAAAATAAACTGAAATACTAAAATATCTCAAATATTCCAAAATAAGGCAAAAGTGTAAATATAGGAACAAAAAAATAGAGGAAACAACAAAAGACAGATAATAAAATGGTACATCTAATCAAACATATCAACAAAATGAAATATATCAATAAATACATTAAACATATATATATAGGAAGAACGTTAATTGAAAGGCAAAGATTTTAAGAATGGCTAAAACCAAACAAATAAAAAATAAAGTATTGCCATACAACATTCTGTCTCTTAGCAATTCGCTTCCAATGTAATGACATCAGTTCAGTTCAGTTCAGTCGCTCAGTCGTGCTGACTTTTGTGGCCCAGTAGACTGTAGATGTCAGGCTTCCAAAGAATATTCCAATGGATATTCAGGAATGCTTTCATTTATGATTGACTGATTGGATCTCCTTGCAGTCCAAGGGACTCTCAAGAGGCTTCTCCAACACCACAGTTCAAAAGCATCAATTCTTCGGTGCTCAGCTTTCTTTATGGTCCAACTCTCACATCCATACATGGCTATTGGAAAGACCATAGCTTTGACTAGATGTACCTTTGTAGACAAAGTGATGTCTCTGGTTTTTAATATGCTGTCTGGGTTGATCAAAGCTTTTCTTCCAAGGAGCAAGCGTCTTTTAATCTATGGACTGCAGTCACCATCTGCAGTGATTCTGGAGCTCCCCAAAATAAAGTCAGCCTCTGTTTCCATTGTTTCCCCATCTATATGGCATGAAGTGATGGGACCAGATGACATGATCTTAGCTTTCTGAATGTTGAACTTTAAGCCAACTCTTTCACTCTCACTTTCATCAAGAAGCGGTTTAGTTCTTCATTTTCTACCATAACGGTGGTGTCATCAGCATATCTGTGGTTATTGATATTTCTCCTGACAATCTTGATTTCAGCTTCATCCAGCTTGGCATTTCCCAAGATGTCCTCTGCATAGAAGTTAAATAAGCAGGGTGACAATATACAGCCTTGATGTACTCCTTCCCTGATTTGGAACAGTCTGTTTTTCCATGTCCAGTTCTAACTGTTGCTTCTTAATCTGCATACAGATTTCTCACGAGGCAGGTCAGGTGGTCTGGTATTCTCATCTCTTCAAGAATTTTCCACAGTTTGTTGTGATACACAGTCAAAGGCTTTGGCATAGTCAATAAAACAGAAGTAGATGTTTCTCTGGAACTCTCTTGCTTTTGCACAGTGATTCAGTGGATGTTGGCAATTAGATCTCTGGTTCCTCTGCCTTTTTTAAATCCAGCTTGAACATCTGGAAGTTCATGGTTCATGTACTGTTGAAGCCTGGCTTGGAGAATTTTGAGAATTACTTTGCTATCATGTGAGATGTGTGCAATTGTGCAGTCATTTAAGCATTCTTTGGCATTGCCTTTTTTTGGGATTGGAGTGAAAACTGACCTTTTTCTACATGTATTATATTTACATAAAACTTTGAACTAAGTACAAACATGAAACCACCTCAAACTATTGTTGTTCTGTTCTTTCATCCAAAACTGTGCAATTGAAATATATAGTACTATAGCTTTAGATTTACTAAACTTTATTATTATAGAAATACTATAGATTTAGCATTCATTTATTTATAATTTTCTGCTTTCATTTTTAGTTAACCAAGAAACTGTTAGAAACTCTTAGCGTTTTAATATGTAGAAGCGTGCATGCAGAACAGTAAAAATTAGCATCCCCTATTGCCCTCAAAACAATTGAAAGGAAACATCTTGCTCCCCCATATATATATGTGTATGTATATATATATATAGTATGTAAATATATATGTAATATATTAGTAAATATATTTGTTAATTTGTATATTTGTAAAATATATATTTAAACATATATGTTTATATGTAAATATATATATATATATATATATTTATTTACAGTTAAGGTGCAGATAAATTTAAATTTTTTGGAGGCCATGCTATGTACTGGAAAGAAAATAAAAAAGCACAAACACATAATTTAAAACACAAACACATATTTTATTAATTTTTATAACATATTTTAATATATGTTCCTATTTTGTAATATTTTACATTTCAATCTTGTACAACTATTTTAAAAACCAAAGAATTTAAGACATAAACAGTGTATTGAACATTTTGAAAATGAATTACCTCATTTATTTGGCAGTTAAAATATTATTTTTGCTCTCAGCACATGTGCCTTTTCAGTTTCACCACTTGATTTCCCCTCATCCATCTTTGAGCCCTTTCTAGCTCCCAGGTGCTAGGGCAGCCATGAAAATACCATCCAGTGCAGAATAGTGAACAAAGCATCATTTTTAAATGTTATGTGGGCACATATCTCAAAAAAGAAGAAACATTTTCCAGGTACCAACCAGCGAGGTTAATATGTGTTTTTTTCCCCCAATCTCTTTCTCAGCACACAAAGTACTGAGCTTAATTTTCTTAATTGAAAACCGTTCACTTCCTCAATATCCAATACTAGTTGTCATATGAAATATTATCTTAGCTAAAATTTTTCTAAATATAAATTACATGAATGTGAAAATAAATATTTTGTTTGGGTGGCATGTTTACTTATAGATAGTTATTCATGGATCCTGAAATATTTCAAATCACATAAATCAAGAGACTTTTCAGGTTTATGCTATAACAGTATGATATAAATAAATATATATATATTACTTTTTTTCTAGTAAGTTTTGTCTGTTTCTAATGAGTAAAATATCAAATTAATTTGTGAAAACATAAACATATTGAGGAATTCAAATGTAGCAAATCAAAAGCCTATGAAATATGTGATTTTATAGTGAGAGAATTTAAAATAAAAACAACTGAAATAACTATTTGGATTATTCAGATGGATTTTGAATTATTTGTAGGCAATTTCAGATTTAATTATATACATAGAATTTGACATTTACCATCATGTATGTGATACATACTTACATATATACATACGTATGCATTTATAATGTAGAGCCAGTTTAGATAACCTACATATAACACTGTACATGTATCATCCAGTTTATTCCATATCATCACCGTACATTCTATGCTTTAAGAGCTGTTCCTAATTTCTTTAAATCTTAGTTTCTTTTTCCTTAAAGGGATACATCTTATCAGACAGTCTAAAGACTCATTTTGTGTGGTCCTACTGAAATATCACCCAATGAATTGAAGTCATAAGCAAATAATATTTGATTGTTTATAAAGAAGGCTAACCAATGTTGTTTTAGGGCATTTTGTTGGCAGGGAGAGTCTCTTGACCAGAATTATTCAAGGAGACTGTAAAATAGCAAATAGAAATTTTATCTCTTTACTCCACACAGTGTCAGTTTGGCAAGCTTTTTCATTTTATAAATGAGAGTTACTAAAGCTAGGAAGACTTAGAGAGGTCACTTGGCTGGTAAATAGTCCAAATTCACATTGTTCTGTGATTCAGGAACTGTAAACTTTTTAGTTATATATTTTTTCTCATGACCCTGAATCAAGAATCACATGTCAATGATGGCAGTGAACCTTTAAGTTTCATTTCTAAACTGCTACTGAAATTCTTATCCAGAGCCTGGTATCTCTTACTACTACTTTAAAGAAGATAAAGAGTTTATCTTCTAAAGAAAACTCAAAATAGAAAAAAAAATGATGCAGTAGATAAATATATTTAGCAAAATACCTTTTAACTTATGATTTTTGATAGGGTCATAGGACTGAAAATTACATAAAAATGCCAGTTTGGGAGAAAAACATAAGCAGAAATGGTAATTTGGTTATCTAGAAGTGAGTAAGAAGAAGAACATGAGAGAAGATGGTCAAGATTTTATTTTTTATTTTTTTAATTATTTATTTATTTTACTTTACAACATTGTATTGGTTTTGCCATACATTGACTTGAATCCACCATGGGTGTACATGTGCTTCCCATCCTGAACCCCCCTCCCAAACCCCTCCCCATCCCATTCCTCTGGGTCATCCCAGTGCACCAGCCCCGAGCATCCTGTATCATGCATCAAACCTGGACTGGCGATTCATTTCACATATGATAATTAACAAGTTTTAATGTCATTCTCCCTTATAAAAATGCCAGTTTGGGAGAAAAACATAAGCAGAAATGGATGTTTGGTTATCTAGAAGTGAGTAAGAAGTAGAATATGAGAGAAGATAGTCAAGATTTATAGTAAAGAAACTCTGTAGATAAAGAATAAGAGTTTACTTTCATTTTTTCAGGAAAACAGAGAAGTATAGTCATATCTACAGGGAAAAAAAGTGAGAATTTTTTCAATGAAGAGAAATGTTGATTTTATGTTTTAGAAAAACACTCTAGATGTAGGTAAGTGATAATTCAGGTGGTAGGGAAGCAAAATGTACTAATAACAGTTTAACTATTGAATTTAAAGGAAACAACTTTTTGGTGTGCTCTTTCTGCAGACTTTCTTATTGCCTTTCACTATATTGGATATAAGTTTGGTAATGTCAAAAATAATTGCTTGTCACTGATAAGGATACCACTATAATCTGAAGTCAGAATTCACTCACTATTTCCATATAAAATTATAAACCACCATAAGGAACTTTGATTATTTACAGGGGGTAACAAAATATAGGTACAGTTGGAGAAACTATGGGTTGTAGAAATTTGTCCTTTTTTACTGATCTGGTGTTGTGGTTGTTCTGTGTCATATATTTTATCCCTAACTTGATTCTATGGATTACAGTCTCTAACCATGATTATGTGAATTGCTTTTAAACTAAATAACTCTGAAATTTTACAGGGATTTAGAAATTAAATAAAATCATTAAATGTCTTTAGAGGAAAACTATATATGTATTTTTAGAGCATACTATTCTAATTTTACTGATCCTGTTTTTTTTGTGCCTTTGAGCTACTTTAAATCTTGCAAACTGTAGGTAATTATAGTATTTTCTATGATGTGCAAACACAGTTTCAAATAGTGGAATTTTAATTGACTTTATCACCTCTAAAAAAGTAAGTTTGATGTTTATTAATTTTTTCTATATTGCATAGTAGACATTTTCCCCTTTGATTCCTCCTTAGAACTTGAAATATCTTGCTTATTTCCTAATTAAGAATGAATTAAAATCTATTAAAGCATGTTCATTTTATCTTTCTGTGAATCACCATTTTACCTTCTGAAAATATATATTTTTTAGCAAATTAAAAAGAAAATTTAGCTAAACAATGAAAGGAAATTATTGGATGACTTAGTAAGAAAATGTTTGCATTTTAAAGTTTACTTTTCTTCATGATGGTGCTGATTCACCCTGATTCTTATAGCTGAATTTGAAAACATATGATAATTGATGAAATAGTGAAGCAGGAGGAGAGTGGGAAAATCACAGCCATTAAAAGAATGAAAACCATGAAGAAGAACAGGAGGAACAGAGCATAACAGAAGCTGCTGGTTAGAACTGATTAGGTCCAAGATGGGAGAAGATTTGACTTCAAGTGGACCGAACCTCAGTACACCTTCATGGTAAAACATTTGATAAATGACACACCCACAGGCGCCATGACAGCTCTGAGGGCAACCATAGAAGACCAGAAGTGGGCAGTGGCTCAGTTCTTGGAAATCACCTCCCCTTTCTCACAATAGTTGAAATAATCCTTCTAGTCATTAGTCTGTTAAATTGAACAGCCCATACAAACTAACCATGTTGTGATACAAGGCCTCTTTCCTCATGAGATGGCCCACACTCTGACTTATGGAGGGTATTTCTCTCAGAGACACTCTTGCCTTTTGAGACAGACAATATTCTGCCTATGGGATATGTACTTCTCCAAATAAGCCTATTTTCACTTTCCTATGGATTTTTCTTGAGCTCTTTCTTGCATAAAGCCAAGAATCCTCATTTGGCAGCCTGTCCTAGAGACTCACCTGGTGGGATGTGACCATTCCCCTGTATTTTATTATCCTGTAATGATAGCATAATTATTAACTCCCTATATATAATTTGGGAAGAATTCCATATATATATATATATATATATATATATATATATATAATTTGGGAAGAAGAGATGGCAAGAATACACAGAAGAACTATACAAAAAAGATCGTCATGACCCATATAATCATGATAGTGTGATCATTAACCTAGAGCTAGACATCCTAGAATATAAAGTCGTGGGCCTTAGGAAGTATCACTATGAACAAAGCGAGTGGAGGTGATGGAATTCCAGCTGAGTTGTTTCACATCTGAAAAGATGATGCTGTGAAAGTGCTGTACTCAATATGCCAGCAAATTTGGAAAACTCAGCAGTGGCCATAGGACTGGAAAAGGTCAGTTTTCATTCCAATCCCAAAGAAAGGCAAGGCCAAAGAATGCTTAAATTACTGCACAATTGCAGTCATCTCACACGCTAGCAAAGTAATACTCAAAATTATCCAAGCCAGGTTTCAGCAATACGTGAACTGTGAACTTCCAGATGTTCAAGCTGGATTTAGAAAAGGCAGAGGAACCAGAGATCAAACTGCCAACATTTGCTTGATCATCGAGAAAGCAAGAGAGTTCCAGAAAATTATCTACTTTTGCTTTATTGACTATGCCAAAGCCTTTGACTGTGTGTATCACAACACGCTATGGAAAATTCTTAAACAGATGGGAATACCAGACTACCTGACCTGCCTCCTGAGAAATCTGTATGTAGGTTAAAAAGCAACAGTTAGAACTGGACATGGAACAACATACTGGTTCCAAATTGGGAAAGGAGTACATCAAGGCTGTATATTGTCACCCTGCTTATTTAACTTATATGCAGAGTACATCATGAAAATGCTGGGCTGGATAAAGCACAAGCTGGAATCAAGATTGCAGGGAGAAATATCAATAAACTCAGATATGCAGATGACATCACCCACATGGCAGAAAGCAAAGAAGAACTAAAGAGCCTCTTGATGAAAGTGAAAGAAGAGAGTGAAAATGTTGGCTTAAAACTCAACATTCAGAAAACTAAGATCGTGGCATCTGGTTCTATCACTTAATGGCAAATAGATGGGGAAACAGGGGAAACAGTGGCAAACCTTATTTTGAGGGGCTCCAAAATTACTGCAGATAGTTACTGCAGCCATGAAATTAAAAGGCACTTGCTCATTGGAAGAAAATTTGTGACCAACCCAGACAGCATATTAAAAAGCAGAAACATTACTTTGTCAACAAAGGTCTATCTAGTCAAAGTTATGGTTTTCCCAGTAGTCATGTATGGATGTGAGAGTTAGGCTATAAAGAAAGCTGAGCACTAAAGAATTGATGCTTTTGAACTGTGATGTTGGAGAAGACTCTTGAGAGTCCCTTGGACTGCAAGGAGATCCAATCAGTCCATCCTAAAAGAAATCAGTCCTGGATATTCATTGGAAGGACTGATGCTAAATCTGAAACTCTAATACTTTGGTCACCTGATGGGAAAAACTGACTTATAGGAAAATACCCTGATGCTGGGAAAGATTGAAGGTAGGAGGAAAAGGGGATGATAGAGGATGAGATGGTTGGATGGTATCACCATCAATGGACATGAGTTAGAATGAACTCCGGGAGTTGGTGATGGATGGGAGGCCTGACGTGCTGCAGTCCATGGGGTCGCAACGAGTTGGACACACCGAGCGACTGAACTGTACTGAACTGATGTATTATTTGAAACCATGATCACACACAATAAGCAGTACTGTCACCATCATCGCTCATCTGAATTAATGATGCTGGCTCTTCACCCCTACCCACTTTGAACTCAGCTTGCCTTCCATTTAGACTCAGCATCGTATCAGAATCCTCTTCATGGATCAAAGCCTTATCATGGCAAAGAGGCTTGCATAACTCAGTGAAGCTCTGAGCCATGCTGTGCAGGGTCACAGAACATGGATGGCTCATAATGAAGAATACTGGCAAAATGTGATTGACTGGAGGAAGAAACGGTCAACCACTAAAGTATTGCCACAAGAACCCCATGAATAAGTATGAAAATGCAAAAATATATGACACTGGGAGATGATCCCATAGTCAGAAGGTTTCAAATATGCTACTGGGAAGAGCAGAGGGCTATTACTAACAGTTTCTGAAAGAATGAAGCAGCTAGGCCAAAGTGGAAATGATGCTCGGCTGTGGATGAGTCTGGTGGTTAAAGTCAAGTTCTGTGCTATACAGAACAACATCACATAGGAGCAAGGAAGTTTAGGTCCATGAATCAGCAAAAATTGTATGTGTTCAAACAGGAGATGGCAAGATTAAATATTGGCATCTTAGTAATCAGTGAACTAAACTGGAAAGCAATGGAGGGATTTAATTCAGATGACCATCATATCTACTACTGTGGGCAGGAATCCCTTAGAAAAAAATGGAGTAACCCTCACACTCATCCAAAGAATCTGAAATGTAGTACTTGAGTGGAATCTCAAAAATGGTAAGAATAATTTCAGTACATATCCAATGCAAATATTCAAATTCACAGTAATCCAGTTCTATGTGCCAACCACTAATGCTGAAAAAGCTGAAGTTGACCAGGTCTATGAGCATCCACAAGGCCTTTTAGAACTATTTAAAAAAGCCAACAACAACAACAAAAAAGAGATTTTATTTTCACTCTAGGGAACTGGAATGCAAAAGTAGGAAGTCAAGAGATACTTGGAGTAACTGCAAGTTTGGCCTTGGATTACAAAATGAAGCAGCACAAAGGCTAACAATTTTGTGAAGAGAACATGCTGGTCATAGCAAACACCCTTTTCCAACAATACAGGAGACATCTCTACACATAGACATCACCAGACGGTCAATGCTGAAATCAGGTTGATTATATTAATTGCAAAATGAAGATGGAGAAATTCTATGCAGTCAACAAAAACAAAACCTGGAGCTGACTGTGGCTCAGATCATGGGCTCTTTATTGCAAAACTAAAGTTTAAATTGAAGAAAGTAAGGAAAACCACTAGGCAATTCAGATATGACCTAAACCAAATCCCAGAATTATCACTTTATATGGCAAATCATATCATGGAACTCCTCTGCTCAATAGTTTCCTTAAGCCACAATCTTTACAAGCCCTATACAAATTAAATCATATGTTTGACTCCATCTCCTTCCAAATTCTATATAGGTCTTCTTGCTGCTCCTGAGACCTTTGTACTTGTTTCTTCTGCCTTGTGCTCCTTCTCTCCTCACCCCCAGAAAACAGTAGGATTAGCTTCTCAACCTACTTCTTATCTTTCCTCAAATGCTATATTCTTACTTCCCTGATGAATCTTCAGTTACCCTATTTGAATTAATGAATCATAAATTCCTCTGAATCACAAATTCCCTCTGATGTAATTTTAAACCTAATTCTCTGCATTATATGCCAATCAGCTTTGGGAAGCTCTCTTTAATCTTGTCTTTTTCTCTCTACTGTGTCTTCATATTGTCTGAGAAACAATGAATGGATTTTTTTTCCCTTCTTATTATTTTCCCCTGATTTACAGTGATCTTTTTGTTGTTTGTTTCCTTTATGGTTTATTGTTATTGTATCCAACTAGTTCCCTAATCACTATTCAGAATGTGATTTTATAAAAGTAAATCAAGCTTCCTACCTTAACATGATCTTGGATATACTATATATCTAGTTAGAGACTCATAGATGACTTTCTTCACTTCCTGGATTTGATTTTTTCCCTGTCTTTTGTCCTTCCTAGACCCAGGAACAGTTATGATGGAAAAAAATATGTTTTATTCAAGCTCAGATCATATGAAGGGGAGTTGTTTTGTAGCCCCAGTATAAATCAATGGTGCTGGCTCAGACCACATCTCACATGGATCACTTGTAGCCTCATTTTCCTTCAGAAATAAAATCTTTCTTTGTCACTTAAATCTGCACCCATGTGGCCCCTGGATTAAGATCAATTCCTCCCTCCTTTTTAGGCTGATTCCATAGGACTTCTTTCTCTCCTAAACTTGAGTAGTTTTATACTTACTTCTTCCAGCCTCTAGGTCCTTGATTCCCTCTTATATTGACCCTTACAGAATCCAGATGGCTTAATATAAAGGGTCTTTTCTCCTTTTTCTTAAAAGTATTTGCTTCATAAAATGTGTTCTTGTAAATTCTTTATTTGTCCCTTTGAAATGTGAATATTTTTAAAAGACTTTTGAAAAATTTCCAGTCAAGTACTACTTTTCTCAAGTAGCTGGTAGCCAGGTTCTTGAAATGCAACCACGAAGGAAGACAATCCCATCTCCTAGTGTGGGAGGTGGAGTTATGCATTTGATGTACTCTTAAAGCCAAGTTGTAAAACTATCTTCTGTCCTGAAGGTACAGGAAAGATTATTTTTCCTTTGGATCAGGTAAGTTTGAAACCGCAAATGGCCCAGAGTGCACCCATACCATCCCCAATGGGATTTGTCTAGACATTTGTTTCAGTAGAGTTGAGTTCAGACAACATTCTGATTTCTTTCTCTAGCCAAGAATAGTTTCCCTTGCTCATTTAACTTTGTCCACTTCTACTTTTGCTTTGATAAGTCCCAAGAATTTTTTTTTTTTTTTTTTTTTTTTTTAGTATTTCAGGTTTTTTTTTTTTTTTTTTCCCTCATCAGTTTCATTTTCGTTTCAAAGTGAAAGTGTTAATGTCAGTCATTCAATCGTGTTTGACTCTTTGTGACCCTTTGGACTGTAGCTTGTGAGATTCTTCTGCTCATGGAATTCTTCAGGCAAGAATACTGGAAGGGATTGCTATTCCCTTCTCCAGAGTATTTTCATGACCAGGTCTTCTGCAATGTAGGTAGATTCTTTACTGTCTGTGTCACTAGGGAAGCCCAACATCATTGTCATATTTTCCATATATTTGGCAGAGATTTATGAGGGAATATATATACTCTATTGTTCACAAAGTCCCTAATTTTTCTTTAGAGAGTTCAACTCTTAAGACATACATTTTTAAATCAGATAAATGATACGTATTTTTATTTATTTATTGGGAATGTATTTCAAATTCAACTACTTTAGGAAATATGTCTGCATTATGCAACACAAGTCACCAAATGTGAGATAGCTCAGAATAAAATGAATTGTGAATAGACTTCTTTAATAGGAATGATGTTTGATACTTGGCTAACAGTTTATCATGAAATCTATGAGTCATCCAAAACCCTCAATTTATTTCCATGGAAGGAAAACTGGTGCTAAAATAAAGATCATTACTCATCTACCTCAATGAAAAAAAAAAAAAAAAAAGTCTGTTTTTCATTTTCCCCTGGGAGAGGAAACAGACTAATCAATGAATCAGAGATTCTTTTACTCCAAAGTACGAAATTAGTGACCTATCTTTTCCAAAAGACAATGCATTTGTTTTGCAAACATTTTGCTAACAATATCATGTTTTACTTATTTATTTTTTGAAAATTAATGGTAGGTGGCAACAGCTTTCCTAGGCTATCTTGACACAGCTCAAAAAGTAGTGGAAGGAAATGTTAGTTTTGTATCTTCCTGTATTTGTGGGAATCGCTTATCTGAAAAAAAGAAAAATGTGATCTGAAGACAGAGAAGAGAAATTAACAGAATGTTTATCTTGAGATGTGTTTTCAATTATCTTCACATTGACTCATCCTCAATTTTCAAATCAATAGACTAATTGCAACAGTGTTTATTCTTATAATAGTTTTTTTTTTCCTTTGCATTGAAACCGGTATGAATACATTCATAATTCACATGAAATTTAAAGATAATATCACATATTTTGTTCAATCTTGAGTTTAAGATGGATATTCTTCAACAAATTCCTCAAATTTACTTTTGGGAAAAGGTGCCAAGATGACACTTGAGAAATTATATGCTACATGGGGCTATTTTTCTACCTGTTAATGTTTGAAGTAGGGCAGGTGGACATTTAAAAATGTTCTCTTAATATTGATTTGCCAGTCTTTTAATATACAATGAAACTTCAGCGAGGGATTAAAAAACCGAGTTAAATAGTGCAAAAGGCAAAAAATATAATTATCAGTAAGTGATGTCTTGTTTCTCAAAAGGCGTCAAGGAAATACTGATTTTTCACTTGAACTATGCTATGAAATTCTGTGAATTTTTAATTATCATTTAATTATTTGCATGAAACAATATTCACTTGTAAATATTTTCAATATTTGTCAATATGAGACTCAATATTTACAGGATTTCTTGATTAAGTGCTCCTTTTCACAGACAAAGTAGAGGTGCTTGACCATGCTCTTTGAAATGTAAAAAGAGTTATCTAGTGAGAATTATGAACTTGGAATCCAGAACTAGCAGGGTTTGAGTCTGAATCTTAACACTTGCTAGTTGTGGACCTGGGGCAAATCTTTCATTCCATTGATCTTTAAGTTTAAAATTGGTAAATTGGGGCTAGTTCCTAACAGTATTGTATCATAGAAGACATCTAATCAATGAAGTCAGCCTAGCACAATGTCTGGCCCATAATAGAATTTCAGTGAAAGTTAGTCTGATTTTTCTCACATATGGTTAATTTAATATCTGGAAGAAGAAGAAAAAACATCATTTCATATTTCACATTTTTACCAAATTCAACTTCATGTAAAGTCTGACATTGAGCCCAAACAAATTGAACCATTGGAGTTTGGAGCAGAAAAAGGTTTGTCGCAGGTCCATGCAAGGAGATAGGTGGTTTGTGCCCCCCAAACTCTAAATTGAAGGGTTTCAGTAAAGCATTTTTAAATGCAAGGTGAGGGAGGGGCATGGTGTTTGATTGCACACTTCTTGCTGTAGGAATCCTTTGTTCTTACATCTACCGAGGTAGTCGCAGCAACAGGAACAACATTTCTGTAAACCTCCACCAAGACAAATGTTACTGTTTGTTCTGCAGCTTTTTATCGCTATATGAATGGCAAAATACTGTATCCTTAAAAGTCAGAGTCTTAAGGATGGGCCATCCTATACATTTTAGGTGGCTGACAATATTCTAATTTGTATCGAAAGGAATAGAATACAAAGGTTAAAAGAAAATAACCCATGTGGAGTTAGATTTGTTGTCCCTGTAACAATACCATTCATCACTTGCTTTGATACGGTGACCAACAGAAAGTCTGGACCTATGTTTCTTAAACTGTTCTAAGCAGCGGTGTCACACGAGCTTTTCATAGATGCTTTGAGGGACTCTCTTGATCAGACAATTTCACAAAGTACTGAATATTATAAATTTCTCTGTTGGAGAACTCTATGCATATTAGTGTACTACTGGTTTCTGTTATTTTCATCAATTTCTTTCTGTTGTCCATTGAAGGACTCCTTGTCTCTCCTTGCTATATTCTGGAACTCTGAATTCAGGTGAGTATACCTTACCCAGGTTTAGCTGGGTCCTCTGCTTGGAGTATACAAGGCTGCAACCAAGGTGCTGGCTACATTCTGGTCCTCATCTGAAGCTTGACCAAGGAAGGATCTGTTTCTTAGATCTCTAAAGGGATTGGGATACTCTGCCTAGAAGTTAAATAAGCAGGGTGACAAAATACAGCTTTGACACACTTCCTTTCCCAATTTGGAATCATTCCCTTGTTCCATGTCCAGTTCTAACTTTTGCTTCTTGACCTGCATACAGATTTCTCAAGAGGCAGATAAAGTGGTCTGGTAGCATCATCTTTTAGAATTTTAAATAGCCCTGCTGGAATTCCATCATCTACATTAGTTTTATTGGCAGTAGTGTTTTGTAAGACCCACTTGACTTCAGACTCCAGAATTTCTCCTCTCAAGTGGGCCTTACAAAGCACTATCCTGGTTATCTGGATTGTTAAGTTGTTTGTTTGTTTTTTGTACAGTACTTCTGAACTTGCCTCCTCTCTTGATATCTTCTGCTTCTATTAGGTCTTTACCATTTCTGTCCTTTATTGGGCCCATCTTTGAATGAAATATTGCTTTATTATTTCCAATTTTCTTAAAGAGATCTCTAGTCTTTTCTGTTCTGTTGTTTTAATCAATTTCTTTCTTCTGTTCATTGAAGAAGGACTTATTTTCTCTCCTTGCTATACTCTGGAAATCTGCATTCAGTTGAATATACCTTACCATTTCCCCCTTGATTGCTGCATCTCTTCTTTCCTCAGCTATTTGTAAACCTTCTCAGACAACCACTTTGTCTACTTGAATATCTGTTTCTTTCAGATTTTTTTTTTTTTTTTGCCACCTCCCATATAATATAATGAACCTCTGTCCATAGTTCCTCAGGGACTGTCTTTACTAGATCTAATCCCTTGAATCTATTAATCACTTCCACTCTGTATTCATAGGGGATTTGACTTACATTTTAGCTGAATGACCTAGTGGTTTTCCCCACTTTACTTAGTTGAAGCCTGAATTTTGCTACAAGGAGCCAATGATCTGAGCCACAGTCAGCTCCGTATCTTTCTTTTGCTGACTGTATATAGCTTCTCCATTTTCAGCTACAAAGAATGTAATCAATCTGATTTTGGTATTGGCCATTTGGTGATGTCCATGTGTAAAATGGTGTCTCCTGTGTTGTTGAAAAAGGTTGTTTTCTATGACCAGTGAGTTGATGGCAGAATTCTATTAGCCTTAGCCATGCTTCATTTTGTACTCTAAGGCCTAACTTGCCTGTTATTCCAGGTATCTCTTGACTTACTACTTTTGTTACGATGAATAGGGCATCTTTTTTATGTTGGTTTTAAGAGTTTTTGTAGGTATTCATAGAATTGATCAACTTCAGCTTCTTTGACATCGTTGGCTTGGGCATACACTTGAATTACTGTGATATTGATTGGTTTGCCTTGGAATGAATGTAGATCATTCTGTCATTCTTGAGGTTGTACCCAATTACTGAATTTCAGACTCTTATTGATTATAAGGGCTACTCCATTTCTTCTATAGGATTCTTGCTCACAGTAGTAGATGTAATGGTCACCTGAATTAAATTCACCCATTCCCATCCATTTTAGTTCACTGATTCCTAAGATGTCAATGTTTAACTATCTCCTGTTTGACTGTTTGATTTACCTTGATTCATGGACCTAGCATTCCAGGTTCCTGTGCAGTACTGCTCTTCGCAGCATCAGAGTTTACTTTCATCACCAGACAGATAAACAACTAAGCATCACTTCTGCTTTGTCCCAGTCACTTAATTCTTTCTGGAGCTACTAGTAGTTGTCTTCCTCTCTTTTCCATTAGCATATTGGACATGTCCTGATTTGGGGGACTCATCTTTCATGTCATATAATTTTGCCTTTTCATACAGTTCATGGGGTTCTCATGGTAAGTATAATGGAGTGGTTTCCCATTTTCTCTCCAGTGGATCACGTTTTGTCAAAACTCTCCACTAGGAACATCCATCTTGGGTGGCCCTGCATGGCATAGCTCATACCTTCATTGAGTTATGCAAGCCCCTTTGTTAAGACAAGGCAGTGATCCAGGAAGGGGTAAAAGCTCTTAATATACATTTTCTCAAATGGAATTTGGGCATTTATACACACACACACACACACACACACACACACACACACACACACAAAGATATGGTAGACTACATAGATATATTTGTGAATATTTAAACAGTAGAATATATTTATATTTTTCCTGTAGTGAACCATCTTTGCCTTTCTAAAAACACTAACAATAGTGGTTTATTCTAATTGGATAAGTTAATTGAACTAGTCTCCATTTAATTGATTAGGAATATTAACAATTATTCTTCAATCTCAATACCCAATACTAAGATGACTATACTATAGAACATTGAAGCCTTTTGACAACTGGTCATTTCTGTAGATGCCAGTTGAGTTTAGCTCCTTCTGGAGGAGTATTAGGACTTCCCAGGTAGTACTAACAGTAAAGGACCCACCTGCCAATGCAGGAGACATAAGAGATGTGGGTTTAATCCCTGGGCTGGAAAGATCCGTTGGAGGAGAGCATGGCAACCTACTTCAGTATTCTTGCTTGGGGAATCCCATGAACAGAGGAGCCTGTCAGGTTATAGCTCATAGGGTCACAAAGAGTCAGAGATGACTGAAACAACTTAGCATGCATGCACAAAAGAGTATTAATCTGAGAATAAATTTGGCTTCCAAATATTGTAATTACCATAGAAATCTTTATAGTTAAATAAGTATTTATATTAAGTAAGCTTATGAGAGAAGAATAACAAAATTATTTCAGTGAAATCTTCAGAAGCACTCAAAAATGCTTCAAATTTTGGAATGGAAAAAACAAAACAAATGACAAAATTTGGGGAAAAGATGAGGAATTTTGTAAACAGTGGAATATTTGGACGGATATTATTTTTGCATGCTATTAGATGATCTCCCTGCTCTAAAGAAAAAAAAAAAAAAGTAAGTTTTGAAAATTCCCAAAATAATAGGGCTGTGTTTCATGTTAAAAGTAAAGACAAGAAGTAGCTGTGGAATGTGATCAACAATATGGATCATGGCCACATGTATAAAGAGCAGTGAATGAATGCATCTGGATCTCAGATTTAAAGTAAAGATTTATGCATATGGCTGTCATTTGTTATAATTGTCTTCTTTAACTAAAGTTTAGTTAAGTAAACAAATTTGTGGATTAACCAATGATATCAAATAGGAGATATGAAAAGACTTTTAAAGTGTTTTAACTTTATGCTAGTGTAACAGAAAAGAGAATGTGATTATAATTTTGTGGTTATTGTGAAAGTTGATATTGGAGAAAATTGTTGATGTGTACCACTTTATAAAAGTCTGCTAGGACTATGTATGTCAAATTATCTAAAAGATAGCTACACAACACACTCCATCACCCACTTCTAGCTCATAAAATACCAGAACTGTTAAGAGGGACTTGAAGAGTCACAAAAGTGCAAAGCTTTCCACTCAGTAGGATGTGCTGTCATGGACTGGGGAGCTTGGGATATAAAAGCATCCATAGAGAAAGAGGGCAAAAAGAGGCATTGTCATCTCACCTTCAAGTGTGATGGTTTCTACCCTGCAGAGTTCTGTAAGCACACCCTTGAATTCAGGAATTTAAAGAGTTTGTGGGAGAACCTGATGTTTGTCTTCCAGAGTTATCTATTCCAAGTGTGGTCTGTGAACTATTTAGAATGGATAAATAATAAAAAGTTAATCATAAATTTTGGCAGTTTGACAATGTCTGTTGTGTGGTACAGTGCTTAGTTGCTCAGTTGTGTCCAAATCTTTGTGACTCTATGGACTGTGCCCTGCGAGGCTTCCCTGTCCGTGGGGTCTTCCTGGCAGTAATACTGAAGTGGGTTACCATTTCTTTCTCTAGGAATTCTTGTACCCAATAGCAATAAAGAATTTGACTTATATTAATGCGCACTTTTTCTCTGTGTTTTAATTTTTGTAATTAATTAATTACAATTGTAATTAATTGCAATTGTAATTAATTTTTGTAAACACAGCCTGTTTCTCCTGGACCCAACAGAATTGGCAGGGTTTG
The DNA here is from genome assembly GCF_023699985.2 of Odocoileus virginianus. Taxonomy (NCBI): domain Eukaryota; kingdom Metazoa; phylum Chordata; class Mammalia; order Artiodactyla; family Cervidae; genus Odocoileus; species Odocoileus virginianus. Next base: position 53,360,187 of record NC_069692.1, read on the forward strand.
GTCATAAGGAGGCAGTTGCCACAGAGGGCATCACTGTCTGCAGGGGACTGTGCAGAGCATAACTAATGAATTTCAAATAACAGGTGCTTATGCTTTAGGCCTCATAAAAACTGATGCTTAGCTTGGATCATCACAGACTTCCTGGTTGATTTTTTTTTTTTTTATAAGCTTGGTTAAAAAATCATTAGTACAGAAAAAGTCAGCAACGGGTCCTAATAGCATATTTTCCAGTAAATATATATATAATTAACCAAATATTTTTAGAATATACTCTTGAAAGACAAAATGTTGTTAGGGAATGACATATACCAAGTCTATCCTCATGGAGCTGATGTTGTAGAGGGGAAATGGATGTTAAACTTAAGAATATAGTACATGTATTCCCCATCCCAATCCCGCCTCCCACCTCCCTCTCCACCCGATTCCTCTGGGTCTTACCAGTACACCAGGCCTGAGCACTTGTCTCATGCATCCAGCCTGGGCTGGGGAATACATGTAAATCCATGGCTGATTCATGTCAATGTATGACAAATACCACTCCAATATGGTAAAGTAATTAGCCTCCAACTAATAAAAATAAATGAAAAAATTATATAAATAAAGTAGGGCCTTCCCTAGAGACTACCAGGAAACCTTGTCAACAACTTCACAAAAAGACATTGTATTGCATACAACAGGCAAGAACTGCTAGTTATTAAGCATTAATAAAAAAGTGAAAAAAAAAAAGAAAAAAAGAATATAGTACAGATCATTTGTTATTCTGAGAATTTAGTAGTACTGTGACTCACATTCACCCCAACAGCTTTAAAGAAATTCAAACTCAAAGTAGTAGTAATATAAGAATCATATTTATTGCAATAAAAATTAGTTTGAGAATATGGCTCAGGCACATATTCTGCTACTTTGCTCAAAGGTTATAGTTTAAGTACTTCCTCAATGGTCCAGTTTTTGAGAGTTTGTCTTCCAATGCAGGGGATGCGGGTTTGATCCCTGGTTAGTGAGTTAAGATTCCACATGCCTCAGGACAAGAAAGCCAAAAAGAAAGAAAAACAAAAAACAAAACACACACACACACACGGTTAGAATAACAGAATCATTGTAGCAAATTAAATGAAGACTTTAAAAATGGCCTACATCCAAAGAGATTTTTAAAGACAAGTCCAAATTTTGCAAACTATCTAAAGACAGAGAAGGATTTGAAATGAAGTTGATCAAACAATGTGGATGTCTTCCAGATCTAAGGTTGCTAGCACTAAAAAGGCCCTAGAAAATTTTGCCATTTTCATGTAATGCAAGCAGAATTTTAATATAGTCAACTGTGGATATCTAAGAGTTCAGAAGATAGCTCATTTGATCAGAAGCCAAGTCAGTTTCTTTTTCTTTGAACTTCTTTCAAGCTATATTACAATTATCTCTTCCAAGTTAATTGCTGCAGTGCAGATTGAGTTTGGATGATATTCATGCTGTCTTTTAAATTGCTCAATCCTAAAGGAGTTCATTGGGAAATGTGCTGAAGCCTTACTCTAACTGAATTATCAAAATCTTGAGCAGTAATATCTAGTGGTTTAAGCCAATTCTTTCAAAAAAAAAATTGGTGGCATGCTTCTGCAGTGATTAACTACACTTCTTCATGAAATGGCATTCTCTATAGTCATAACACATCTTCCCAAACTATCTACTGTCTCATCACTGACAGGTTAAAAAGTAATAGAAATTAGCATGTAGTGGATTCAAACACTCTAATAAGTGACAACATGGGAATGTGCTATGCAAACTGTAACTGACTGCATGGCTTATTAAGACTACTGTTACATCTCAATACACTGATATGTAAGTATATAAACAAACTAAAAATTCTAAATGCCTATGAGATGAATGCATTTGAGAAATTTAAATTTTATTTATACCATTTCCATCTGTTCTGTGCAGAAATTGTAAGGCTTGCATTTTAGTCATTAATCTGCCACAGGTATGTCTTACAAATTTGGTCTAGTCAAACTTATTATTTGGAAATGGTTTCAATTTACTAGAGGATTTGTTTCACATTGGCTTCTCAACCATCTTAGGGATCACTAGGTAGAGAGAGGAAGGAAATCCTGGGAGTCAATAATATAGGATTGTTCCTGGTGTGAATCACAGGAGACTTCATTTATCTGCTGTATATATAGGTCTTGGATGTAAGATTGCTTAGAAAGATCATTTTGACTATGAGCTACAACTGAAAATCCCTGGATTAGCAGTTAATTAAAGTATTTTATTATTCTAAATAGGACTTCAGACTGAAATGCATGAGATTAATGTTATGACATCACTTTATGTTCTCTTTTAGTTGTGTTGTGCTTAGCTGCTCAGTCATGTCCAACTCTTTGTTTGCAACCCCATGGACTGTAGCCTGCCAGGCTCCTCTGTCCATGGGGATTCTCCAGGCAAGAATACTGGAGTGGGTTTCCAGTCCAGGGGATCTTCCCCACCCAGGGATCTAACCCAGGTCTCTCACACTGCAGGTGTATTCTTTACCATCTGATCCACGAGAGGAGCCTATTTTATTTTAGTTGAAGTACGTTAAACAAAGTTTATAGATCAAAGATGGTTGAATAATATGATTCAACTTAACACACTGCACTATGTTTGTAGTCGTGCTTTCCCTATCTCAAAAGATGTTAGTCCTTACTCTACTTTTATATAAACAATTTGAATAAAATAAATATTTGAAAAATTTAGCAGCTAAGGCTTATTTTTATCACATCTGCACTGACTTTAGTAAATAATAGGAACAAAATGGGAAAAGGAGGCATGTAAACTTTATAAGAATATCATATTGAAGTTAAAGATTATATGCACATTAAAAACATAAAGAAACAATGTAGTTGTAATTTTAAACTTCTTTCATGATGAAAATATTAGCTCAGAAACTGTGCATAACTTTGAATGAATAATTTATTAAAGATATTTATCATAATATCAGCCACAGTATTCTCTATTTACAAAGTCACGTTGGTTAAGTCTCTCAGATTATACTTGGACCAATTGAACCTAGTTGTAGAAGAGAGCTTGAGGACATCAACAATCTTAATCCATATTTGAAAACTACCAAAATACCACTGCTAAATTTAATGTACTTTCCTGGATGAAAACTGACACATTCATGAGAGAGTAGAGGTTATGCCAGAAGTGCCTAACAGCAGGAATTATACACAAGCAGAATTGCAATTAAAATCACAACTAAATAGAAGGACACCATGAAAAACAATTCTAAGGTGATGGGATGCACCAAATCACAGAAACAGCATTCTCTGCAAATAGACCAGGTAATGAGAGCCCTATCATTAACGCTGACCCTATCAGGTGTCAGAAGGCCCTGTGCCTTTGACATTGCAGTCAGGGTCTGTATTCCTCTTTTCTCCCCATGTGTTAGGACTTGGAACCCTACAGCTTTATTTCTTGTATGGCTACCTTGACTTTGTGTCCAGTCCATAGCTGGCATTAATTCTCATATTAAGGCTAGCTATCCATGAAAAATTACCACTAGACATTAAATGATGTCTTAGTCCAAGCTCCAATTAATGGAAAAGCAAAGTTGAATGACATTTACAATGGTGATAAAATTAATGAGTCCTGCTGCTTTCTATAGAACTGCTTGTGAAGACACAGCCTAAGACAGAAAAGTGCTCTGCTGACCCCAGGTCCTCAGCGATTCTTGCCACTAGGTGCTGATGCTGCCAACACTGCCACTGCTTCTGCGATGGGGCTGGCCTGTGTGTTACTATGAACCATTTCATATTCCACCAAATAAGGGGCAGTTCTCACATCAAGGATTCTAGTTGTTTAATGTCATTCTCCAAAGGGGGGCCTGGATCTTTACCTGCAGTCTTCTTTTTGTTGCTGATTTGGACCTGAAATAAAAGCCCCAGTTACTGACACTGAGTGTCACCCACTGTCGTTTCTATCACCTCTGATCCAGAACCTTATCATGGAGTATAAGTCACAAGGCAACAACCCCACCTCATTCTTGGGTCTGTTTCCCCAGTTTCAGGTACCATGGTCAGCTGCAGTCTAAAGATATTAAATGGAGAATTCCAGAAATAATAAATCTTAAATTGCAAGCTGTTCTGAGTAGTGTTTCGAACCCTTCCACCACCCTGCTCTGTCAACCCCAGAACGTGGCTCATTCTTTTGTCCAGCACGTTCACTCTGTATATGCTACCTGCCTGTTAGTCATTCTGCAGCCTTCTCTCTGATCAGATTGCCTGTCATGGTATGTGCCTGTGTTCAAGTGACCCTTTGTTTACTTAATAAGGGCCCCTCAGAGCAAAGATGGAGATGTTGGTAATTCATATGTTGTCCAATTGTGTCTACTATAAGTTAAATTTTACTTGCAATTCTCCAGGCAAGAATACTGGAGTGGGTAGTCATTCACTTCTTTAGGGGATTTTCCCCACCCAGAAATCGAACCTGGATCTCTCACATTGCAGGCAGATTCCTTTCTGAGCCACTGGGGAAGCCCCAAACATTTTCACATGTATGCATGTATAAGAAAAGGCATAGTATGTATAGATTTTGTAGTGTACATGGTTTTGGGCATCCACTGGGAGCCTTTGAACATACTCCCTTGGACAAAGAGTGTAGACTCTGCTATCTATTTCACTGATCTCATCCACAACCACATTTTTCCATGTCCTCCCTGAAGTTATGAGAGGGTAACAGGTAGGAAGGCTAGAGGGCCCTAAGAGGCAGGAGGTTTATTTCAAGTGGCAGACACTTTTTTTTTTTCCCCCTTCTCTACACAAATTTAAAGGCTTCTTTTAAATCTGTGTTGACTACACCTGGTTCTGCCTTGAGCAAACCAATGAGATTTTCTTATAGCAAGTTTTTCTTAAGCAGTACTAATGAAACTATATATTTGCTTTGGAATCTGCCTTTCTTCAAAAGACTAACTTTTCTTCTTTTCTCAAACCTTGGACTGATAATGGCTCAATAAGCCAGTATTCATGTCAATTGTTTTATGGTTAGGGATTTCACAACTTGTGACATCCTATCTCAAAAATTCATATCGTGGGAGAGGGGCCTGGTGAAACTCCCTCAGCCTTGAAGTGTTTTTTATCTGATTAGAAGTTCACTATCTTGCCTGGAGAATCCCATGGACAGAGGAGCCTGGTAGGCTACAGTCCACGGGGTTGCAAAGAGTCAGACACGACTGAGCGACTTCACTTTTTTCTTTCTTTAATAGACATAAAACACCTTGCTAAAAACTAATAAGGGGGCATTCTTTCTGTCCCCTTCTGTTTTCTATGTCAGAAGTTTTCTCTATCTCTCTAACACTTGAAAAAAAAAAAAAAAATTCTTTTACACAAAAAGCTCCAAATGGTTAAGCCTGGTCTCTGGCCCTGGATCAAAATCCTGTCCTCTGGAGTGTTATGCCCAATGTCTGAATCCCCGAGCGGGAAGAGAGAAGGCTTCCAAGACGATGCAACACACACAAAAAAGGGAAGTTTATTGCTGACTCGAGTCAGGGCTCCTGCCGGATCCAACACAGTGGTGCAGGGTCAGAGAGCCCTGAGCCCATGCTGTTATCCAAATTTATAGGGTGTGCATAAGCAGATGGTAGCTGGCTTAAGCTGATTGGTTACATGTTTGCAAAGCAATCTTATTGGCCCAAACCTTCGTGGGCTTTTTTTTCAAACTTGGGCATTTGAGGGCTTTTCCAGCTTTCCCCTGATAGGTTCCCTCTTTCTTACTAGGCACAAGTTGATTGGCTGGCTCCAGATGGCCTGATAATCATGTTACCCCAGAAAACCAGGCCTACTCCTAATCTAGGCTGCCTGTCATGGCATTAGCCCTGGCAGCCTTACATTCCCCCCGAAAACCAGGCCTACTCCTAATCTAGGCTGCCTGTCATGGCGTTAGCCCTGGCAGCCTTACACGGAGGTCACAGATCCTGGTGTAGCTCACTGCAGCAACCTTTCAACTACATCTGGCTTTCTTAGGACCTCTTAAGAATATACAAAATTCTTCCCATGTGTTGTCTTATTTAGAGTTCCTTTGTCTTGTGTGTGTTCTAGCCAGATATCCACAAGACTCCCCCCCAAAAGCAAACCCTTATTTTAAGTTCACTAAATGTTTTCTTATAAGTACTTCATTCTCTGATCACCCTATATAAATTATAGTCTAACCTGGCACTTTAGGCTCTATTAACCTATCTTGTTTTACTCCATAGGATTTATCACTAATCATATGTTTTTTGTTTTTTGTTTTTTTTTTTTTTTTTGTATTGCTTACTTATCTATCCCTCCAACAGAAAGCGAGCTAGAAGAGGGCATAAAAACCATTTTCCCAACTACATAGTCTCTGTACTCAGTTCAGTGTGGTGACGGACAAATTGTCAGAACTCAATAAACAAGGCAAAATAAATAGATGGCCATCTTGAGACATGTCTAGAAACATACTATTCTGTGTTTTATATTTCTATATAGAGTTGCAAATTGTCCCAGAGTTTACATTAAGCTTTTCTAGTTGTATTAATAGAAGCAACATTTGTAATCCAAAACACTTTCTAAACTTAGGCAACAATCAATGGTTGGTAAAGTATTTGTTTAAAGTTTTTGTTTGGAAGCTAATTTCTTTTCTCACAAAATAGTTCAGCAAAAACACTTTTCCAACCATATTTCAGAATATTATTGTGAGAGAAATTCAATAAAAAATGGAACTGGAAGAAGTAAAATGGAAAACCTCATACTTGTGCCCTCAGAAAAAGAAAATCTAAGGACTGAGACACTGCTTTCCTGTAAATGCCTGACTTACAGAAAACTGATAATACTGAAATTTTCTTAAATGATAAGGAGTTGGCCATGGGTTGTCCAATATCAACTTTGGAAACTTTGCTTATGGTTTGCACAGACATGAACAAAAAAAGAATGAACCAGGTCTATTGGTCTCACATAAGGAGCTGAATTGAGTATTGTGTGTATAACTGCCTAGTATTGTATGCTCATGGAATTTTAAAAGCTAGTCTGCTTTTGCTTTACTTTTAATAGACTTTCACTGAACTCCCCCATGACACCACACCATCCCCCCCTTCCACCCTTTACATTTCTTGCCCATAAATATAGTCTACCCCAAACCCTGAAGGGATTTGCCAGTTTGCATATCCTGAGTAGCAATTCCCCTGCTATTACCAAATAAAATCTTTTTGACAATGTTGAGCTTGCCTCAGTTTATCTATTTAGCTAAGTCCATATTATGAAGCCCCAAATATTTGTGCTTTCCCCTGTCCAGAAACCTTCCACCCCCTACACCTGCCCAGAAACTTATCACCCCCTGCCCAACTAGAAATGCCATCTCAGCTAAATACCCAAAACATCCCACCTGATTAACTTTTCCCTTATCACTCCCACAAACCTCCCTATAAATATGGAGTCTCCCTGATCCCTCTTGGTGCTCAGCCTGGTTGTTAGGCCAGCTGTCGCGCCTCCTTGCCTGAATAAAGGTAACCTACTTCTGTTGAGGTCGTCTTTCCTTTTTCTGCCTTGGCCAGAACTATACCTTACACAGAGGAGCCTGGAGGGCTACAGTCCATAGTTTCACAGACAGTCCAATTCTACTGAACACATTTGCACCTCCATTTAAACTAACTCCACTTCCAAAATAGAAAAAAAATATAATAAATAGAATAAAGTAAACATTCTTCATCATTCAATTGTATCATTCAAACCCTTTGTTTTATACTATCAAAATCAACATAACAAGAGAGGCAAGCAGCACATTGTGGGCAGAGGATGCAGCTCAGATAAATATGTCCTCAGTGGAAATATTCGACATATAATTTCCCCCTTTCCTCACTTATCTATGACCTATCATCTATATAAGGTGTCAGCATTCCAATGTAATCACCTAGAGATTAATTAATTATTTAAGGTTCTACAGTAAAAAGGAAAACATGTAATAAAGGTAACAGGGAGCCCAGATGATATTTTGGAACCTTGACGTGTCACTTGAGTTTAAGAAATGATGCTGTCATATATCTGTAGGAGACAACATTTGGTATGTAAGTTAAAATGTTCTTTCTCTAATATGTTCCAACCCTGAATAACGAGCTGATTAGAAGCCAGGATGACAAGTTTAGGTATTTTCTTGCCTCTGTGAAAATTAAATTGTCATTCTGCCAAGGGTATACAGAAAATATCCATTAGCGATTGATGCTACTATGTTTGTAGAATTTGAATAGACTCTTTATACAGATCAAAACTATCTTTGAGGAAAGAAATAGAGATCAATTATACATTCAGAACCGACATTTTTAAGATAAATATCAAGGAAAAGAGAGGATAAATTTTAGTTTGTATCTTGTTCCTCCCCTTAAGCTCTGATAAGGATCATTTCTCTTTTCTTATAAGAAGAATTATTCTATTTTCTGCAGAGAGATTGTAAAATAAACGAACAAACAAAAAAACACATTTTTATGTATGAAAATGTTCTGAATTATCGAGTTGATGGCAATGTTGATCTAAATCTATAACACAGTAACAGTTTTGAAGAACTGATCACAACATGAGGTGTGCACTCCACACAAGATTTCTTGTTAGTGTACATCTTTAGAAGTGCACATGTGTATCTGGACCATGATATTTATTAATTATCACTTCCAGTTTCCTATGTTCACAATCATGACAAGTTACTCTCAATTATTTCCTCTTTTCAGTTGTTTTACTGGAGGTAATATTGCTGTAGCCACACGTTCTGGGGAACAAACCCACTCAGAAGGACAATGCAGATAGTGGGGTGCAGTTTATCACACAAGCGGGCCCAGGGCAGAGTCTCCTCTTAACCAAGGACCTCAACCAGTTTGAAAACCTTATATACCCTAGGCATACATGCCCAAATCCACCTCCCCCAAATTTCCTGAACTAGTCTGAACAAAGGAAAAAGAAAGATACAATCAAAGGCAATCGTGATTCATATGCCTTAAACCTAGGTAGTTAACAGCGGACAATTATCAATAGGCTTGTGGTCACTCCCCAATAAGCATAATGGAATGTATGATTCTATTCGGTCACACAAATAATTAGGGTATTCTTTTAGGCAATGGAGAGCCCTGAGGCTCTTCCTTCTGGGGGCCTGGTTTTCCAGGTTGTAAGTTGTTTCCATAGATACTGGGCATATAGCTCAAAGTGCACAGTCTGGCCCAAGATGGAGTCCTGCTTTCAAGGCTCTATTTCCTCCTTCAACATATTTCCTGCTTTTGCAGTATGGGGACTGTAAAGACTGAAAACAGGAAGAATTTTTGTTAACATGACCAAAAGCTGGACAGTGAAAAATAATGTGCCATAGATTAGAAAAGGTTTGTATAAATTTAAAAAGAAATCCTCAGAGAGCTGATATTTTTCTACTTGTATCTTTCATGTTAGTTGGAAGATTGACATACTGTACTTTTGATTATTAGAGGAATAGAGAAAAGGATATGGGTTTTGAAACCAACATATGCCAGGTAATAATTTGGCATATTTTTATGGCTAGATAAAAGTATTTTATTCAAACACTATGTGAATCAAAATGGAAAAGTTGAACACAATATAGGAAGGAACTTCAGGAAATTACACAGATGAATCTAAATGTTTTATCAAATTTATAGATTTCATTAAATAAAACATTTGAGTAACACTTTATTAATGAAGTTGTAACATTCAAATAATGTCAAACTTAGCATTTACTTCATTCCTTTTTTTAAGCAAATTTTTGAAAATATGACCATAAATTTAAAATGCTCATTTATTTTGGTATAAGCAAAAATAATGTATGTCTTAATTCCCTAATTGTTGTTGTTGTTTATCATCATATTTCTTGGGTTTTAATTTTTGATTCTGTATTGCTGATCCTGTTCACAGCGTCAATTGTCTTGCTCTATCACATTGTTCATACTGTTTGCTGAACCCATGGTAAGCAAAGCACGAGTTAAGAAGCTGGAAGAAAATGCAAGAGGCTGTAGGAACTGCAGACACATTTATTCTCTCCTGGGGGCCCAGCAGTCATAGCAGCAGACATAACATAACACAAAATAACCACACACAGCCCTTCAGGGCTTTTCCAGGTGAAACTTATATGTACTTCCATAACAAAAGCAGCCCATGGTCAAGAGACTATTTCCTGATGCACATGTACAGTGCCATAAGCAATCTCAGCTGTTACACAAAAGTGAAAAGTCATTGTTTACAGAATATGGGGCAAGATGGCATGAGAGCGTGGTAAAAGAGCCTGACTGGCACCCTCTTAATTTCACCACAGGTGCTTTCACACAGTGTTTACTGTATTCTTTCATATTTCTAGATTTTCATTTAATGTTCTATTTATATCTTTTTCAAAATGCATTGGAAGGAAAAGCTTTAACAAATAAAGTACAAACTTGCAGAAGTGCTTGACAACCATAATGAGCCAAAGGAAATATCTATGCTGAAATGAATATCTTCCATTTTTGTATCTAAAGTTAATAGTGGATGAGAAAAAATTATGACCCAAATAGAATAAAATTAATTACATCATGTATATTTTCAAGTAAATGTAAACATGAGATTACTAAAAATTTTATCATGATTTTCTGAGTATTTAAATTAAATTTTACAATGACTGCATATTGGTTTAGTTATTAGCAAAATGATATGAAATCATTTCATCAGATTTGTGTTGTTCTCATGAACTAATTGACTAATATTCTTAACAAGTATTCTATTATATCTGACAGATATAGTTGCTATAAGTCACTATGTAGGACAGCTGTCAATCTTCTATTGGGGGATATCATTTAATAAGCCATTTAAAAAAAACACAAAATGTTTAAGAATAAAAATATTTAATGGTTTTTTTTTATTCAAACAATAACTAAAACTGGAGAGAAGTCTGTAGCTATGTTTGAAAAAGAAAACACATTTTATGGCTCTTTGTTTCAAGCATTTACACTTTTCCTCATTTTACCTTTAAGCCAAAATTTCTCAATCTTACACTCAGTTTCAAGGTACAATATTTGGAAAGGTTAGTAAAATTCCATTAAGTCATTTTGAGTTATTTAAGGGTGAACTTTAAGAAATTGTTCAGACAGCTTTAAAACACTGGAAGCTGAAAGGTAGTTTTGTTTTTAAAGTTCACACTTGGCACATATTTAGTGTGAAGAATTGTTGCCAGAATTTCTCAGGGCAAGTGGAGACACTTTAAGAGAAAGATTGAAAATTTCTGTACTTTTTGTCTAGATCCAAAGTTAAAGGAGACTGACTGTAACCCATGTGGAACTGAGAGCAAAGTATGTTTTACTTCTGGCCAGTAATGTCTTTACACCTTTCTATCTCTTTTCATATATTTACTCTTATATTCATTGAATCTCCCTGGATCGTTCTGCTGACAGTCTGAAATTTGATAATGGAAGCAAAAATTATCAAATGAAAGGAAGCTATTTTTTAAAGACAAACTTATTTTTCTCTTGATATGCTTTAAATTCCCAGGGTTTCATTTATTTTTACTTCTTATTTACTCATAATATAATCTACGCATGCAGGAAAACTTGTCGAATACAATTTGAGTGAAAGGATTGACTTAAATAAGAAGACAAGTGACTGGACTTCCCTGTTGGTCCAGTGGTTAAGATACCTCTGTGGGGGGGCAAAAATATCTCTTGGAAAGTGACAAGTCATTGATTAAAGTCACAGTATATAGGATCAACAAAATAGCAATGAAAATTATATATACTAAGAAAAAACACATCAAAACTAAAATCAAAACCATTATCTACAGTTTCTCCAAATAAAATGAAATATTTTAGTATAATTTTATCAAAATATGTACAGGATCTGTATCCTGAAAATTATAAAATGCTATGAAAAAGACCTAATAAAGACCTAAATCAAGTAATATTATTTTCATGGATTGAAAAATATGCTAAAGATTTTAATTTTCCCAAATGGACCTACATATTTAATGCAATACTTATAAAAATCCTATCTTCTTCTTCTTTTTGTTTTTTTTTTTTTGGTATAATTAGATAAGCTCATTTGAAAATGTATACTGAAAAGCAAAAAACTAAAATAGTTAAGACTACCCAGGTTGGGTGGGGGGGTGTGTGGAGGGAGAGATAAAAGTGAAATGAATTGTTCTACTCAATATTAAGGCTTAAAATTAAGCAGTGTGGTAATGAGGGAAGGATAGGTACTTAGACCTGTTGAAAAGAATAAAAGAAACAGATATAGACCAGCAAAAATATACCCAAATGTCTTTTTACTAAAGTGCAAAATCTATTAAATGGAGAAATGATAGGATTTTCAATGACTGAAGCTGGAGGAATTGAATATAGGTAAAAAACTGAACTTCAGTTTAAATCCCTCAACTCTTAACAAGTATTGATTAAAAATGAATCAGTTGTAAATATCAAAGGCAAAGCAATATTTCCTTTAGAAAAACACATGGGATAAAATATTCAGGGTCTGAGGCTAGGCAAAGTATCTTTAAATTTGACAACAAAAGCACAATCAGTAAAACAAACTGATAAATTAGACCTCATCAAAATTAAAATTATGCTCTGTGATAAGCCCTGATATAATGATGAAAAGATAAGCTGAAGACTGAGAGAAAATGCTTGCAAACCACACAACTGAAAAATAATTAGTATCTATATGAAGCGCTCTCAAAAAGTAAACAGTTCAATTATAAAATTGGCAAAAATCATAAATAGATATTTCATGGAAGAGGCTGTACAAAATGATCAATAAGCACATGAAAAGAAGTTCAACATCATTAACCATGGAAATGAAATAAAAAACCACAATATGGTACCAGTGCGCATCTGTAAAAATGGATACAAACTTTTAAAATACAGAAAACTAAATAAAAAGATGCAGAGAAATTTCATCATTCACCTATTGTTCAAGAGAGGGTAAAATGGTGCAGCCACTCCAAAGTGAAATTTGATGACGATAACAGTATAAGACATCAATAAGACAATAAGATCTTGAAGAATTAAATGCACCTCTATCATCATTAATGTATTACTCAGAATATAAAAGTAACACCTAATCACCCATCAATAGATGAATGGGAAGGAAGATGTATGTATATGTATGCATATATACTCACACAATAGAATAATATTCAACCCTAAGAAGGAGAGAAATCTTGTCAGTTAATGCAACATGGATGAACCTGAGGGAAATTTGCTAAGTGAAATAGAGAAAGATACTACATGGTATCCCTTAAATGTAGAATCTTAAAAAGTTAAATTTGTGGAGACAGGGATGAAGACGATAATTATCTCGAGTTAGGTGTGGGAGGATATTGGGGAGATGTGGGTCTAAGAATACAAACTTCTGCCTAAAAGATGAATAAATTCCAGGAATCTAATGTACTGTATGGTGACTGTACTGAATAAAACTGCACTATGTACTTGAAAGTTGATAGTATATTAAATTTTAAATGTTCTCACCAAAATAAAAGGTAATTATTTGAGGTAATAGAGCTTTTTACTTAACCCACTGATATAGTCACTTTGCAATATATGTGTATTAAGTCATCACATTGTAACCTTAACAAATACTATGTTAATTATATCTTAATATATCTGGAAAAATAAAGTAGTAAAGTGTTTGGTAGTTTCTTGTATTAACAAACACATCATTACTACACTATGGAGCAATTACACTTAGTCATTTATGCCAGAGGAATGAAAATTGTCCACTCAAAATTTTGCACATGATATTCATAAGAGTAAAAAATCAGAAACAGCCCAGATGTCCTTCGGTGTGTAAATGGTTGAGTAAACTGGGTTATTTTCATACCATACAATACCACTCAACAGTAGCAAGGGATGAACCATGATACAAGCAGCAACTTGGATAAAACATAAAGAAATAATATTGTGTGAAGAAATATCTATCTCTAAATATTCCATGCTGTGTGTTTTCACTTATACAACATTCCAGAATTGATAAAATTATACAGATGGAGAAGAGATTAGTGGTAGCCAAAACTGTATTGAGATGGGCCGACAGAGGTGGGAGGGGGTGGGTGTGGTTATTAAAGGTAAATAGGAAGACTTCTTGTGGTGAGGGAACCGTTCTGTATGCTGACCGTGGTAGTAATTAAATGGACTTACACAATGATAAGACTAACACTCATAAACACACACAAATTAGTATATATAAAATTGATGAAATCTGAATATACTGAAGATTTATGCTAATGTTTGTGCTAATCATCTATAGTTTTGTCAGACATTAACATCCTTGATAGCTCAGTTGGTGAAGAATCCAACTGCATTGCAAGAAACCCCAGATTAATTTCAGGGTCAGGAAGATCCCCTGGAGAAGGGATAGGCTACCCACTCCAGTATTCTTGGCCTTACCTTGTGGCTCAGCTGGTAAAGAATCTGCCTGCAATGGGGGAGACCTGGGTTTGATCTCTGGGTTGGGGATGTTACCTGGAGAAAGAAAAGGCTACCCACTCTAATATCCTGGGGTGGAGAATTCCATGGAATCCATGGGGTCACAAAGAGTCGGGCAGGACTGAGTGACTTTCACTTCATAACATTAGATAAAATAGAGTGAAACTGTACATGGAATCCCTACATATGATGTTTTACTGAAAAATGTAAGCTTAAAATGCTGTCAAGTTAAAATTTAAAATGAAAAATAGGGTGTAGTACCTACTATCTATGTTTAAACACTATTAGACTTTGTCCTGCTTTATTTTTTATTCCAAGAAGAAACCTGCCTGTTACTCTAGGTATCTCTTGACTTCTGAAATTTTCATTCCAGTCCCCTATGATGAAAAGGACATCTTTTTTTCTTTTCTTTTTCTTTTTTTTTTTGGTGTTAGTTCAGAAGGTCTTGTAGGTCATCATAAAACCATTCAGCATCAGCTTCTTAAACATTATTGATTGGGGCGTAGATTTGGATTACTGTGGCACTGAATGGTTGCCTTGGAAAGGAACAGAGATCATTCTGTCATTTTTGACATTGCATCCAAGTACTGCACTTTGGACCCTTTTTTTGACTAGGAGGGCTACTTCATTTCTTCTCAGGGATTCTTGCCCTCAGTAGTAGATATAACGGTCATATGAATTAAATTCACCCATTCCAGTCCATTATAATTCACTGATTCCTAAAATGTCAATGTTCACATTTGCCATCTCCTGTTTGACCACTTCCAATTTACTTTAATTCATAGACCCAACATTCCAGGTTCCTATGCACTATTTTTCTTTACAGCATCAGACTTTACTTCCATCACCAGTCACAGCCACACCTGGGTGTTGTTTTGCTTTGGCTCTATCACGTCATTCTTTCTGGAGTTATTTCTCCAGTGATCTCCACTAGTATATTGGGCACCTACTGACCTGGGGAGTTCATCTTTCAGTGTCATTTCTTTTTAACTTTTCATACTATTCATATGTTTTTCAAAGCAAGAACACCAAAGTGGTTTTTCATTACTTTCTCCACCAGTTTGGCTAGTTTTCTGTGATTGTGGTTTTCATTCTGTCTGCTCTCTGATAAATATTGATAAGAAACTTATGGAAGATCCCTGATGGGAGAGACTGACTGTGGGGAATCTGGGTCTTGTTTTGATAGGCAAGGCCATGCTCAGTAAACCTTTAATCCAATTTTCTGTTGATGGGTGGGGCTGTGTTCCCTTCCTGTTATTTGGCCAAACTGTCAACCCACTGGAGACTCCTGAACACTCACAGGTAAATCTGGTTCAGTCTCTCATTGTCCTTCAAATTCAAATAACTTGAGGGTTCTCAGTCCCATTATGGGATCATCAGGTTGGGGAATCTGTTGTGCATCCTAGAGATTTCTTAACAGTGCAAGAATTTCTTTGGTATACTTGTCCTCCTGTTTGTGGCCATCTGCTCGGTGCTTTATAGTGGGGTTAATGGCAACTTCCTCAAAGAGGGTTTACGTCACATGTTGCAAGACTCAGGTCTGTTGCAAAGAGAGCCCCTGTCCCCATGGCAGGCCACTGCTGACCTGTGCCTCTGTAGGCAACAGTCAAACCCTCAAAGGTAGGTCTTACTCACACTCTGTGGGGTCTCTGGGCCTTGATGCACACAAGGTTTTGTTTGAGCCCTCCAAGCATCTCTGGCGAGCATGGGGTTGGCCCCTGCTACCGACTTGTTGGGGCTTCTCCTTTGCCCTTGAAGGTGGGGTATTCTTTTTGGTGGGATCCAACATTCTCCTGTCAATGTTTGTTCAGCAGCACGTTGCACTTTTGGAGTTCTTACAGCAGAAGATGAGTGCACATCCCTATACTCCACCATCTTGCTTACAGATTGGTTATATTCTTTTCAGCTGAAGATTTAGAAGCTCTATACAGTCAGCAAAAACAAGGTTGGGTGCTGCCTGTGGCTCAGATCATGAAGGACTTATTGCAAAATTCAGACTTAAATTGGAGAAAGTAGGGAAAACCATTAGACTATTCAGGAATGACCTAAATCAAATCCCTTACAATTATACAATGGAAGTGATGAATAGATTCAAGGCATTAGATCTGATAGAGCGCCATAAAAAACTATAGAAAGAGGTTCATGACATTGTACATGAAGCAGTGATCAAGACCATCTGAAAGCAAAAGAAAAGCAGAAAAAGAAAAATTGTTCTCAGAGGAGACCTTACAAATAGCTGAGAAAAGAAGAGATGATAAAGGCAAAGGAAAAAGGAAAGATATACACACTTGAATGAAGAGTTTCTAAGAATAGTAAAGAGAGATAAAAAAGCCCTCTTCAATGATCAATGCAAAGAACTAGAGGAAAACAATAGAATGTGAAAGACTAGAGATCTCTTCAAGAAAATTAGAGATACCAATGGAACAGTTCATGCAAAGACGAGCACAATAAAGGACAGAAACAGAATGGACCTAAAAGAATTGGAAGATATTAAGAACAGGTGACTAGAATACACAGAAGAACTATACAACAAAGATCTGTATGACCCAGATAGCCATGATGGTGTGGTCACTCACCTAGAACCTAACATCCTGGAATGTGAAGTCAAGTGGGCCTTAGGAAACATCACTACAAACAAAGCTAGCGAGAGTGATATAATTCCAGCTGAGCTATTTCAAATCCTAAAAGATGATGTTAATACAGTGCCACACTCAATATGGCAGCAAATTTGAAAACCTCAGCCGTGGCCACAGGACTGGAAAAGTTCAGTTTTCATTCCAATCCCAAACAAAGACAATAACAAAGAATATTCAAACTACTGCATAGTTGAACGTATCTTACATGCTAGCAAAATAATTCCCAAGCCATGTTCCAACAGTACATAAACCAAGAACTTCCAGATGTTCCAGCTGGACTTAGAAAAGCCAGAGGAACTAGAGATCAAATCGCTAACTTCTCCTGACTCATAGAAAAAACAAATGAGCTCCAAAAATGCATCTTCTTTTGCTTTATTCACTATGTCAAAACCTTTGTCTGCGTGAATCACAAAAAGCTGTCTAAAATTCTTCAAGAGATGGGAATACCTGCCTCCTGAGAAATCTTTATTCTGTTCAAGAGGCAACAGTTAGAATTGGACATGCAACAATAAACTGGTTCCAAATTAGGAAAGAAGTAGGTGTAGGCTGTATATTGTCACCTTGCTCATTTAAATTGTATGCAGAGTAAAGCATGCAAAATGATGGGCTGGATGAAGTACAAGCTGGAATCAAGATTGCCAAGAGAAATATCAGTAACCTCAGATATGCAGATGACACCACCCTTATGGCTGGAAGTAAAGAGTAACTAAAAGCCTCTTGATCAAGGTGAACGAGGAGAGTGAAAAAGCTGGTTTAAAGCTCAACTTTAATTGTCAATTCATGGCAAATAGATGGGGAAACAATTGTAACAGGGACATACTTTATTTTCTTCATCTCCAAAATCACTGAAGACTGTGACTGCAGCCATGAAATTTAAAGATGCTTGCTCTTTGGAAGAAAAAGTTATGAAAAATCTAGACAACATATTAAAAAAAAGAAATATTACTTTGCTGATAAAGGTCCATCTAGTCAAAGTTATTGTAAAGCAAAGACATTGCCAACAAAAGTTCATATAGTCAGACCTATGGTTTCTCCATTAGTTGTGTATGGATGTGAGAGTTGGATCATAAAGAAAGCTGAGCACTGAAGAATTGACGTGTTTGAACTGTGGTGTTGGAGAAGACTTTTGAGAGTACTTTGGATTGCAAGGAGATCAAAGCAGTCAATCCTAAAGGAAATCAGTTTGAAATATTCACTGGAAGGACTGATGCTGAAGCTGAAACTCCAATACTTTGGCCACCTGATGGAAAGAACTGACTCTTTAGAAAAGACCCTGATTCTGGGGAAGATTGAAGGCAGGAGGAGAAGGGGATGACAGATGATGAGATGGTTGGATGGCATCACTGACTGGATGGACATTAGTTTGAGTAAGCCCCAGGTGTTGGTGATGGACAGAGAAGCCTGATGTGCTGCAGTCCATGGAGTTGCAAAGAGTTGGATACAACTAAGAGAGTGAACTGAACTGAACTGAGCTATCTATGTTTAACAGTGTATGAAATGTGAATTCTCTTTGGTTTCAGTGTTTAGAAATATACAAGTACAAAAAAAAAAAAAAAGGATTAGTGACTAGTCTAAGAGAAAAATATTTCCATTGTCTTATTTCCAGTGGTCTTAAGATATGAATATATCTGCATAGTAGAAAGAGCAAATATGCACAGATATCACATTGATATTTATAAAATAAATATCTAGATTGTTGAAGACAAAACTTCCGTTACTGGGTGCTTCACAGTATAACCTACATTTGTATTAAATACCTGGAATGCATTCTGTATACCTCTTATTGTGCGTATCATAGAAGGCTGGCATCATATGACAGAGGAGAGAAAGCTAGGGTTTGTATTTCAGTTGTTAAAGATTGGAATTTTCAAAATGCTCATACTGGAAGTAAATATTTAAACAAGTTAAATTAAAGGATCCAGAGATGAGGTCAAATGGAATCATGTGAAATTTTGGTATAGATGCAAAATATTCTAGTATAAGCCTGAATTCTACATCCTAGCATGTTATTTACCTGCTTTGTCCAAAATACATGATTTCAAACTTCCAGTACAGTATTGTTCTCTACTTTTAGAAGAATGTACTAGATTCATGTCATGAAAAAACTATGGTAAGTTTTTACTGAAAATCTTCTTCGATTTATGTGAATCTAGGTCCACACTTCAGTTTAAGAATGAATTTGGCAATAGGGTGTTCATGATCTGAGCCACAGTCAGCTCCCATTCTTGTTTTTTCTGACTGTATAGAGCTTCTCCATCTTTGGCTGCAAAGAATATAATCAATCTGATTACGGTGTTGACCATCCAGTGATGTCCATGTGTAGAGTCTTCTCTTGTGTTGTTGGAAGAGGGTGTTTCCTATGACCAGTGCATTCTCTTGGCAAAACTCTTTTAACATTTGCCATGCTTCATTCCGTAATCCAAGGCCAAATTTGCCTGTAACTCCAGGTGTTTCTTGACTTCCTACTTTTGCATTCCAGTCCCCTATAATGAAAAGGACATCTGTTTTTGTTGTTAGTTCTAGAAGGTCTTGTAGATCTTCATAGAACCATTCAACTTCAGCTTCTTCAGCATTACTGGTTGGTGCACAGGCTTGGATTACCATGATATTGAATGGTTTGCCTTGAAAATGAACAGAGACCATTCTGTCATTTTTGAGATTGCATCCAAGTACTGCATTTCTGATTCTTTTGTTGACCATGATGCCTACTCCATTTCTTCTAAGAGATTCCAGCCCACAGTAGTAGATATAATGGTTATCTGAGTTAAATTCACCCATTCCAGTCCATATTAGTTCGCTGATTCCCAGCATGTTGACATTCACTCTTGCCATCTCCTGTTTGACCACTTCCAATTTGCCTTTATTCATGGACCTAACATTCCAGGTTCCTATGCAATATTGCTCTTTACAACATCGGACCTTGCTTCTATCACCAGCCCCATCTACAACTGGGTATTGTTTTTGCTTTGACTCCATCCCTTCATTCTTTCTGGAGTTATTTATCCACTGATCTCATTAGCATATTGGGCACCTCCTGACCTGGGGAGTTCCTCTTTCAGTATACTATCATTTTACCTTCTCATACTGTTCATGGGGTTCTCAAGGCAAGAATTCTGAAGTGGTTTGCCATTCCCTTCTCCAGTGGACCACATTCTGTCAGACCTCTCCATCATGACCTGACCGTCTTGGGTGGCCCGACACAGCATGGCTTAGTTTCATCGAGTTAGACATGACTGTGGTCCTGTGATCAGATTGGCTAGTTTTCTGTGATTATGGTTTTAGTGTGTCTGCCCTCTGATGCCCTCTCGCAACACCTACCATCTTACTTGGATTTCTCTTACTTTGGAAGTGTGATATCTCTTCATGGCTGCTCCAGTAAAGAACAGCTGCTGACCCTTACCTTGCGCGAATATTCAGACTTAAACTAAAGAAAGTAGGGATAACCACTAGACTATTCAGGCATGACCTAAATCAAATCCCTTATGACTATACAGTGGAAGTGATAAATAGATTGAAGGGACTAGATCTGATAAACAGAGAGCCTGATGAACTATGGACGGAGGTTCATGACATTGTACAAGAGACAAGGATCAAGACTATCCCCATGGAAAATAAATGCAAAAAGGCAAAATGCTTGTCTGAGGAGGCCTTACAAATAGCTGTGAAATGAAAAGAAGCGAAAAACAAAGGAGAAAAGGAAAGATATTCCCATTTGAATGCAGAGTTCCAAAGAATAGCCAGGAGAGATAAGAAAGACTTCCTCATTGATCAATGCAAAGAAATAGAGAAAAAGAACAGAACTGGAAAGACTAGAGATCTCTTCAAGAAAATTAGAGATACCAAAGGAACATTTCATGCAAAAATGGGCTCAATAAAGGACAGAAATTTTATGGACCTAACAGAAGCAGAATATATTAAGAAGAGGTAGCAAGGATATACAGAAGAACTTACAAAAAAAATTCTCCACGACCCATTTAATCACAATGGTGTGATTAGTGACCTAGAGCCAGACATCCTGGAATGTGAAGTCAAATGGGCCTTAGAAAGCATCACTACGAACAAAGCTAGTGGATGTGATGGAGTTCCAGTTAAGCTATTTCAATCCTGAAAGATGATGCTGTGAAAGTGCTGCAATCAAAATGCCAGCAAATTTGGAAACTGCAGCAATGGCCACAGGACTGGAAAAGTTCAGTTTTCATCCCAATCGCTAAGAAAGGCAATCCCAAATAATGCTCAAACTACTGCACAATTGCACTCATCTCACACGCTAGTAAAGTAATGCTTAAAATTCTGGAAGCCAGGTTTCAGTAATACGTGAACTGAGAACTTCCAGATGTTCAAGCTGTGTTTAGAAAAGGCAGAGGAACCAAAGATCAAGATGCCAATATCTGCTGGATCATCGAAAAAGCAAGAGAGTTCCAGAAAAAATATATATATATATATTTCTGCTTTATTGACTACGCCAAAGCCTTTGACTGTGTGGATCACAATAAACTGTGGAAAATTCTGAAAGAGATGGGAATATCAGACCACCTGACCTCCCTCTTGAGAAACCTGTATTCAGGTCAGGAAGCAACAGTTAGAACTAGACAAGGAACAATAAACTGGTTCCAAATAGGAAAAGGAGTATGTCAAGGCTGTATATTGTCACTCTGCTTATTTAAGTTATATGCAGAGTACGTAATGAGAAACGCTGGGCTGGAAGAAGCAGAAGCTGGAATCAAGATTGCTGGGAGAAATATCAGTAACCTCAGATATGCAGATGACACCACCCTTATGGTAGAAAGTGAAGAGGAACTAAAAAGCCTCTTGATAAAACTGAAAGAGAAGAGTGAAAAATTTGTCTTAAAGCTTAGCATTCAGAAAACTAAGATCATGGCATCTTGTCCCATCACCTCATGGGAAATAGATGGAGAGACAGCAGAAACAGTGTCAGACTTTATTTTTGGGGGGAGGCTCCAAAATCACTGCAGATGGTGACTGCAGCCATGAAATTAAATGATGCTTACTCCCTAGGAAAGTTATGACCAGCTTAGATAGCATATTAAAAAGCAGAGACATTACTTTGCCAACAAAGGTCCATCTGGTCAAGGCTATGGTTTTTCCAGTGGTCATGTATGGATGTGAGAGTTGGACTGTGAAGAAAGGTGAGCGCTGAAACATTGATGCTTTTGAACTATGATGCTGGAGAAGACTCTTGAGAATCCCTTGGACTTCAAGGAGATCCACCCAGTCCATCCTAAAGGAGATCAGTCCTGGGTGTTCATTGGAAGGACTGATGCTGAAGCTGAAACTCCAATACTTTTGCCACCTCATGCGAAGAGTTGACTCCTTGGAAAAGACCCTGATGCTGGGAGGGACTGGGGACAGGAAGAGAAAGGGACGATAGAGGATGAGATGGCTGGATGGCATCACCATCTCGATGGAAATGAGTTTGAGTAAACTCCGGGAGTTTGTGATGGACAGGGAGGCCTGGCCTTCTGCCATTCATAGGGTCGCAAAGAGTCGGACAAGACTGAGCGAATGAACTGAATTGAGGTTCACACTTAGTGACCTTTCATAGAAGAAAGATTCTAGAAGATAGCCATCATCAAAAACTGGAAATATACCTTCTTTCTTTTTTCATTTATAATCTGAAGTATATATACTCCAGTGTTTATCATCAAATAAATCAGTCTGATGAGATATATTAATTTCATTATACTATTTTACAAGTGCAAACAGAAAAAAAATAAAAATATTGTTTAGTTACATGGTAATTTCTGTATGTAAATTTGAAGATTACAGTAAACACTGGTTTACTTTCAATCAAACTCTTTCAGTCACAATACTTACTTATGAACAAATATAGATTGAGTTCATTTTACGTTAACCTCAGGAAAGGTCTTATATTCTTTCATAGTTTTTGACAGATAGAAATTGCAGTTTCTTCTTGTACAAACTAATAAAATGTGCCAGGAACTCTGCTAAGTAATGGGGATGCTCAGCCAGAAAAGCATAACTTCCTGAAACTCATAATTTAGAGGTGCAATAAAAACATAAATCAATCTCAGTGGCTACTGAAAACTGCTCTATTACTCTGAGAAGAGGGAAAACCAAAGAATGCTTGGAGATAATGAAATTTTCACTCAAATGCCAGATTTCAAAATCCACTTTCCCCAAATTTCTTTTCCATATTCTTTTACAGAGAAACATGCCAATTAATGCTCCATCCTTCAGGACCAGGTTGTATTGCTTTTGGGGTAGTTAAAAAAGATGTTTCTCTCATTGATATTTGCCATCTCATAAATGGAACGATCTTCCTTCTGCATTGCTTATGGCTATACATGGACTCATTCTTAGTCTTTTTTTGCCAGACCCCAAATCATTCAACCCTGTCAAATCTACCATCAAAACATTCTGGATACAATATCTCATTCAATCCATTAGCACAAAAGGCAACAAAACTTTTTTTACCCCCCATTTATTTGTATTAGTTGGAGGCTAATTACTTTACATTATTGTAGTGGTTTTTGCCATACGTTGGCATGAATCAGCCATGGATTTACATGTGTTCCCCGTCCCGATCCTCCCTCCCACCTCCCTCCCCATCCCATCTCTCTGGGTCTTCCCAGTGCACCAGCACTGAGCACTTGTCTCATGCATCCAACCTGGGCTGGCAACAAAACTTTTTATTGGATTATTTCAATACCTTCCTAATTCATCCCTGTGTCCCCACTTTTGCAATTCTGCAATCTAGTCTTCATATAATAGCCAGTGATGATACTACATAGCAGGGTAATGATACCACTTCCTTGGTCCTCAATAATCTAGTAGTTTCTTCTAAAACATAGAACAAATGCTCAAGAGTTACTAGACTTTACTTAATGCCACCCTCCCTCTCTTTTCCTGCATTTACTTGTTGGCTTCCTTGTTTCTTCTCAAATACAGCAGTGACTGTCCTTTTCAAGGAATGTACACATGCTAACAAAGAAATGCTCAAAATTCTCCAAATGAGGCTTCAACAGTATGTGAATCAAGAATTTCCAGATGTACAATCTGCATTTAGAAAAGGCAGAGGAACCAGATATCAAATTGCCAACCTCTGTTGGATCATAGTAAAAGCAAGAGAATTTCAGAAAAAAAAAAAAAAAAAGCTATTTCTGCTTCATTTACTATGCTAAAATCTTTGTGTGGATCACAACAAACTGTGGAAAATTCTTAAAGGATGGGAATACCAGACTGCTTTACCTGCCTCCTGAGAAATCTGTATGAAGTTCAAGAAGAAAGAGTCAGAACCAGATATGGAACAACAGGCTGGTTCCAAATTGGGAAAGGAATACATCAAGGCTGTATTTTCGCCACCCTGTTTATTTAACTTTTATATAGAGTACATCATGCAAAAATCCAGGCTGGATGAAGCACAAGCAGGAATCAAGATTGCTGGGAGAAATATTAATAATCTCAGATATGCATATAAGACCACCTTTATGGCAAGAGTCTCTCTCCTTTTTTTTTTTAATTGAAGGATAATTGTTTTACAGAATTTTGTTGTTTTCTGTCAAACATAAACAAGATTCATCCATAGGTACATCCATGTCCCCTCCCTCGCAAACCTCCCTCCCATCTGCCTCCCCATCCCACCCTTCTAGATTGTCACAGAGCCCCTGTTTGAGTTGCCTGAGTCATATAGCAAATTCCCATTGGCTATCTATTTTCCATGTTACTTTCCATACATCTCACCCTCTCGCTCCTGCCCTCCCTCTATGTCCATAGATCTGTTCTCTATGTCTGTTCCTCTATTGCTGCCCTGAAAATAAATTAATCAATACCATCTTCCATATACATACACCAGTATAAAATATTCATATTTCTCTTCCTGACTTCCTTCACTCTGTAAAATGGACTCTAGTTTCATCCATCTCATTAGAACTGACTCAAATGTGTTCCTTTTTATGGCTAAGTAGTATTCCTTGTACATACATACCAAAGCTTCTTTATCCATTCAATTGTTGATGGACATCTAGGTTGCTTCCATGGTCTAGCTATTATAAACAGTGCTGCAATGAATATTGGAGTATATGTGTCTTTTTTCAATTTTGGTTTCCTCAGTGTATATGCCTAGTAGTGGGATTGCTGGGTCATATGGACATTTTATTCTTAGTTTCTTTAAGGAATCTCCATACCGTCATATGTAGTGCTATATCATTTTACATTCCCACAAGCAATGCAAGAAGGTTTCCTTTTCTCCACACCCTCTTCAGCATTTATTATTTCTATACTTTTTGATGATGGCCATTCTCACTGGTGTGAGGTGATATCTCATTGTAGTTTTGATTTGTGTTTCTCTAATAATGAGCAAGGTTGAATATCTTTTCATGTGCTTGTTAGCTAACTGTATGTCTTCTTTGGAGAAATGTCTGTTTAGGATTTTTTCCCAGTTTTTGATTGGGCTGTTTGTTTTTCTGGTATTGAGTTGTATGAGTTGCTTGTAGGTAGATAGATAGGTAAGCTTAGTCACTCAGTTATGTCTAACTCTTTGTGAACACATGGACTGTAGCCCACCATGCTCCTCTGTCCTTGGGATTTCCCAGGCAAGAATACCAGAATGGGTTGCCGTTTCCTTCTCCAGAGGATCTTCCCAATCCAGGGATTCAACCTGGTTCTCCTGCAGATTGAATTGTATGTGTTGCTTGTATATTTTGAAAATTAATCCTTTATCAGTTGCCTTTCTTGTAGTTTCTTTTGATGTGCAAAAGCTTTAAAGCTTAATTAGCCCACACTTGTTAATTTTTATTTCCATTACTGTAGGAGGTGGGTCATAGAAGATTTTGCTTTGATTTATATCATAAAGTGTTCTGTCTATGAATTCCTCAAGAGTTTTACAGTTTCTTGTCTTACATTTAGGTCTTTAATCCATTTGAAGTTTATCTTTGCCTATAGGGTTAAGACGTGTTCTAATTTCATTCTTTTTTCATGTGGCTGTTCAAGTTTTCCAGCACCACTTATTGAAACAGTTATGTTTTCCCATTGTATATTAAAGAGCCTCTTGATGAACATGAAAGAGGAGAGTGAAAAAACCAACTTAAAACTCAACATTCAATAAACGAGGATCATGGCATCCGGTCCCATCACTTTATGATATATGGATGAGAAAACATTGTAAACAGTGACAGACTATTTTCTTGGGCTCAAAAATCACTGCAAATGGTGACTGAAGCCATGAAATTAAAAGATGTTTGTTCCTTGGAAGAAAGGCTATGAGCAACCTAGACAGCATATTAAAAAGCAGAGATATTACTTTGCCAGCAGGTCCATCTAGTCAAAGGTATGGTTTTTCCAGTAGTCATGTATGGATGTAAGTGTTTGACAATAAAGAAAGTTGAGCATAAAATAAATAAATAAATAAATAAATAAATAAAATAAATTTAAAAAAAATTGATTCTTTTGAACAGTGGTGTTGGAGAAGACTCTTGAGAGTCCCTTGGACTGCAAGGAGATCAAACCAGTTAATCCTAAAGAAGTCAATCCAGAATATACATTGGAAGGACTGATGCTGAAGCTTAAGTGTTGATAACTTGGTCATCTGATGTGAAGAGCTGACTCATTAGAAAAGACCCTGATGCTGGGAAAGACTGAAGGCAGAAGGAGAGGGGACGACAGAGGATGTGATGGTTGGATGGCATCACCAATTCAATGGACATGAGTTTGAGGAAGTTCTGGGAGATGTTGAAGGACAGGGAGGCCTGTAGTGCTGCAGTCCATTAGGTCACAAAGGGTAGGACACGACTGAGCAACTGAAAAACAACAACATATATTTTTCCTTCCACTTGAGTTATTCTTCTAGAAATATTTGCATATAGTCCCTCACTTCATTTAAGAAGTCCCTCACTTCATTTTTGTTCAGATGATACATCTCCTCAAAGAGTCTTCTGAGATCCTTCCTAAATAGAAATTTCTGGTCCTATGACTGCATTAGGACTGGCAGATAAAAGAAGATGCCTAGTTTAATTTGAAATGCAATAAATAATGCATTTTCTGAAAGTATGCTTAGATTTTTTTTTAATGGATTTGTATGGCATGGGTTCTGTTAATAGTAAAAAAAAAAAAAAAAAAAATCATGGTTTCTTCTGAAATTCAAATTTAACTGAGTGTCCTGTATCATTATTGACTAAATCTATCATTTATATCAAACTGTTTTTCCTCATAAAATTTCACTATACAGGACATTGTGTTATACACTTGTTTGTTTGCTTCATATCTGCTTATGTCACTAGACTGTAAGAGCCATGAGAGGAGGCAAGGAGTTTTCTGTGTTCAAAACTAAATGATTAGAGCCTAGAGCAGGAGCTTTGCATAGGAGATGCTCAGTGAATATTTGTTTGTTAATAGAGAAACAATTATGTTCTATTTGTTTAAATCTTATATGAGGAGGGCATGACTACCCACTTGGGTATTCTTGCCTGGAGACTCCCCATGAGCAGAGAAGCCTGATGGGCTACAGTCCATGGGTTCCCAAAGAGTCAGATGCAAATGAGTAGCTAAGAACGGCACAGGGCAGCACATGCATATATAGAACTAAATACATGTTAATGTTCCATATTCTCAATAAAAGAACATCTAGAAGATCAAAACAGAAAGTACAGACTGTGGGTGCTCAGTCATATCCAACTCTTTGTGACCCCTTGAACTGTAGCCCAAGAGGCTCCTCTGTCCATGGAATTTTTAAAGTAAGAATATGGGAGCAGTTCGTCATTTCTTACTCCAGGTGATCTTCCCAAACCAGGGATTGAAATAGAACCCAAGTCTCTTGTGACTCCTACGTTGGCAGGTGGATTACTTACCACTGCACCACCTGGGGAGGAAGTTTCACAAGTAATTTACAGAGCCTCTGGTAATTGAAAAATGGGAATATTTAATTATAAAACATATTAAAAATCAAGCCAGTTAGGGCAAGTTAGAAAACACTTTTAAGTTTTATTCTACACAAAATGATCTGCTCTAGCAAATGAATATATTGAAGCAGTGTCAGCCATGACTGAAGATGATTAAGAAAGCTAATGCTAACAAATCTGGCTTCATTAAGAAGCAACACTTTCATAGCAATACAAGCTTATCTCAAGAAACAAGAGGAAAAATTAAATAAACAACCTAACTTTATACCTAAAGCAACTAGAAAAAGAAATGAAGAACCTCAGGAGTAGTAGAGGGAAAGAAATCATGAAGAAGAAACAAAGGAGACTATAGCAAAAATGAACAAAACTAAAAGCTGGTTCCTTGAGAAGATAAATAAAATAGACAAACCATTAGCCAGACTCATCAAGAAAAAAAGGGAGAAGAATCAAATCAACAAAATTAGAAATGAAAATGGAGAAATCAAAACAGACAACACAGAAATACAAATAATCATAAGAGGCTACTATCACAACTATATGCCAATAAAATGAACAACTTGGAAGAAATGGATGAATTCTTAGAAAACTATAACCTTCAAAAACTAAACCAGGAAGAAATATAAAATCTTAACTGACCCATCACAAGCATGGAAATGGAAACTGTAATAAAAAATCTTCCAAGAAACAAAAGCCTAGGACCAGATGGCTTCACAGCCAAATTCTACCAAAAATTTAGAGAAGAGCTACCAACTATCCTACTCAATCTCTTCCAGAAAACTGCAGAGGAAGGTAAACTGCCAAACTCATTCTATAAGGCCACCATCATCCTTATACCAAAACCAGATAAAGATGCAACCAAAAAAAAAAAAAAAAAAAAAGAAAGAAAGAAAAGAAAACTACAGGTCAATATCACTGATGTACATAGATACAAAAATCTTAAAACAAAATCCTAGCAAACAGAATCTAACAACATGGTAAAAAGATCATACATCATGACCAAGTGGACTTTATCCCAGGGATAGAAGGATTCTTCAATACAATTCTTCAATACCAATCAATGTTATACACTACATTAACAAATTGAAAGATAAAAACCATATTATTATCTCAACAGATGCAGAGAAAACCTTTGACAAAATTTAACATGCATTTATGATAAAAACACTCCAGAAAGCAGGCATAGAATGAACATAACTCAACATAATAAAAGTCATGTATGATAAAACCATAGCAAACATTATCCTCAATGGTAAAAAATTGGAAGCATTTCCCCTAAAGTCAGGAACAAGATAAGTGTGCCCACTCTTACCACTACTATTGAACATAGTTTTGGAAGTTTTAGCCACAGCAATCAGAGACAAAAAAGAAATCAAAGGAATCCAGATTGGAAAAGAAGAAGTAAAACTCTCACTGTTTGCAAATGACATGATCCTCTACATAGAAAACTCTAAAGACTCTACCAGAAAATTATGAAAGCTAATCAATGAAGAGAGTGAAGGTGCAGGATATAAAATTAACACACAGAAATCCCTTGCATTCCCATACACTAACAATGAGAAAACATAAGTATAAATTAAGGAAGCAATTCCTTTCACCTTTGCAATGAAAAGAATAAAATATTCAGGAATGAATCTACTTAAAGAAATAAAAGAACTATATATAGAAAACTATAAAACACTTATGAAAAAAATCAAAGATGACACAAATAGATGGAGAAATATACCATGTCCATGGATCCAAAGAATCAATATAGTAGAAAGTAAGTATACTACCCAAAGCAATCTATAGATTCAATGCAATACCTATCAAGCTAACAAAGTTATTTTTCAGAGAATTAGAGCAAATACTTTCACAATTTGTATGGAAATTAAAAAACAAAACAAAACAAACAAACAAAGAAACCTCGAATAGCCAAAGCAATCTTGAGAAAGAAGAATGGAACTGGAGAAATCAACCTACCTGACTTCAGACTATACTACAAGTCTACAGTCATTAAGACAGTATGGTACTGGCACAAAAACAGAAATATAGATCAATGGATCAAAATAGAAAGCCCAGAGATAAATCCATTCACCTATGGACACCTTATCTTTGACAAAGGAGGCAAAAATATATAATGGAGAAAAGATAATCTCTTTAACAAGTGGTACTGGGAAAACTGGTCAACCACTTGAAAAAGAATGAAACTAGAACACTTTCTAACACCATACACAAAAATAAACTCAAGATGGATTAAAGATATAAGTGTAAGACCAGAAACTCTAAAACTCCTAGAGGAAACATAGGCAAAACACTCTCTGACATAAATCACAGCAGGATCCTCTATGACCCACCTCCCATAGTAAAGGAAATAAAAGCAAAAATAAACAAATGGGACCTAATTAAATCTAAAAGCTTTTGCACAACGAAGGAAATTATAAGGAAAGTGAAAATACAGCCTTCAGAATGGGAGAAAATAATAGCAAATGAAGCAACTGAGAAAGAATTAATCTCAAAAATATACAAGCAGTTTATGCAGCTCAATTCCAGAAAAATAAATAAATTAATTAATTAAATAAAATAAAGGACCCACTCAAAAAATGGGCCAAAGTACTAAACAGACATTTCTCCAAAGAAGACATACAGATGGCTAACAAACACATGAAAAGATGCTCACCATCACTCATTATCAGAGAAATGCAAATTAATGCAAATTAAAACCACAATGAGGTACCATCTAACATTGGTCAGAATGGCTGCTATTAAAAAAAGTCTACAGACAATAAATGCTGGAGAGGATATGGAGAAAAGGGAACCCTCTTACACTGTTGGTGGGAATGCAAATTAGTACAGCCACTATGGAGAACAGTGTGGAGATTCCTTAAAAACCTGGAAATAGAACTGCCATATGACCCAGCAATCACACTCCTGGGCATACACGCCAAGGAAACCAGAATTGAAAGAGACATGTGTACCCTAAAGTTCATTGCAGCACTATTTACAATAGCCAGGATGTGGAAGCAACCAAGATGTCTATCAGCAGCTGAACGGTAAGAAAGCTGTGGTACTTATACACAATGGAATATTACTTGCCTATTAGAAAGAGTGCATTTGAATCAGTTCTAATGAGGTGGGTGAAACTGGAGTCTATTATACAGAGTAATGTAAGTCAGAAAGAAAAATATCAATACATTAACACCAATATATTAACACATATATATGGAGTTTAGAAAGATGGTAACAATGACCCTATGTGGGAGACATCAAAAGAGACACAGATGTAAAGAACAGACTTCTGTACTCTGTGGGAGGAGGCGAGGGTGGGATTATTTGAGAGAATAGCATTGAAACATGTATATTACCATATGTGAAATAGATTGCCAGTCCAGGCTGGATGCATGAGACAGGGCACTCAGGGCTGGTGCACTGGGATGACCCTGAAGGATGGGATGCAGAGGGAGGTGGAAAGGGGGGTTCAGGATGGTGGACGCAAGTACACCCATGGCTGATTCATGTGCATACATGGCAAAAACCACTACAATATTATAAAGTAATTAGTCTCCAATTAAAGTAAATAAATTAATTTTTTAAAATTTATTTATTTATTTATTTTAAAATAATACTTTCTACAATTTTGCAAAGCATTTACCATTTTGATTGTTTTTCCCAAAGTTCCCTCCATGTTTCTATGAGGACATAATCTCAACAGTCTAGTTCTTGTAATCATTATATTTTCAAAGGACAAGCACTTGCTTGGGTAACTCTCTTGGTAGATAATTTGCATATGGGGCTAATGCAAGCTGTGCTTCCAGGTGGCACTAATGGTGAAGAACCTGCCTGCCAGGGCAGGAAAGGTAAGAGATGCAGGTTTGATCACTGGGTCAGGAAGATCCCCTGGAGGAGAGCTTGGTAACCCACTCGAGTATTCTTGTCTGGAGAATCCTATGGGCAGAGGAGCCTAGAGGGTTACAGTCCATTGGGTTGCGAAGAGTTGAACACAACTGCACACATGCTAATACAGACTAATTCAGGGCCTCACATGTGTTGGCCACATTCAAGTAAAGTGACCAGTGGAAATGAGCTAGTGCTGGGACCTGAAGGATGGGAGAAGGTAGAAAACACAAGAAGCACTTTGAGTTGAATCTATAACTATTTTAATAATTGAAACTACAAACCTAAAGTATAACTTTACACCAATGCCATTAGTAAACCAGGTGCAAAGAGTTCTCCAAGAGTTGGTTTACAATCCCTTAGGTTTTCATAACATTCTACTACAAAAATAAAGGTCTAAGGAATTAATTTTGAAACGGACTTCAAATAATATTTTAATTTCAAGGTGATTTAAAAACAATCCTCACAATGATAATAATATTGTATGATTTTTCCCCCTCTTTCTTTCATTAACATGCCTGATATAACTTCATGTACAGATATTCTAACATGCTTTGTGGGGAAGGAGTTTTGCAAGTATAACTTTACAGACATTGAAAATAAATAAGTTAGGGAACAAGGACAAAGCTTTAAAGGGCATCCTCAGTCAATGTCATTTTCTTTTAAAGAGGGTTCCAAATTGTGACAACAGACATTTGAACATATTTTTTTCTTAAAGGTTTGTGGCTTCTAAGACATTTGTCTGAAGACTCAAAGCTATGAGTAATTGCTAATTATAAAATAAAAACATTAGCACTACACTACACTTAATAATGGTAAGTGTAAGTTACCATTGTAACTTGGTAAGTGTACTTACCAAATGGTAAGTCTACTAATGGTAGACTTACTAAATGGTAGACTGTTTGGATTTATTCTCTTAGAATATTTAATATTTAATTTATAAATTTATAAATTTATAAATTAAAATTTATAAATTCAACTTTGTAAAAGTTGAATTAAACAAATACGTTGAAGTGCTTACTTGTTCTTCGAGTCATGGTATTGAATAGGTTATTGTGCTTTTCTCATTTGCTTCCTGATGTTTCAGTAAATAAAGAATTCAAATCATTGATTTCCTTTCTAATTCCTGGCATTTTTGCAGGCACTATTTACAAGTTATTTGATGATACAGTAAATTCTTTTAAACATATTTTTGTTATATTCATCAAAGTAATTTTTTCAATGAACAAAGCTTGATTTTCACAAGTTAAATGGAAAAAAAAAAAAAATGAACTCAGAGATTAAAATTGAAAATACATTAGAGAAATGATATAAAGTATAAGTAGTACAGGAAACATAGGGATGATTGATACAAAGGAAAAAACAGATAAAATAGATACTTAAATTATTCACATAAATTTTATTATCATAAAACATGGTTTTGTAAATCTTTCATTAGAAAACATAGTGAAATTCAGTTTAAACCAACAACAAGTTATACGAAGTTTAATTACTTGAAATATTATTATTATTATTATAACTGTGTACATAAATGAACACTTGGTTACTAAAACACTAACCTTATAAATCTAGGACAGTGGAATACTTTTAACATTGATGATTGGCAAATTCTATATTCAGCTTACATTGTGAATTGATATTGCAGTTTTCATCATTAGCTTTCAGTGTTAGCAGAATAGTGTAAAAAACAGACTACAAAATATTGTATTTCCTCATTAAGTATATTGGAAGTATAAAATATTATCTGTGTTTTGCTACCAGTTTTTTAAGAAAGTTTTTTTTTTATTTGACCCCATTGCCTGTTGACTTACAATTAACACAGCAATAGAAAAACATATTTAAATGATTTGTATATTAGTCAATCTACAGTAGTTTTATTCATAAAATCATTTACAGAAGCAGAAGTCACTAACAATGTTATAAAGCTTCATAACAGACATTATTTCATGTATATTATTATCCAATACCATATCTTAAAGATTAATAGTCCACTTTATTCTACAGTATTTAAATATATTTAGATGCTATTTCAGTAGCCATGAAATTTAGGAGCTATGTACTTAGGATGTACTTGGATGTACTTAGGAGCTATGTACTTAGGCCAAGCACTATTGTTGCTGGATGCAGATGGCTACAGACCAGTATTTGATGCTGATTTCATTAAAACACTAAATGACCAGAGATGTATGAGTTTTATCTGAATTTTCCTTTTCTTTAATACTAGTCTATCTATTCATAAACTAAGAGTTTAATTTATTGAGACTTTATACTCATTTTAAATATCAGATACAGCTTATGGTTACACTCAGTTCTCATTACTAAGAATTTTTTTTTTTTTTTGCCTGTTTTTCATATGAACATGAGAGTATCTGTTTAGAAAAGATATTTCAACATTTTGCTTGGAATATACTATATTTGTAAATTAACTCAGGGAAAAGTAACATTGTTAAGCTATTGACTGTCTGATAGAAGAATGGATTGGATTTTCATTTGTGTGCTCTATTTCTGTGTCCTTTAGGAAACTTCTAGTTGGTGTCAGTTGGTAATTTTTCCATTTTTTCCATTTATCTTTCACAATATCTGTTTCTAGTGTAGACTTTTTTATACCTATATATTTCAGAGACTCTAATAGTCTATTTTATTATCTAAACCTTACAGTATATTTAACCTTCAAATCTTACTCATATAAATAATTCCTATTATATCTTTAATGTTAAGCTGAATCTGATTTACAAGTGTGTTATTCCTGAAAATCCTATATAATTTTGTTTGAGTGCTTTTTCCTCTATGGTGAGTTTTCTTTCTTTTCTACATAGAATTATCACTTCTATAAGGATAATTTTAAATTATAGTTTCTATGTCATGGGAGTATGGTAAATCTATATGTGTTATTTCTTTACTTACAAATTATCAGATGATTTGTTTTTTCATTCAGATCTCAGGGAGAGATATAAAAATTTCCTTCTCTTCTACTATATGTATGAGAATAATTGTTTCTCTGACCTTAACTAAGGTTTCAACATTTCAAGGCATCTAGTTATTGCAAAGGTCAAATTTTCAATGCTAAACTGCTATATAAATTCTTGTCCCTGTTTGTATAACAAAACATAGAATATTTGACATTAATTAGTAAAGCCAGTGGATAATAGATATTACACAATTATATATGTAATGATATAACAATTTATATAATTAATTCAATTACTTCATTAATTAGAAGTAATTCACATAGATACACCATTAGCAGCCTCTCATCGGCTCATATATTCACAGTTACAGCTACAACTTTCATACTTTTTTTAAAAATCTATTATCCTTGGGAAAACTCTAAGTCTTAGAATTATTTTCAGGAGTCCATAGATGTTTCTACACAAGGAAGTATTCTCAACTACCATATGCTTTCTTTCCTTCCAATTTTGCTCTCATTACTTTAGTGTACATCTGCCTTCAGTACCTTTTCCAGCCAATGAAGGCACAGGAGACACTTGCCACAACAAGTCATTACAACAAGCCCATACCTGGTGACGGGTGAACATGACTGGCAACCCCAGGCCTGGCCTCTTACTGGCACCAGCAGAATGGAGCCACTATTGTTGCTGGATGCAGATGGCTACGGACCATTTAAGGCAAAACTTCATCATGTTGCCCTTGTGTATGTGTGTGCACATATATGTGACTCTTCTTTGTGCAAAATAAATATTCATTTGTACCTGTCTTCCACAATGAGGTTGAAAATTCAAACATCCCAGTGCTACACAATTATTCTAGTCTCACAGACATGTTTAGTGTTATACTGTAGCTCCCCTACTGCCATTAAACTTGGGTTTAGAAGAGTCCATACAAGGGCTATGCTCCTCTCCAGTTATCAGATTTTACCTGTAGTTTTTCATCTCTATAACAATTTAGACATTATTATACTAAATTGGACATTTTCTGTATAGTGGAAAGTGTCTCTTTACTCTGGGTGTGTTGGTTTGGGCAGTTCACTGGACCATACCTGACTCTCAGAACTGAGCCTCTCTTAAGCTAGATCTGGTATACACACTGTTTCAGAGTACATGCATTCATTTTATAGTATAGTGTTAGTCTAGATATTTACATTTTTCATTTAAATTAAAATATATTTATTTTTTCTGCTGGTTATGCTTTATCATAAATTGGAATTTAGTTATTTAGTGGAAGAAAAGTATATTATATAAAAAAAAATGATTTCAATAGAAGTTAATTCTCAGGATACGCAGAAAGAATTTTTGTTTTTCCTATTCATGTCGCATTATAAAAATGGAATATCTTTGAATTATATATTTCCTCAAATTCATTTGGCATAAATTTAATAAAAAATGATAAAAAATGCCTATATGATACATTCAGTTTCCTATTGTATTAGCATCAATCAACTGTCAAATCTCTAGATTCATATTACATAACATAAATCAATTGTTAAATTTCTTTTAATCTGTTTAAACACATAGTATAAAAAGAACATTTTAATGATTTGCATGTTATATTTATAAAAGCCAACATATAGACACAGCCTAAATGTCCATTGATAGATGAATGGATAAAGAAAATGTAGTACATATATACAATGGAATATCTTTCAGTCACAAAAAAAGAGTGAGATAGTGATATTTACAGGAACATAGATT
Source organism: Odocoileus virginianus (assembly GCF_023699985.2). Classification (NCBI taxonomy): domain Eukaryota; kingdom Metazoa; phylum Chordata; class Mammalia; order Artiodactyla; family Cervidae; genus Odocoileus; species Odocoileus virginianus. The sequence continues at coordinate 53,396,623 of NC_069692.1, forward strand.
GACCTAGAGATTATCATACAAAGTGAAGCAAGTCAGAAAGAGAAAGACAAATGCTATATGATACATACTCAGTTCAGTTCAGTTGCTCAGTCATTTCTGACTATTTGCAGCCCCATGAACCACAGCACGCCAGGCCTCACTGTCCATCACCAACTCCCAGAGTCCACCCAACCCATTTCCATTGAGTCTGTGATACCATCCAACCATCTCATCCTCTGTCATCCCCTTCTCCTGCCCTCAATCTTTCCCAGCATCAGCGTCTTTTCCAATGAGTCAGCTCTTTGCATCAGGTGGCCAAAGTATTGGAGTTTCAGCTTCATAATCAGTCCTACCAAGGAACACCCAGTACTGATCTCCTTTAGGTTGGACTGGTTGGATCTCCTTTCAGTCCAAGGGACTCTCAAGAGGCTTCTCCAACACCACAGTTCAAAGGCATCAATTCTTTGGCACTCAGCTTTCTTTATAGTCCAACTCTCACATCTATACATGACTACTGGAAAAACCATAGCCTTGACTAGAGGGACTTTTGTTGACAAAGTAATATCTCTGCTTTTTAATATGCTGTCTAGGTTGGTCATAACTTTCCTTCCAAAGAGGAAGCATCTTTTAATTTCATGCCGCAATCAGCATCTGCAGTGATTTTCGAGCCCAGAAAAAAATAAAGTCAGCCGCTGTTTCCACTGTTTCCCCATCTATCTGCCATGAAGTGATGGGGCTGGATGCCATGATCTTAGTTTTCTGAATGTTGAGTTTTAAGCCAACTTTTTCAGTCTCCTCTTTCACTTTCATCAAGAGGCTTTTTTGTTCCTCTTCACTTTTTGCCATAAGGGTGGTGTCATCTGCATATCTGAGGTTATTGATATATCTCCCGGCAATCTTGATTCCAGTGTGTGCTTCTTCCAGCCCAGCGTTTCTCATGATGTACTCTGCATATAAATTAAATAAGAAAGAAAGAAAGTGAAGTCGCTCAGTCATGTCCAACTCTTTGCAACCCCATGGACTGTACCCTACCAGGCTCCTCAGTCTATGGAATTTTCCAAGCAAGAATACTGAAGTTGGTTGCCATTTCCTTCTCTAAGGGATCTTCCCAACCCCAGGATCAAACCCGGGTCTCCTGCACTACAGGCAGACGCTTTACCATCTGAGCCACCAGAGAAGCCCACCAGGGAAGTTAAATAAACAGAGTGACAATATACAGCCTTGATGTACTCCTTTTCCTATTTGGAACCAGCCGTTCCATGTCCAGTTCTAACTGTTGCTTCCTGACCTGCATACAGGTTTCTCAAGAGACAAGTCAGGTGGTCTGGTATTCCCATCTCTTTCAGAATTTTCCACAGTTTATTGTGATCCACACAGTCAAAGGCTTTGGCAGTCAATAAAGCCGAAATAGATGTTTTTCTGGAACTCTCTTGCTTTTTTGATGATCCAGCGAATATTGGCAATTTAATCTCTGTTTCCTCTGCCTTTTCTAAAACCAGCTTGAACATCTGGAAGTTCATGGTTCACGTATTACTGAAGTGCGTCAGCTGTGACAGATGGTGCAGAAGTGCGGCTGAGAGGACCTACCCCACGTCCAAGGTAAGGAGAAGCGGCTGCGCTTTGCTGGAGCAGCTGTGAAGAGCTACATCACATCCAAGGGAAGAGAAACCCAAGTAAGATGGTAGGCACTCAGAAAGGGCATCAGAGGGCAGACAGACAGAAACCACAGTCACAGACGACTAGCCAATCTGATCACACAAACCACAGGCTTGTCTAATTCAATGAAACCAAGCCATGCTGTGTCGGGCCACCCAAGACAGACGGGTCATAGTGACGGGGTCTAACAGAATGTGGTCCACTGGAGAAGGGAATGTCAAACCACTTCAATATTCTTGCCCTGAGAACTTCATGAACAGCATGAAAAGGTAAAAAATAGGACACTGACAGGTGAACTCCCCAGGTTGGTAGGTGCCCAGTATGCTACTGGTGATCAGTGGAGACATAAGTCCAGAAAGAATGAAGGGATGAAGCCAAAGCAAAAACCACACCCAGTTGTGGATTGGACGGTGATAGGAACAAGGTTTGATGCTATAAAGAGCAATATTGCATAGGAACCTGGAAAGTTAGGTCCATGAATCAAGGCAAATTGGAAGTGGTCAAACAGGAGATGGCAGGAGTGAACATCGACATTCTAGGAATCAGTAGATTAAGATGGACTGGAATGAGTAAATTTAACTCAGATGATATGTGTAGGTGAACTCTAAAATATAGCACAAATAAGCATATCTATTAAACAGAAACAGACGGACATAGAGAACACACCTGTGGTTGCTGAAGGGGAAGGTGGTGGGATAAGGCAGTACTGGGAGTTTGGGATTAGCAGATGCAAACTAGTATTTATAGGGTCAATAAACAAGGTCCTATAAACAAGAAAGTATATTTAAGATCCTGAGATAAACTATAATGAAAAAAAATATAAAGAATATATGTGTAAAACTGAGTCACTTTACTGTACAGTTAAATTAATACAGAATCATAAATTAAGTACACTTCAATATTTTTTTAAATAAGCAAATAATAATGTGCATGTTAGAAATATAAATTAATTAAATGCAAAATTATATTAATGTCTAACTGGTTATGTATTTCCTACTGTGTATGACATATATTTTTATATAAGATTTGATCTAAAAATAGAATTTAACTGATTTTGATCATATATATTAAAATAGTTCAAGAAGGAATGTATAAAGAATACAATTGCTTCTATAAAATATGAAATAACTGATTACACAAAACATAACTGTTCAAACTGTAATAACTTATACAACATTTCTATAATATAATATTAAGTTCAGAAATTCAGAAAAATTAATACAATTTCAATTTCATGATCCAAATTTTTTTTATATTCCCATTACTATGTTTGCTAAGGGAAAATTAAAATGGAAGTATTAAATTGCTGAATATTAAAGCAAAATATAAATGGGGAATAAGAGAATGAATTAATAATATTGGTTATTCTGAATAAGTACATATTATAGTGGAAAAGACAAATGGAATCTAAATAATTTTAATGTACAAATAGTTTATACCAACATGAATTATATTCCTGTGTCATTGATTTTCTTTAGCATCACAGTTCAAAAGCATCAGTTCTTTGGCATTCAGCCTTCTCTCACATGTGTTCCAACTCCCACATCCATAGGTAACTATTAGAAAAACCATAGCTTTGACTATATGGACCTTTGTTGGCAATGTCATGTCTCTGTTTTTTACTGTGTTGTCTAGGGTCCTCAGAGCTTTTCTTCCAGGGAGCAATCATCATTTAATTTCATGGCTTCAGTCACCATCCACAGTGATTTTTGAAGCCCAAGGAAATAAAGTCTGTCACAGTTTCATTGTTTCCTCATCTATTTACCATGAAGTGATGAGTCTGGTTGCCATGATTTTAGTTTTTTGAATGTTGAGTTTTAAGCCATGTTTTTCATTCTTCTCATTCACCTTCACCAAGAGGGTCTTTAGTTACCAGCTTGTGTTTCATTCAGCCCTATATTTTGTGTGATGCACTCTGCATATAAGTTAAATAAATGGGATGACTGTATACATCCTTGAAGTACTCTTTTCCCAGTTTTGAACCAGTGCCTTTTTCCATGTCCAGTTCAAATTGCTACTTCTTGACCAATATGCACGTTTCTCAGGAAGCAGGTATTCCCTCTCTTTAAGAGTTTTCCACAGTTTATTGTGATATCTTAAAGTCAATGGCTTTAAGATAATTAATGAAGCAGAAGTTTATGTTGTTCTGGAATTCCCTTGCTTTTTTTACAATCCAGAGGATGTTGGCAATTTGATCTCTGATTCCTCTTTCTTTTATAAATCTAGCTTATACATCTGGATGTTCTTGATTCATGTACTGTTGAAGCCTAGCTTGAAGGATTTTGCACATTACATTGTTAGCATGTAAGATGAGTGCAATTGTGCAGTAGTTTGCACATTCTGTGGCATTGCCCTTCTTTGGGATTGCAATGAAAACTGATTTTTTTCCAGTTCTGTGACCACTGCTGAGTTTTCCAAAATTGCTGGCATATTGAGTGCTGCACTTTCACAGCATCATCTTTCAAGACTTGAAAGAGCTCAGCTGGAATTTCATCAACTTCACTAGGTTCGTTCATAGTAATGATTCCTTAATGCCCACTTGTCTTGCTCCAAGTGAGTGACCACTCCATACTGGCTGTCCAGGTCATTAAGACCTTTTTCAGTACAGTTTTTGTGTGTATTCTTTCCACCTCTTTTTACTATTGTCTCCTATTAAGAGTCCTTTATAAGGTACACAGAAATGTCCCTTATTGTGCCCATCTTTGCATGAAGTGTTCCCTTAATATCTCTGATTTCCTTGAAGAGATCTCTAGTCCTTACCATTTTATTGTTTCCCTCTATTTCTTTGCATTGTTCACTTAAGAAGACTTTCTTAACTCTTCTTGCTAGTCTTTGGAACTTTGAATTCAGATGGGCATATCTTTTCTTTTCTCCTTTGCTTTTTCCTCTCTTCTTTTCTCAGCTATTTGTAAGCCCTCTTCAGACAACCATTTTGCCCTGTTGCATTTCTTTTTCTTGGGGACGGTTTTGATCATCACCTCCTGTTTAATGTTAGGAACCTCCATCCATAGTTCTTATGGCACTCTACCAGATCTAGTCCCTTGAATCTATTTGTCACTTCTGCTATATAATCATAAGTGATTTGATATAGGTCATACCTGATGGCCTAGTGTTTTCCCCTACTTTCTCCAATTTAAATCTGGATTTTGCAATAAGGAGTTCATGATCTGAGCTACAGTCAGCTTCAAGTCTTGTGTTTGCTGAATTTATAGTGTATCTCCATCTTTGACTACAAATAACATAATCAATCTGGTGATGTCCATGTGTAGAGTCATCTGTTGTGTTCTGTTGTTTGAAGTTTTTCGCTACTACTAGGGTGTTCTCATTGCAAAACTCTGTTAGCCATTGTCCTGCCTCATTTTGTACTCAAAGACCAAATTTGCTTTTTACTCTAGATATCTCTCGCCTATCAGTTTTCTCATTCCAGTCCTCTATGATGAAAAGGGCTTTTTTTTTCTTCTTTTTTCGTGTTCATTTTAAAAGGTAGTGTAGGTCTTCATGCTGCTGCTGCTGCTAAGTCGCTTCAGTCGTGTTCAGTCTGTGCGACTCCATAGACGGCAGCCCACCAGGCTCCCCCGTCCCTGGGAGTCTCCAGGCAAGAACACTGGAGTGGGTTGCCATTTCCTTCTCCAATGCATGAAAGTGAAAAGTGAAAGTGAAGTCTCTCAGTCGTGTCCAACTCTTCGCGACCCCATGGACTGCAGCCCACCAGGCTCCTTCGTCCATGGGATTTTCCAGGCAAGAGGACTGGAGTGGGGTGCCATTGCCTTTTCCAGTAGGTCTCCATAGCACAGCGCAAATTCTTCTTCTCTAGCACTAGTGTTTGGGGCATAGATTGGACTACTGTGATGCTGAACGTTTTGCCTTGGAAACTAACCCAAATTATTCTGTTGTTTTTGAGATTGTACTCAAGTACTGTGTTTCAGAGCTTTTTGTTGACTCTGAGGACTACTTCATTTCGTCTAAGGGGCTCTTGCTCACAGTAAAAGATATAATGGTCATCAAAATTAAATTTGACCATACCCTCCCATTTTAGTTCACTGATTCCTAAAATGTCAATGTTCACACTTGCCATATACTGTTTGACCACTTCCAATTTACCTTGACTCATGGACCTACATTCCATGTTCCTATGCAATATTGTTCTTTACAGCATCAAAATTTACTCTCACCACCATACACATCCAGTGGTGTTACTTAAATGCATAATATTTCATTTTATAATTACAACACTAAAATGTCTTTTTGTTTTGTTTTGTTTTTTTTTTTTTTTTTGCTTTTAGGAACAATTTGGGGCCATCTGTTGTTTGACAGGTGATGTTTTTACAACTATTTTTTTAATATAATAATCTATCAAAACTTGGTTTATTTCATCATAAGAATTGTTTAATAACTTAACTTATTCTCAAATAACTTGAGTCCTAAAAGTCAATTTATTTAATTTTTATGTAGTAGGAATGCAATAATGGCCCCTTCACACTTTTATCTCTAAGCTGAGTTGAGCCATGCACTTGGGGGAAATCCACCTTTTATTGGTAAGAACCTTAAATGATGGGCAGCCTGCATGGCCTCAATAACATTTAAGCTTTACAAACCCTGAAAAAGTACTGGAAAGCTCTCAAACACTTCTTTTGATTACTCTTGGGAGCACTGATGGGCATTAAGTTTACAACAAACAGAGAATAAAGAAAACCAAAAATCTAAGTTAAAAGGAATGGTGCTTACAATGAAGGCTTTGAGCATATGGTTCTAAAGAATTTTGGAGAAAGAAAAAGCATCTTTGGTAAACAAGTTTGGTTTATAGAAAGTAATAAACTGTAGCTGATATAAGAGAAAAATGGAGGAAAGATGCTAAGGACAGGTCTAAGAATGTGTATACTTAGGTAAGACAAAGAATTTGAAATACTGTCACAAATTCTAACTAAAATAAAGGGTTTGTTTGTTTGTTTTTGTTATAATTGCATTTTTTTGCATTTAAGATTTCTAAACTTTAAATGGCACCTTTGTCATTACTTTGCTGTGTTTGTTTTCACATACAAGCCAATAGTTTTTAAAAATACATGCAAATTTACTATCATTTTTTCCTATATATACATGCATATTTGTAAATCCAATTCTTAGTGCACCTTGACCATCACCTTCTAACAGAAGACTTTTTTCACTTATGTGTGGAATCTAAAAAAAGAAAAAAAAAATGATACAAACGAACTTATTTACAAAATGGAAATAGACTCACTGACATAGAAAACAAATCTATGGTTACCAAAGGAGTGATAATTTAGGAGTTTAGGATTAAAATATACACAGAGTTAAAAAAAAAATGCAAGGAAATTTTCCTACCTGATTCATTTTGGAGGTCATCAAAACTGATAGTAGGTAATCCGGTGTTCTTATAGTCATTGGAATTAGGATTTTAACAGCTGAGAATTCTTAAAGGATATTGTTAAGATCCAACACTGATATGTTTGCAAAAAAATGATCTCCAAAAAAGTTATCAATAAAATGATACTTTAAACTTCACCAATTGTGTGTTATGTGTTAGTTGTTCAGTCATATCCAACTCTTTGTGATCCCATGGGCTGTAGCCTGTCAGGTTCCTCTGTCCATGGGAGTCTCTAGGAAAGAATACTGGAGTGGGTTGCCATTCCCTGCTCCAGAGGATCTTCCTGACCCAGGGATCAAACCCAAGTCTCCCATATTGCAGGAAGATACTTTACTTTCTGAGCCACCCGGGAAGCCAATTAATTTATGCTATTTGTTTTTAACCATTTGCCTTCCAAATTTACCAAAATTCCTAAATATAGAATATATAAAATATGAAAATGTGTATTAGTTTAGCAAATGCTTCTTTTTGAATATTTGCTTTGCTGATATATAAATAGCTTTATATATTTAATATGGCCTAACAATTAAATTAACAATTAAATTATTTAGTATTAATTCTGCTTACAAGGATCAACTGGGAACTCAACAGTTATTTATTAAGAAGAAAAGGTTAGAAGCTGGTTTATCACTCAAAGTACATTTGTCTCAATGATAAAAAAAAAAAACACTGATATATTTCTCCTTTTAGCAGAGGTTATTATTCTTGTTCAGTCAGATAAAACACAGAATGACCAGTTAAAATTTAATTAATTTATTATTTTTATTTTTTCATTAAAAAAACCCATACTTATATTACTTTAGTTTTAAAAAAGTATTGATATATAGCTGCTTTACAATTTATGTTAGTTTCAGGTTACTCAAAGTAATCAGTTATACATAAACATATAGACATATTTTTAGATTATTTTCCCATGTAGGTCATTACAGTGTAATGAGTAGAGTTCCTTGTGCTATACAGTAGGTCCTTATTAGTTATCTCTTATATATATATATATATATATATACTAGTGTGTATATATCAATCCCAGTCTCCCAGTTTACCCTGTCCTTCCTCCCCTATAGCCATTAATTTGTTTTCTACATCTGTGAGTCTGTTTCTGGTTTGTGAATAAGTTCATTTGTACAATTATTTTCAATTCCACATATAAGCAGCATCATATGATATTTGTCTTTCTCTGTCCGACTTACTTCACTCAGTATGACAATCTCTAGGTCCATCCATGTTGCTGCGAATGGCATCATTTCATTCTTTTTGTAACTGAGTAATAGTTTGTTGTATATATTTACCACATTTCTTTTATTTATTTGTTGATGGATATTTATATTGCTTCCATGCCCTGTCTATTGTGAATAGTGCTGCAATGAACATTAAATACATGTATCTTTTCAAACTATGACTTTCTCCAGATATATATGCAAGAGTGGGATTGATGGGTCACAGGGTAGCTCTATTTTTAATATTTTAAGGAAACTCTATACTATTTTCTATAGTGGCTATAATAATTTACATTCCCACCAACAGTGTAGGTTTCTCTTTCTCAGTCTCCCTCCAGCATTTATTGCTTGTGTATTTTTGATGATAACCATTCTGGTTGGCTTGAGATGATATCTTCATTGCAGTTTTGATTTGCATTTCTTCAATAATTAGTGGTATTGAGCATATTTTCATGTGATTTTTTGTCCACCATGTGTATATCTTCTTCAGAGAAATATCTGTTTAGATCTTCCACCATTTTTATTTATTCATTTATTTATTTATTTATTTATTTTTATATTGAGCTGTGTGAGCTTTTTTTCATATTTTGGAGATTAATCCCTTGTCAGTTGCTTCATTTCCAAAGTTTTCATCCTTTCTGAAGGATTGTCTTTTCTTATTGTTTATGGTTTCATTTGGTCTGTAAAGCTTTTAAATTACCAGAAAACTACTAGAGCTTATCAATGAATTTGGTAAAGTTGCAGGATACAAAATTAATACATAGAAATCCCTTGCATTCTTGTAAAGTAAAATAAATTAATTAGTTATATTTTAAAAAAGGAAAAAAGAAAGAGAAATTAAGGAAACCATCCTATTTACTGTGGCATTAAAATAATAAAATACTTAGGAATAAACATACATAAAGAGGCAAAAATACTGTACTCAAAATACTATAAGACTCTGATGAGAGAAATCAAAGATGACACAAACAGATGAAGAGATAGACCATGTTCTTGAACTGAAAGAATCAATATGATCAAAATAACTATACTGTCCAAACAATCTACACATTCAGTGCACAATCCCTATCAAATTAACAATGGCATTTTTCACAGACTTATAATGAAACACTTTGCAATTTGTGTGGAAACATAACAGACACCAAACAACTAAAGCAATCTTGAGATACAAAAATGGAACTAGAGGAAACAGGGTCCCCAACTTCAGACTATATTGCAAAGCTGCAATAATCAAAATGACATTTTACTGGCACAAAAACAGAAATTTAGATCAGTAGAACAGAATAGAAAGTCCAGATATAAACCCAAGCACCTATGGCCACTCAATCTATGGCAAAGGAGGCAATAATACACAATGGAGAAAAGATAGTCTCTCTCATAAGTAGTGTGTTGGGAAAACTGGGTAGCTATATGTAAAACAGTAAAATTAGAACACTCCCTAACACTATACACATAAATAAACTCAAAATGGGTGAAAGATCTAAATGAAAGGCCAGATACCATAAAACTCTTAGAGGAAAACATAGGCAGACATTCTCTGACATAAATTGCAGCAAGATCCTTTTTGATCCACCTCCTGTTATTGTTCAGTAGCTAAATCATGTCTGACTCTTTGTGACCCCATGGACTGCAGCACAACAGGTTCCCTGTCCTTCCCATCTCCCAGAGTTCACATCTCTCAAACTCTGGGAGGATGCACATCTTACAGTAATTAAAATAAAAACAAAAACTAAAAAGATGGGTCCTAAGTTTTAATTGTAAAAACAAAAAGTACTTGTTTTTAGTGTATATATGTCCTAAAGAGTATGTGATTATATTTATACTGTATTTTGTTTTCTAAATCTGACAACCCTGTATTAATCAATTCCATCTTTGTTATGGAAGTGAAAGGGTTAGTAATTCAATCATGTCTGACTCTCTGTATCCCCATGAACTGTAGCCCATCAGACTTCTCTGTCCATGGAATTATTCCAGCAAGAATGCTGTAATGGTTCCCCATTTCCTCCTCCAGAGGGTCTACCTGACTCAGCAACCAAATCAGGATCTCCTGTGGCTCTGGCATTGGCAGGTGGATTCTTTACCTCTGAACCACGTGGGAAACCATCCATAAACACACACATTTAATAATATTACTTATTTCTTCAACATTTACTATTGTGATTGACAGATATTGCATATTTATATTTGATATTCTATTGAATGTGTAAGCCATAGAGGGTATAGCCATTTTCTATTACACATAGAAAATGTGTAATTTCTATTGTACTGCTACATTGAAATGAAACAACTGGATGGTTAAACTCTGATCTAAATAGGTCCACTGGTGCTGTTACCCATTTTGGAATCAAAATACATGTTATGCAGTGGTAACTCTTACATGTCAGGTTATTTTTTAATGCAAAATATGACCAACATTCAAGATTTTGTATAGAGAATATCCTGTATAAAATATTCTCATATGTTGAGAACTGTTCCACCTCTTGATGAGGAGAATATGAGCTCCCAGCCCTGCCCCTCTGTGCCAATCATATATCCTCATCTTGTGCTCCTAGAAGTACAGGAAGCTTTTCTAGAAGTTTCCATAAAGATCTATATGGGTTATCTTGTTTTCATACTAGAAAAGGCTGAGCATTATCTGATAGGATTCCTTATGAGTTAGCCATTTCCCCAAGTATATGTGTTGCACATACATAAAAGTATCTCTCTTGCTAACTTTGTGCATGCTCCTGAGAAAATCCTTATCCAGACTGGTTTATCTTTTCCCATTCCAACCTCAACTAAATAAAAATTTCTTCCTCAAAGCCTAAATTTCCAAGATGTCACTTTTCTGCTTTTTCTAAGCATACCTTTTTCATAACATTTGCTTAAATATAGTCTGTTGATTTGTCATTTTGCTGACTCCCCAAACTAATGAACACTATGATGGCAAGAATATCAACATTATTTGAAACAATATTTGACACATACTAGGTTTTCAATAAATAGTTGGTAATTAATGATAATTTCATGTTTACAGCAGAAGGATGGATGCATCCCAAAGAACTTTTAAAATTATACACAAAATTTTCTAGTGAAAGTTTCACTTAAGAAAAAACAAAACGAAACTGTAAATCGGTATCCTAGAGAGCAATGTAGTAATTTAGAGAATGTAAAAACTCATATTTGGAACAGTCCTTAGCCTTATTAATTTAATACTAGTTCTTAATTAAAAGTAATCAGTTTCCAAAAGCATAGAGTTTTTTTTTTCTCTCTTTGTAATATATCAAAAGCATCATCCTTTCCAAAAGCATGGAGGTGTTTTTTGTTTGTTTGTTTGTTTTTTCTCTTTGTAATATATCGACTTCTATACCTGTAATCTTCTTTAATTTTTTAATTAATTTAACAGTTTAATGGGAGTTTAAATAATTATGTTAATTAAAATTTAGTTCAACAGGAGAAAAGTAGAGTACAGTAGCCCAAAATATCCAAGAGGTTCATATTATGCAAGTGTTTATTAACAAAGAACCCACAGTTGCGAGATCACAAAGTGAAATCAAGGTCACCACAACACAAAACATTCAGTAAGAAGCTGAAAACTTATAAATACGTCCCCACTAAAATCCCCTCTTCTCTTAACCCTCACCTCCATAATTAAGCAATCTCATCTCAGTGGCGAAAGTAACCTAATACCGATGTTGTTCTCCAGCAATTATTGGTTTTAACTGTGGTGCATTAAATTACCTTTGTCATCCCTGCTCAACAAGTTATGTAGTTTGCATAGCTTCTTGGTCAATTTAATTATGAAAAATCTAGTCCTGTACAGTTGGGTTGAAATCGCTTATTCTGTGTTTCCATGCCTCCCCCTGGCATCAGCTGTTTGGAGACTTCTCTGGGGAAATGAGAGAAAGATGAGATAAATCTTGAGTCTCTTGCTAACTGCAGTAGTGATAGAATCTCATACTTGATATTACTCTATTTTTCTTGGATCCACTTATGAATAACGTCATCTACCAAAATGTTTCCCTACTTAGAAGGCCTAGCACTGTTTTCTAGGGGGCTGGTGTTCAGTTCTTCCCTATCCCTGTTTAGAGCCTTCTCAGAAAAACTCAATTGTGTCCCTTTAATCCCAGACATGGCTCATTACCTCAACCCCTCTTCTAGAAGGAGTAATCCCACATGTGAAAAATATGTGGGCCTTTCTCTTGTTCCTGTCTTATTAGACAATCACTGTGGCCCCTGACCTGGGCACAGGGGAATATTCAGGTAGTCTTCTGTACGTTTCAAGTGTTTGAAAGCACAGGGTTGCCTAGCCCCTTTTCAAGGCACACTACTAAAGTGCCTTCTTTTTTCATTGACTGTTAACCACTCTCAAAAGTCTTCTCACTTCAAGAAACTCTACTCAAGAGGACAATACACTTCTTCATGTTTAGGTTCTCAACTTCAAAGAACTTGTCAATTTCTTCAAAAACTTTGTTATGAGGGTTGGCTTCATTTGAATGGCAGCACCAAGGCAGAATGGCAGAATATATACTTAATGACAATCTAAGAGGGTAATAAAACATCCTTCATTCCAATAGGCATTTTACCTGTGAGTTTCTTGAATCTCTCTATCCCAACTTTGATAAAAAGGTTTTTTTTTTCACCTCAAACATCAGAGTTCCAAAAACATTGTTTCATCCATTTTGTTGAGTCCTAGTCTTTTCTTATAGCCAAGACAGAAAGATAAGAACTGAAGATATTAGAATATGCAGTCCTATTGAGTGATAAGCTTAAAAAATCCATTTAATCTTCACATTGTCTGCTTCCTATAAAAGATACGAAGCTATTATTTCTTTGTACCCTGTGAGTGTGACCTCATTTTCATATCCACAGTATTCCCTCCCAAGAATCAGTCATGTATCTATTTCTGTCTATCTTCTCAAATTTTGAATCTCTAGCTTATTTACAGACATAATTATCTAGCATGCAATACATATCAGTGTCAGGGTCAAATAGAGTTACAAAGTTTTACAAGTGGTGTCAGAAAATTGATCAAAATCCTGTGTAAATCTGTTGACATATTTGAAAAGGAAAACTATAAAAAATAGTGTTAATTTTATACTTGTTTATAAAAAATATACAAAAAGTTAATAATAGTTAAACATTCCATTCTGTATTCTAAGAATTGTTGTATAAATGGTATAATTAACCAATTTTTTAACTCATTTGCAAGGTAATACAAATAGTTCATTTCCTAAAATATCCTAATCATGCAAAGATCACTTGAGCACTTGGTTTCAGTGAATCGATCAGTAGATCACCAAGGTTATTTATATTGTTCTACTTATTATAATATAATCACTAGCTACCTTCTTAAAATATAACTGGGGAATAGAGGTTTTTCCATAAAAACATAGTTGAACATTTTGAAAACCTCACTTATAGTAGAGAAAATAAAATTTATGACTGGTTAATGAAAGTGCTGATTAGAAAGTTATGAGTGATAAGAGAAAAACACTGAAGAGAATATTTCATGTGAGGATGGGCATAATAAAAGAGATAAATGGTAAGGACCTAACAGAAGCATAAGAGATTAGGAAGAGGTGGCAAGAACACACAGAAGACCTATACAAGAAAGATCTTAATGACGCAGATAACCACGATGGTGTAATCACTCACATTAAGTCAGACATCCTGGAGTATGAATTCAAGTGGGCCTTTGGAAGCATTACTACAAGCAAAGCTAGCGGAAGTGATGGAAATCCAGCTGAACTATTTCAAATTCTAAAAGATGATGCTGTTAAAATGCTGCACTGAATATGTCAGCAAGTTTGGAAAATTCAGCAGTGGCCACAATCCCAAAGAAGGGCAATGCTGAAGAATGTTAAAACTACCATACAATTGTCCTCATTTCATAGGCTAATAAGATTTTGGTCAAAATCTTCCAAGCTAGGCTTCAGCAGTAGGTGAACCAAAAATCTCCAGACTTTAAAACTGGATTTAGTAAAGGCAGAGGAACCAGAGATCAAATTGCCAACATTCGTTGGATCATAGGGAAAGCAAGGGAATGCCAGGGAAAAAAATCTGCTTCATTGACTATGCAAAAGCCTTTGATTGTGTGTATGACAACAAACTGTGGAGAATTCTGAAAGAGATAGAAGAACCGGACCACCTTACGTGTCTCCTGAGAAACCTGTGTGTGGGTCAAGAATAATACTTTTATGAAATAGTTAATAGCATAAAAGTACTCAGCTATACCATAAAAAGGGAAAAATTTGTTGTTAAATAACACTCAAGTGTTAAAATCATAAGATGAGGAAGAGGTTCTTTGGTTCTTCTAATAATTATTTATAAATGGGCCAGTTCCCTTCAGGCTCAATGCTTAGATATGAACAAAACTTAATTGTACATGGTATTATTCAATGAAACATCTTAGATTTTATAAGTTCATAATGGACTGCTAATGACACAGGAATTGCTATTATATCATCTAATGCAGATTTCTCAGTCTTGGTACCATTGCCATTTAGGGCCAGATGATTACATGTTTTAAAGTTACATCTAGTCAAACTACGTTTTTGTTTTTGTTTTTGTTTTTTTCCAGTAGTCATGTATGGATGTGAGATTTGGACTATAAAGAAAGCTGAGTGTCAAAGAATTGATGCTTTTGAACTGTTGGTGTTGGAGAAGACTCTTGACAGTCCCTTGGGCTGCAAAGAGTCACAACCAGTCAATCCTAAAGGAAATCAATCCAGAATATTCATTGGAAGGACTGATGCTGAAGCTGAAACTCCAATACTTTGGCCACCTGATGCATAGAACTGACTTTTTGTAAAAGCCCTTGATGCTGGCAAAGATTGAAGGTGGGAAGAGAAGGGGATAACAGAGGATAAGATGGTTGGATGGCATCACTGATTCGATGGACATGAGTTTGAGCAAGACCCGGGAGTTGGTGATGGACAGGGAAGCTGGGTGTGCTGCAGTCCATGGAGTCATAGAGTCGGACATGACTGAACAACTGAACTGAACTGAACTGGTTACATGTTGGAGGGGGATATCTTAGTGCATCATGGGATATTCAGCAGCTCCCTGACTTCCATCTACTACAAACTAGTAGCAACTTTCTCTCCCCGTTGTGACAACAAAAATGCCCTCAATCTGTAGCAAATAGCCCCTGGAGGGAAAGATCAATCCAAGTTGAAATCCAGTGACCTGATACACTTAAGAAGGCTCAAGTTACAGAGGCAAAGAAATTGGTTTTCCAGAGCACAACTATCTGAATAGGCAATGGAAAATACAAGCCAGCAATGATGCATTTTAGAAATAACATAATTTTTGAGTTTCAGAACCAAGGACATGCATGCTTGTTTTTTATGCATGTACTCGTAACCCTTCTTAGTAATGTAAGCAGTTATTATAAACTTAGAAAATAAGAAATCATGGATGCACTATATTTTATTTGCATCTGGTCATTCAGAAGACATGTTCTTTCTTAAGCTAGAATGAATATATCTACAAAAATATGGGCCTTGATGGACAGCAAAGATTTGTGGATTTAATATTACCCCTTCCCTATCTCTGGCATGAGTCATTCTGCCAGTGCACAATTGTCCTTATTAACTACACATTATTTCCCTTACATAAAAACAATCATTGTTATAATTTAAATCACAAGTAAAAAAAAAAAAATGATACCTTTGCCTGACTTATGTTTTTCTGGGCATGCTGAATAAATATTTGGATTTTTATATGACTGCTTGGCAGTCTATATTCCTGTAAAAAAATTTAATTTATGGTTTTTCCTATTTTGCTGAGAAGAATTGTGTCATGGGAGCAATATTTCAATAGTGTGTTTGTAATAATATCTGATTATATTAAATACAATTTTGAATGCCTGTAATTCCACACATAGTGAATCTCAAAGGAGACAGTGAGGATGATGTAAATTTATAAACATATAAAACATTAAGATGAAGACATGTCTCATTACACAACTTATCAAATTCAGTAACTCTTAACACTGGCAGCATATTAGAACCACCTGGGAGACTTAACAAGTACTGAGATTGAGATCTTTCTGTGAACTAATTAGATCAGAGTCTCTGAAGAACTGGTTTGGACATCTCAATGGCAGCCCATCAATAACCTCAGATATGCAGATGACACCACCCTTATGGCAGAAAGTAAAGAGGAACTAAAGAGCCTCTTGATGAAAGTAAAAGAGGACAGTGAAGAAGTCGGCTTAAAGCTTAACATTCAGAAAACTAAGATCATGGCATCTGGTCCCATCACTTCATGGGAAATAGATGGGAAGCCAGTGGAAACTGTTTCAGACTTTAATTCTTTGGGCTCCAAAATCACTGCAGATGGTGACTGCAGTAATGAAATTAAAGGACACTTGCTCCTTGGAAGGAAAGTTATGACCAACCTAGATAGCATATTAAAAAGCAGAGACATTACTTTGCCAACAAAGGTCTGTCTGGTCAAGGCTATGGTTTTTCCAGTGGTCATGAATGGATGTGAGACCTGGACTGTGAGGAAAACTGAGTGCCGAAAAATTGATGCTTTTGAACGTGGTTTTGGAGAAGACTCTTGAGAGTCCCTTGGACTTCAAGGAAATCTAACCAGTCCATCCTAAAGGAGATCAGTCCTGGGTGTTCATTGGAAGGACTGATGTTGAAGTTGGACCTCCAATACTTTGGTCACCTGATGCGAAGAGCTGACTCATTGGAAAAGACCCTGATGCTGGGACGGATTGGGGCCAGGAGAAGGGGACGACAGAGAATGAGATGGTTGGATGGCATCACCAACTCGATGGACATGGGTTTGAGTAAACTGTGAGAGTTGGTGATGGACAGGGAGGCCTGGCATGCTGCGATTCATGGGGTCACAGAGTCAGACACGACTGAGCAACTGAACTGACTGACTGACTGACTGATGGCAACCCATTCCAGTACTCTTGCCTAGAAAATCCCATGGACGGAGGAGCTTGGTGCAGGCTACTGTCCATGGGGTCGCAAAGAGTTGGGCATGACTGAGCGACTTCTCTTTCATGAGCGATTTTCATGGCAATAAGTTTTAGGCACTAATTATCCTCATTCTTACAGTCAGTTCAGGAATCCTCTGCATCTTGCATTGTTACATAGGTCAAAACTACTATACGTTAATATTGATTTTTACTCATTCATTTTCATTATAGTGTGAATTTTTCCAGAGATTAAATCACTAATATCACAAGAAATTGGACACAGAAGCATGTTAAAAAACAAAGAAAAAAAGAAACAAAAAAGAAAAAAACAACTACCAAACCATCCCTAGGTTTATAAAAATGAAAAAATAATGACTCTCACTAATTTTTTAGCATTAAAAAATATTGTTTTAATAAATACATATCATTTATGTAATATATAATGAAGTTATTGCTTTTAATTACAAATGAACTAGTTTGTCAGTATGATAACATTTCTTAGTTTTAATTTCCATTTTGATAACTATTGATGGGTATAATTACATTAAATTAAAAGCTGTTTGGGGTCCCCAATAACTAAAGGTAGAAGAATTCAGGGAATAAAATACTTGGAAACCATAAGCTAGGGCAGTATGTCCAAGTCTAATCAAAGCATCACAAACTGTGAACTATTATTAACTCCACATTTCCTCTCAATCTTTGTGATTTTTGCGCATTTACTTTACACATAGAGCTAATATATTTCCTCCTTTCACTCTGATGATTGGTGAAATTCCTTCCTTTGATGCTACTGTTGTTCATCAAATGGTGACTATCCTTCCTATGTAAAAATAACAGCCTTTTAAGAAAGTGACCTACTGTAGCATGACAATTTGGTAAAATAGAATAGTTCTTTATCAGTTCAGTTCAGTCGCTCAGTCATGTCCGACTCTTTGCGACCCCATGAATCGCAGCTTGCCAGGCCTCCCTGTCCATTACCAACTCCTGGAGTTGACTCAAACTCATGCCCATTGAGTCAGTGATGCCATCCAGCCATCTCATCCTCTGTTGTCCCTTTCTCCTCCTGCCCCCACTCCCTCCCATCATCAGGGTCTTTTCCAATGAGTCAACTCATTGCATGAGGTGGCAAAAGTATTGGAGTTTCAGCTTCAGCATCAGTCCTTCCAATGAACACCCAGGACTGATCTCCTTCAGGATGGACTGGTTAGATCTCCTTGAAGTCCAAGGGACTCTCAAGAGTCTTCTCCAAAACCACAGTTCAAAAGCATCAATTTTTCAGTGCTCAGTTTTCTTCACAGTCCAACTCTCACATCCATATATGACCACTGGAAAAACCATAGCCTTGACCAGATGGACCTTTGTTGGCAAAGTAATGTCTCTGCTTTTTAATATGCTATCTAGGTTGGTCATAACTTTCCTTCCAAGGAGTAAGTGTCTTTTAATTTCATTGCTGCAGTCATCATCTGCAGTGATTTTGGAGCCCCAAAAAATAAAGTCTGAAACAGTTTCCACAGGTTCCCCATCTATTTCCCATGAAGTGATGGGACCAGATGCCATGATCTTAGTTTTCTGAATGTTGAGCTTTAAGCCAGCTTTTTCACTCTCCTCTTTCACTTTCATCAAGAGGTTTTTTTAGTTCATCTTCACTTTCTATATAGTTCTTTATACTTTTATCTAAATAGACTATGGATAAATGTAATAAACTTGTGTGTGTGCCCAGTCAGAGTCATCTCTGACTCTTTGGGACCCCAAGCCTGCCAGACTCCTCTGTCCATGGGATTTTTCAAGGAATGTTTTACTGGAGCGGGTTGTCATTTCCTCCTTCAGGGGATCTTTCCAACCCAGGGATTGAACCCACATCTCCTGCATTTCCTGCATTGGTAAGCAGATTCTTTACCACTGAGTCATTTGGGAAGTCCATAATAAACCTGCTTTTGTATAATTTACATATACTATAACATAAATATTAAAAGTTCCTAAAATTGATAAAAATGACGTGAAATTTTGCACAATTTTTGTGCCATAGATATGGAACCCAAGTCCAATTAAGAATGAAAACAGGAATTAGTCTTTTATCTTAGAATTTATAATTTGAGTTTATAATTTATCGATTTAACGCCACACATTTTGAACACTAGTCCTCTCATTTGGTATAGCCAGTCTGATGTTTTCTTGAGTATTATTGTACTGAATGTTAATTGAAATAATATTGTAATTGAAAAAATGTTATAGAACACAGAAAATATTTTTGTGAAAGCAAACAGTCTGAAAGTAATTATAGCTATCCACTTGAATTATACATTTTATTCAATCATATCAGTTCAGCTCTGAGTTAATATTTAATTGAATACTATTCATTATGGGCCTTTAATAGTTCTTTTTTTCTTTGTTCTATTTAGTTCTTCTTTAGCCATCTACTTAACTGCTTTTGGTTCACTTTCGAAATAATGCTGTTTTAACTATGAATGTTACGGAAACAGATTATTTGCCACCATTTGCAATTTCAGGAGCATGTTTGCTGCTCCTTTCTAGAATTGTATGTCTTCTTGCGGCGTTAGGATACATTTTTAATTTCTAAATGTGATTGTTCTATACTGTTTTATAATACTGTGTAGTATAAATTTAATTCAAAGACAACTGGATTCTGAGTTTTAAAATTCTAATATAATAACTGCACAGCTGGGAGCAAAACCAAGTATTGAGGCACTGACATAATAGGAAACTGAATTGGGTATCATGGTTAAACTCAGTCCCACCGGAATAAGTAGTGAAGAAATCCCATTCACATCACAAGGTCTTGGAACAATACAAATAATGTATAATGAGGTTGGTGCCTAACATTGAAATAAAAAGCATTCAATAAATTTATATTGGACAACCTATGTGTTTTCTGCTGTACACTAAACATTGCTGCTGCTGCTAAGTCACTTCAAAGGACTCTTAAATAAATAAAATGCTCTTTTTAAACTTAACTTACTTTCTGTGTTATTACATGTTATCTAATCCTAGAAATACAATTATAGTTCTTCCTAGTATTCAAGGAATTTTAAAATCTTGAATAAGGCAGTGACTTTAATGTTTTATCTGATGTAGATATTGTAGCTCATACAAAAGGAGAATCAATGTGTTTGCTTCTCTCTTGATCCTTACTTTTGCTGAGAAAAATAATCATCATCAACTGATATTTGCCAACAAATGGTATGTCCAAACATTTTTGCTTATTTTTAACAATTTTTAAAGGAGGTCAAAAAGTCAAGAAACTGCACAACTGTTAGATCATTTCTAAACTTATACTAGTTATTTTAATTAAAGAGGTTGTGGAATAATGGGAAAAGGGAAAAACTACTATCTAGTTACCTTGCAGGTTTTTAACAGGCAGCAAGAGAACTAGCAAAGAGGGTTGCTTAAGAACTGAGGAGGACATAATTTTTTGTCCTAGTTTTGCATAATTTGAGTTTTCTGGGCAGGAGTGGAACTCTACAACAAACTTCTTTAGTACATAGAGAGAAGGAAAGTTCTAAAAGATGGATATTGATATGAGAAAAAAGAATAAATGTAGGACAGACAGAAATTTCAGAGATGCCCTTTATAAGGCAACAGAATTCCTCATAACTTATCCCATGTTTCCTATTCCCTTTCATTGATATTAATACATCACATACTTCCATGCTTCATTTATAAATTAAAATGAAGTCTACCTATCATATTCTCCTATCGCTCATCTCCTTTCTCTGTTCTCTTTCTTCTTCCTGAACCCTTCATATCCATAACTCAGAACTCTACCTTATATGTCAAAGTTCAGTTCGAGTCACTATTTCCTCTATGAAACCTCCCTCAAATCTCCAACTGAGTTTCCCATCCCCCTGAGTTTCCTAATCTGAGTCAGAATTGATGCTGTGCCCCTAATTGGTTTTTAGTGCGTATGTTTCTCCCACTCTACCTCCTCCATTTTATATGTTAGGAATTGTGATTTTTCATTTAATCTCAAGTGTCTTTCAGAGTCTGGAGTGGTAGTAAACAAATGAATGAGTTATAGCAATAATCATGTGAAAATCCCTAAATAGAAACATCTTATGGCTCTTCATGATGGGCAAGGATCACTGGTGAAACGAAGAAGAAATCTGTGGGGCTCCTGAGCATGAGGACCTTTCTGTGTCCCCTGTTTATTGACCTTCCCTTAGTTCTAAAGGCTAGGGTTAAACAAGTGCTAGTCAGGGAAGAGAGAGGATGAAGAGATAAGGGAGGATCAATCAAAAGATAATTTGACTTGCAGACTTGGACCAGGGTCCTGGTTCCACCTAAGTGGTATGCAAAACAGTATCTTTGAGCTCTTCTGAAGAACTAAAGCCCCCAACAACTGGAAGATGCTAACTACTTGATGAAGCATTCTTCAGAGAGAAGGTCGCAGTTTGGTAACCTTGAGATACACAAAAGCTCATTAAGAAATTATCTAAGGCCGGATTAAAGGAATGCAGACCCTGCACACACCCAGATCTTTACCAGCAACTCTGTCCTTGAACTGTTGCTATAAAACTCCTCACCAAATCTACTCCCTTCCCCCAGATTAGGGCACACAGTTTTGAGGGTATTGGCCCTCTGTATTCCCCTTTGCCAGATGAAGCAATAAAGTTATTGTTTTCTACTTCACCCAAAACTCTATCTCTGAGATTCAATTCAGCACCAGTGCACAGAGGTCAAGTTTTGACATCACTGGGAAAGAAGACGGCAGGGGTTAAATGGAGATAAACAGTGGCCATGCATGCAAGATGGGGTGACTTGTGGATCTAACACAGTGGATGATTGAATCAGAACTCAGGAAATAGAAAGTAGATAGACTGTCTATTGTGGTGGTGGATTTGATCAACATTCTGTTCAAGAAGTGGGGAGGTTGAGGAAACACATTTTCCTTAGGGAGGCTTGCAAAAGACAGAATTTTCAAAACTGATTTTTACCAGTGTGACTGAACATTATGTAAAAAGATGCATCTGGTCAAAAAAGTTGGGAAACTGATGTGTAAACAAAGTTAAGAAAGCCTTTCACTGTGGATTTTGTCCCAGCTATTCTATGCATTGTGAATCTCTAAAACGGTGTGATGGCAGGCACAATTTTTCAGGTATTTTGAGTACAGAATCTGCCCCAAACCTACTAACATTACACAATTGAGATTATATGAGTGTTGAGTGTGCATGATAAGTCACTTCTGTTATGTCCAACTCTTTGTGACCCTATGGACTGTAGACCACCAGGCTCCTCTGTCCACAGGATTTTCCAGGCAAGAATACTGGAGTGGGTTGCCATTCACTTCTCCAGGGGATCTTCTTGACCCAGTGATTGAAACCTGCATCTCTTGTGTCTCCTACATTGGCAGATGTGTTCTTTACTACTAGTGCAAACTGGGAAACCCCCTTCAGTACTACTGTGGCTGAATAACAGCAGGTTAGAGTCAAATGAATCTGCAATCCAAACTTAAAACTGTTATTTCAAATCAATGTGTCAAGTGAGTGCATTCTTTCCCTCCGTTTGCTCTCCTCACAGCAAAGCTTTGAAACAAGGAGCCAGAGCTACAGCTCACTTACAGCTCAAAATTTTATTAAGCAGACAGCAGATAATACACTCCAAGAGATGAGGGCAGTGCAACCTTGGAAGAGTCCTACCAACTCATCTTGGCTTCCCCTTTTCATAATTTTTCTCTCCTCCCCTGGAGCCTACATTATGCAAACTAGGGCTTGTACTCACCATCAGCCAGGAAGGGGACATGTGCATTTTTTTATCCCACTGGAGGTTCCCACTCTGGTCCTTAATTTTTTACTTTGTTCTCTTTTTTAACGACCTTTTTGGACCCTTTTCTCTATTCTACCTACCTAAAAATGTAACCTTAAATTCTCTGTGTTCATCCAAAATATGGGCACAAAATATGTATATTTCATAATGCAATGATATTTAAGGAGGAAGAATATTTTATTCTTGGTAATACATAGTTAAAGGACTATATGCTATAAGAAATGAACTTTCTACCCGAGAGAGGAGGGGGTCAACTAATACAAGCTGTGGGCAAGAAATAGGACTATCTCTCAAGAGAAGGCTTCACAACTTCTAAATCGCTACTCTCTATTATCTACTATGAATTCTCAGTAGCCTCCAGTATAACCATATCTTTCTGATAACAAGCCTTTAGTAGACCTTTCCCCATATCACCTAAGTCTATGGGTCCCTTATCACATGCCTCACACTTACTCCCCATAATTTAATATTCATAACTTCATTATTTGCCCCAGGAATAAATTTTCTTATTATTGTCTTTCTCTTCATATACTTAAGCTATCAAAACTGCAGCCTAAAATATTGGTAAACACGTAGATAAAAATAGCACGTAACTTTTAAAAAAAATCACTTTTCTTAGAGACAAAGGAGGAATTGACCTTCAAATCCTTCCAAAACAATGACAATATATATTGATGATTTTGTCGGTTGAGTGTGTAATTTCCTTGGTTCTGTCTCACTGCAGCAAATATTTGAAATGGTGGAGCAGTGTTACAAATCAGTTACAATTCAAAGTTTTATTAGGCAAGGAAAGGATAGTACATTCTTGAGGTAGGAGGGCAGGCCAACCCCAAAGGAGAGAGGCTCAGTCTTGGCTCATCTTTTTTAAATGTTTTGTTTCCTCCCCCTGAGCCTACACTATGTAAATTTGGCTAGCCAGTAGAACAGTTTGTTTCACCTGATGTTCTTACTCCAGTCCTCAAATTTTCTTTTGTTCCATTTTCATGGGTTTTTTCCTTTCTTTGTCTTTTAGTCACTGTCATTTTGGACTCCTTTTTCCTATTCTAACTGCCTGACATTCCTCACTAAAGAGATGGGATGCCCAATTCTTTGGGAATAGGGGCGTTGAGGTCTCTCTGGCTACTTCCTGCTGAGCTGAGATGGAGAGGGACATTGGGCTTCCACCTCTTGCTAGTCTCAAGCCTCAGAGTCCTTATAGTGGTATCCATCTAAGGGTGAGTGAGATTTTACATGGTTTGGTGTAGTTTTATATAACCCTGTTGAACTAGTGTTGCACGTTGTATCTTGTTGACATGGGCAGAGACAAAATGGGTTAGACAATTGATAATACATTGAGCAATAATAAGCAGCATCAATATGATGATAACAGGGATTAGCTGGGGCTTTAGCAAACTCCAAATCCCCCCTCATCAGGAGAACGCTCCCCCAAAGAGAGACTGTAGCCACTCCAAGAACTCTTCAGTTCATTCTTTGAGGTCCTGTAGGATTTGCATGTTTTTCTTGAGGACTGTGAGACCTTCTTTAACTTAGCTGGAGGTATTTACCCAGAAACAACATGTCTCATTCAAGATGGCTGAAGTCCCTCCTTGTTCAGGGATCAGGAGATCTATCTCCTGTCTATTTTGGGGTACAACCTCTGCCAAGTTGTGTTGGCTCTTTTTAGAGCTATCCTGAAAACCCTATCCCCCAAAATCTTAATTTTGGGGGTATTCACTAGAATGGCACTGATTTGTGGCCAGGAATAGGTATCTGAGATCTCCCAGGGGCTCAAAGGTGTATTGAGTGTCCTTTTTTGTTTTCTTCCATGACTTGACTTCTGAGTAGTGAGTCCAAGAGTAGTGTCCTGGTACCTTGACTGCTGTGAGGATAGAAAGTATTAGAGGGTAGAGGCCCTTCCATGTGGACTGGAGTTGAGCCTCTGGGGACCCATCTTTCCAGATTTGAATTAGGACTTGAGTCCATGAAGGATATAGTGGTGGCTCTTTAGAATCTTTTGGGTCCTGGTTCACACTGACAAGTGTATATCTTGTTGGAATTGCCCAATGACCATGGTATAAGACCAGAGGATTTGAGCCACTGCATCTAGGAAGAGGTCCTTGACATAAACAAAAGGTTTCCCATATAGTGTCTCATAAGGACTAAGACCAGCCTGTTCTTTAGGGCCAATATGGAGGAGAGCTACTGGAAAAGCCTTCTTCCATCCAAGGGAGGTTTCCTGGGTTATCTTTTTATCACTTATTTTAAGAATTGGTTGGCTATTTCTACTTTTCCTGAAGACTGAGGACTCCAGGCATAATAGAGGTAAGTGTAATGACCAATGCTTTAGAAACCTTGGGTACCCAATGCTCGGGTAACCTTAGAAGAAAATGATGACACATTGTCACTTTGTAATGACGTGGACAGACCAAATCATGGAATGATTTAATGGAACAGTTTTTTGTTGTTTTTGTTTATTTGTTTGTTTTTTGTTGCCACCTCCTCAGCCTTCTCAGTCTGGGTGGGAAACCTTTCAATCCATCCTGTGAATGTATCTATCATGATTGGTAGATATTTATACCTTTGAGAAACTGGCATCTGGGTTAAGTCAATCTGCCAACCCTCTCCTGGGTAGGTCCCACAGTGTTGGATGTGCTGGGCCAGTTGGGGTCTTTGAGCTCCTTGGGGATTGTTTAATTGGCAAGTGGGACAAGAGAGACCACTTGCCTTATAGTTGTTTAGAGGCCTGTTCCTCTGAATTACTTCCTAGTAATTTTTGGAGGGCCTTCTTCCCTATGAATGGTGGCATGTAAGGAGATAACCAACTTCCACTAGAGGTTCCCAGGCAGGAAAAAGGAGTCCCTCCTTTTGGAACCATCCCATACAATCTTCTTGAAAGTTCTCATCCTTATCTTTAAAGTCTCACCTTTAGTATATGAAGTAGTTTCTTGCAAATTAGCCGTGGATCTTATGTGGCAAACCCAGTTAACCACGATGGTGTGACCACTCACGTAGAACCAGACATCTTGGAGTGCAAAGTCAAGCGGGCCTTAGGAAGGAACTCTATGAGCAAAGAAATTGGAGGTGAAGGAATTGCAGCTGAGCTATTTCAAATCCTAAAAGGTAATGCTTTGAAAGTGCTGAGCTGAATATGCCAGCAAGTTTGGAAAACTCAGCAATGGTTAGAGTACTGAAAAAGATCAGTTTTTATTCCAATTCCAAAGCAATACAATGCCAAAGAATGTTCAAACTAATACACAACTGAACTTATTTCACACACTAGCCAAAATCACTGCAGATGGTGATTGCAGCCATTAAATTAAAAGACACTTACTCCTTGGTAGGAAAGTTATGATCAACCTAGACAGCATATTAAAAAGCAGAGACATTACTTTGCCAGCAAATGTCCATCTAGTCAAAGCTATGGTTTTTCCAGTCGTCATGTATGAATGTGAGAGTTGGACTATAAAGGAAGCTGAGCACCAAAGAATTGATGCTTTTGAACTGTGGTGTTGGAGAAGACTCATGAGAGCCCCTTGGACTGCAAGGAGATCCAACCAGTTCATCCTAAAGGAGATCAGTCCTGGGTGTTCATTAGAAGGACTCATGTTGAAGTTGAAACTCCAATACTTTGGCCACCTGATGGGAAGAGCTGACTCATTGGAAAAGACTCTGATGCAGAGAACGATTGAAAGCAGGAGGAGAAGGGGATGACAGAATGAGATGGTTGGATAGCATCACCAACTCAATGGATATGGGTTTGGGTGGACTGCAGGAACTGGTGATGGACAGGTAGACTTAGCGTGCTGTGGTTCATGGGGTCACAAAGAGTCGGACACGACTGAGCGACTGAACTGAACACACAGTAGCAAAGAAAATCTCAAAATTCTCCAAGCTAGTCTTCAATAGTATGTGAACCAAGAGCTTACAGATGTTCGAGCTGGATTTAAAAAAGGCAGAGGAAACAGAGATCAAATAGACATCATCCATTGGATCATAGAAAAAACAAGAAAATTTCAGAAAAAAAAAAAAAAAAAAGAAAACATCTACTTCTGCTTCATTGACTACACTAAAGCTTTTGTGTGTATCACAACAAACTGGAAAATTCTTAGAGATGGGAATACCAGATGACCTTACCTTCCTCCCGAGACATCTGTATGCAGGTCAAGAAGCAACGGTTAGAACTGGACATGGAACAATGAACTAATTCAAAATTGGGAAAGGAGTATGTCAAGGCTATATATTGTCAACCTACTTATTTAATTTATATGAAGAGTACACCATGTGAAATGCCAGGCTGGATGGAGTACAAGCTGGATTTAAAATTGCCAGGAGAAATAGCAATGACCTCATATATACAGATAATACCATTCTTATGGCAGAATCCGAAGAGGGATTAAAGATTCTCCTGATTAAAGTGAAAGAGGAGAGTGAAAAAGCTGGCTTAAAACTCAGCATTCAAAAAATGAAGATCATGGCATTTAGTCCCATCACTTCATGGCAACTAGATGGGGAAACAATGGAAACAGTGGTGACACACTTTATTTTCTTGGGCTCCAAAATCACTGTAGATGGTGGTTGCAGCCATGAAATTAAGAGACACTTGTTCCTTGGAAGAAAAATTATTACCAACCTAGACAGCATATTAAAAAGCAGATGTATTACTTTGCCACCAAATATCCATCTAGTTAAAACTGGTTTTTCTAGTAGTCATGTATGGATAGGTATTGGTGATGGACAGGGAAGCCTGGCATGCACAGTCTATGTGGTCAGAAAAAGCCTGAAATGTCTGAGCAACTGAACTGAACTGACCCTCAGCAATTGGGTTATTTTACTGTAAACTAGATCTACTACTACCCTACATCCCACTCCTGGAAAAAAAAAATTCTAAATTCACAGATATACTTTCAATATATCAAGTTCACAGAAAACTCATATATCAGTGTGGCTGAGTGTATGACATTTTCTCAGTTTCTACATGAATACGCATACAACTCTCACAGAATGAATCTAGGTTTCGCTTATGAAGATATAGCATAAATAAAATGTACTTCAGTGAAGAAACCATTTCTGCAGCAGTTCTATGACAGACATAATTTTCCTTTAATCTAATTGAAAGACACCTGTTTGCTGGCAAAAAACAACAACAACAGCAACAGCAACAGGTTAACACTTGACTATAGGCTCATGCTTCTGCAACAGATAATTTTATTCTAAGACAATCCCTAGCCATGAAGTGGAGAAATCCCAGAGTGCTGAGAACACCTCTGATGCTAATTCTATGAAGAAAAAAAAAAAAATAATCTAAAAAGAAGCTTGCTAAAGGTAAATTTATCTTTACCTGTTTGCAAATGTTTTGTGAATTAAATACATAAAATATTTTGTATCATGAAATACATTTAGTATGGTTTACCATAAAAATCAAAGATGTGGTGGGGAGAGAGAGAGAGTGACTTATTTCCGGTCATGTTTATTGTTGAATAGTGAGCACGAAATTGGAAAGTTACAGAAACTGTACTGTGCTCAATTGTACTTAACTGATCCACTCTGTTTAACTGATACTCTTACAGACCCAAAATGACTTTTTTTTTTTTTTAATGAATGAGAAAAGGTCCTTAACTCAAAGCATGTTGAAATTAAAGAGGACTTATGGAAGACCAACTCCCTTTTAAGAGTGTTAATAGTGTCAGTAGGCAGGCCAGAAATCCCCAAGTGGCCGGAGGAAATAAACTGAAAGTTGTAGACACTTTTTGTCCCCCTCTTCTAATCCTGTGTTGTCATGGCAACACCTGGTTCCACCTGAACTTAACTTTATCTCAAACCTGGAGCTAAATATTTTTCTTTTTTAAGGAAACATTTTCTTGATTACGTCAATGAACTATGCATTTGTTTGGAAATATTCCTTCCTTTAAGATTCATGTCAATTGTTTTATGGCCAGGGATGACTCACTTTCTGCAACTGCTATCTCAAATGCGTGTTGTGGGTGAGGGGCCTGGTGCAACTCTCTCAGTTTTGAGGTGTTTCCTTTCTCTAGTTAGCAGCTTTCTAATAGGTGTATAACTCCTTGCTAAAAACTAACAATGGGGCACTCTCTCTGTCACCTTCTGATGTCTATGTCTGAAGCTTTCACTGTCTCTTTTATACTTTAATAAAACTTTGCTACACAAAAAGCTCTAAGTGATCAAGCCCGTCACTGGCCCTGGGTTGAACTCCTCTCCTCCACAGGTCATGAATCTTTGTTCATGGCTCTTAGCAGCAACCTTTCAGCTTAGGGTCTCACACAGGATTCTTTAGGACAAGGTCTAAAGAGGTCTACTTCTTCAGAGGTCTACTTCTTTTGTTCTCCTAGTAAACACATTTTCTGCTTTACTTGATTAACTCTGTCTTCTCTTCCCTGGTGACTCAGACAGTAAAGTGTCTGCCTACTATGTGGGAGACCCGGGTTCAAGCCCTGGATTGGGAAGATCTTCTGGAGAAGGAAATGTCAACACACTCCGGTATTCTTCCCTAGAAAATCCCATGGACAGAGGAACCTGGTAGGCTACAGTCCATGGGGTCACAAAGAGTTGGACACGACTGAGCAGCTTCACTTTCTTTCTTTCTTAACCCTACAGTGTGCCTGTGTGATAGATTGAAAGTTCGAAAAGTGCAAAGCAAGTGTTGTGTCCTTTTTCTGTGGTTCCAAGGTGACTTCACACAGCTTATAGCAGAAACCCTGTCAAGGGATTATACCGACCTGCTGATGTTAAAGGCACCCAATGTCTCCTCCAGGGGAGCGACTAGAGATCGGCAAAGCTTTTTGACTAAACTCTCCTTTCTTGGTCAAACTTTCCACTCTCTTTGACCATTGCATAATTGCCTGGGGAATTAGAATCACTAACCCAATCTGTTGAATCATAAACTTTCAAG
Organism: Odocoileus virginianus; assembly: GCF_023699985.2. Lineage (NCBI taxonomy): Eukaryota > Metazoa > Chordata > Mammalia > Artiodactyla > Cervidae > Odocoileus > Odocoileus virginianus. Next base: position 53,426,451 of record NC_069692.1, read on the forward strand.
GTACTTAGAATCCATGTTGTTACTATGTACTTTTGCTGAGACCCCAAGTCTGGAAGTGCCTAGCTTTTCTAGGAGCCAAGAGTTACAAAAGCACATTCAGGAGCGAGTGGATTTCTAGCTCTAGGAACGTCTCTCAGGCTAGAGGTTGCTCTCTTGGCTGCCTGCCTCAGGGATCAGCGACCTGAAAGTGATTCTTTGTCATGGCTATCCCTCTGATCTATGTGGATAAAATCACTGTTGGTGACCAGGAGGTTTCTGAGGACATAGATTGGTAGTTTCAGGATCTAGTCAGATTGGAAGTGCAACAGGTTTCTTCCTCTGGTAACCTTAGCTTTAAGTGAGCCAGAGGAATCTCTCTGGCATTTTGTTTGTTTGTTTGTTTGTTTTTTGTTTTGTCTCAACTCCTTAGATATTCTTTCTGTGGATCTTATGGGAATGAACTGGAAGAATTGGCCCTAATAGCTCAAGGACAAAAATCAGTTTTTCCTTGCGGGTGGGACCTTCACCTCTTTTGCTATCACGCATGCTGATGTGGTGACACTCAGAAATGACATCTTTGTTGTTCATCCCTTTATGACTTACCATTTCTACTGAGGTCAGGCCTGTGTTCAGAATGTACAGTAGCACATGGAAGACAGATGTTTCCCCAGTAGTCTTAGCATGGGAGGCATTCCAGAAGGCTACTCTCCTTCACTCCAGGTGACATCAGAGGAGGAGCAAAAATCAAGCCAAGGTTGTAATGGTGAGGAATTAGACATCACTCTGGGATGCCATCAGGTCTACCCCTGGTGCATCTCTACCCCACCTCAGTGGGTGGTAGAACAGGGAGGGACGAATAGGTGCCTTTGTTGATAGGGAACAAACTAAGTCTGACCAAGGAAGGAGAGAGTCAGTTGAAAACCTGTCTCCACCCCCATTTAGAGCAGGGAGAGCCGCCTCTGGTAGAAAATGGCACTGGATGCCACTTTTTTTTGTTTCTTAAAGTTGAGACTTAGCAGTTCCAGAACCACCTCTTCAAAATGTATTTTGAAAAAAAAAAAAAAATGTATTTTGAGGAACTTGGATAAATTCAATCCCTAGAGTTTAACCTTATTTAGAGAGATATATAATGTATCCTGTGACAGCCACTAACTCCTGACTCAAAAACTCAAGTTTTGGGGAAAAGCTTTTCCCTGTGGATATGAATGGCTTGGTAATGAATCAGTAGAAAAGGGGGAGGGCAAGGTGGCCACCTTCCTACTGGGAATCAGACAGTCCCCACAACAGAGTCAGACTGGAACTATAACATGGCTAAAAGAAGACAGGATCAGAGTTACACTGTTAGGATTCAAGAGGGTGCATGACAAGACTTTAAAATATTCCAAGTTGACAAACATAAAATAGGGGGGAAAGGAACCTCTTGGTAAATTCCTAGGTAGACTGTGAGAAGCCCTTCACAGATTAACCAAGATTGATCCTGAATGTGCAGAAGGAGGGATCATATTAAAATATAGATTTCTCACTCAGTCACTTTCAGATATCTGCCATAAGCTACTGAAACAGGTGTTTGGACCAAATCAGTCTTAGATAACCTGTTGTAAATGACTCAGCCAGTTTATTAAGGCAGAGGGAGGAGAAGAGGCAGAAAAAGACCAGGAAAGACTGAAGTTCCAGTCATGGATTTCAGATCAACTCTGAAATGGCTGGAGAAAAAATACCCAGAGTGACCCAGGTGAAAAGGGGCAGACTTGCTATTACCATGGAAAGTGGGGACACCTCAAGCAGGATTGTTCTCAGGCATCTAAGCTGCCCCCAGCTCCATGTCCAGTCTGCAAAGGACCACATTGGAGAAGAGGCTGCCCTTAGAGGTGTAAGCCCTAGGGGTTAGACTCTCAAGACAATCAGGACTAAAGATGCCTGGGAGTCCCCACAAAACCTCTGTCCTAATCACACCTGAGGAACCCCAGATATTGACATTTCTGGGGGCCAATCAGTTGCTTTTAGACACCAGGGACATTTACTCTATGCTTCCTGAAGCTCCTGGCCCACTTTCACCCCGATCCACTTCCATGATGGAACTGCCTGGATGAAACAAATGCTATTATTTCAGCTGTGCTCTAAGTTGCAACTGGGACTCTACTGTTTTCACATGAGTTTCTGATTGTGCCAGAGTCTCCCTCACCTCTTTTGGGAGGGGTATACTGAACAAGGTCCACGCCTGCTTTCATGAATATGGAGCCCACTCTTTGTCTCCATTAAATGAACAAAACATAAATCCTAGAATGTGGGCTGATGGAAAAACTGTGGGTCAAGCACATAATGCTATTCCTATCATTATCAGGCTCAAAGACCCACATCTATTTCCACTTCAAAAGCAGTATCCACTGAAACCCAAGGTTAAGAAAGGGTTTAAACCCACTACTGATAATTTAAAGGAGCAGGGGCTATTAATTCCCAGTAACAGTCCATACAGCACTCCTACTTTGGGTGTGAAAAAGCCAAATAATAAATAGAGACTAGTTCAAGATTTATGAATAATAAATGAGAATGTGGCTCCTTTACACGCCATGGTGCCTAATCCTTATGCTTTATTGTCTGAAATTCCTGAATGAGCTAAATATGTTTCAGTCATTGATTTGAAAGATGCTTTCTTTTCTAGAAGGGATGAGGGCCATAGGCCCCAAGAGAATTAAGCTTATACTAAATCATCACCTACCTACGACTTTAAGACAATGAGAGGAATTTTTGGCATTACAGGCTACTGCTACGTCTGGATTCAGGGTTATGGGGAACTTGCCCAGCCGTTATATAAACTTATAACTAAAATTTAATAAGCCCAAACCGTCAAGCTGGTTTAACTTCCAGAGAATCAAAGACTTTTAAGGCTCTTCAAACTGGTCCCCTGCAAGCTCCCATTATGAGCTTTTCCACAGGATCAGAGTTTAATCTGTTACTGCAAAAGGGGCATAGCCTTGGGAGTTATGACATTTAGTGACTCAAGTTGGGCCACATTGCTTAAGGGTAATTGCCACTATTATTTTGCTAGTGCCTGAAGCTCTTAAGTTTACTAATGGGCACACTCTTATTGTACTAACTTCTCATGATATGAGAGGAATTATAGACTATGAGGTTAATATTTGGATGACAGACAGTCAGCTTCTTAAATATCAGTCATCATTGTTAGAAGGACCAATAACAAAACTTAGTTTGTGGAAACTTAAATCCTGCCACTTTCCTTCTTGAGAAGAAAAGTGAAACACCAGATCACACTCATTCCAAATTTAAACTTAAACTTAAACTTTATAGCTCAGAAAGATTTAATGGATACTCCATTAGACAATTCTGACATGAAAATATTACAGATGGTGGTTCTTTTGTTCGGGATGGGAAGCTGAAAGCATATTATGCTGTGGTGATGGTTGGACAGGTTTCAAAACGAAGTCTTTCCACCCTGGGAACCAGTGTTCAGCTAGCAGAGCTCGTACCTTTGACTTGAGCTCTAGAGTTAAGCAAAGGCCAATGAGTAAATATGTACACTGATTCTAAATATGCTTGTTTGCCTTCATATGCTCATGCTGCAATATGGAAAGACAGTTTAAAATTGCAACAGAAAAGCCTAGTAAACATTTCAAAGAGAGTGAAAGATTTGATGTCTATGTATTTCCCTAAAAAATAGGAGTTGTTACATATTACAAGGGGCATAATAAGGGTGGGAGTAAAGTAGCCCAGGGTAATCAGCTGGCTGGCTGCCAAGCCAGAAAAGAGACACTTTACAAACCCCTTCACTACAGATGCCTTTGATCTGGACATATCCTGTTGAATAGTAAAAACTGCAATATACTGAAGAAGAATTAGAAAGATATGAAAAAGAGGAACAGAGATTACTGATAAAGGATGGTTAGAGTCTGAGGACAGATGATTAATAATTCCTGAAAATGCTCAATGAAAAATTCCTAAAGGCTTACACCAGAGTTTCCCTAAGGCCTTGGAATTAATTAACTATGTAATTCAACTATCAGCTTTTCAACAGACATTACAGGAACTCTGGGAAGTGACATCTGACCCAGCCTCTGAGTCAAACAAGACACTGTTCAAGCTAGGAACTGAGGCCCTGATAAAGACATTGGGATCTGGGGGCAATTACTTGAGCCCCTCTGGGGAGGCCCTTATCAGGTTAGCCTTTCTTCTTCCACAGCTGTCAAGGTGCCAGGAATAGATTTGTGGGTGCATCCTGACCTGGGGATTCCCTGATGGCTCAGCTGGTATTTAATCCTCTGGCAATACTGGAGATGTGGGTTCTATCTCTGGGTTGGGAAGATCCCTGGAGGAGGGAAAGGCTACCCACTCCAGTTTTCTGGCCTGGAGAATTCCATGGACTGTATAGTCCATGGGGATGCAATGAGTCAAACACAACTGAGAGACTTTAGCTTTCATTTCCTGACCCAGAGTAAGTGATGTCATTTTTATGTCTTTTCTCTATGCTTTTAGTTTTCACTTTCTAGATGGGTCTAGTAATCTATATGGGCCTGCTTTTGCTGATTCCAAAAATCCTGAATCTGCTGTTTGACCTTTAAGAAAGTGCTGTCATGTCCTGGTCTCATTCCTACTCCACATTCCACAAAAGGTCAAAATGCTCGGTCTGTGAAGTGCCTACCCACCCCCCCCCACCCCCCCACATCAGTGGAAGGTTTTCCGTGGTGGGTGTCTCCACTTTAGGGAAAGGGCTTTTCCAAGTCTGCGACTACTATCACCAACAACAATCACGTGTGATGTCTCCTGTTAGTCTGATAACATCTAACAATCCTAAAATTGATTGGTGTAACACTTTGTACCTTAACTATGGACATAATGTGATGTTTAACTTTGCTGTTTTTTCTGTTTTACTGTTTGCTCCCCACATCTGTAACTGTGTAGATGAATTTGTTTTTAACCTCATGAAAGCTTTTAAGTTACAAATTATTGTTCAAACTCCAACCATTGCCACAGTCTCCTCCAGCTATGACTTGTGGCCCATGGATCAGAGATCCCCAATTTTAGGATTAGGAGAATAGGTCCATCTGCTATTCCTCTCCTGGAAATCCTCAAGTGGCTTCAACAATTTAAGGAAGTCACCCCTTACCAGCTCAGAAGCAAGTATGAAATGAAAATGCAACCTCTTTCCCTTGGCAACATAACTCCTAAAAGAAAAGGGGGAATGAGATTGTTAATAGCCTCCATAGGGAGGCCAGAATTCTCCAAGTGGCAGGAGGAAATAAACTGCAAGTGGCAGGATTTTTTTTTTTTTTTTTTAATTCTTTTCTCTTCCAGTGCTATGTTGCCATAGCAACAACCAGTTCCACATGAACTTAACTTTATCTCAAACCTGGAGCTAACCAAAGTGTTTTTCTTATGGAAATGTTTTCTTAAGATATGTTAATATGGTATGTATTGCTTGGAAATCTACCTTTCTTTAAATTTCATGACAATTATTTTATAGCCCAGGATGACACACCTTCTGCCAATTTTATTTCAAAATGCATTTTGTGGGTGAGGGACCTGGTGCAACTCTCTCAGTTTTGAGGTGTTTACTTTCTATAATTAGCAAATCACTAATAACTATGTAACTCCTTATTAAAACGTAGAAGGGGAAACTCTTTCTGTCCCCTTCTGATGTCTATGTCTGAAGCTTAAACCATCTCTTTTACACTTTAATAAAATTTTGCTACACAAAAAAATTTAGTAACCAAGCCTTGTCACTGGCCTCATGTTGAGTTCCTCTCCTCTGGAGGCCAAGAATCCTGGTGTCATTGTGTTTCAGCTGGTAAAAGCCACCATTTACTTCCAATTAAGAAATTATTCTATGGCATCCAGGAGTGACATGAGCACTTTCATTAGGTTAAGTGAGAAAAACAAACATAGGTAGAAAGATAAATGGTGGAAAGGTAGATAAATAGATATATATTTATCTATAGATAGGTATAGTAGGTAGGTAGGCAAATAGATACATCAAAAGAGTGTGTAATTTCCATGGTTCTGTCTGTAACCAGTGTTACAGCTCGGTTACAGGTCAGAGTTTTATTCAGTAAACATAAGATAGTATACCCTCAAGGCATGAGGATGAACCAAACCCAAGGAGAGGTCATAACCCATCTAGGCTCCATGTTTTTATACACTTTGTCTCTTCCCCTCAAGCCTGCTCTGTGCAAGTTAGGGCAAGCCAGGAAGAGGGAGTGATTGTTTCACCTGAGGTTCTCACTCTGGTCCGTAGATTTTTTCCTATGTTCCTTTTTTTTGTGGGCTTTTCCCTTTCTTTGTCTTTTAGCCACCACCATTTTGGATTCTTTTTCCTATTCTAACTACCTAAAAATCCCTGCTCAATAGATGAGAGGTCTGATTCTTTGGGAATAGGGAAATCGTGGTCTCCCTGGTTACTTCCTGCTGAGCTTAGATGATGAAGGGTATTGGGCCTCCACTTCTTGCTTGTCTCAAGTCTCAGAAGCCCTTATACCAGTGTCCATCTAAGGGTGAATGATAGATAATTCCCATGGGCGAGTGTAGTTTATATACCTTTGCTGAAATAGTACTGCATGCTGTAGCTTGTTGACTTGGGCAGAGATAAACAGTGTTAAACAATTGATATTATATGGAGAAATCATAATGAGTATCAGTATGATGATAACAGGGGCTAGTAGGAATATTTGCCAACTCCAAATTGCCCCTAATCAGGAGAAGTATCTCCCAAAGAGAGATTGTGGCCACGCTGAGCACTCCCAAGCTCGTTCGTTGAGATGCTGTAGTATCTGAATGTTTTTCTTAAGGACAGTGAAACTTTCTTCAACTTGATTGGTGGTATTTACGCAGAAACAACATGTCACATTCAAGATGGTTCAAGCCACTTCTTGTGGTCAGGAAACCTGTGTCCTATCTATTTTGTAGTAGAAGCCATGCCAAATGGGTTGTCTCTTTCTATTTATCCTGAAGACTGAGGCCTCCAGGCACAACGGAGGTAACAAGCAATATCTAATTCTTTAGAGACCAATTAGTTGACTTTAGAAGTATCAATCTGTAATGGCCCGGGCAGAACAAATCTCAGAAATGATTACATGGAACAGATTTTTTTTTTTTTTTTTTTTTTAAGCCATCTCCTTGAGCTTCTTGGTCCACAAGGGAAAGCCTTCAATCTATCCTGTCAAGGTATCTATCATGACTAGTAGATATTTGTATCTTTGAGAAACTGTCATCTAGGTGAAGTCCATCTGCCAGTCCACTCCTGGGTAGATCCCATGCCGATGGATGTGTTGGGGCAGCTGGGGTCTTCTAGCTCCTTGGGGGTTCTTTAATTGGCAAATGCAACAAGATAGACCACTTGCCTTATAGCCATTTAGACGCCGGTTCCTCTAGAGAACATTTGCAGTAATCTTTGGAGGATCTTGTCACATAAATGAACGGTGGCATGTTAACAAATTTCCACGGGAGATTCCCAGGCAGAAAAAAAGGAGTCTCTACTTTGGAATTATCCCATTTGTTCTTCTTGAAAGCCCTCACTCTTAGCTTGAAGAGTCTCACCTTCAGTATATGAAGAAATTTCTGGCATATTATTTTGTGGAACTAAGGCGACAATTCCTATTAGGCTACTGTTCTGAAATGCTGCTCTCTTAGCTGAGTGATCAGCTGCCTGGCTCCCTGATGCCATTTCCATATTTGCTTTATAGTGTCCTTTACAGTATGGGGCTTAAAACTCAGCGGGCAGACAGACTGCCTCCAGGACACTTAGGATTTGATTACCGTACTTGACTGGGGAATCTCAGGTGGTCAAGTGGCCTCTTTCGTTCCAAATAGCAGCATGTACATGTAGCACCACAAAGGCATACTTGGACTCAGTGTAAATGGCTACTCTTTTTCCTTTTCCTCTCTGTAAAACTCAAGTCAAAGCTTTAAGCTCAGCCAATTGGGCTGAAGTACCTGATGGTGAAAGTTTAGCCTCTAAGGTATCAAAATTGGAAACCACAGCATATCTGGCCCTTCTTTTTCCATCTAAGACAAAGCTGCTCCCAACAGTGTACCAGATTTCCTCAGCACTATTCAGAGGATCTTCTGACAATCCCTCTCAGGGTTTTGTCCAACGCTTCCAACTTTCTAGGCAAGAGTGAAAGGTGAGAGAGCCCTCGGGGTAGGCAGGAGGGTAGCTGGGTTAAGAATCTCACAAAGGGACATAGTCAGGCCTGGATTTTCCATCAGCACCTACTTGACATCTCAGAATCCTTTGATTGGGATCTCCATAAATGGCCTCTCTCATTCAGAAGTTGTTTCACTTGGTAGCTGGTAAAAATAGTTAGTTTGCCTTCAAGAGAGTGTTTTAAAGCATCTTCTATCAGGAGTGCAATAGCTGCAAGCTTTTGAAGACAGGGAGGACAACCTCGGTCAGCTGTCTTAAGCCTCCTGGATAATTATGCTACTGGCTTGGACTCAGGTCCCAAGTTTTAAGTTAACACTTCCAACACTATTCCTTCTTTTTCATGGACAGACAGATGGGAAGATTTTCCTGGGTTTAGCCACCTGAAGGCAGGTGCTTGGGTTAAGGTTTGTTTAGTTTAGTCTCTGGTCCTTTTCAGAAGGTCCCTGTTTCAGTGGGATTGAATTATTCTGTCCCTTTAAACTTTCATATAAGGTCTGGCAATTAGGCCACAGTTGGGTATCCAGATTCTACAATACTCCGTTAGCCCCGGGAAAGCTAGCAATTGTTTATGAGTTATGGGGGAAGGCAACTGGAGGAGTCTTTGCACTCATTCAGAGGACAGTCTCCTGGACCCAAGTGTAATATCAGATCCCAGGTAAATGAACTTTTTCTGGACCATCTGTACCTTAGCATGGAAGATTTGTATCCCTTCCCTGCCAAAATGTTTAGAACCTGAATCACATGTTGTTGGCATTTTCCTCATCTGAGGAACAGATTAGTAGGTCAGATAAATATATATATATATATATACACATAGCACAGAATTTCCCCATTAGGTCCCAGATCTTGGAGACCTTAACTAAGAGCCTGTCCAGGCAAGTGTGGGCTATTTCTGAATCCCTGAAGTAATACTCCCCAAGTCATTTGTTGTTTTTTCCTGGAGCCTCCCATAGTTTTTGGTCCCTCCCTATTGGAGAGGCTTCCTCAGTTGTAAGCAGGGACTGTAGTCTCTAGGGGCTGAAAAGGTTCCCATCCCAAGGGTGGTCCCCAGCTTAGTGAGTTTATCTCTTTTGAATAAGGGGATAGGGCACTCAGAGACCACCAGAAATTGGTGGGTAAATATCCATCCCAGCAACAAAAAAGTGCTTGGGTGAATCTTTTCGTAGTTGTTTTTTCCTGTAGTGCCCAAAATGGTACAGGTTTGGGTGTGGGGAGAGGTTAGGAGGTCAGGACAGAGTAGATAGACTTTGTGTCAACCAAGAACTTCTTGGACCAGCCTGCCACATCCAGTTGCACTCTTGACTCCAGCCCTGTGACGATTATCTGTGACAGATGTACTGGGTAAAGAGGGCCACTTCAGTCCTGTTAAAGGGAAGGCTTAGCAGTTGACCTCAAGGCTTTAAGGTCCGGAGGTCAGAGTGCAGTCCAGTGTCCCAATTGATGGCATTTCTATCAAGCCATTTTAGGAGGCTTACCACGATTTGGACACTCTTTGACTCAATGTCCTGCCTGTCTACAGATTAGGCACTCTTCTTGTGCCTTTTCCTTCAAGGACTTGGGGGTTGTCGTAGGACTTCCCTGGAAGGCAGCCAGCATCTGGACAGGGCTTGTCTCTCCTTCTCTCCCTTCCCTGAGCCTTGATCTCCCTCTCTTGTTCTCTGTTATATAAGGTTTTGGTGGCAGTCTGGACCATCACATTTAAAGAAGCAGCAGGGTTCTGCTTCTATAACGGTTGTAACTTTATCCTTATATATGATGTACATTGGAAGAGAAATTTGTCATAAAATCCCCTGTCCCTCTTAAGAGAATAAGTCCAGATTGGTAAACTTTGGAAGGGTCTCTTTTAGCCTTTCCAAAAAAGTAAAGGGGTTTTCGTTATGCTCTTGAACTATTATTGAGACCAAGCACAGCATCACAACTAATAAGTTTCCTACTATTTCCATGAGTTAACTTTCTTAGAGGTGCATCTTTCTGAATCTTATCCTACCCAGGATGGTTGCAACCTGAAAGACGGGAGTCCCCAGCTCAGGGTGTAGACTCCCATCATGTTGAGGAGCATCAACCACCTGGAGACTGAATCCCCAGACAGATCGAGGCATATCGATCTCCCAAGAATTGGGTCCCTGGGGAGGTTGAGGCATGTCAACCTCCTGGCAATCCTGGACTGGCAGATCCCCAAGCAAGCTGAGGCATGATAACTCCCAGGGACCAGATCCCTAGGCAGGCTGAGTCATGTTAACCTCCTGGGTCCCCAGAACTGGTGGATCCCCAAGTAAGCAGGCTGAGCCATACATAGCCTCCATGGGACCAGATACCTCAGCATGGCGAGGCAGGTAGACCTCCTGGACACATGGGTTAAAGTTGGGCATCTCCAAGGTCTCCAGCATGACTAGTGCTCCATAGGTTTAAGGGGTTGTAATCTTAAATCAGTGCTGGTTAATCCACTTTGGATGGAAATAGGTACTATAATGTAAAGCAATCCAAGCCTCTGCCCTGGGACTGGGGACCTGTCAAAATAGCTGCAAACTTAATACTCTTATTGCTCTGAGGAAATATAAGTCACTGATTCCTCCCCTAGTTTTCCTTAAGAGAAATATTTCATTGTCATATACCCACAGTGAGTAATAATAAAAGTAATGAACATATCCCCAGATCAAATCCTCACTCCACTTTTATCAAACATCTGGTCTGTTGCCTCATTTTATCCTTAAGCCATTTTACCTCAACTCCTACAACCAGGACCCTGCTCCCTCTGTAGGCAACATCACTCCACCCAGCCTGTTATAGATTGGCTTTGGGCCCAAAGGCCTGAGGGACTAACTCCCAAAGGGGAAAGACCAATTGCCCTTGAAGGGATGTCATCAACAGATGGACTTCTAGAAGACATTTGTGCCTGTCACCCGCCGTAGCAGGTCCACTGAGAGGTGCTGTTTTTGCACATGCTGTAGGAAACATGGAAGATGAGACCTGAATCTCTAGAGGGATTGGATATTATAAAGTATTTCCCTCCCAAGGGTAAGCTATTTTCTGCTGGTCCCACCAGAAGGTTTTAGAGGCAACATTGTGGGCCTAGACAGGGCTCAGGAAAAGAGCATGAAACAGGAGGGAAGGGGGCAGGGCACAACTTTTGAAAGAATGATATAGCCCAAGGGCATAGTTAAACTGATTAAAATCAAATGGGTCCAAGATGGCAGGCAAGAAGACTTCAACTAAACCTTGATCTTCAACCTGCAAGTTAAACGACACACCTAGAAACACCATCACAGTTCCAAGACACTGTCAAAAGACCAAGGAGTGGTCTTTTCCAATTCCTGGAAAACTCTACCCCTGCCCCAAAGAGTTGGAATAACGTTCCATCTCATTAGCATATGAAGTTACCCAGCCCATGAAAACTAACCATGTCACAGCTCATGGCCGCACTTGCCCTCTGCGATGCCCGACACTTTCTGTGGAGTATGCTTCTCTCTGAATTTGAACAAATAAATCCATTTCTTACCCATCTCTTTGTCTCTCACTGATTCTCTCACTGAATTCTCACAGAATTTGAATAAGTAAATCCATTTCTTACCCATCTCTTTGCCTCTCACTGATTTCTCTCTGTGATAACACACCAAGAATATGAACTTCATTATGTCCTGAGGGTGTGAGTCGCTGCTGGACATGACTGAGTGACTAAGCATGCACAGCACAGAGTCCTGGTCATGGAGGTTCGAGTCCCAGTCTTTGGTAAACAGTTTCAAACACAACTTTCAGAAGTGGAAAGATGATGACCTCACCAATACTTTTAAATAGCAGCCCAGATGGAGGGAGGAGCTGAAGGATGGGAGAACAAGCAGTGGGAAAAATGTGCCAAGATACCCCCTTCATAGACTTCCAGAAAAACTGCTAAATGCCTGACCTGTGCCCAGAGTTTTCTTTGGCTTTGTTAGGTAGTTAGAATAGGAAATCGGAGTCCAAAACGGCATTGGCTAAAAGGCAAGGAAGGGAAAATCCTGTGAAAACAGAACAAAGCAAGGTCAAAGGAAGGTCCGAGGGCTGGAGTGAAGACCTCAGAACAAACAGCACTCCTGGCTAAGCACAATTTGCATAGGGCAGGCCCAGGGGAGGAAAAAAAAAATTATAAAAGGAGGAACCAAGCACTTTCTCTCTCTCTCTCCCCCGCGTGCATGCGTTCTTTCTCTTTCTCCCTCCCCCGCATGCGTGCACTCTTTCTCTCTTTATCTCTGTTGCTCTCTCTCTCTGCTTCATGTGCATGTGCTGTTTCTCTTTCTCTCTCTCCTCCATCTGTGTGTGCTCTTTCTCTTTCTCTCACTGTCTCTCCCTCTCCTACACTCTGGTGTGCTCTCCCACTCTCTTCTCTTTGCGTCTTTAGGTCAGCATGCCCTCACGCCTCGAGGATGGATTGTCCTGCTATCTTCTAAATAAAATAGAGCTGTAACACTGATTTGTCTAAGAGCTATAACACGATTTGTCCAAGACCCGAGAGCTGTGACGTGCTGAGGGCTTTAATGTCCGTCACTCCAAATCTTTGTTGTGATGAGACAGAATTGAGGAGCATGCACTCGTCTGACATCTATGGTGCCATGACTTGGGTTTAACCTGGCTGAAACAACCTTGGCATGGCCCCTGCAAGGAGGAGGCCACGCACAGCAGGAGCCCAACTCAGTGAAAGCTCCTGCGGTAGAAGTGGAATGTGAAGAAAACCCAGAGCAAGGGAACTGACAAGAGGCCCATCATGCTGGAGACCAGGACAATGAAAAACAAACTCAGCAGATAGCTCACGCAGCTCAGCTCCAGATTCCAGAAGACCTCTGGTTAAGTTAGGAGGTCCATGCTCCTGTGGCTGGAGGGATATGCCTAACAAAATCTTAATTCCTCTACAATCTCTTGTTTCCTTGAACCCCCTGCAAACAGGCGGGTGGCAGTGGGTGAAATTGAGGGACTCTGGAGAGGCTACTCTTTGGTATGTCCCAAAGGGACTTTCTGCTGGGCCCCAGTAGCTAATGAAGCTCAGGCTCTGATGTTTCATTGCAAAAATTCATTGAGAGACAAAGCGATAAGTAAGAGGTGGCTTTGTTAGGATTGAGAGAGAAGTCACTTTTCAGGGTGTGGGCCATTGCCTAGGGCAATGGAATGCGGCCTGGCTAGGTTTTGAGAGTGGGGTGAGTTAATATGCTAATGAGTGGGAGGATCATCCCAACCATTGGGCAACCATCCAGTCCTCCCTCTTTTGACACTGACTTAGAGCAGTCCTGCCATCTCTGGGTGTGTCTGTTGGCTTATAGATTGGGGCTTAAGGTTTACTTGAATTTGCCTTGTCATTTGGACCCAATTGATTTTAATTGGTTTACTGTATGCTCTTGTGCTATGTCATTCTTTCAAAGGTTGGGCTCTGCCTCCTTCCTTCCTGTTTCATGCTCCTTCCCTGAGCCCCATTTGGGCCCACAATGTTGCCTCTACAATCTTCTGGAGTGAAAACCAGAAAATGGCTGGCCTTGGGAGGGAAATATTGTATAATATCAAACCTCTTAATCCTACCCAGCACTGGTCATACTGGAGATCTTGGGGACACCCAACTCCAGTCCGGGGGTCCCAGGAGGTCAACCTGCCTTGACCTGCCTAAGGATATGGTCCTTGAAAGGTTGTCACACTTCAACCTTCTCGGAAATCCTCCAGTCCCAGGGGTCCCAGGAGGTTGTCACACTTCGACCTGTCCAGTGACCCAATTCTTGGGAGGCTGTCATGCCTCAACCTGCCCAGGGACTCGATCTCTAGGAGCCTGTCATGCCTCAGCCTGCCTGGGGATCTGCACCCTGACCCAGAGATTCCTGGCTCTCAGGTTGCAACAGTACTGGGTAGGATAAGCTTCAGAAAGACTCGCCCATGGAAATAGAAGGAAGCCTATTACTTGTGGGACTGTGCCCAGTCTCAACAATAACTCAGGAGCCCAGCAAGAATCCCATTGCCTTTCTGGAAAGGCTAAAAGAGGCCCTACCTCAAAAAGTTTACTAATCTGGACTTAGACTCTTACAAGGGACAGGTGATTTTAAAGGACAAATTCCTGTCCCAGTGTGCATAAGATATCAGAATTTAGTTACAGCAGCTACAACCACAGGACCCTGCTTCCTCTTTAGATGAGATGATCCAGACAGCCACCAATACCTTTTATAACAGAGAACAGGAGGAGCCCAAAGCCCAGGAGAGGGAGAGAAGGAAAGAGACAAGACATGCCCAGATGCTGGCCACTCTCCAGGGAAGTCCTATGGCACACCCCGAGTCCTTGAAGGACAAGGCATGAAGCAAATTCCTAATCTATAGGCAGGCGGGGCATTGTGCCAAAGGGTGTCCAAACCGTGACAAGTCTCCTACAAATGCCATCAACTGGGACATTGGGCGGCACTCTGCCCTGGGGACCCAAAAGCCTCAAGGTCAAGCACCAAGCTTTCTCCCATGATGGTTCAACAGAACTGAAGCGGCTGGCTCCAGCCAGCCCACCTGTCACAGATAACTATCGTGGGGCTGGAGCCAAGAATGCAACTGGGTGTGGCAGGTAGGTCAGAATTTCTTGGTTGACACAGGGGCTATCTACTCTGTCTTGATCTCCTACTCCGGAGTCTTTTCCTCCCAAATCTGTACCATTTTGGGTTCTACAGGAAAAGCAACTACAAGAAGATTCACCCAAGCACTTCTTTGCTGCTGGGATGGACAAATATTTTCCCACTAGTTTCTGGTGGTCCCTGGGTGTCTTGCTCCCTTATTGGGAAGAGATATACTTACTAAACTGGGGACCACCCTTGGGATGGGAAGCTTTTCAGTTCCTAGGAACCTACAGCTTCTGGTTACTACTGAAGAACCCATTACACTTTCTCCAATAGAGAGGAACCAAAAACTATGGGAGGGCAAAATTAACCCCCCAGGTGTGGGAGCAGGGAATTCCTGGATGAGCCCACCAAGCTGAACCGGTCATCATTGTCCTCCGAGATGCCACTTGGTTTCCTAACTGGAAACAATATCCTCTCAAAAGAAAGGCTTGGGAGGGACTACAGCCTTTAATAAATAAATTCCTTGCTTGTGGGCTATTGGTCCCCACCAGTTCGCCATGTAACACCCCAATCCTCTCAGTAAAGAAAAAGGATGGAACCTGGTGAATGGTTCAAGATCTTTGGATCATAAATGAAGCTATAGTCCCCCTCCATCCCAAAATACCCAATCCCTATGTAATCTTGGGAGAAATCCCACCCAGTGCCAAGTGGCTTACACTCTTGGATCAGAAAGATGCATTTTTTTGCATATCACTGGCTAAAGAATCCCAATATCTTTTTGCCTTTGAGTGGGAGGCCCCAGGAGGAAAACACCAACAGATGACTTGGATAGTATTACCTCAGGGGTTCAGAGATAACCCCAACTTGTTTGGATAGACCCTTAGCCGGGATCTCCTAGATCTGGACCCAGGACCTAATGGGAAAATATTATAATAGGTAGATAACCTACTAATTTGCTCTCTAGATGAGGAAAATTCCCAACAACATGGAATTCAGGTTCTAAACTTTTTGACAGAAAAGGGATATAAAGTCTCCTGTTCTAAGGCACAGATGGTCGAAACAAAGGTCACTTACCTGGGAGTTCAGATTACACATGGGTCCAGGAGGCTGTCCTCTGATCGGGTACAAGGAATCCTCCAGCTGCCCTCCCCCATGACTCAAAAACAATTGCGAGCTTTCCTGGGGCTAACTGGGTATTGTAGAATCTGGATACCCAACTATGGTCTAATTGCCCAGCCCTTATATGAAAGCTTAAAGGGACGAGATGATTCAATCCCACTGATGTGGGGAATTCATCAAAAGAATGCAGAGGCTACAATAAAACAAGCCTTAACTCAAGCCTTGAGGTTGCCAGACCCAGAAAAACATTCCAACTTTATGTCCATGAAAGAGGGAATAGCCTTGGGAGTGTTAACTCAAAGGTTGGAATCTGAGCCTCAGCCTGTAGCTTACTTATCCAAAAGATTTGATCCAACCACCTGAGGCTGGGCCCCATGCCTTCAAAATCTTGCAGCTACTTCAATCATGATAGAAGATGCTTTAAAACTCTCCTTTGGGGGCAAACTAACTATTTTTACCAGCCACCAAGTAAAACAACTCCTAAATGGGAAAGGCCATTTATGGATGTCTGATCAAAGAATCCTCAGATATCAAGTAATGCTGATGGAAATCCCAGGCCTCACTATATCTCTTTGTGAGGTTCTTAACCCAGCCACCCTCCTGCCTATCCCTGGGGGCTCTCTCCCCTCTCACTCTTGTCTAGAAACCTTGGACCACTGGACAAAATCCCGAGAGGGATTGTCAGAAGATCCTCTGACCAATCCTGAGGAAATTTGGTACACTGATAGAAGCAGCTTTGTCTTGGATGGAGAAAGAAGATCCAGGTATGCAGTAGTCTCCAATTTTGAGACCATAGAGGCTAAACCTCTACCACCAAGTACTTCAGCCCAATTAGCAGAGCTCATAGCCCTGACTTGAGTTTTAGAGAGGGGAAAAGGAAAAAGAATAGTCATTTACACTGACTCCAAGTATGCCTTTCTGGTGCTACATGCACATGCTGCTATTTGGGAAGAAAGGGGCCACTTGACCACCCAAGGGTCCCCAATCAAATATGGTGATAAAATTCTTAGATTTTTGGAGGCAGTGCATCTGTCCACTGAGGTTTCAGTCACCCACTGTAAAGGACACCAAAAAGGGAGCATGGAAGTGGCACGAGGGAACCAAGCAGCTGATCAGGCAGCTAAGAGAGCAGCATTATGGAACCATGACCTAATAGGGGTTGCCACCTTAGTTCCACAGACTAATTTGCCAGAAACTCCTTCATATACTGAATGTGAGCCTCTTAAAGCTAAGAGTGAGGGCTTTCAAGAAGATCATACAATGTGGTTGCAAAAGGAGGAACTCCTTTTTCTGCCTGAGACTCTCCAATGGAAGTTGGTTAACTCCTTACATGACAGCACTCATTTAGGGGAAAAAGCTGTCCAAAGATTACTAGAAAGGTCATTCAGAGGAGTAGGCCTCCAAACAACTATAAGGCAAGTGGTCTCCTCTTGTCCCACTTGCCAAATAAACAACCCTCAAGGAGCTTGAAGACCCCAGCTGGCCTAGCCCATCCAACGATGTGGGACCTATCCAGAAGAGGACTGGCAGATGGGCTTCACCCAGATGCCAGTTTTTCAAGGGTATAAATACCCATTAGTCATGGTAGATACATTCACAGGATGGATTGAAGACTTTCCCACCCAGACTAAGAAAGCTGAGGAGGTGGGGAAAAAAATAAACTGCTCCATGAAATCATTCAAAGAATTTGTCTTTCCAGGTCATTACAAAGTCACAATGGGACATCATTTACTTCTAAGGTAACCCAAGGAGTCTCTAAAACATTGGGCATTACTTATTATCTCCATTGTGCCTGGAGACCTCAGTCTTCAGGAAAAGTAGAAACAGCCATGGATTCTTAAAATCAGCAATGAAAAAGATAATCCAAGGGACCTCCCTGAGATGGAAGGAGGCTTTACCAATAGATCTCCTCTGCACCCATATTGCCCCTAAAGAATAGGTTGGTCTTAAACCTTATGAGATGCTATATGGGAGACCTTTTGTTTATGTCAATGACCTCTTCCTAGATCCAGAGGTTCTGACCCTCCAGTCTTATATGATGGCCATTGGACAATTCCAACAGGATATATGCTTGTAGGGTATGAACCAGGACCCTAAAGATTCTAAGGAGTCACTACTATATGCTCCAGGGACTCAAGTCCTAATTAAGGTCTGGAAAGATGGATCCCCAAAGGCTCAACTCCATCCCACATGGAAGGGCCCCTACCCTGTAATACTTTCTACCCCCATAGCAGTCAAGATACCAGGACATGACTCCTGGATTCACTACTCATGAGTCAAGCCGTGGAAGAAAACAGAAGAGGACACTCAATACACCTGTGAACCCCTGGGAGATCTCAGATACCTATTTAGAACAAATGCGTGTCATTCTAATGAACACCCCCAAAATCTGTTTTCTGGGGACAAGATTTCTCAGGATAGTTCTAAAGAGCCAACACAGCTTGGTAGAGATTGTACTCCAAAACAGGCAGGAGATAAATCTTCTGATCCCTGAACAAGGAAGGACTTGAGCCGTCCTGGTGATGGGAATTTAGAATTGGCTAATGTTCCTACAAGTCCTTGTTACACCATACTGATACTGTGTATGATTGTTCCATACATTATCAATTGTCTAACCTATTTTGTCTCTGCTCAGGTCAACAAGCTACAGCATGTGATGCCAGTTCAACAAAGATACAAAACCACAACCGACAATGGAAAATATCACTCACCCTTAGATAGACACTGCTATGAGGACTCTTGAGGCCTGAGACTAGCAAGAGGGGGAGGCCCAATACCCCTTGCCATTCCAATTCAGCAGGAAGTAGCCAGAAAGGCCTTGATGCCCCTATTCCCAAAGAATTGGGCCTCCCATCTCTTAAGGGGGGAATGTTAGGAAGTTAGAATAGGAAACCAGAATCCAAAATGGTGGCCAAAAGACAAGGAAGGGAAAAGCCTGCAAAAATAGACCAAAGAAAGCTCAAAGGAATGTCTGAGGACCGGAGTGAAGACCTCAGAGAAAACAGCACTCCTGGATAAACAGAATTTGCATAGGGCAGGCCCAGGGGGAGGAAAAAACATAAAAGGAGGAGCCGAAGCTCTTTCTCTCTCTCTCCCATGTGCGTGCACTGTTTCTCTCTCTCTTTCTCTCTCTCTCTCTCCCCTGTGTGCATGCACTCTTTCTCTCTCTCTCTCTCTCTCCCCCTCATCCATGTGTGCGCTCTCTCTCTCTCTCTCTCTCCCGCGTACGTGGGCTATTTCTCTCTCTCTCTCTCTCTCTCTCTCTCTCTGCATCTTTCTCTCCCCGCCGTGTGTGTGTGTGTGTGTGTGTGTGTGTGTGTGTGTGTGTGTGTGTGTGTTCTCTCTCTCTCTCTCACTCTTTCTCTCTCCCTTTCCCAGGTGCTGGCGCGCTCCCCCACTCTCTTCTCTTCACGTCTTTGGGTCGGCATGCCCTCATGCCTCGAGAATGGATTTTCCTGCTATCATCTAACTAAAATAGAGCTGTAACACTGATTTATCTAAGACCTATAACGCGGTTTGTCCAAGACCCAAGAGTTGTGATGCGCTGGGGGCTTTAATGTCCATTAATCCAAATCTTTGTTGTGATGAGACAGAACCAAGGAGCATGCACTCGCCTGACAGCTTGATCCTTGGCACAAAGGAGATTAAGGACAAAAGAACCCTCACCTTCTTTGCCAATAGCTACTGGGGTGTAGTGGATAGTGGAGCTTTCGGGATACATTGGGAAGTAATCCCTGCCAGAGGCCCTCAGTTGCACCCACTGCCACTCACCTGTTCACAGGGCATTTGAGGAGACAAGAAATAAGAGGTTGTATAGGAATTAAGATTTTGTTAGTCATCTGTCCTTCCAGCCACAGGACCGAGGACTTCTTACCTACCCAGAGGTCTTCTGAAATCAGAGACTGTGTTGTATGAGCTCTCTCCTGAGTTCAGTTTTGCTGTCCTGGTTTCCAGCATGCTGGGCTTCTCCTGACTTCTACTGCCCTGGGTCTCCTTTGTGTTCAGCTTACACAGGGTGAGCTTTCACCAAGTTGGGCTTCTCCTGTGCTTGGCTCCCATCTCGCTGGGGCCCAGCTGAGGTTGCTTCAGCCATGTTACACCCAGGTCACAGCCCCAGATATTTTTGGTGGAGTGTGCAATTTTCTCAGTTCTGTCTTGCTGCAGTGAAAGTTTGAAACAGCTGAGCAGTGTTACAGCTCAGAGTTTTATTTGGCAAACAAAGAATAGCACATGCTTGAGGCATGAGGATGTGCTAACCCCAAAGCAGGAACCTCAACCCGACTTGGCTCCCTCTTTTTATATGTTTTGTCTCCTCCCCCTGAACCTGCCCTATGCAAATTAGGGCTAGCCATGTAGGGAGCATGTTTCTTTCACCCGAGGTTCTCACTCTGGTCAACAACAACTTTTCACAGGCTCATGTAGTGACATTCTATGATATAAAACATCGTAGATTTGTCAGGGTAGTTTGTAACTTCCCTGTTTCTCTTGTGCCACAGTAAAAATTTGAAGCAATGCATGGACCAGTGTTAGAGCTCCATTTCACAGCTCATTTTTATATGGCAAACAAAGGAGAATACATTCTCAAAGAATGAGCATGGGTCGATCCAAAAGAGGCAAAGAGAAGAGAAGCCCCGGCTCAATTTTGGCTCCTCTTTTTATGATTTTTCTCCTCCCCTGAGGCTGTCTTGTGTAAATTGTACTAGCCAGGAGAGCTGTTTCTTTTACCTGTGGCCCTAACTCTGGCCCTCAGACCTTATTTTGTTCTATTTTTGCAGGCTTTTCCCTTCTTTGTCTTTTGGCCACCAACATTCTGGACTCGTTTTTCCTATTCTATCTACATAACAGGTTGCATCCCCACACTTCAAGGGTAAAAAATTTGCACCTTATTTCTCAAAAATAATTCTCGATTTTTTTCTATTTTGTAATATCATCATCTCTAATACTGCCATGGTTAGTAGTGACTGGATCTGCCAGTATTACTTTGTTGCTAAATCTTCTTTTCACTTTATTACATTGACTTCTTCCAGTATGTTTTTTTTTTTTTTTGACTCATGCCCATCCTGCTTCTCTTGTATTTTAATTCTTGTATTTAATCTTTTACATAAACAATATTTATTTCTATTTGTGTAATATTTTCATTCTTTAAATGTTATCACATCTGATATTTTCAGTTGTCACATATTAGCTATTTTTGAATATTTAATTGCTCAAAAAATATGTGCTCAGTATAAAGAAGATCCTTTGATTTGGGTTTGATATTTATTTTAAACTCTAAATCTGGCACTAATCTGTCAATCTAAGTCTTCCAAAATATTAGCCTCTGAATTAGACACAATTTATAAGGAGACTCAAGGATAAGAAGAATAGATGAATTTTCATCATCTTATAATCCATATTCATTTTCTGACTTAAGTATTCTTTTTTCTTTGATTAACTTGAAACTGGTGGTAGCTTTAATCACTACTCATTATCTTATATTCATCACCTAGTATATCACTGAAATTCTTATAAAGTATCATGATTAGAACAATTTCAGGTATTTTGTTCATGTTTCAAGGCATGATATCCATTATTGCTCAAGGAAATATTTAAACTAAGAGTATTACACAATGAATAGATGAATGAATCACATTTTTTTTCATTATAATTCATTTGCACTTATTTAGAAATAGAAAAACACATATATGTAGGTCAAAAACATATTTTGACATTGAATTATACAATTTAAGCATGAAAATTAAAATGGCCAGAAAATAAGTAAAGTCAAAAGTTACTGTGCAATTTATCTATTATTTTACTCAGCATTTGAGTGGTTATATAAAGTATGGATATTGGAGAACAGCACTTAGATAAATAAAATAAGAAATTTAAATAAAATCTCCCCTTATATATTTTCAAGAATGAGTTAAAAAAATTAAAATCACATAAATATGAGTTTTCTAGTTCCAAAGAATAGCAGGGAGAGAGAAGAAAACCTTCCTAATTGAAAATGTAAAGAAATAGAGGAAAGCAATAGAATGGGAAGGACTAGAGATCTCTTCAAGAAAATTAGAGATACCAAGGGGACATTTTATGTAAAGATGGACACAATAAAGGCTGGAAATTGTATGGACCTAACAGAAGCAGAGATATTAAGAAGAGGTGGCAAGAATACACAGAAGAACTATACAGGAAAATATCTTTATGACCCAGGTAACCATGATAGTGGGATCACTCACCTAGAGTCAGACATCTTGGAATGTGAAGTCAAGTGGGCCTTAGGAATCATCACTCTGAACAAAGATAGTGGAGGTGATGGAATTCCAGCTGAAAAATGGATGTGTTCAAAATTGCAGAAGGAGTACATTAAGACTATATATTTTCACCCTGCTTACTTAACATACATGCAATGTACATCAAGAGAAATGCCAAGCTGGATGAAGTAGAAGCCAGATTCAAGATTCTGAGGAGAAATACCAGTAACCTCAGATATGCAGATAACACCACCTTTATGGCAGAAAGTGAAAAGGAACTACAGAGTTTTGATGAAGATGAAAGAGAAGAGTGAAAAAGAGTGAAAAAGCTGGCTTAAAATACAACATCCACAAAACTAAGATCATGGCACCCAGTCCCATCACTTCATGGCAAAAAGATGGGAAAACAATGGAAACAGAGCCAGACTTTATTTTCTTGGGCTCCAAAATCACTGCAGATGGTGACTATAGCCACGACATTAAAAGATGCTTGATTCTTGAAAGAAAAGCTATGACCAACCTATACAGCATATTAAAAAAAAAAAAAAAAAAAAACAGAGACATTGTTTTGCCAAAAACTTTTGTCTAGTCAAAGCTATGGCTTTTCCAGTAGTAATGTATTCATGTGAAAGTTGGACCACAAAGAAGACTGAGCACTGACACAGTAATGCTTTTGAGCTGTGGTGTTAGAGAACACGCTTGAGAGTCCCTTGGACTGCAAGGAGATCAAAGCAGTCTATCCTAAAGGAAATCAGTCCTGAATATGCATTGGAAGGACTAATGCTGAAGCTGAACCTCCAGTACTTTGGCCACCTGATGTGAAGAGCTGACTCATTATAGAAGAACATGAAGCTGGGAAAGATTAAAGGCAGGAGGAGAAGGGCATGACAGAGGATGAGATGGTTGGATGGCATCACTGACTCAATGAACATGAGTTTGAGGAAGCTATGGAAGTTGGTGAGGTACAGGGAAGCCTTTTGTGCTGCAGTTCATGAGTTGTAAAGAGTTGGACACGACTGAGGGTCTGCACAAGAAGAAAAAGTAATTTTTCTAAACACAATAACATCATGTTAGGAGTTAACCCTGAAGTTAACATTTAAATATACATAATGCAGATGGTGACTGCAGCCATGAAATTAAAAGACTCTTACTCCTTGGAAGGAAAGTTATGTTCAACCTAGATAACATATTAAAAAGCAGAGACATTACTTGGCCAACAAAGGTCCGTCTGGTCAAGGCTATGTTTTTTCCAGTGGTCATGTATGGATGTGAGAGTTGGACTGTAAAGAAAGCTGCATGCTAAAAAATTGATGCTTTTGAACTATGGTGTTGGAGAAGACTCTTGAGAGTTCCTTGGACTGCAAGGAGATCCAACCAGTTCATCCTAAAGGAGATAACTCCTGGGTATTCGTTGGAAGAACTGATGCTGAAGCTGAAACTCCAGTACTTTGGCCACCTGATGCAAAGGGTTGACTCATTGGAAAATACCCTGATGCTGGGAGGGATTGGGGGCAGGAGGAGAAGGGGACAACAGAGGATGAGATGGCTGGATTGCATCACCGACTCGATGGGCATGAGTTTGAGTCAACTCCGGAAGTTGGTGATGGACACGGAGGCCTGGCGTGCTGCGATTCATGGCGTTGCAACGAGTCGGACACGACTGAGCGACTGAACTGAACTGAACTGAACTGAATGCAATAAAGTGACTGGAAGTACTTGGATGTTGATAATCATTTATGATGTGAGACTAAAATAACAAGGCATTAATAATTGTATTGGAAAATAATTGCTTTACAACATTGTATTGGTTCCTGCCACAAATTAACACCAATAAACCACAGGTATACATGCGACTCTTCCCTCTTGAACTCCAATCTCAGCTCCCTCTCCATTTCACCCCTCTAGGTTGTCACAGAGTCTTGGGTTGAGCTCCCTGTGTCACACAGAAAATTCTCACTTGTTATCTATTTTACATACGGTAATGTATATGTTTCCTTGTTATTCTCTCAATTTATCCCACATTTTTCTTCCCCCACTGTCTGTTCTCTATGTCTGTGTCTCCATTGCTGCCTTGCTAATAGGTTCATCAGTACCATCTCTCTAGACTCCATATGCATGTGTTAATATACAATATTTGTCATTCTGTTTCTGACTTAAGCAACTCTGTATAATAAGATCTAGGTTCATCCATCTCATTAGGACTGAATCAAATGTGCTCTTTTTATAACTGAGCAATATTTCATTGTATATATGTAGTAAAACTTTTGTATCCATTCATCTGTTGATGGACAATATAAGTTGCTTCCATGTCCTAGCTATTGCAAAAGCTGTTACAATAAACATTGGAGTACATGTTTCTCTTTCAATTATGGTTTTCTTAGGGTTTCACAGCAAAGAAATCAATAAACAAGATTAAAAGACAATCCTCAGAATGGGAGAATGTAACAATAAATTAAATACTGACAAAGGATTATTCTCCAAAATATAAAGCAGCTGAAGCAACTCAATACCAGAGAAACAAAGAGCTCAGTGAAAAAAAAAAAATGGGTGGAAGACCTAAATAGACATTTCTTCAAAGAAGACATACAGATGGCCAACAAACACTTGAAAAGATGCTCAACATTGCTCACTCTTTGGGAAATGCAAATCAAAACTACAATGTGATATCAACTCATACTGGTCAGAATGGCAATCATTAAAATAAAAAAATGCAAACAATAAATGCTAAAGAGAATGTGGAAAAAAGAAAATCCTCTTGCACTGTTAGTGGGAATGTGAACTGATACAGCCACTATTAAGAACAGTATGGCAATTCCTTAAAAACCTAGTACTAGAACTACCATATAACCCAACAATCCCACTACTGGGCATATACACTAACAAGGCATTTTTATTTTGTGATACTTGAGCACATTTATTTAAAATATTAAAAAAAATTCATTTCAATTTCTTCTCCCCTTTGTTCGTGAAACAGGTTAAAATAACCCTGCATTAATGCTGTAGACCAGGACATCTGAGGAGTGACCCTCAAAAGATCAGAAGTGGCCTTTTGGGATCTGAGAATTCCATTGAGTCCAATATGGGTCCTACTTCCAAAAGAAGGTTTAGGAAAAATAATAAGAAAATAAGCATTTCAATAGCAATCTAGTACTTTGTTATGTGTACTTTTTCCACTCAAAATGCTGGAAGTTTTCATTTAATAAAAGAGTTAAGAGATACAGTGAAGCTTTCATGTTTTGCCAGGAAATGGCAGTTTTTTATTGATCACTTTGCATACTAAGGTATTTTCTTAAGTAAAGTTTAATAAAATACCATAAATAAATCAAGTGGATTAAAAACACACCTGATTTGCTAAGTTGAAACTATGCCATCAAGTAAGAAATATGAGAAAGAAAAACCTCTCCAGAATGGCATCTTACATGTTTGTTAATTAAAAAACATCAGCGTAAAGGGATGCAATTTCTTTAAGCAACTGACTCTAGTAATGAATGACAGACTCCATTATTTAGACTAGAAATCAGAAAAGGAAGCCAGGGAGAAAACAAATGAAGTAACAAATACCTAAATTTGCAGCAGCGTAGTATATCTATGGAGTAGTTGCTACAGGACACATTATATAATAAACACATTTTCATATAACTAATCGAATGACAAAGTGAACAGTTGAATTGGACACATATGAGTAATAACTTCAAAATACCAAAGAACATTTTGCTATAATGAGTAATACATGCTCAGCCTTTGGGCAGGCATACAAGAATTAAGAAGATAGATGGTGATCCTGCTGCACTGCCCTAAAGAACAAATACATCTAGCAGTCACAATGCCCTGACACAGTGTTCATGCTGCTAAGGACTTGCTGATATGGTAATTCATGAAGGGATGGAGGTATGATTGGTATGTTACTCTGTGTATTTTAATATTTAATCTAAATTGATAGCCAAATGCCACCATCTAAATGTAGCCTGTGTGGCAAGGATTGAAGAAAATGTGGTTGTTTTAAACTGCAGAAGCAGCACATATTATGCAATCTCTCATAGAGGAAGAAACGGCCAAATTATTTGCTTCTCAGGGAAAACTACATGCCAAATAATGTTTATTTCACAAAACATCTTGGTGATGTGTAGAATAGAATTGCAGTTACTAATTAATCTTTTATTAGTGATATCCAGTTATCTTGCTATGGGGTAGACAACAGGATGCAGAAGTTTAAAAAAAATATTGTTCTAGAACTAATCAACAAATTCTTAATACATAATACACTTAACATACTATGATTTACACAAATTACACCCTAGTTTTGTTCCTGGCAGACTTATCTTGGCATCTCATGGAAATGAATACTGAAACATCTGTATTCTTGCTAAGCAAACCTCCTCTTAGAATTCGTTCCATACCAGTACCATATGAAGAAAGTGTTTACACATTTCTTTCATTTATTAGATATTACACGAGAAGATTTGCACAATTTCTGAGAAATAGGATGAAATGAAACCATTTTCAACACATTTATTTTCTTGGTGATAATGTGCAATATGAATGCACTATTCATTTTATCATTTACACATTTATTGTTTACAAAGGAGCATGTACTCTTTATATTCAGAAAAAATCACAAAGTATAACCTAAAAAAATATACAACCACTAATAACTACTAATACTGATGTATCATCTACTAAGGGGCAGGAAATCATCCACTACTTTAAATGTAGTAGTTTATGTAACCAAGACCTGGTGTAAGTACCACTATTTCCTTAATTGTAAAGATGTGGGAAACTTGAGACATGAAGAACTTGAAGGAAGATAGTATTAGTCGCTCAGTCGTGCCTGACTCTTTGCTACCCTATAGACTGTAGCCTGCAGGCTCTTCTGTCCTTGAAATTATCCAGGCAAGAATACTGGAGTACGTTGTTATTCCCTTTTCCAGGGGATTTTCCCAACCAAGGAATTGAACCCTGGTCTCCTGCATTGCAGTCAGACTGTTTACCATCTGAGCAAGAGGCAGAAACTGTCAGCTGAGTCTATATTCTTAACCACTGTATATTTGGTTCTGAAAAGGAATAACCGAGTGATAGAATGGAATTCACATTTTGAATGAAAAGGAATTGAAATACCTTATTATCTCTACAGGTATACAAGTTTGTGTTCAAAAAGATATCTCTTAATAATAAACATAATATCTAATACTTTGTTACACATTGCATCCCAATTACTTGATCAAATCCAGATATATTTTAAAATAAAAAGATACACATCAATAATTGAAACTGAGCAGAACTCTGGGGAGCTTGTGAGAACAAGCTTGTTCAGTTCCCTGAGTTCCAAAGGGTAGGCTTAATCAAGTGCTAATTGGAGAAGGGAGGGGATACAAAGACGAGGGAGGAACAGTCAAAAAATAATAGTGAAGCCTTAAAGTAGAGTCCGCCTTCCTCCTCAAGGGTTATATACATAACAACACATTTGAGCTCAACTGCAAAACTAAAATTCCCACCAAATAGAAAATGTTCCAGAGAGAGGGTAACAGTGTAATAACTCTGTGAACAAGAGACTGCCTGATGCCAGAAGATTAAAGGAATACAGGCTCTGTGGCCATCCTAATTCTTATCAGCAACTCTGTCCCTTGACTATAAAACTCCTCACAAATTCCTTGGGGTTGGGACACAGTTTTGACGGCATTTGCCTGCTGTGGTCCTTTTTGCTTAGGAAAGCAATGCATCTATTATTTTCTACTTTACCCTTCCAAAAATGGATGCTTACATATATATTTCTAAATATTTATTGAAAGATTTGATCAAAGATCTTCTTGTGCTAACTTAAGTAGAAAGTTTATAGTTTAGTATTTGCACTTAATTTGACATATTTAAAATAAAGTTGACATTTGGTCATTCAGTTCAGTTCAGTTCAGTTGCTCAGTGATGTCTCACTGTTTGCGATCCCGTGAACGACAGCACACCAGGCATCCCTGACCACCACCAACTCCCGGATTCCACACAAACATATGTCCATTGAGTTGGTGATGCCATCCAACCATCTCGTCCTCTGTCATCCCCTTCTCCTCCTACCCTCAATCTTTCCCAGCTTCAGGGTCTTTGGCCACCAAAGTATTGGAGTTTCAGCTTCAACGTCAGTCCGTCCAATGAACACCCAGGACTGATCTCCTTTAGGATGGACTGTTTGGATCTCCTTGCAGCCCAAGGGACTCTCAAGAGTCTTCTCCAACAGTTCAGTTCAGTTGCTCAGTCGTGTCTGACTCTTTGCGACCTCATGAACCACAGCACGCCAGGCCTCCCTGTCCATCACCAACTCCCGGAGTTGACTCAAACTCATGCCCATTGAGTCGGTGATGCCATCCAGCCATCTCATCCTCTGTCGTCCCCTTCTCCTCCTGCCCCCAATCCCTCCCAGCATCAGGGTCTTTTCCGATGAGTCAACTCTTCGCATGAGGTGGCCAAAGTACTGGAGTTTCAGCTTCAGCATCAGTCCTTCCAATGAACACCTAGGACTGATCTCCTTTAGGATGGACTGGTTGGATCTCCTTGCAATCCAAGGGACTCTCAAGAGTCTTCTCCAACATCACAGTTCAAAAGCATCAATTCTTCAGTGTTCAGCTTTCTTCACAGTCCAACTCTCACATCCATACATGACCACTGGGAAAACCATAGCCTTGACCGGATGGATCTTTGTTGGCCAAGTAATGTCTCTACTTTTTAATATGCTATTTAGGTTGGTCATAACTTTCCTTCCAAAGAGAAAGGGTCTTTTAATTTCATGGCTGCAATCACCATCTGCAGTGATTTTGGAGTCCTCAAAAATGAAGTCTGACACTGTTTCCACTGTAAACCCTAACAATAAACTGAAGTAAGATAGGGCAGTTTAAGATGGACAAGTATGAGAACCCTGGACTCACTTTCTCCCAGGGACATGCCAAAATTACAACTACTTACAGAGCCACTATACATGAGAGTGGCCTGAGGGCAATCAGTAAAAAATTTCCCACAACTTCATATTTAAGCAAAGGGCTACAACAAGATGAGTAGGAGAGGCAGAGCTATGGTCCAGTCAGGATCCACTCTCCTGGGTGAATGACTCACAAGTGGCAGAGAATCACAAATGCAGTGTTTCTCCCTTGCAGGAGGATCTTCAAGGTCAGCAAGTGTGTCTGATCCACGTGTCTGTCAGTCTTTTGCATCTACACCAGGGACCTAGGTGTCTCTCAGTATTCTGCCTCTTCACTGTGACTCAGAGTGTGTAAGATTTTGCATGTTTCCTTTAAGAGCAGTCTCTGTTACCTATATTTATCCTGCTCTTCTGAATAGCAACCCTTGGGTTTTTCAAAACCTGAATTTCTGAGGGTTTGTCTTTGTGCAGGGTCCCTGGCTGTGGAACCTGAATTGGTCTCAGGGAGGAGGCAGTTGAAATTCCTGTGGGGTCTGAAATGCTTACAGGAATAATTTTGTGGATACTGTTCTATTGTGCCAATACTGGTGCTAGCAAGTCCTATTTTGGAATTTATTCCACTGGGGCCTGACCATTTATCAGTGGGTTGCAGCAGATAGGCACCTCTGGGTTACAGAGTCAGCCAAGCTGGAGCCATCCCTGCCAACCAGCATGGCCACAGTAATCAGCCTTGCCACACAGAAGAACACACAGAGACTACATTGATGGTACTCCTGGAGGATCTAGCTGTGCTAGCCAGAGGAAGCCCATTGCTGGGATCCATAGGTTGTCTTCTATAAAGAGCTACTTCTCCAATACTGAGAAATGAAACAGATCTACTTAATATTAATACATAGAAATATACACACAGAAAATTAAGCAAAGTGAGATGACAGAAATATATAACAAATGTAAAAGATAAAAATATTTTCAGTTGTTTAGAAAACAACTAAAAAATGGTTGCAAACAATCTGTCTGTTAGATTTAAGGTAATGATTATGAAAATACTGATCTTAGAAGAAAGATGGATGAACACACTCAGAACATGATCAAATAAGAAAACACAAAATGAATGAATCAAAGCTGAAGAATCAATAACTGAAATGTAAAAGCACACTAGAGAGAATCAATTGTTGATTAGATAATACCAAGGAACATATCAGAAATCTGGAAGACAGAGAAGTGGAAGTTAAATAAGCTGAAAAGAAAAAAAAAGGGGAACAAAATTAAAGATAAAATAGCTGAAGTAGTCTCTGAGACAGCATCAAGTATCCTGAAATTCACATTACAGTGATACTATGAGAAGAGAGAAAAAGGGGCAGATAGATTATTTGAAGATATAATAGCTGAAAACTTCCCTAAAATGAGGGGAAGAAATATATCCAGGTTCAGAAAATGCAGAGAATGCCAAAGAAGATAAACCCAAATTGAGCTACATCAAGACATAGTAAAACTAAAATGCAAAACATTAGTGATAAAGAGAGAATCTTAAAAGCAGAAAGAGGAAAGAAACCAGTTATACAAAAGGGAACTCCAATAAAAATAAATAAGCTGCTTCTTCAGCAGAAACTTTGAAACCAGAGGAAGTGGCATGGTGTATTCAAATTGCTGAAAGGAAAAATAACAGAAACAAAAAACTGCAACCAAAAATACTTTGTACAGTCAATCTATCATTCAGGACTGATGCTGAAGCTGAAACTCCAATATTTTGGCCATCTGATGTGAAAAGATGACTCACTGGAAAAGACTCTGATTCTGGGAAAGGTTGGGAGCAGGAGGAGAAGGGGGTTACAGAGGATTACATGGTTAGTTGGCATCATCAATGTAATGGACAAGAGATTGAGGAAACTCTGGGAGATGGTTAAGGACAGGGAAGCCTGCCCCATGGCTACTGTGCTACAGTGCATGAGATAACAAAACCTCAGAAACAACTGATTGACTGAAAAACAACAAAAATATATGAATATATAATTATACATCTATGTCTACATATAGATCTTCCCTGGTGGCTCAATCAGTAAAGAATTCACCTGCAATGTGGGAGATTTGGGCTTGATCCCTGGATTGGGGAGATCCCCTGGAGGAGGGCATGTCAATTCAGATCAGTACTCTTGATTGGAGAATTCCCAAGGACAGAGGAGCATGGAGGACTGCAGTCCATGGTGTTGCAAAGAGTTGGACACAACTAAGCACATGTCTATATATAGTTATATATGAACTTCATGGAAACCAAAACCTATCATAGATATAAATACAAAAAGAAAAAAGAATCCAACCATAATACTAGAAACAGTTATAACTTCATAAGGTGAAAGAGAAAGAGTAGAAGAAAGACACAAAGAAGTACTACAAACAATTATGAAACAATTAAGAAAATGACAAGTAGCCAGCTACCAATACATATTTTAAATATAGATGAACTAAATATTCCATGCAGATGACAAAAAGTGGTTGAACAGATATACAAATAAAATCCCATCTATATGTTGCTTACAAGAGATTCATTTCATATCTAAAAACACATACAACTTGAAAGGGGTGGAGTGGGAAAAGATATTCCATGCAAATAGAAATGAAAGAAAAGCACAGAAGCAATACTTATATCATACAAAATAGACTTTAATACAAAGAATGTAACAAGAGACAATGAAGGACATTGCATAATTATAAAGGGATCAATCCAATAAGAAGATTCAACACTTGTAAATATGTATACCCCCAATTGGAACCACCTAAATACATAAAGAAAATATTAGCAGATATAAATGGAGAAATTGACAGCAATGCCATAATAGTACGTATTGCATCATGATGATATAGAAGGTAACACCATAGGGCTTCCCTGGTAGCTCAGCTGGTAAAGAATTTGCCTGCACTGCGGGAGACCCTGGCTCGAGAAGATCCCCTGGAGAAGAGATAGGCTACCCATTCCAGTATTAATGAGCTTCCCTGATGGCTCAGCTGGTAAATTCCCTGGGGGAGGGCATGTCAACCCACTCCAGTATTCTGGCCTTGAGAATCCCCATGGACTGAGGAGTCAGGCAAGATACAGTCCATGGGGTCACAAAGAGTTGGACACAACTAAGTGACCAAGCACAACACAACGTAGGTATTACAGCATCATGAAAATATTGTTCAAACAGGAAAAAAAAAAAAAAAAAAGCCAAGTATATTAGTTCAGATTAACTTATATAGAAAACATTCCATAATAAAATAGCAGATTATACACCATTTTCAAGTGCACATGGACCTTTCCACAGGGTAGATCACATGTTTTGTAACAAAATAAGCCTTGCTAAATTTGAGAAAACTGAAATTATATCAAGAATATTTTCCAATGAGAATGATATGAGATTAAAAATTAATATGGGCAGTCCCAAGATGGTGGAAGGATAGGATGGGGAGACTGCTTTCTCCCCAACAAATTCAACAAAAGATAATTTGAATGTTGAGCAACTTCCTCAAAACAACTTCTCAACACTCGTATAGGACACCGGGCATCCAGAAAGGCAGCCCAATCTCTTCAAAAGGAGGTAGGAAAGATACAAAAGACAAAAACAGAGACAAAAGATTTAGGGAAGGAGACCCATCTTGGGGAGGGAGTCATGAAGGAGGAGAAATTTCCACACAATAGGAAACACTCTCACAGGCATGTCTGTGGGGAGCTTTGGAATTTCAGAGGACAAAATAAACAAGAAAGCATGAGCGCGTGCACACACACACACACACACACACACACACACTGAATACTCACCTAACAGCAACTACCAGCAGATAAGTGGCTCAGATGCTCACTTCTGACACCTGCGAGTGGGGCCTGGGCAAGGAGGCATGGGCTGTATCATTAGTCCTTATGGCTAGAACTGGGCTTGAATGCCATGAAGACAATCTGAGGGAGCTAATGTGACATAACAACCTAAACTGTGGGATCACCAGAGACAAAAATAAAAGACCTTTCCTGAGAAAGACTCTAACGCTACATGTTGACCCCTGGCGCACCCACAGAATGAAGTAGTGTGCCCTAGTGAATACTGAAGGGCAGCAAGCTAGCTGCCATTCAGTACCCTCCTTTCCTGGAGGCAGAGAGGCAGACAAGGGACAGCCAGAGCCAGAAGGCAAGGGGCTGCTGCAATCTTGGCCCCAGTGTCTGCATCTTCCACCAAACTTTGAGCAGACTGCCAGTTGTTAACTACATCTTCCTGGGTTCGTGGATAGTTCACAACTTCCAGGAGTGTCACAGCCTCAGATCAGCTCCCCTGAGACCAGACACATGGCAGGCCAGGGACTGTGACTCATGGTGCACCTTGCAAACTGAGTGTCCAGGACAAGGGAGATGCATAATGTGCACGGCCCATTTGGGGCAGTACGCTCACCAAGAACCCGGTCATCAGAGTGGCTCGGACCTGGGAAAGGCACAAAACGCCCAGCCCATCTGGGTCTTTGCCCTTGTGGAACACCCGAGAACCTGAGTGGCTTAAACCTGAGAAGTGCAAAAGATGCAGGAGCCACTTGCGACAGTGCCCTTGCAGAACATGCTGGAGCCTGAGCAGCACGGACTCCACCTTGGACTATGGCAACCCCAATGTGGTCCAGCCACTGGAAGCACTCCCCTCACATACCAGCAGTCTTTGTTAGCAGTGACCCTTTCTTTCCACAGAACAATTGAACAAGTGAGCTTAACGAAGTGGCCACCTTCACCCCCTTGTGTCAGGGTGGAAATTAGACAATGAAGAGACTTGCAAACAGAAGAAGCCAAAATAAACAAAGAAGGGAAAACCACTCTGGGAGTGACAGGTGCAACATACTAAAAACCTGTAGTTAATGCTGAGACTGTTCATTTGAGGGGCAAATATAGACCTTAAGAACAAGTACAAGCCAAAAAAAGGGACTATCTGACAATGAACTGACCCCACTCTGCCCACAATAGCTCCAGAGAAATTCTTAAATATATTTTTACTGTTATCAGTTTTTAATTTTTAATTATTTCTTTATTACTCTTTTAGCTTTCATTTTATAGCCTACTATTATTTTCAAAAAAAAATCTCATGTATATATTTTTAAATTTTGGAGATTGATTTTGTTTTGTATTTTTTATATTGTATTTTTGAGAGTCTAACCTCTGTTTCAGGTTTTTAACATTTGCTTTTTGCAATTTGGTATCAATTTTGTATCTTTAAGAATCTAATCTTCAGTATTCATTTTTCATTTAGGGATTTGATTGCTGCTTTGATTGCTCTCTCCCCTTTTGATGCTCCCCTTTCTCCTTTGATCACCTCTGTCTTCTCCCCTCTTCTCTTCTCTATATAACTGTGAATCTGTATGGGTATTCCTGGCTGTGGAGAGTTGTTTCACTATTAACCTATGATATTAACTTCAGTGCTGTATGGATGGAGAAGTTTTGAGGTTAGTGTAAGACAAGGGCCAAAACCAAGAGGCAGATGATTTAACTCCAGAACTTTAGAACACGAGAGAACTCCTGATTATAGGGACTATTAATATACAAGAACTCACCAAATGTCTCCTACACTGAAACCATCTCCACCCAAGTGTCAGAAAATTCTAGTGCAAGACACTCCATGATAACGCTTAGGCAAAAATGGAACACAATCTTGAACACTAAAAGATGGGCTTCCAAAGCCATGCTAAATTCATAGACACCCCAAAATTTACTACTGGACACTTCATTGCACTCCAGAGAGAAAAGATCCAGCTTCACCCACAAGAACACAGACACAATTTACCCCAATCAGGGAAAGTTCATAAGCCACTGGTCCAACCCCATCCACAAGGAGCAGACTCCACAATTAAGAGAAAACATAAACTTCCAGCCTGCAGAAAGTCCACTATAGTAATCTAAACAAAATGAAAGGCACAGAGACATGCAGCCGGTGAAGAAATATGATTAAAACAACAACAACAACAACAACAACAACAACAACAAAAAACCCTGCCAAACCAAAATTAAAAAAAAAAAAAAGAAAGAAAGAAAGAAAGAAAAAAGAGGAGATAGGGTGTCTACCTGAAAAAGAATGTATAATAATGATAGTAATGATAATAAAACCTTGAGAACAAACTGGAATTACAGATAAATAGACTAAAGACAAGGATTGAGAAGATGCAAGAAATGTTTAACAAGGACCTAGATGAAATGATAAAGAATCAAATAATAATGAACAATGCAATGACTGAGATGAAAGGCACTCTGGAGAGAACCAGCAGTAGAATAATTGAGGCAGAAGAAGGGATAAGTGAGGTGGAAGATAGAATAGTGGAAATAAATGAAGCAGAGAGGGAAAAAAAAAAAAAGAATTAAAAGAAATGAGGACAGCCTCAGAAACCTCTGGGACAATGTTAAATGCCCCAGCATTCGAATCATAAGTGTCCCAGAAGAAGAAGACAAAAATAAAGGACATGAGAAAATACTTGAGAAGATAATAGTAGATGACTTCCCTAAAATGGGGAAGGAAATAGTCACCCAAGTCCAAGAAACCCAGAGAGTCCCAAACAGGATAAACCCAACGTGAAACACAGAAAGACACATATTAATCAAACTAACAAATATTAAGCACAAAGAACAAATAATAAAAGCAGCAAGGGAAAAGCAACAAATAACACACAAGGGGATCTCCATAAAGATAATAACTAATCTTTAATAGAAACTCTTCAGGCCAGAAGGGAATGGCAGGACATACTTAAAGTGATGAAAGAGATAAACCTACAACCAAAGTTACTTTACCCAGCAAGGATTACATTCAGATATGAAGGAGAAATCAAAAGCTTTACAGACAAGCAAAAACTGAGAGAATTCAGAACCACCAAACCAGTTCTTCAACAAATGCTAAAGGATCTCCAGACACACAAAAAACAGAAGGTTTATAAAAATGAACACAAACAACAAAGTAAATGGTAATGGGATCACATTTATCAAGAATTACCTTAAATATAAATAGGTTAAGTGTGCCAACCAAAAGACAAAGACTAGCCAAATGTATAAAAAAACAAGACCCTTATGTATGTTGTCTAAAAGAGACCCACCTCAAATCTAGGGACACATACAGACTGAAAGTGGGGGGCTGGTAAAAGATAGTTCATGTAGATGCAGAACAAAAGAAAGCAGGAGTAGCAATACTCATATCAGATAAAACAGACTTTGAAATAATGACCATGATAAGAGACAAATAAAGACACCACATAATGATGAAGAGCTCAATCTAAGAAGAAGATATAATAATTATAAATGTATATGCACTCAACCTAGGAGCACCCAACACCTAAGGCAAATGCTAACAATTATAAATGGGGAAATTAACAGTAACACAATAATAGTGGTGGATATTAATACCCCACTCACACCTATGGATATTTCAACCAAACAGAAAATTAGCAAGGAAACACAGGTTTTAAATGAAACAATGGAGCAGCTAGACCTAATTGATATCTATAGAGCATTTCACCCCAAAATAATGGATTTCACCAGTTTTGCAAGTACACATGGAACATTCTCCAGGAAAGATCATATTCCTGGCCATAAATCTAGCTTTGGCAAATTAAAAAAAAAAAAAAAAACTGAAATCATTTCCTGCATCTCTTCTGATTATAATGCAGTAAGATTATATATCAACTACAGAAAAAAAAAAAAAGCTATAAATAACACAAACATATGGAAGCTAAATAACAAGCTACTGAATAACCAACAAATCACAAACAAAATTGAAAAAGAAATCAAAATATGCATATAAACAAATGAAAATGTAAACATGACAACCCAAAGCCTATGGGAGTCAGTGAAATCTATGGTATGAGCGAGGTTCATAGCAATATTAGCCTACCTAAAGATATGAGAGAAACATCAAATAAACAGCCTAACTTTACACCTAAAGCAACCAAAAAAAGAAAATAAAAAAAAAAAAGAAGAAGAAGAAGAAAAGAAGAACCCCAAAGTTAGTAGAAGGAAAGAAATCATAAAAAACATAGCAGAAATAAATATAAAAGAAAGAAAGGAGATGATAGCAAAGATCAGAAAAAAACTAAAATCTGGTTCTTTGAGAAGTTAAATAAAATAGAGAAACTGTTAGCCATACTCATCAAGAAAAAAAGGGAGAAGACTGAAATCAATAAAAATAGAAATGAAAATGGAGAAATCACAACAGACAACACAGAAAGTCAAAAGATCATAAGAGACTATGATAAGCAATTATATGCCAATAAAGTGTACAACTTGGAAGAAATTGACAAATTCCAAGAAAATTAACCTTCCAAATTGAACCAGGAAGAAATAGAAAATCTTTCCAGGCCCATCATAACCACATAAATTGAAACCGTAATCAGATCTACCAAGAACAAAAAAAGCCCAGGATCAGATGGCTTCACAGATGAATTCAACCAAAAATTTAGAGAAGAGCTAACACCCATCCTACTTAAACTCATGCAGAAAATTGCAGAGGAAAGTAAACTCCTAAACTCATTCTATGAGGCCACCATCAACCTAAAAACAAAACCAGACAATGATGTCACAGAAAAAAAAGAAAGAAAGAAAAGAAAACTACAGGCCAATATCACTGATGAACACAGACACAGAAATACTCAACAAAATTCTAGCAAACAGAATCCAATAATGTATCAAAAACATCATGCATTATGACCAAGTGGGCTTTTTTCCAGTGATTCAAAGATTCTTCAATATTTGCAAGTCAATCACTGTGACCATATCAACAAATTGAAACATAAAAATCACTTGATAGATGCAGAGGAAGCGTTTGACAAAATTCAGCACCCATTTCTGATAAGAACTCTCCAGAAAGCAGGCATAGAAGGAAAAAACCTCAACATAATAAAAGCAAGATATGACAAACTCATTGCAAACATTATCGTAAATGGTGTAAAACTGAAAGCATTCCCTTTAAAAACAGGAACAAGACAAGGATGCCCATTCTCACCACTACTAGTCAACAGTTTTGGAAGTTCTAGCCACAGCAAATAGAGAAGAAAAAGAAAGAAAAATAATCCAGGTTGGAAAAGAATAAAATTCTCACCGTTTGCAGATGACATGATCCTCTACATAGAAAACCCTAAAGATAACACCAGAAAATTACAAGGGTTAATCAGTGAATATAATAACATTGCAGGATATAAAATTAACACACAGAAATCTTCTGAGAACGGCTCTACTGATAGCATTTCTATGCTGAGTTCTTTCCAAGCTAGAGAGGCTCTCTCTAAATTATGTAAAGCTATGCCTTAATAAATAGTTATTTTCAGAGATGTCCAAACTGTTTGGAAACCAGTGTTTCTCATAACTCAATGAAAACAATTTGGCAAGCGTAAAAATATGTTTTTAAAATGCACATTACTAGGCTTTACCAAAGCCCTCTGAAGTCACAGGACCGAATGAATATGCAAATAAAACAAGCAAACCAAGTGATTCTGATATGAGTGGTCCATGGACCAAATTTTGAGAACAGTACTCTCAACCTGTTATTTCTCAGCCTATTTAACTCCCTACTTCTCATTTAATGATGTTTATAGACACTGCAAATGCCACAGTAAATATTAGATATTCCTGGATGCTTGATATTAAGCCTATGAGTGATTTTACCACTCCCACACTCTTGATGGAATTCGGCAGAATATTATAGCATATTCTTAGTATGACCAATGAGAAGTGGCAAAGAATCTTGAAATTCTGGAAAATCTATGAGCCAACACCAATCAAGTCTATTGTTATCCCAAAATTCAGAGATCACAATCCTTTATGTCCCTTTACTATGTATGAAAGAACTGATTTCTGATATCCTTCTCTGGACTCTGCTCTGGTGGCCAGTGGTGGGGTGATGAAAACTCAGAAATTCACTGAAAACATACACTAAACTCTTATGGAGCAGTGGGTAGAGCAGTTTGATATCTCCATTGTGATGAATATCTATTTCAAGTAAAGTAAGTTGGTAGTCTCCTAAATTATATGTGCTTGAGATTTTATTATTATTCTTATTTTGTTTTTAAGAGGCCTCAAAAAATAGAAACTTATGTTATGTGCTGAAGAAGGAATAAATGAAATTCTGAGATCTACTGAATGCCTTTCCATTGTGAGGTTTCTGAAGAAATCACCAAACTCCTGTCATATTATACATTTGTGAGAAATATAGTACATGGTTTTGGAAATTAATTAAGCAATCAAAAAAAAAAAAGGAAAAAGAAAGGAAAAAAAGCATGTACAGTGGTGAATTTTTATTTTTTTTTAACTTGTATTTTGCAATTGACTTTTATTTAATTCTCAAACAAATCTAACAGTTGGGCATATATATCAAAAAGGAAACTTCACATTTATGAAATATAAAAACTTACAGTTAGAAACATTGAAATGTAGCAAAATAAATTCTTCCAATATTCTCAGACTCTTCCTCATCAAAGTTATGCATGAAATATGGTGATGATGTTGTTTACTAGCTAAGTTGTGTCTAACTGGTTTGTGACATCATGAACTGTAGCCCTGCAGGCTCCTCTGTCCATGGAATTCTCCAAGCAAGAGTGCTAGATACATAGCCATTTTCTTCACCAGGGGATCTTCCTGACCCAGGGATTGAATGCTTGTCTCCTGCTTTGAAGGTTGATAGTTGACCAGTGAGCCACCTGGGGAACCACTGCCTAAATTATACTTATTAACTAAATTTCAGAAACTCATATTAAGTATGTATATATGTGTGTTTCTATCTGTTAGGCAGTAAGAATAGGAAAAATGAGTCCAAATACCAGTGGCAAAAGACAAAGAAACAGTAAAGCCTAAAAAAGGAAGCAAAGGAAAAAATCCAAGGACCAGAGTGAGAAAGTCAGGAGAAACAAACATTTCCCCTTCCTGGCTAGCCCTAATTTGCAAAGGGCAGGTTCAGGAGGAGGCGATAAAACATGTAAAAAGAGGGAGCCAAGACAGGTTGATGTCTCTTCTTTGGGGTTGGCACATCCTCATGCCTCAAGAGTGTGCTATCGTTTGTTTGCCAAATAAAAGTCTGAGCTGTAACACTGCTCCACTGTTTCAAATCTTTGCCACAGCAAGGCAGAACTGAGGAAATTACACACTCTCGCAACATATGTGGGGCTGTAACCTGGATGTAACATGACTGAAGCACCTCGGCTGGGCCCCAGTGAGGTGGAAGCCAAGCATAGGAGAAGCCCAACTCAGCAAAAGCTCACCCTGTGTAAGCTGAACACAAAGGAAACCCAGGGCAGTAGAAGTCAGGAGAAGCCCAGCATGCTGGAAACCAGGACAGCAAAACCGAACTCAGGAGAGAGCTCATACAACACAGTCTCTGATTTCAGAAGACCTCTGGGTAGGTAAGAAGTCCTCGGTCCTGTGGCTGGAAGGACAGATGACTAACAAAATCTTAATTCCTATGCAACCTCTCATTTCTTGTCTCCTCAAACCTCCTGTGAACAGGTGGGTGACAGTGGGTGCAACTGAGGGCCTCCGGCAGGGATTACTTCCCTATGTATTCCTAAAGCTCCACTATCCTCTGCACCCTAGTAGCTATTGGCCAAGCAGGCAAGAGTTCTTTGGTCCTTAATCTCCTTTGTGCCAAGGAACAAGCCGAAGAAAACTGTGGCACAGGTCAGGCATTTAG
Organism: Odocoileus virginianus; assembly: GCF_023699985.2. Lineage (NCBI taxonomy): Eukaryota > Metazoa > Chordata > Mammalia > Artiodactyla > Cervidae > Odocoileus > Odocoileus virginianus. The sequence goes on from NC_069692.1 coordinate 53,467,028, forward strand.
CAGTTTTTCTGGAAGTTTATGAAGCGGGTTCCTTGCATATTTTTCCCATTGCTTGTTCTCCCATTCTTCAACTCCTCCCTCCATCTGTGCCACTGTTTGAAAATTTTGGTGAGGTCATCATCTTTATACTTCTGAAAGTTGTGTTTGAAACTGTTTACCTAAGACTGGGACTCAAGCCCACATGACCAGGACTCTGCTGTGCTGTGCTTAGTCACTCAGTCATGTCCAGCAGCGACTCAAACCCGCAGGACCTAGTGAAGCTCAGATTCTTGATGCCTCACTGAAGATTTCAGTGAAAGACAAAGAGATGGGTAAGAAATGGATTTATTTATTCAAATTCAGAGAGAAGCATACTCCACAGACAGTGTGGGGCACCGCAGAGGGCAAGTGTGGCACTAGCTGTGACAGTTAGTTTTCATGGGCTGGGTAACTTTAAATGCTAATGAGATGGAAGGTTATTCCAACTATTTGGGGCAGGGGTAGAGTTTTCCAGGAATTGGAAAAGACCACTCCTTGGTCTTCTGACAGTGTTTTGGAACTGTGATGGTGTCTCTAGGTGTGTCATTTAACTTGCAGGTTAGATTTAGTTGAAGTCTACTTGCCTGCCATCTTGACCCATTTGAATCAGTTTCTGCTATGTCCTTGGGCTATGCCATCCTTTCAAAAGTTGTGTCCTGACCCCTTCCCTCCTGTTTCATGCTCTTTTTCTGAGCCCTGTCTAGGCCCACAATGTTGCTTCTACAATCTTCTGGTGGGGCAACCAGAAAATAGCTGACCCTTAGGAGGAAAATGCTGTATAATATCCAATCCCTCTAGAGACCTTCATCTTCCATGTTTCCTAAAGCATGTGCAAAAGCAGCACATCTCAGTAGACCCACTATGGCGGGTGACAGGCACAAATACCTGCTAGAAGCCCATCTGTTGGTCACATCCCTCCAACTGGCAATTGATCTTCCTGCTTTGAGATTTAGCCCCACAGGCCATTTGGGCCCAAAGCCTTACCAGCTAAAGCTGCAAACATATCCCCAGATCAAATCACTACTTCACTTTTATCAAACATCTGGTCTGTTGCCTCTTATCATTTTGTCATAAGCCACTTTGCCTCAACTCCTACAACCACGATCCTGCCCCCGCCCCCCGTAGGCAACATCACTCAGCCCAGCCCATTATAGATAATCCACTCATTAATCAATACTTTTATTATAACCTAATGTGGGTCTATGACAATGAAATGTTTCTCTTAAGGAAGACTAGGGGAGGAATCAGTGACTTAAATTCCCTCAGAGCAATAAGTGCATTAGGTTTGCAGTTATTTTGACAGGTTCCCAGTCTCAGGGCACAGACTTGGATTGCTTTACATTATAGTACTTAATCCCATGCAAGGTGGACAAATACCAGTGAGTTAAGATTACAACCCCTTAAACCTATGGAGCGCTAGCCATGCTAGAGAACTCCAATTCAATTCGGTTCAGTCACTTAGTCGTGTCTGACTCTTTGTGACACCATGAATCGCAGCACACTAGGCCTCCCTGTCCATCACCAACTCCCAAAGTTGACTCAAACTCATGCCCATCAAGTCGTTGCTGCCATCCAGCCATCTCATCCACTGGTGTCCCCTTCTCCTCCTGCTCTCAATCCCTCCCAGCATGAGGGGCTTTTCCAATAAGTCAACTCTTTGCATGAGGTGGCCAAAGTACTGGGGTTTCAGCTTCAGCATCAGTCCTTCCAATGAACACCCAGGACTGATCTCCTTTAGGTTGGACTGGTTGGATATCCTTGCAGTCCAAGGGACTCTCAAAAGTCTTCTCCAACATCACAGTTCAAAAGCATCAATTCTTCAGTGTTCAGCTTTCTTCACAGTCCAACTCTCACATCCATACATGACCACTGGGAAAACCAAAGCCTTGACCAGACGGACTTTGTTGGCAAAGTAATGTCTCTGCTTTTTAATATGCTATCTAGGTTGGTCATAACTTTCCTTCCAAGGAGTAAGCTTCTTTTAATTTCCTGGCTGCAATCACCATTTACAGTGATTTTGGAGGACCCCCCCCCCAAAAAAAAGTCTGACACTGTTTCCACTGTCTCCCCATCTATTTCCCATGAGGTGATGGGACCAGATGACATGATCTTAGTTTTCTGAATGTTGAGCTTTAAGCCAACTTTTTCACTCTCCTCTTTCACTTTCATCAAGAGGCTTTTTTGTTCCTCTTCACTTTCTGCCATAAGGGTGGTGTCATGTGCATATCTGAGGTTATTGATACTTCTCCCGTCAATCTTGATGCCAGCTTCTGCTTCTTCCAGCCCAGCATTTCTCATTATATACTCTGCATATAACTTAAATAAGCAGGGTGATAATATACAGCCTTGACATATACCTTTTTCTATTTGGAACCAGTCTGTTGCTCCATGTCCAGTTCTAACTGCTTCTTCCTGACCTGCATACAGGTTTCTCAGAGGCAGGTCAGGTGGTCTTTCAGAATTTCCCACATTTTATTGTGATCCACACAGTCAAAGGCTTTGGCATAGTCAATAAAGCAGAAATAGATGTTTTTCTGGAACGCTCTTGCTTTTTTGATGATCCAGCAGATGTTTGCAGTTTGATCTCTGGTTCCTCTGCCTTTTCTAAACTCAGCTAGAACATCTGGAAGTTCTTGGTTGACATATTGCTGAAGCCTGGCTTGGAAAATTTTGAGCATTACTTTAGTAGCATGTGAGATGAGTGCAATTGTGCTATAGTTTGAGCATTCTTTGTGATTGCCTTTCTTTGGGATTGGAATTAACTGACCTTTTCTTGTCCTGTGGCTGAGTTTTCCAAGTTTGCTGGCATATTGAGTGCAGCACTTTCACAGCATCATCTTTCAGGATTTGAAATAGCTCAATGGGAATTCCATCAGACCACTAGCTTTGTTCCTAGTGATGCTTTATAAGCCCCACTTGACTTCACATTCCAGGATGTCTGGCTCTAGGTCAGTAATCACACCATTGTGATTATCTGGGTCATGAAGATATTTTTTGTACAGTTCTTCTGTGTATTCTTGCCACCTCTTCTTAATATCTTCTGCTTCTCTTAGGTCCATTCCATTTCTGTCCTTTATCGAACCCATCTTTGCATGAAATGTTCTCTTGGTATCTCTAATTTTCTTGAAGAGATCTCTAGTCTTTCCCATTCTGCTGTTTTCCTCTATTTCTTTGCATTGATTGCTGAGGAAGGCTATCTTATCTCTCCTGGCTATTCTTTGGAACTCTGCATTCAAATGGGAATATCTTTCCTTTTCTCCTTTACTTTTCACTTCTCTTCTTTTTACAGCTATTTGTAAGGCCTCCTCAGCCATTTTGCCTTTTTGCATTTCTTTTCCATGGGGATGGTCTTGATCCTTGTCTCCTGTACAATGTCACGAACCTCTGTCCATAGTTCCTCAGGCACTCTGTCTATTAGATCTAGTCCCTTAAATCTATTTCTCACTTACACCATAGAGTCATAAGGGATTTGATTTAGGTCATACCTGAATGGCCTAGTGGTTTTCCCTACTTTCTTCAGTTTAAGCCTGAATTTGGAAATAACGAGTTCATGATCTGAGCCACAGTCAGCTCCTGGTCTTGTTTTTGCTGACTGTATAGAGCTTCTCCATCTTTGACTGCAAAGAATATAATCAATCTGATTTCTGTGTCGACCATCTGGTGATGTCCACGTGTGGAGTCTTCTCTTGTGTTGTTGGAAGAGGGTGTTTGCTATGGCCAGTGCATTCTCTTGGCAAAACTCTATTAGCCTTGGCCCCACTTCATTCTGTACTCCAAGGCCAAATTTGACTGTTACTCCAGGTGTAACTTGACTTCCTACTTTTTGCATTCTGGTCCCCTATAATGAGAAGGACATCTTTTTGGGGTGTTAGTTCTAAAAGGTCTTGTAGGTCTTCATAGAACTGTTCAACTTCAGCTTCTTCAGGATTACTGATTGGGGCATAGGCTTGGATTACTGTGATATTGAATGGTTTGCCTTGGAAATGAACACATATCATTCTGTCGTTTTTGAGATTTCATCCAAGCACTGTATTTTGGACTCTTGTTGACCATGATGGCTACTCCTTTTCTTCTAAGGGATTCCTGCACACAGTAGTAGATATTATGGTCATCTGAGTTAAATTCACCCATTCCAGTCCATTTTAGTTAGCTGATTCCTAGAGTGTCGATGTTCACTCTTGCCATCTCCTGTTTAACCACTTCCAATTTGCCTTGATCCATGGACCTAACATTCCAGGTTCCTATGCAATATTGCTCTTTACAGCATCAGTCCTTGCTTCTATATACAGTCACATCCACAACAGGGTGCTGTTTTTGCTTTGGCTCCATCCCTTCATTCTTTCTGGAGTTATTTCTCCACTGATATCCATTAGCATATTGGGCACCTACCGACCTGGGGAGTTGCTGTTTCAGTATCCTATCATTTTGCCTTCTCATACTGTTCATGGGGTTCGCAAGGCCAGAATACTGATGTGGTTTTCCATTCCCTTCTTCAGTGGATTACATTCTGTCCGACGTCTCCACCATGACCCGACCATCTTGGGTGGCCCCACAGGGCATGGCTTAGTTTCATTGAGTTAGACATGACTGTGGTTCTGTGATCAGATTGGCTACTTTTCTGTAATTATGGTTTTAGTGTGTCTGCCCTCTGATGCCCTGTCGCAACACCTACCATCTTACTTGGGTTTCTCTTACCTGGACATGCGGTATCTCTTCACGGCTGCTCCAGCAAACTACAGCCGCTGCTCCTTATCTTGGACAAGGGGTATCTTCTCACTGCCGCCCCTCCTGACCTTGAACATGGAGTAGCTCCTCTCACCCCTCGTGCACCCCGCAGCAGCCTCTCCTTGAAGGTGGGGTTGCTCCTCTTGGCCGCCACCTGCGACCTTGGAGGTGGGGTAGCTCCTCTCGACCTTGGGGATGCCCAAATCCAACCCAGGTGCCCAGGAGGTCGACCTGCCCCAACCTGCCCAGGGATCTGGTCCCCAGGAGGTTATCATGCCTCAGCCTGCTTCCTTGGGGATCCACAAGTTCGGGGGACCCAGGAGGTTAACATGTTTCAGCCTTCCTAGGGATCTGGTCCCTGGGAGCTATCATTCATGCCTCTGCTTGCTTGGGGATCTGCCAGTCCAGTGTTTCCAGGAGGTTGACCTGCCTCAATCTCCCCAGGGACCAAATTCTTGGGAGACACACATGCCTCAACCTGTCTGGGGATTCAATCTCCAGGTAGTTGATGCTCCTCAACTTGATGGACGTCTGCACCCTAACCCAGAGAAGCCCAGCTTTCAGGTTGCAACAGTCCTGGGTAGGATAAATTTCAGGAAGATTCACCTCTAAGGAAGTTAACCCATGGAAATAGTAGAAAGCCTATTAGTTGTGGTGCTGTGCTCAGTCTCAATAATAGCTCAGAAGCCTAATGAAAACCCCATTCCTTTTTTGGAAAGGCTAAAAGAGACCCTCCCAAAGTTTACCAATTTGGACTTACTCTCTTATGAGGAACAGGTGATTTTAGAGGACAAATTTCTGTTCCAATGTACATCAGACATGAGGATAAATTTGCAACCGTTACAGCAGCAAAACCCTGCTGCCTCTTTAAATGTGATGGTCCAGAGGACCACCAATACTTTATGTAACAGAAAACAAGAGAGGGAGGTCAAGGCCCAGGAAAGGGAGAGAAGGAGAGCCAAGGCCTGCCTAGATGCTGGCTGCCCTGCAGGGAAATCCTTTGACAAATCCCAAGTCCTTAAAGGAAAAGCCATGAGAAGAGTGCCTAATGTGGACAAGCAGGACATTGGGCCAAAGAGTGTCCAAATCATGGTAGGACTACTAAAATGGCTCAATACAAATGTCGTCAATTGGGACACTGGGCAGCTTTAGGATCCCTGGGGACCCTAAAGCCTGAAGGTCTACTGCCAAGCCTTCCCTTTAACCAGACTGAAGTGTTCCACTTCATCCAGTCCATCTGTCACAGATAACCATTATGGAGTTGGAGTCAAGGGCACAACTGGATGTGACAGGCTGGTCCAAGAATTTCTTGGTTGACACAAAGTCTACCTACTCTGTACCAACCTCCTACTCTGGAGCCTTCTCCCCCCAAACCTGTATCATTTTTGGCACTACAGGATAAATGACTATAAAAAAGATTCATCGAAGCACTTTTCTGTTACTGGGTTGGACAGATATTTACCCATGAATTTCTGGTGGTCCCTGAGTACCCTATCCCCTTACTGGGCAAAGATATGCTCACTAAGCTGGGCACCACCCTTGTGATAGAAACTTTTTCAGTCCCTAGAGACTGCAGTCCCTGCTTACAACTGAGGGACCCATTATGCCCTCTCCAATAGGGAGGGACCAAAAACTATCGGAGGCTCCAGGAGAAAAACAACAAATGCCCTGGAGAGTATTACCTCAGGGGTTCAGAAATAGCCTGCACTTGTCTGGACAGGCTCTTAGGTGGGATCTCCTAGACCTGGGACCGGGGTCTACCTAATGGGGAAATAGTGCAATATATATAGTTGACCTACTAATCTGTTCCCCAGATGAGGAAAATGCCCAACAACATGTGACTCAGGTTCTAAACATTTTGGCAGAGAACAGATATAAAGTCTTCATTGCTAAGGCACAGACTGTCCAGACAAAGTTCATTTACCTGGGAGCTGAGATTACACTCGGGTCCAGGAGGCTGTCCTCTGAATCAGTACAAGGACTCCTCCAGTTGCCTTCCCTCACGACTCATAAACAGGGCTAGCTTTCCTGGGGCTAACCGGGTATTGTTGAATCTGGATACCCGACGATGGCCTAATTGCCCAGACCTTATATGAAAGCTTAAAGGGATGGGGTGATGAAATTCCACTGATTTGGGGATCTCCTCAAAAGGAAGCAGAGGCTACATTAAACAAACCTTAACTCAAGCACCTGCCTTCAGGTTGCCAAACCCAGGGAAAGCTTTCCATTTATATGTCCATGAAAAAGAAGGAATAGCCTTGGGTGTGTTAACTAAAAGTTGGGACCTGAGTCCCAGCCAGTAGTGTAATTATCCTGAAGGCTTAAGACAGCTGATCATAGCTGTTCTCCCTGTCTTCGAAAGTTTGCAGCTATTGCACTCCTGATAGAAAATGCTTTAAAACTCTTTTGAGAGAAAATTGTTTTTACAAGCCACCAAGTGAAACAACACCTGAATGGGAGAGGCTATTTATGGAGATCCCAATCAAAGGATTCTCAGATGTCAAGTAGCGCTGAATGAACATCCAGGTCTGACTATGTCCTGTTGTGAGATTCTTACCCAAGCTACCCTCCTGCCTAACCCGAGAGCTCTCTCACCTTTCACTCTTGCCTAGAAAGTTTGAAGCATTGGACAAAATCCTGAGAGAGATTGTCAGAAGATCCTCTGACCAGTCCTGAGGAAATCTGGTACACTGTTGGGAGCAGCTTTGTCTTAGATGGAAAAAGAAAAAGATGCTGTGGTTTCCAATTTCAATACCTTAGAGGCTAAACCTTTACCACCAGGTACTAAGTCCAACTAGCTGAGCTTAAAGCTTTTGAGAGAGGAAAAGGAAAAATAGTAGCCATTTACACTGAGTCCAAGTATGCCTTTGTGGTGCTACATGCACATGTTGCTATTTGGAAAGAAAGAGGCCACTTGACCACCTGAGATTCCCCAGTCAAGTACGGTAATCAAATCCTAAGTGTCCTGGAGGCAGTCTGTATGCCCGCTGAGTTTTAAGTCCCATACTGTAAAGGACACCATAAAGGGAATAAGGTAATGGCACAAGGGAACCAGGCAGCTGATCAGATAGCTAAGAGAACAGCATTTCAGAACAACGACCTAATAGGACTTGCTGCCTTAGTTCCACGGAATAATGTGCCAGAAATTCCTTCATATACTGAAGGTGAGATTCTTCAAGCTAATAATGAGGGCTTTCAAGAAGAAAATATGGGATAATTCCAAAATGTCAGACTCCTTTTTTTCTGCCTGGGAAACCCCAGTGGAAGTTTGTTAACATGCCACCACTCATTTAAGTTACAAGTTCCTCCAAATATTACTGCAAAGGTTCTTTAGAGGAACAGGCATCTAAATGACTATAAGACAAGTGGTTTCTCTAGTTGCACTTGCCAGTTAAAGAACCCCCAAGGAGCTTGAAGGCCCCAGCTGGCCCAGCACATCCAACAGCATGGGATCTACCCAGGAGCAGGCTGGCAGATGAACCTCACCCAGATGACAGTTTCTCAAAGATATAAATATCTACTAGTCATGATAGATACCTTGACAGGATGGGTTGATGGCTTTCCTTTCTGGACAGAGAAGGGCAAGGAGATGGTTTAAAAAAAAAAAAAAAAATCTGCTCCATGTAATCATTCTGAGATTTGTCCTGCCTGGGCCATTACAGATTGATAAAACGGAACATCATTTACTTCTAAAGTCGCCCAAGTGGTCTCTAAATAATTAGACATTGTGTGTTATTTCCATTGTGCCTGGAGGTGTCAGTCTTCAGGAAAAATAGAAAGAGACAACACGGTTTGGCATGGTTTCTACTACAAAATAGATAGAACACAGGTCTCCTGACCACTGAATAAGAAGTGACTTTAACCATCTTGAATGTGACATGTTGTTTCTGAGTAAATATCACCAATCAAGTTGAAGAAAGTCTCACAGTCCTCAAAAAAAAAAAACATTCAAATCCTACATGTCAAAGATCGAGCTGGGGAGTCCCCAGGGTGGCCACAACGTCTCTTTAGGAGATCATTGTCCTGGTGATGGGGGATTTGGAGTTGGCTAATACCCCTAGTAATCCCTGTTATCATCATACTGTTACTGATTATGACTTCTCCATATATTATCAATTGTTTAATACAGTTTGTCTCTGCCCAAGTCAACAAGCTACAACATGCAGTACTAGCTCAGCAAGGATATATAAAACTATACTCAAACATGGAAAATAGTTATCATTCACCCTTGGATGGACACTGGTATAAGGACTCTGAGGCTTGAGGCTAGCAAGAAGGGGGGGCCCAATGCCCCTCCAAACTCAGCAGGAAGTAATCAGAGAGACCACACTTTTCCTATTCCCAAAGAATCAGACTCCCCATCTATTGAGTGGGTATTGTTAGATAGTTAGAATAGGAAAAAGAGTCCAAATGGTGGTGGCTAAAGAGAAAGAAATGGCAACCCACTCCAGTGTTCTTGCCTGGAGAATCCCAGGGAAGGGGGAGCCTGGTGGGCTGCCGTCTATGGGGTCTCACAGAATTGGACATGACTGAAGCAACATAGCAGCAGCAGCAGCAAAAGAGAAAGAAAGCGAAAAGCCCACTAAAAGGGGACACAGGAAAAATCTTCGGACCAGAGTGAGAACCTCAGGTGAAATGATCACTCCCTCTTCCTGGTTTGCCCTAATTTGCACAGAACAGGCTTTGGGGGAATAGACAAAGTGTATAAAAACAGGGAGCCAAGGTGGGTTCAGGCCTTTCCTTTGGGTTTAGACAGCGCTCATGCCTTTAGAGTATACTATCAGTGTTTGCTGAGTGAAACTCTGATCTGTAACCCACAGACAAAACCGTGGAAATTACATACTCTCCTAACATATATATCAACCTACCTAGCTATTTCCCTATCATATTGTCTATTTATCTAACTTTCCATTATTTATCTTTCTAACTATGTTTGCTTTTGAGCATTATTTTGAGCCTTACTTTGTGTGAAAGGTGATTGCAACTTTGAGGTAGCTTGAGCATTCTTTAGCATTGCCCTTCTTTAGGATTGGAATGAAAAGTGATGATTTCCTGTCCTGTTGCCACTGCTGAGTTTTCCAAATTTGCTGACATCTAAGTGCAACACTTTCACAGTAGCATCATTCAAGATTTGAAATAGCTCAACTGGAATTCCATCATCTCCACTAGGTTTGTATATAGTGATGCTTCCTAAGGCCCGCTTGACTTCACATTCCAGGATGTCTGGCTCTAGGTGAGTGATCACACCATCATGATTATCTGGATCTTGAAGATCTTTTTTGTATAGTCCTTCTGTTATTCTTGTCATCTCTTCTTAATATCTTCTGATTTTTTGTTAGGTCCATGCCATTTCTGTCTTTTATTGTGCCCAACTTTGCATAATAATTTTCCTTCATATATCTAATTTTCTTGAAGAATTCGCTAGTCTTTCCCATTCTATTGTGTCCCTCTATTTCTTTGCATTGATCACTGAGGAAGGCTTTATCTCTCTTTGCTCTTCTTTGCAACTCTGTATTCAAATGGGAATATATTTCATTTTATCCTTTGCTTTTCACTTCTCTTCTTTTCACAGGTATTTGTAAGGCCTCCTCAGACAACCTTTTTGCTTTTCTTTCCCTTGGGGATGATTTGATCCCTGCCCCTCGTACAATGTCATACACCTCCATCCACAGTTCTTCAGTACCCTATCAGATCTAATTCCTGTCGGGAGTCAGTGAGAGAAACCCCGCCCGTGACAAGGTCTGGGTCCAAGAAGCTGGCATGCAAAGGCGTCCGGACCTCCGAGGGTTTCGTGGGACTGCCCCACCATCCACTCCCAGGCCTTCGTCCTTTCATCTTCTGATGCTTGGCATTCTTCTATGTTCCCTAAAAACTAGTCTGACTCTTACCTAGAATCCCTCCTTGAAACATTTGCATGGCAGCAACACAGTCCCTGGGGGCACATGGGTCCCAATAAACAGGCCAGAGGTAAGGAAAATATTACACAGAATATCCTGCCTCTTCTGGCTCTGTTGGAATTATGACTGCCAGTTTAGAATCTGGAATGCTCATGATTGCACAAAATCCCTTCTAGTATAAAACCAAATCTGCTAGCAACAGGCTTATTTATCCCATAAGCAAAAGTAGACAAAGAGTCCATTACTGAGATTGAAAAGATTCCTTAGGGTGTGATCAGGAGGGAATTAATGAGACCTCTGACCCTTAGGATTACATACCAGAGCTTGCTGTCTTACCTCCCTGCCCCCTGTCCGTAATGTGCCTGGGGGCATACTAGAAGCAGATACAGAGATAAGAGTAAATAACAAAAGAAGTATGCAAAGGGATTTAGACGGATACCAAAATAAATATAATGTAAATTTTAACTTTGCTGATGTAGGGGAAAGAGGTCAAAAGTCAGATATCATGCTACCTATGAAGCCACAAAGTCTGTCTGGGGCTGAGCTTCCCAAGATAAGGTTTGTAGATGGCTTTTCACAGTTGACTAAGCTGCTGCCATTGAATTGTTTAAAAGTTATGTGTAGGTATTGACTGTTCTGGAAAGTTATTTATGATGTAACCCATGATTATGCACCTGGTACAATCTTATCATTCCCCCCTCCTTAAATCTTTTTAAAAGATTATTGGTTTTAGGGTATATTGTTTTGCCCGATGTCCGAATCCCCGAGCGGGAAGAGAGAAGGCTTCCAAGACAATGCAATTCACAAAAAAGGTAAGTTTATTACTGATTCGAGCCAGGGCTTTTTGCCGCAACCAACGCAGTGGTGCAGGGTCAGAAAAAAGCCCCGAGTCCCAGCTCTTACATAAATTTATAGGATGAACATAAGCAGTTGGTAGCTGGCTTAAGTGGATTGGTTACATGTTTGCAAAGCAATTTTATTGGTACAAACTTTCGCGGGCTTTTTTTCAAACTTAGGCGTTTGTGGGCTTTTCTGCTTTCCCTCATGTTCCTTTTGTTCCCTTTTGGGCGCCTGTTGATTGGCTGGCTCCAGACGGCCCGATTTTGGCGGGGGGCGAAATCCCACCATTTCAGGGGAAACCGAAACCCAGGTCCGGGCCGCCTGCCAGCCTCAGCAGCCCCATAATATAAGCACTGATGTAAAAGAATGAAATTTTCTGGATCCTGCACTCAACTAAGACCTGACTTGCTTCCTTTTCTTTGCCAACGCTACTCATCCAAAGGGAACCCCTGGACTCCGCCAGGACTGTACCCCAGCAAATTCCTTGAATCTATTTGTCACTTCCACTGTCTAACCGTAAGGGATTTAATTTAGGTCATACTTGAATGGTGTAGTGGTTTTCCCTATTTTCTTCAATTTAAGTCTGAATTTAGCTATAAGGAGTTCATGATCAGAGCCACAGTCAGCCGCTGGTCTTGTTTTTGCTGACTGTATAGAGCTTCTCAATCTTAATGTTCAAAATTCTCTAAGTCAAGTTTCAACAGTATGTGAACCGTGAAATTCCAGATGTTCAAGCTGGATTTAGCAAAGGCAGAGGAACTAGAGGTCAAATTGCCAGCATCTGTTGGATTATCAAAAAAGCCAGAGAGTTCTAGAAGTACATCTATTTCTGCTTTATTGACTATGCCAAAGCCTCTAACTGTGTAGATCCCAACGAACTGTGGAAGATTCTGAAAGAGATGGGAATATCAAATCACCTGACCTGCCTTCTGAGAAATCTGTATGTAGCTCCAGAAGCAACAGTTAGAACTGGACATGGAACAACAGACTGGTTCCAAATTGGGATAAGGAGTGCCTCAAGGCTGTATATTGTCACCCTGCTTATGTAACTTATATGCAGTATACATAATGAGAAATGCTGGACTGGATAAAATATAAGCTGGAATCAACATTGTTGGGAGAAATATCAATAACCTGAGATATGCAGATCACAGCAAATTTGTGCTTGAAAGTGAAGAAGAACTAAAGAGCCTCTTGATGAAAGTTAAAGAGGAGAGTGAAAATGTTGTCTTAAAACTCAACATTTAGAAAACTAAGATCATGGCTCCTGGTCCCATCACTTCATGGAAAATAGATGGGGAAACAATGGAAACAGTCAGAGGCTTTATTTACTTATTTATTTATTTTTTTTTTGGCGGGGGGCTCCAAAATCACTGCAGATGGTGACTGCATCCATGAAATTGAGAGACACTTGCTCCTTGGAAGAAAACTTATGACAAACCTAGGTAGCATATTAAAAAGTGGAAACTACTTTGCCAGCAATGGTTTGTCTAGACAAAGCTGTGGTTTTTCCAGTAGTGATGAATGGATCTGAGATTTGGACTATAATGAAGCTGAATGCTAAAGAGTTGCTGCTTTTGATCTGTGGTCTTGGAGAAGATTCTTGAGAGTCCCTTGGACAGCAAGCAGGTCAAACCAGTCCATCCTAAAGAATATCAGTCCTGAATATTCATTGGAAGGACTGATGCTGAAGCTGAAACTCCAATAGTTTTGCCACCTGATGTGAACTACTGACTCATTTGAAAAGACCCTGATACTGGGAAAGATCGAAGGCATGAGGAGAAGAGGATGGCAGAGTATGAGATAGTTGGATAGCATCACCAACTCGATGGACATGAGTTTGAGTAAATTCTGGGAGTTGGTGATGGACAGGGAGGTCTGGCATGCTGCCATCCATGGGAAAAAAGAGTTGTACATGATTGAGTGAATGTACTGAACTGAACTGATGTTTGCTTTTCTGACTTAACCTCATGAAAAGTGCTCTTGTCACTCCTGGATGCCATAGACTAATTTCCTAATTTGGAAGTAAAGATGGCTGCTACCAGCTAAACCATAAATGACACCATTGTTCTTGGCCTCCAGTGGAGAGGAATTCAATATGGAACCAGTGACAAGACTCGATCACTCAGTTTTTTCTGTAGTAAAGTTTTATTAAAGTATAAAAGAGATGGTTTAAGCTTTAGACATAAACATCAGAAGAGGACAAAAGGAGTTCCCCCTTGCTAGGTTTTAGCAGGAAGTTATGCACCTATTAGCAATTTGCTAATTATAGAAATGAAACACCTCAAAACTGAGAGAGTTGCACCAGACCCCTCACCCACAGCATGCATTTTGAAATAGCAATGACACACAGTGAGTCATCCTGGGCCATAAAACAATTGACATGAATCTTGAAGAAAGGCAGATTTCCAAGCAAATATATAGCTCATTAACACAGCTTAAGATAACATTTACATGATTAAAACATACTGGTTTGTCAAGTAGATTTTAAGTTTTAGGCAGAAGTGACCTGTACAAAGATAGAGTCTAGGGTAAATATATAGTTCATTAACATAGCTTAAGAAAAACATTTCCAGAAGAAAAATGCATTGGTTAGCTCAAGGTTTGAGAAAACTTAAGTTCATGTGGAACCAGGTATCATCATCGCAACACAGAATTTTAAAGGAAATCTCCTTTTAATTTTGTATAGAGAAGGGAAAAATATCTGACCCTTGTAGTTTGTTTTTTCCTGTCCCTTAAGAGAGAGATTAAAAAGAAAAAAAAAAAAAAAAGTCTGACTCTTGCTGCCTATTTCCTGTTTGGAGATCCCCCAGACTACCTACCTGTTACCCTCTCATTTGGAAGGCAAGTCGATAAAAAGAGCAGGTTAAGGACACACAGCTGGAGTAATATATATGTCTCCTCTGCACATAGAGATAGGAAGAGGCAGTGCTCACTTGTAGGTCAGCTTGTGTTTCAAAATCCTAAAGACAATCATGTAACTTATTAAGGATGTATTTACCCTAAGCTATAATATGATTTTTATGGTGCTAGTCATACAAAGCTACAAACAGTGTGACAAGTCTGAGTTTATTATAGACACCATCAAATGCCAATCTTTTAAGAAAGGAAATGAGTGAATCCTTAGAGCAGCGTGAAATGTATTTGCTTCATTTCAAAAATTGTATTTCAACCGTAACAGACTTTTCAAAAAACACACCTTGAGAAGTCATTCATTTTTCTGGTTCACATCTACAACTACAGACTGCATGAAATGATATTCCTTGGTCTAATCTCTTTTTTTCATATCTGCTGTCTTCTTGAACATTGGACATTAAATATCAATGTCCAAAGCAGTTCAGAAAACATATTAGTCCTTTAGCCTTCAGATTGCATGAGGAGAGATTTCTGGATCCAAATGGTGATAAAATAAACATCTGTCCATCAGGTTTTCCTGTACCTAAGCAATCTATACCATTCATAGAACTAGGAAACACATAAAAAGAAAATCTGTATGGGAAAGAGTGTTTCTTGAGTTTTTCTCAAAAAAATTTTGGAAAGCAGAAGTTAGGTTACAACTTAGGCTATTTAAGATCATAAATCTCCAGATTCCAAAACAGAGGGAATGCTGGGAAGACAGTGGTCCCACAGAGCAGTTTTGCTTGAAGCAACCAATCATATCCACTATGGTGTTTATCTTTGTCAATGGCATTCAAAATCCCACGCATGAAGCATTCTGCAGAGAAGACTACCAGGAATATTCAGACCTGCGGTTGGAGCTATGCAGAGAGTCAGAACACAAATAACAGAAGAATTCTCAAGACTGGAATTGGCCTCACTGAAATCAATGAAAGAAGAGGACAAGGGTTCTGCATAACTGGAAAAATGTGAAGAAATTAGCTTCATCTTTTTATCAGGCATGTTCTGTCTTCCCAGCCTAGCTCTTTACTAGAAAATGGAAACTATTTTATGGGCCTGTATCTTCCTCTGAAGGAATTGGTTGATATGATAGAGTGAAGCGTTTATGAGCCAATCAAGTCCCATAGCAATTATTAACAATTTTCTTTTAGCAGTCTGGCTTTATCTTTTATCTTTTCAAGGGATTTCTTCATTTTCTCAGGGCAATTGACCGAAACTGCCATTTTCATGGTTGAGTCTATATCTACATGATCCAAAACAATTGCTCATTCTAAATTGTACACTAGACAGGCACAAGTGATCACCGCTTCTCATGTTGGCTTTAAAAAGACTCTTTGAAAAAAATAAAATAAATAAAATAAAAAGACTCTTTGAATTTCTTTGGTCTTTACTCAATCTCTTTTTAGAGGTTTTAGGTCTAAATTGTTTTGGACTCTAGATTGCTGGGAGGAATTTTATTATGAATAAACAAATGCTGGTTAAAGTTTGCTAGAAAAACAATTACAGCTGTGTCTACTTACATGTTTAGATTAACATTGAAGAAATCACTGCAGTGTATTTCATTCTCAAGTTCATTACTAGGATCAGCCTCAGCTGCCAGTCTGTATTTGTATAGCCAATAACTGTACTCTTATTTTTATTTATTTATTTTTTAATATAGCCTATGTTGTTGTAAATGAAGAGTTAACAGTAGGCTAGTTATGGGACAGAATAAAAGGGCACATTTTAAACTATTGGTTCTTGATATTCCTGGATGATGTTGAACTGAAAGAATAACAAGAATTGTTATTTTTCTTGCTATAATGCCCCAAAGAAGGCAGAATATGAATTCCAGAAAGTAATTTCAAGACCTTCTCTTCTTTCTCAGGCTTTGCTCTAGTATCCTAGGAGGTAAACATTGCAGACATGGGGATTTAAGTGCTCAGTTTATGTGCACAAGATCATACGGAATATTCCCTATATAAATGACTGTGATCAAGAACATGAAGTTAGTTTGTAGATAATAAGGTGATTTGCTTCCTGGGGACTAGATGGAGAAGTGATATTTAAAATAATCACCTATTTTAAATCTGAGATATTCATTATGATATTAAAAGAAAAGTTGTTATATTTTTCAGAATTTAATTCAATTAAAACAAAATCAAAATAGCAAAGTATCTTCACTTATTAACAATCAAAGGTACAAATTGCACAGTACCAATGCACTTGCATTAACTATTTCAAGTCAATCAGTAGTTGATGTCACCGAGCTTGGAAAAATATAAGCAGAAGTCCCTGCAAACTTTTATCTTTGGAAAAGTATTTTTTAGTTTAGAAAATGTGTACCACACAGAAATATACATATTTAGATGTGAGAAATGTCCATTATTCTTTCTTTTCGTGTGGGGAAGAAAAATAATGTATGATTTCTAATACTAAATCATTGCCTTCTCAATTTTTCTTCTGTCTAGGATCATTTACATTGCCTTGCTGAAATTCTCTCTCTCATAAAGTGGTGAGGCAGAATGTGTGTGTCCATTAATTACCAGATCCACATTATGCAACAGCTGTAAGGCACTTCTAGCAGACATGCTTCTTTGTGCAAATCCAACATCAGAGAAATCTGTGACCAAAGGATGAAGCAGGAAACCTCTAAGGTTCATTTCTGCCATAACACTTGGGTGTGTGTGTGTGTGTTTGCTCAGTTGTGTTGTTCTCCAGGGAAACACAATCCACTCCAGTGTCCTTGTCTGGAAAAGTCCATGGACAGAGGAGCCTGGCAGGCTATAGTACAGGGCATCTCAAGAATCTCTAAATTGGTACTTGAATGTTATTACCAAGTACCTGCAATAAGAGAGGAGGAAACAGGAAAGATGCATCCCAGAGGCTTGCCAGCAGCACTTGGATTGAAATACACCAACAATTACATTACTTCTTATCTCTGTAGGTCCATGTGTAATGCTGTTATTGTATGTATTTTTACCTGGAATTGTGTCTTTTTGAATACATATAATTTTCTCAACAAAATTGAAATGCCTCAAATAATATCTGATTCAATTAGGTTTTATATTTAATTCAACATCTTAGGCATAATAAAGCTCAGTATTCTTTTTTTATTTTGCCTAATTAATAAATGACCTGAAAGCTAGTAACTTAATTAACAAATGAGACTCTCATGCTTAAGGCATGAGCATGCTTGAAGTCAGTGGTTACCAAGTCTCTCCTACACAGAAACAAAGGTTTGTCCCTTTCCTTACAAGATACCTGTAGCCATTCAACAGGGTTTTGATACACTAGCTCAATTTTCCACAGAGAGTTGAACCAGTTTTCCTCACTTTTTTGTTAAATTACCTAAATTTCCAAGTCTCTCCAAAGAGTTCCCAAGGCTAGGCTGTCGTTGTGTCTCATGCCTAAGGAACTAAATGTATTCAGAGATTGAGATAAACAGAGGACCCTATTTCTTCATTCCTCTTGTCCTCATCTAATAATGCTGACAAAATTATTTCTCCCATGTATTTATAGACACTTCGATAACTACAACTTATTTCTAAATCCTCATTAGGTTTCTAAACATCAATGAAGATCTCCTCTAAAGCCCAGTCTGAAGTCAATATAGCCAAACAATTCTAGGATATTCTAAAAGACCCTTTCATTGAACTAAATCTTCATGAAGCACATGAAAGCTCTATGACCTGGCTTCTAAAAACTGAAAACTGTAATCACAAAGACCAGCCATTCATTAATTCAGTCATTCACTCAACAAGTATTTATTGAGGGTTTGCTGTGGACATACTGTGAAAGGAACATTTATATGTTCTATAAACATTTCGGGCTTTCCCAGGAGCTTAGCGGTAAATAATCCACCAGTGATGAAGAAGATGCAGGAGACCCTGGTTCAATCCTTGGGTTTGGAAATCCTCTGGAGGAGGACATGGTAACCACTCCAGGATTCTTGTCTTGAGAATCCCGTGGACAGAGTAACCTGATGGGCTTCAGTCCATAGTGTCGCAAAGAATCGGACACGACTGAAGTGACTGAAGACGCATAGACGCTATAAACAATTCACTAGCAGTTTGTCAGAGAATACATCTGTTAAAGCATTTTAAAGTGTAGTGAATTATTTGAAAAAGAAAATCAAGGTGCTGATGAAAAGACCTAACATGGCTTGGAGATTTGTTTCTCTCTATATATATATATGTATATGGTAACCCAGTGTGATTAACGTTAAAATAATTTAAATACTGTGAGTTTTGACTAAATTTCAGCAGGTCTGAAAACGTGACTACTTCCATAAACTGATTTTCCTCATCCTCTACATTTCCCTCAAAACAAATAAATAAGAAAAAATAACTTCTGGCAAAATCAAGGAAGAAGTAAGCATACTAGAGCATT
This sequence comes from Odocoileus virginianus, assembly GCF_023699985.2. Classification (NCBI taxonomy): domain Eukaryota; kingdom Metazoa; phylum Chordata; class Mammalia; order Artiodactyla; family Cervidae; genus Odocoileus; species Odocoileus virginianus. Next base: position 53,485,777 of record NC_069692.1, read on the forward strand.
TCAATGAAATATTCTGAATTTTATTTTACTATTTACTAACAAGTACAGCACACTCTTTTATAAGAAATTTAATTTAAGATCATTTAGGTATTGAATCTAACCTCTCTACAGTATGATATAAGAACTCAGCAATCTCATTTTTCATGTAAATATTTGTTTTTTTTGCTAGTGGTTTGGTGTGTATAGGCAAATGTGGGTGGATATCATGATATTAATTTTTTCTCCACATCTATTTAATCTTCCTTGCACATATACCTTTCTTAGTGCTTCTCTTTAATCTCTCTTTCTCCATTACTATCAATATTTTTAAAAAATTAAAAAAAATAGTTTTGAGTGTTGGTTCTATGCTGAGCATTACAGTAGCAATTAGCGAAAACTTGATACGAAATAGACAAGATCCTTATCTTGTAGAGGTGAGGTTTTCCTGACAAAGGGGAGCAAACTACATCATAATCAACTAGACATATTTTAAAATTACTGGGCCCTCTCTTGGGTCTATTCACTCAAGAGTCATAAGTAGTGGAGCCTTGGAATCTGCTTTGAAAAAGTAATGCAAAGTAATCATGTCAGTAATGGAACCATTGTTTTAGCAAAATGTGTCTATTCTTTAAGGATTATGGTTTCTATAACATGGTCTTCAATAAACTTTAATTCAATCTAACATTTATTCACTATGATAAAAATAATTATATTATTAATAATTATTCTAGTTAACCTCTAAGATATTTATATTTCTTAGCTCATTTTATCCTGATAACAATCCTATCATGTAAGGTACTATTTTTAATTCCATTTTAGACACAGAAATGAAACTTAGAAAGTAAAATAATTTGTCCAAAATATTTCAACTTATAAGCAGAAGAGTACATTTTCAATTCAGAGCAGTCATGCATTTTATTTTTACATAAGTTGCAAATCCTCAGATGTATGTTCACTACATATTTTCTTTGCAATATCAAGTATTATTAGATTAATTAAAATAGGAAGAAAAACCTAATGATTATTTTATTTAAAAGAAAAATTAAGCACTGTCCATTCTGTGTGTAATCCAAGTTTGTTGGATGCCAATGGTTTTCTATTGGCAGAACTCACTTTGATATTTCGTTTAGTTCACATCTTTATACAGTGAATTCTCTCAGAGCCTGTTTGTCTGAAAAATCATATAGCATCATTTCTGAGATAGTATTTTTTGTGTATAGAACTCTAATTTGACAGTTTTAACTTTTTTTTTTTCCATTTAATGTTCTTTAGATGTCACTTCATTTCTCTTGATCGTATTCACTTTGTTTAGGAAATCTGGTGTGATTCTTTTCTTTTACAAGCCACTGAATAATAGATGATCAAAAATCTGTGGGCCATGCAGGATACTGAGGTTTTATCCCTGGGTTGAGAAGATCTTCTGGAGAAAAAAATGGCAACCCATTCCAGCATTCTTGCCTGGAGAAATGCATGGATAGAGGAACATGGTGGGCTATAGTCCATAAGTTGCAAAGAGTTGTACACCACTGAGCGACTAACACATCCACTGCCTCATCTATCTGGGTACCTCAAAATATTTTTATAGACTACTCTATAAAATGACAAAAGTTTCCATTAAAAAATAAATTATATACATTAAAGGTATATATAACAGCAGAGGCATTCTGTATATGAAAAATGAAAGCAAAAGTGAAAGTTGCTCAGTCATGTCCAACATTTTGCAACCCCATGGAAGGTAGCAAACCAGGCTCCTCTATCCAAGGAATTTTCCAGACAAGAAAATTGAAGTGGGTAGCCATTCACTTCTCCAGGGGATCTTCTCAACCCAGGGATTGAACCCTGGTCTCCTGCATTGCAGTCAGGCTCTTTAATACAGTATTGTAAACTTTCTAAAAGATACTAGCAGTGCAAAAGGATATTTCAGAGCATTTTTATCAATTTGAGGTCAGGAAAACTCCAATACATTCCCCTAGAGAACTTGGTGCAATGAAGATTGCAGCTGGGCACATTCTTAACTTCAAATCCTAATATTTTGAAAAGTGGATTCCTATTATCTTCATGATAAAAAGCTTTCCATATAATTGTTATGCACATAAAATGTGATGATCAATGTAACATACAGATTCTTAAAATTCTAAATGTAATATTTATTTTTTATTTAATGGTGTTTGGAATCATCTTTTTATAGTTTAAAATGTGGATATATATCATGAAGATATATGAAAAAAAAAGGTTGTGTTTTTTTTTTTTAATAAAAGCAAATGTCTTTTTACCTAAATGTGTTGCTGAAGTTAGTACAGTTTGTAGAAAGAATGACTGATATATCAGCAAAATAATATTATGGGCAGCAATAGATAATTGAATCCATAAACATGTAACAGAAAAAGCTAAATAACAAATTGAAAAAAGCAAATTGCCAGTGTAGCATTTGCTTCAGCAATTCAAATGGGGTCAAACACAATTCTGTTACTTTAGAAGATATAATAAAAAGATACTTTTAGAATGTGTCCAGCTCAGTAGGCAGCAAGAAAACAGTGAAATGCTCTTACAATTGATATAGGAGAACATTTTGGAAGTGTATTAAAGGTTTCCAAATAAATGCAACACTGATTTTAAAGATATTCTAAGCCATAGACTAGAGAAATCTATGTTACTTGTTAACAATATAAATAGTTGAATGTGATATGTAACTATTTACAAAAACTAAAAGTATCCTATAAAATTAGGATTGCATTAACAATAAAGAAACTTTAATACAGTATATATACTTTATATATATATGTATATATATATATACTCTTTTATATATACATATATATACTCTTTTATATGTATATATATATATACTCTTTAATATATAACAGAAGTGATTGCTGCTATAATACAAACTATAATATAGCCCCAAAATAGACCCTTGTGTATAGTAAATAACTGTATAATATTATGTAGAATAAAATAAATGGCAAATGTGTAAAGGTAACATCATAGTCTAAGGGATGGAAAAAATCAAATCTTGTAAAGGGAAAATTTTATGACATTATTTTACACATTTTGTAGGTGTCTTAGCAACTGCCCTCATAACCAACTATAATGAATTAGGACAGAGGTATGCTTAGATACCAGGAGATTATCTAAGAAGATAATAGAAGAAACCAAAAGACTGAATGTGAATTGATTTTTCTTTTCTTTTTTTTTTTTTTTTAACTTCACTGATATTAAGAAGCCACAGTTAGAACTGGACATGGAACAACAGACTGGTTCCAAATAGGAAAGGAGTATGTCAAGGCTGTATATTGTCACCTTGCTTATTTACCTTATATGCAGAGTACATCATGAGAAATGCTGGGCTGGAAGAAGCACAAACTGGAATCAATATTGCCGTGAGAAATATCAGTAACCACAGATATGCAGATAACACCACCCTTATGGCAGAAAGTGAAGAGGAATTAAAAAGCCTCTTGGCAAAAGTGAAAGAGGAGAGTGAAACAGTTGGCTTAAAACTGAACATTCAGAAAACTAAGATCATGGCATCTGGTCCCATCACCTCATGGGAAATAGATGGGGAGACAGTGAAAACTGTCAGACTTTATTTTTTGGGGCTCCAAAATCACTGCGGATGGTGACTGCAGCCATGAAATTAAAAGATACTTACTCCATGGAAGGAAAGTTATGACCAACATACTTAGCATATTAAAAAGCAGAGACATTACTTTGCCAACAAAGGTCTGTCTAATCAAGGCTATGGTTTTTCCAGTGGTCATGTATGGATGTGAGAGTTGCACTGTGAAGAAAGCTGAGCGCTGATAAATTGATGCTTTTGAACTGTGGTGTTGGAGAAGACTCTTGAGAGTCCCTTGAACTTCAAGGAGATCCAACCAGTCCATCCTAAAGGAGATCAGTCCTGGGTGTTCTTTGGAAGGACTGATGCTGAAGCTGAAGCTCTAATACTTTGGTCACCTCATGCGAAGGGTTGACTCATTGGAAAAGACCCTGATGCTGGGAGGGATTGGGAACAGGAGGAGAAGGGGGAGACAGAGGATGAGATGGCTGGATGGCATGATGCCTGACTCGATGGGCATGAGTTTGAGTAAACTCTGGGAGTTGGTGATGGACAAGGAGGCCTGGTGTGCTGCGATTCATGGTGTCGCAGAGTCGGACAAGACTGAGAGACTGAACTGAACTGAACTGGACTGATATTAAGGAAAATTATCTCACACTTGGAAATCAAAAGATAATACAGAATATTATTTCAATGGCATACTGAGGAAATGCTTAAGGTGCATCTGAGGAACTATTTAATGCTGCAGGAGAAGGGATGGTGTTTCGTGTTGCAATTTGTTATTTGGTGAGGTAGTATGATGTTAAATGTTAATTTGTAGACTGCAGTCCAATAGACAAGACAACCAGAAAGGTTACACGTGTCATCACATAAGGCAGGAGCCAGTTTTGTATGTCACCTAGAGTCATATTCTTTTGTTCTTTTCTTTTGTAAGTGACTTTATGAAATATGATTTCAGGGTCAAAAAGCGTTTCTTGTGCATGTTCAGAAAATAAATATTTTCTGTTTGTAGGTCATGTCTCTCTCTCAGATATTCTATTGTAGTTATTGTAGGCAGATGGAATTAATACACCATTAATGTATCTGTGCTCCAATAATCTTAACTTAAAAGAAACTAGTAAGTGGCTGGATTCAATTTATGGAGCATAATTTGCCAACATTTGTATTAGATAACCTCTTTTTCTGAAGCCCTTTTGATGTTCCTTGTTATTGGCTTGTCCATTCTGATACATGTTCATTCTGTATTTATATGCTATATTTTGAACTTTGGAAAACAATATTTTGGCAGTAGTATAAAGTAAAATAATAAGGCCAAAAGAAGCCAGAAGAAACTTAGTTTTTCCTTTTATATTAACCAAGGTAATCTGACTATAGTATCACAGTGAACAATAAAAAAATTGGGACATTTCAAGAACAATTTTTGTCCAACAATCAAGACAGTATTTGTGTGGCAATGTTAAATAAAATAAATTACTGCAATACAACTTATCAATGTATATTTTCTTTTCTTTTCATACAAAATTTACATTAAAATTTTACATTTCTGTAAAATTTAAGATAATTTAATGCTTGACAATTTATTCAAATAATTTAATCAAATATTAACTTAAAAACTTCATAGACTTTGAGTATTATAAAATGTATTCAGACCTCTTTTTTAGCAATGTAATAGAAAGCCATTGCGCATCTCTTAGAAAGGGAGAATAGCAAGCTTCTCATTCAAGCTCCAATAGAATATTTAAAATATTTTGATTAAGATTATTAAGATTAAGCAAACATTAATCTACTAGGAAGTACATTTTGATGGATGGTTAAAGAACCCAGGGACAGCCAAGTAATATGTGGGAGATGAGGAGAAATATTAGGGTAAAGAAGTAACAGGTTATCAATATGCAGGTGCAGGAAATAGGGGCCAACAACATATAACAGCTTCAGCTTAGAAAAGTTAAGAGTTGTTATTGGGTCAGGAAATACGTAAAGTGTAAATTCAGGGTCACTAGCAGCCAGGCTTTGAAAAAAATGTATTCAAATCAAAAGTCTCAGAGTAATTGTATATACAGTGTTGCATTTAATATCTACTCCAGCAAAAATAAGTGAGATGATTGTATATGGAGAAACATTACAGGCTTCAAATGAATTGTGTTAGATTTTCATAAAATATAAGTTTGAATTTCAAGCTTTGTAGTGAAATTTTGAGTATCACAGTATTTAATTATGACCTTAACATTTACATTAGAATCATGTTTATTATATATTTCTTCACTTTGAAATTATATCATGGAGCTTATTTGTTTACTAAAGAGGGAAATAGATTAGTTTTGAGAGTTGTAAACTAAAAATGGTTAAGTTTGAAATTATGTAAATGTGAAATTTTCCATGGTGGAAGAATGAGTATATTCTGTTAAGGTGATAAACTATGTTTGTCCAAAGACTGTGACTGATAACTACTGATTATAAATACATCATCTTGTTACAACTAACACTTGAGAAGTTTAAAAGAAAAAACTATAGATTTTTGAGACTTTAAAATAAAAAAATAAGAAGATTTCCATTGACTAGGTATACAAAAGTAGAAATAATTGAGATATATACAAAGATTCAGTTCAGTTCAGTTCAGTTGCTCAGTCGTGTCCGAGTCTTTGCAACCCCATGAACCGCAGCATGCCAGGCCTCCCTGTCCATCACCAACTCCCAAAGTACACCCAAACCATGTCCATCGAGTCAGTGATGCCATCCAACCATTTCATCCTCTGTCGCCCCCTTCTCCTCCTGCCCTCAAACTTTCCCAGCATCAGGCTCTTTTCAATGAGTCAGCTCTTTGCATCAGGTGGCCAAAGTTTTGGAGTTTCAGCTTCAACATCAGTCCTGCCAATAAAAATCCAAGACTGATCTCCTTTAGAATAAATTGGTTAGATCTCCTTGCAGTCCAAGGGACTCTCAAGAGCTTTCTCCAACACCACAGTTCAAAAGCATCAATTCTTTGATGCTCAGCTTTCTTCACAGTCTAACTCTCACATCCATACATGACCACTGGAAAAACCATAGCCTTGACTAGATGGAATTTTGTTGACAAAGTAATGTCTCTGCTTTTTAATATGCTATCTAGGTTGGTCATAACTTTCCTTCCAAGGATTAAGTGTCTTTTAATTTCATGGCTACAATCACCATTTGCAGTGATTTTGGAGCCCAGAAAAATAAAGTCAGCCACTGTTTCCACTGTTTCCCCATCTATTTGCCATGAAGTGATGTGACCAGATGACATGATCTTAGTTTTCTGAATGTTGAGTTTTAAGCCAACTTTTTCACTCTCCTTTTTCACTTTCATCAAGAATTTCTTTAGTTCTTCTTCACTTTCTGCCATAAGGGTGGTGTCATCTGCATATCTGAGGTTATTGATATTTCTCCCGGCAATATTGATTCCAGCTTGTGCTTCCTCCAGCCCAGCGTTTCTCATGATGTACTCTGCATGTAAGTTAAATAAGCAGGGTGACAATATACAGCCTTGTCATACTCCTTTTCCTATTTGGAACCAGTCTGTTCCATGTCCTTTTCTAACTGTTGCTTTCTGACCTGCATACAGGTTTCTCAAGAGGCAGGTCAGGTGGTCTGGTATTTCCATCTCTTTCAGAATTTTCCACAGTTTATTGTGATCCACACAGTCAAAGGGCTTTGGTGTAGTCAAGATAGCAGAAACAGATGTTTTTCTGGAAATCTCTTGCTTTTTTGATTATCCAGCTGATGTTGGCAATTTGATCTCTGATTCCTCTGTCTTTTCTAAAACTAGTTTGAACATCTGGAATTTCATGGTTCACATATTCCTTAATCCTGACATGGAGCATTTTTAGCATTATTTTACCAGCCTGTGAGATGAGTGCAATTGTGCAGTAGTTTGAGCATTCTTTGGCATTGCCTTTCTTTGGGACTGGAATGAAAACTGACATTTTCCAGTCTTGTGGCCACTGCTGAGTTTTCCAAATTTAGTGACATAGTGAATGCAGCACTTTCACAGCTTCATCTTTTAGGATTTGAAATAGCTCAACTAAAATCCCATCATCTCGTCTCGGTTTGTTCATAGTGATGATTTGTAAGGCCCACTTGACTTCACATTCTAGAATGTGTGGCTCTAGGTGAATGATCACACCATCATGATTATCTGGTGCATGAAGATCTTTTCTATACAGTTCTTCTGTGTATTCTCGCCACCTCTTCTTAATGTCTTCTGCTTCTGTCAGGTCCATACCATTTTTATCCTTTATTCAGCCCATCGTTGGCTGAAATGTTTCCTTGGTATCTCTAATCTTCTTGAAGAGATTTCTATTATTTCCCATTCTATTGTTTTCCTCTATTTCCTTGCATGATCGCTGAGGAATGCTTTCATATCTCTCCTTACTATTCTTTGGCATTCTGCATTTAAATAGGTATATCTTTCCTTTTCTTCTTTGCTTTTCACTTTTCTTTTCAAAGCTATTTGTGAGGCCTCCTCAGATTACCATTTTGCTCTTTGCATTTCATTTTCTTGGGGATGGTCTTGATCCTGTTTCCTGTACAATGTCATGAAACTCCATCAATAGTTCATCAGGCACTCATTTATCAGATTTAATCCCTTAAATCTATTTCTCTTAGACTGTATAATCATAAGGGATTTGATTTAGGTCATACCTGAATGGTCTACTGGTTTTCCCACGTTCTTCAATTTAAGTCTGAATTTGGCAATAAGGAGTTCAAAATATGAGCCACAGTCAGCTCCCAGTCTTGCTTTTGCTGACTATATAGAGCTTCTCTATCTTTGGCTGCAAAAATATAATCAATCTGATTTCGGGGTTGACCATCTGGTGATGTTCATGTGTAGAATCTTCTCTTGTATTGTTGGAAAAGGGTGTTTGCTATGACCAGTGTGTTCTCTTGACAAAACCATATTATCCTTTGCCCTGCTTCATTCTGTACTCCAAGGCCAAATTTGCCTGTTACCCCAGGTTTCTTGGTTCCCTACTTTTTCATGCTGATCCCCTATAATGAAAAGGACATCCTTTTTTTGGTGCTAGTTCTAAAAGGTCTTGTAGATCTTCATAAAACCATTCAACTTCAGCTTCTTCAGTGTTACTTGTCAGGGCATAGACTTGGATTACCATGATATTGAATGGTTTGCCTTGGATATGAACAGAGATCATTCCAAGTTTCTATGAATTATTTCTCTTTACAGCACTGGACCTTGCTTCTATCATCAGTCACATTCACAGCTGAGTGTCATTTTTGCTTTGTCTCCATCCCTTCATTCTTTCTGGAGTTATTTCTCCACTTATCTCCAATAGCATATTGGACACCTACCAACCTGGGTATTTCATCTTTCAGTGTCCTATCTTTTTGCCTTTTCACGCTGTTCATGGGGTTCTAAAGGCAAGAATACTGAAGTGGTTTGCCATTCCTTTCTACAGTGGACTGCATTCTGTCATACCTTTCTACCATGACTGGTCTGTCTTGGGTGGCCCCGCATGGCATGGCTTAGTTTCATTGAGATAGAGAAGGCTGTGGTCCATATGATCAGATTGGATTGTTGTCTGTGATTGTAGTTTCAGTCTGTCTGCCTTCTGAAGTCCTCTCTCAGCACCTACCATTTTACTTAGGTTTCCCTCACCTTGGACGTGGGTTATCTCCTCTTGCCCACCACTCCTGACCTTGGATATGGGGTATCCCCTCTCAGCCACTCCTACGCTGTGCAGCCATCACTTCAAGGAAGCATACCTGAAGCAAAACCCCAAAAACTGTTGTTAAATTTCATCTTTCAATTTCATGTATAAAATCATATTATTGCTAAGATTCAAGCTAGAACTTTGCCAAACCATAAATCATCCTCAAAAGATAGGAAGTCTAGCTTTCTCCTAGAATTTTCAAATCATAATTAATTTCTGTGACAGTTTCAAACACTATGATAGGCAAAATAATGCCCCCAGGGATGTCCAGTTTTAATTCTTGGAAGCTGAGAGTTTATTAACTCACATGGAAAAGAACTGCAGATGTGACTAAAGTTAAAGACCCTGATGTGGGAAGATTGTCCTGGATAACTCAGGTGGGCTGAGGTCAGAGGAAGATGCAAAATTACAAGTTTTGAAGACGATAAAGAGGGATGCATAGCCAAGGAAGCTGGTGTCCTCCATAAGTTCAGAAATGCAGAGGCACTGATTTCCCCCTTACACCTTCAGACACCCTTAGAGCTGTTGTGGTTTGTTATGACAGCGATAGAAAACTAACATAAGCACCTACAGGCATTTCAAATTCATCTTCGTGTTTGCTTATTGACTGCTATTTGCATATACTCTTCATGTCACCAGCTGACACCACCAGTCACTGAGCAGAGCTTCTTATTATTTAATTACAGGCTATTAGCTTTCTCTGCCTTTGTTTACTTTAGATATGAATCCAATGGTTTTACTAACTTACTTAAGTTATTATGATCTTATTGTATGTTTTAAAAGTTTCAGTCATCTCGGAGAGAATGAAAGTTACACAGTGCCCAGCATGCCCAGCTAGTGCCAGCGTGACTAGCACGTGCCTCTTTCGAGCAGAGTCAGTTTCATCAGGAATGCTCAACGACCATTGGTGACAGGCATAAGGATATGCTTTAGAGATTACACCTTGCACAATCGAGGAGTTGTAAAGAATTTTATGGAAGGTTGCAGCTTCTGAAATTGCTGTAAGCCAGCAAAGCTGCTACCACCTAGGGCTCTTGGCCTCCTGAATCTATAGCAATTGATAAGAGGCCAGATAAGAAATTCAGACAAGATTTTATTAGAACCCCTGCTGCAGCCAGGGTGAGAGAGAACAAGTAACTGTTTTGCTCACCTGCTCCCTGAGGTGGGAGGGGCAATCTGGTTCCTCATATGGTGTGAGGGTAGGTGTGTCCAGGAATGAGGCTAAAGTGTTGGCTTAGATGGTTTGCCCTTTGGTGGTACTGAGTGTAGGGTAGATGTGCAATATTCCAATTTTGCTCCCAAAATATTGCTTTTGCTCTCTGTTTTTTTTGGAAGCGGCAGTTGGGATTTTGGTCTTTTTGTACATTGTTATCCATAATTTGTGCCACTTGTGCACAAATTTTTTTCTCAGTCCCTTATAGTTTCTTTGCATTTTGTTGCCCAAGGAAATATTTGTTAAGGTGCAAGCACTGCAGCATAGGGTCCCAGCCTCCAGATCCCATCCTATCTCAGCTTCAGTTGAGAAGAAAATCTGGAGGTGATCCAGGGAGAAAAGGGATGCAGTGGAACTGGCGAAGACACAGTAGAACCCACATTTATTTCTCACTGCCTCCAATGTTGATAGGAACAGGTGATTTGCAGAAAAAGCTGCTGACCTTGACCACACAGCTGAACAGGCAATCTGTTAGGCCTTAGAGAAGGTGATGGGAATGAGCTTGCCCAACCAGGCAGGCTGGCACATCAGAAACAGCATCTGTGAACCTCTCCTGGCATCCTGTGAGCACAGTTCACATTTTTTACCTTCATTGGATAATAACCATACTCTTCTTCTGCCTTCCAAAGTTCACACAAATTTCTCTTGAGGTCAGTAACTCTAACCTAGAACTATTAAGTCAAGGACATTTGGGGGAATGTGGTTCCATTAAAGCAAAAGACTCTAATACACTGAGTTTCATGTATCGCAATAGTTCCTATAAAGTCCTTCTATGTGAGCTTATTCCACATCAGAAGAAATCTCCAGGCCCTTTCACCATTTGTGCAGCATCTGCCTTCTAGAAGGAAAAGAGTCCTTTTGTCCTCCATTCTAATATCTTGCAGGAATGGCAGCGCTGGTGGTCAGGAGGCAGGAAGAAATATATGTGTGGAAATTATTATATCCAATCACATGCTATGGTCTGAACTCCACATTTCAAATAAACTGGCCATAAAATTTGAGAGTGAATTGCTAGATCGTTGAAATTTCCAAAATGTAGTTACATTTACATTGCGGAAACCAATAGTCTAATTCAAAACCAGTTTAGGAAGAAACATGTCTCTAATGTATTAACATGAGAAACTGTATGTAAACCCAATTTACTCTACTGAAAAGCAGTGATCAATAGTTGTTTCTAAAATGTAACTTTACGAAAATAAAATCAATTCCAAAACTAATCTGATTTTCTCCTTTGTAAAGAACACCACTGACAAAACAAAGAAACAAACAAAAAACACCATAGACAAAACAATAAAATCTTCCCTGGGCCAAATGTTAGACAGAGTTTTTAATGAGCTCATAAGAAACCCTAAACATGGGACCTGGAATTAAAAAAATAACATGTATAACATTTATTCATTCTGTAACTTGGGAAAAATGAAAAGTTGTTTACTTTTGTTTTTGTTTTGCATTGTTTACACTAAGATCTTTCTGAGTGTTTTTTGTTTTTCTTTGCCTTCTGGTTATCTAAACCTTTGAGGTAGCTGCTCATGGTAATAGGTGAGTAGTAAAATTATTAAGACAGACATACTATAGTAAGTTACATTTTAAAAAGTATCAAAAGCACAAAGCTCTTAAAGGACACAAAATAGGTGAAAAATAAGGAAGACTAAGTTAGCCTGAGAGAAAAATCTAGCAGTATCAATATTCTTCTTGCTATGTGAGAATTTAGAGAAAAACAAAATACTGTTTTTAGAAAGTTTGCTGTATGCTGTACTGTATTATCTCCTTCCTGCTTGCCTCAAGATACTTCATCAAAGATATAAAATCAATGATTAATTTTATTTTTGTATTTATATGCATATGTATATATTTAATTACTGTTGTTCCAGCTTCTGGTGTACAGCAAAGTGATTCAGATATACACATGGCATCAATTTATCAATTCATTTTCTATGCATTTCTTGAGTAGCTTTCTTTTATAGATTGAGTAAGCATTGTTTCCTTTTCAAAAAGAAACAAAAAAAAAAAAAAGACAAGAAAAGAAACACACTCACACAAACCACAGGTGGACAGAATTATTTTTACAACTTAAATGGATTAAGTGCCTTAAAGAAGATACATCAGTTAAGCAGTAACAATCTTTTTTAAATTATATTGTGCTATTAGAAATATAATTGGAGTATTAAAATACTTACAAATAGAAGTTTAGGCATGTATGATTCAAAGTGAATAAAATAAATTTGGATCACACCATTTTAAAGTGACATGAGGCTAACCACAGTTGGCATGCTCTCTCCTGATTTGCTTTTAAGATATTTATATAAGTTTGCACTAAGGTACATGGAATATGTGTGTGTTTGTGCATATGTGCAAGCAGAGAAATACTTATTTGATATGTGGATGTTCCAGATATAGATACATGTTGGCAGGCCCTGAATGGGTTCCCTCCAGAAAAGTTCTTAGTATCTATTAAACATTTATTTCTAATTTCCTCTGGTTGGAAAAGAGAAGGCTTTGAAATTAGATGTGATTTGATTTACAAATCTTTTCAGCCATGTAATTGGAAATTTGATCTTCATAAAATAATAAATCTCCCATTTTTTTGCTGGAAAATAATAGCAAATCACAGGAAATATTTCCTCTCACCTAAATTTTCAACAAATTTATTTGTTGAAAAAGAAATTTATTTTCTGTTTTGTATGTTACTGTAGATATATCATTCTTAATTATAATTTTAATATGTATCCTGAGTTGTTCATTAATAAAATAACATAAATACAGCTCTTAGTCAAATACAAGCACTCAAAAAAATTTCTCTCTGACATTTGCAGTACAATATTATAGAGAAAAGGAAAGCAAAAATTTGAAAAAAGTCAATATTTTTGCCTTCTTTATTCATACCTGTTTATGGATATTTAAATAGCTCATTATAATAGCATTGCCATTTTAGTGAAAAGATTATACTTAAAATATTATGAGAATTTTTCTGTTTTTTCATTTATTTTTATTATTTGGGGGCTAATTACTTTACAATATTGTAGTGGTTTTTGCCATACACTGACATGAATCAGCCATGGATTTACATGTGCTCCCCATCCCGGTCCCCCCTCCTGCCTCCCTCCCCATCCTATCCCTCTCCTGTAGTCTTCAGAGTAGTTTTAAAAACTATTTATTGGATTAATGCAAAATAAATTTTATCATACATCTTTGTGTTCCAAATTTCAATTGTTTTAAATCATACTACCATTTGCTTATTTAGGGTATCTGTTGACTATTGTATTTCATAAAAGGAAACATGACACAGTGAAATTACTGAGTCAAAGCATAAAGACATGCCAAAGCCACAAAATGTTTTGATAAAAATTGTGCAACTTTTTGTGAGACTATACTTAGTTGAAAATTTACAAAGTATATATACAAATTTATAATTGCTTCCCAAAATTATTATTTATTTTAAAATATATTAAAATTTATTTAGTAAATTTAGTAAAATGATCAGTTTACACTTCTAAAAGTTTAGAGTACATCATTTTACGTTATTGAAATAATTATACAATATTATAAAAATATGTTACTTTTGCAATGAAGCAGTTTAATTTGCTTTTATTTGATAGCTAGCCATTAGTCTTTTCTTCTATGCTCACCTAAAGTTATAGATTCCATAGTTTGGATTTTCTTAAATAATAGCTATTCACACCTGTTGTTTAAAAGCTTAACCTTATTTTGTCAAACTTTGAAAGTGTTCCTTATGATTGCACTTTATTTATATATATGTATATATACTTAATATAAATGTATTGCCTGTGATAATAAATTATGCTGCATTTCCTTACCATTTATATTCTTTAAACTATATTCTCATTGTGTCAATTTCCATCTTACCATCACAAAAAAGACAATTCATTATTATTTCCAATTTTATTCGAATACTTCAAAGTCATCTCAATCATGGAGTTTACTGTGATACAATTTAGGAAAGAAAAATGAAGATGTATAATCAATTGAGATAAAGGTACATATATGATTTTAAAATTGGCAAAATAAAGTGCAGAAGAATGAGGTAGGTAAATATGTTGGATCCTGACTGCTTGAATAAAATTTGATAACTTAAGCTTTGCAGTCACAAAACAAGTAGATGAAGACAAGTAGATAAAGAATGTACAACATTAGAAGAGAAATGGATAACTTTTCTTTGTCTGTTTAAACAAATTCATTCATAGAATTGATGCATATTTAGCATTATTGAGATTTGCAGATAGAATGCTAGGAAATATTACTGAACATAATATTATTATATAGACTATGCTGCATGCAATTTCTTACTTAACTGCTTAGTGAAACGTGTACAAAAAATACATATATGACAATATAGAAACTGAGTAGTTCTACATACTCTTTATCATTGTAGTAATTTTCAGTTTTCATTGAACTCAAGGCTAACTCTGTGCTTGAAGGTAGGCAGAAGTCTCTAATATCAAGAGCCCTGGAATCAAATGATTTTATTTTGTTTTGAGTGGTTTTACATTTGTTAGCTGGGACTTCCCTGCTGACTTAGATGGTAAAACGTCTGCCTACAATGTGGGAGACCCAGGTTCAATCCCTGGGTTGGGAAGATCTTCTGGAGAAGGCAATGACAACCCACTGCAATACTCTTGTCTGGAAAATCCAATGGGCAGAGGAGCCTGGTAGGCTACAGTCCAAAGGGTCTCAAAGAGTCAGGCACAACTGAGCGACTTCACTTTCACTTTTCTTTCATATTTGTTACTCTGCGCAATTATTTTATTTTCCAAAATATCGTTAATATTTGGTATTACTCCACGGATTTTAAGCTAAAGCTTCTTAGATTTCTTTCCCCCTTCCTCCTCTTTTTCTTTCTTTTTCTTTTTTTTTGGAGAAAGATCGCAAGGGGCCCAGCAGAGGAGGGCGCGGTGCCCCGAGGCCTGGAGGCGCGCCGAGGGGCGTCCCCTCCGTGGGGCCGAGGACACCGCCCGCGACCCGGTGGAGCCACAGAGCGATGCCCAGCCGCCGGCGGGAGCCGGGAGCGAGGAACCCTTGTGTGCCGGGCCGCCTTGCAGTAGGTCGCAGCGAGGGAGCTGCCCTGCTACCTAGGAAACCCGAGCCAGAAGCAGGTCGTCGCAAATGGTTAGCACTAGGCTCCCCACGAAGGTGCGGTGCGTGATGGGCGAGGGACATAGTTACTAAGATCTACATCCTTCATGGTTTTAGGGAATAACACAAACGGACGGTAAAGCACAAAATAAAATGAGGCAAGTTAGGAGGTTCGATCCATTCCAATGACAGCTTTGGCATCCGTTTTTCTATAACAGGTATATTGGCCATGCACACGTGCTAACTCAAGTCGTCTCCACTCTTTGTGACCCCATGGACTGCATCCCGTCAGGCTCCTCTTCCAATGGGATTCTCCGGACAAGAATACTAGAGTGAGTTGCCATGTCCTCCTCCAGAGGATCTGCAGGATCTAGGGATTAAATCCGCCTCTCTTACATCTCCTGCGTTGACAGGCGAGTTTCTTTACCACAGGCACTACCTGGGAAGCCATAGTAAAAATATATTTGTAGGTAGGGGCTGTCAGAAACAGCCTCCTTGTATGCCAATTCTGGTCAACACTACCAACGATTTGTTTATGCTTATGAGCATCATTGAAAATTACTAATACAATTCAGCATAGTACAATCAAAAGCAGACCAAAAGAGTAAAACTGTTAGCTGTTCAGTCATGTCCAGCTCTCAGCAATCCCATGAACTGTAGCCCGCCAGGCTCTTCTGTCCATAGGATTCTCCAGGTAAGAATACTGGAGTGGGGTGCCTTCCCTTCTCTAGGGGAATCTTCCCAACCCAGGTCTCCTGCATTGCAGGCAGATTCTTTATGGTTTGATCCTCCAGGAAAGCTCTCATAGAGCATGTGCTATTTTTTAAAACACTTAACATGAAATCTGTATATTATTGGGGGAGTTTTTCTCACTATAAAATTTAAATCAATTCAAACCAGGATGGAAATATTGGAAATGTCTATATATGTGTTTTTATATTTTAACAGAAAATATTTGGCAGCTTTATTTCTGAATTTTTCATTAAAAAAGTGTGATGGAAATGAATAGAATTTGGTATATGTGTGTGTGTTTCTACTTATGACTTTTAGATAACAATTTACAGTTTCTGAAATGAAGATGAAAATGTACCTCATCATACTCATGGCTGAAATTATTATAATAAATACAAGTTTTCATTTACTTAATCATGTATCCTTTACACTTATTGTTACACTGATATATAATAAACTATTAAATAGTATGATTAGGCAAGAGAAAAGATATTCCATTAGAGACCACATAACAATTCAAAAACTAAAAAAATAATTACAAATGAAAATTAAAAGTCAACATCTGGAAAAATTACTCATGTTACTTAAACTTTCCAATGTATTGAAACATGCTTCTCTCAAACATGTGGAATGATCCTTTATTCCTTATCTGGACTTTGAAAATATAAACTCAGTAAGAAGTACATTAAGGTTTTCATAAACATGTGCAAACAAAATTTCAAGTTCAACAAAGAATGCAGAAGGTGTTTACCAATATCTACATGATCAAATCTGTAAATGTAAATAATGAATAGTGGAGGAGGCTTCTGTTATCATAGGTAATTGGTTCACTGATTTACCTGCCAAGAACATGATAATTGAAAAAAATTCTTAATTTTAAGTGCTCTAGAGTATAAATACTCCTTTGTACTTAGAGCCAGATTTTTATTTAAAAGCTATTCCTCTTTTATTCTTTGCTCTATTAACTGGTTTGATATAATTTTTAAGTCAGGAATTTAATACTCCTTGGGAAGAATTACCACAATGTTGTAAATAATGCATATTTGCAATTTTACTTTAGCCAGTAAATTGAACCAAATAGAGCATAAATAAACTAAGGATAAAGCATACTCATATTTTGTGTACTTGGATCTGGATTATTCTGAGGCATCAGTATGTGTTTGTTGAAAATGGACATTGCTTATGTTGTCAGATAAATGAATGTCAGGTAAAGAATCTGCCTGCAGTGCAGGAGACCAGGGTTCAATCCCTAGGTTGGGAAGATCCCCTGGAGAAGGTCTTGTCAACCCACTGCAGTATTCTTGCCTGAAGAATTCCATGGACAGAGAAGCCTGTGGACTATGGTGACCATGGGGTCACCAAGAGTCAGACACAACTGAGCGACAAATACTTATGTTGTCCAGAAGCAAAGATGACTCTAGTCACACAATTTCTGATATAGACTTTTGTCCTGCCTTCAGTATGATGTAATCATTTCTTTGGGATTTCTTTTCTAGAATAATAAAGCTTGGATAAAATCAGAGGCATTGTCTTTCTGAAGCAGAAATAATCTCTCTGAATATTATTTATCTCAACTAGATACACAAAGGTGTTTATGTATAAGACATGATGGGACATATGTTTTCATGTTTTAATTTTGGTGGAGAGTTATGAAATCTTTGGGCTTTCCTGGTGGCTCAGCTGATAAAGAATGCCTGCAATGCCTGCAATGCTAGAGACCTGGGTTTGATCCCTGGATTGGGAAGATCCCCTGGAGAAGGGGATGGCAATGCACTCCATTGTTCTTGCCTGGAGAATTCCATGGATGGAGGAGGTTGGCAGGCTACAGTCCAGGGGTCACACAGAGCTGAATGTGACTAAGAGGCTTTCATTTCACTAGAAAATTGAATTTCTCTACTCCTCTAATATGAAATCCATTTTTTTTTTAAATCTCAGAATAGCTACATAGAGAATTAATACATTCATGCCAAACCTCCAATGCTTTCACTCCTCTTCTTGTGATTATTCCTGTTTAAGTCAGTCCTTTTCCTTTGTATTGCTTTAAAAATGTTTCCAATTACTATAATTTGTCAGGTTGTCAAAAAGTTTTGTTCATTTTTTTTTCTTAAGATGGCTCTAGTAGCACTTAGTTGTATTTAACTTCATTCTAAATAATTTTGTTATATAGTATTGTGATAACTGTCATATCAGTATGCATTAAAAAAGTATCAAAATCAATGAATTTTTAATGTAACCATTTTAATATTGAAGGTGGAAGGAAAAAGCAACATTTTTGGCATATTATGCTTTATTATTTCAAGAAAGGTAAAAACACAGCTGAAATGCAAAAAAAAAAAAACAGAAAGAAATCTGTGCACTGTAGAGAAGGTGCTGTGCTTTTGACTGTGTCAAAAGTAGTTTGTGGAATTTCATGCTTAAAATTTCTCTCTGGACAGTGCTCCTTGGTCAGGTATACCAGTTGAAGTTAATAGTGATCAAAATGAGAAGTGACTTGAGAACAATCAACACTGTACCATGATAGCTAACATGCCTAAAATATCCAAATCAAACACTGAAAATCATTTGCACCAGTTTGGCTATGTTAATCACTATTATGTTTGGGTTAAACTTAAGTGGAAAAAAAAAAAACCTCTTGATGATATTTCCACACGTAATTGTCTACTTAAATGTAATTAAACATTTCATTTTTAAAATAAACTTTGACAGGCAATGAAAAGTGGATACAGTACAGCAATGCAGATTGAAAAGATTGTGGGGCAAGTGAAATGAACCAACACCAAACATAACAAAGCCTGGTCTTCATCCAAAGAAGGTGATGATGTGTATATGGTGGGATTGGAAAAGAGTCCTCTTTTATGAATCTTTTCTAGGAAACCAAACATTAATTCCAAGAAGGACTGCTCCCAATTAGACCAACTGAAAGCTGGGAAGTTTTAGGAATTAATCTAAAGAAAATGCATAATATTCCATCAGGATAATCCAAGATCACAGGCAAAAATTGTTACAGCATGACTGGAAACTTCTGATTCATTCACCTTATTCACTAGATATTGTAACTTCAGATATCCATTTATTTTGGTCTTTACAAAATTCTCTTCATGGAAAAAATTTCCTTTCCCTGGAAGACTATAAAAGACACCTAAAAGAGTTGTCTGCTTAAAAATATAAAAAGTTTTGGGAAGATAAAATTATGAAATTGCCTGAAAAATGGCAGAAAGTAGTGGAACAAAAATGATGAATAAGTCATTCAGTGAAGTTTCTTGGTGAAAATGCAAAATGTGTCGTTTAGTTTTACTTAAAAAGCTGAAGAAACTCTTTAGTCAGCCAGATAGTAGTATCATTTACTACCTCTAGGTCCCCTAGGTTGTATCTATCTGAAGGAAATACCTGTATCTCTTGGTTTGCCTGGTATCTTGTGTACCTGCTGATGAGTTCAGTATGTATTGACTGGATGGATAAAAGTAGATTTGAGGACATACCTATTCTGCTAAGTTTGAATTTGGTAAGCCTCTTCCAACATATGGATTATTTTCAAACTTAGGCACAAATACACACACACACATATGACCTTGACAATTCTATTATTTCAACTCTGGTAAGTAATGATGCTTGGAAGTTGGCTAGTTAAAATAATACTCAAAATAAAATAATGAATGGCAAATTGGAATACTATGCATAACACTATGTACAAAAACTCCCTTAAAACATCTAGAGAATACGTAATACCTTTGAGATCAGAAGGCTCAAAAATAACATATAAAAGTCAAAACAATTTAGTGCAAACTCAAAATGCAAGCTCCCAGACTTTCAAAGTTGTAGAAACTGCTTCATCTTTAAAGGAAAGCTAAAATCCTAAAGAAACCTAAAATCCTAAAGAAACCTATTTGATAGGAAATGAACATGACAATGTATCTTATCCATTGTTTATATGAGCTTTCCTCTTCTTTCAGGAAGTATGAAAAGGAAGCTGATCCCATCAAAGAATTTTAAATCTTGTTCAGGTGTTAAGAAATACCCAGTTTAATCTAAATCAAACTTTCATCTCACATCCGCATCTCAAATTTTTGTACTCACCCCTCTGCTTTGTCCTGACCCAGGCTCCTTAGTTGTGCTCATAATGACTATTATAAGACCTGTCCTTTTGTCTGTTCTTCCAATTCTAGCTCTCTGTCATTTAAGCTGCTTCTGGTTCCCCCAGAGACATGATGGAGAGAGAGAAAAGGAAAAGAACAAGATCTCATTTGACAGATGATGCTGTAGGCTGGAGGGATTCTCACTGTGTAACACACACCAGTGCTGCCTCTTCCTCTTACAGGGTGATTATGAGTGCCTCAGAGACTTTCCAGGTGGGGTGATTAATTACACTATTCCCTCAAGTGGACACACTAGTGTGATTTCCCTTAAGTCCTTCAATGATACGAATCCGCAAAACCTTCTCTTCTGGAGATGACTTGCTGCATCAGGCAGCCCTTCTGCTGTGTCCCTTTCAGATGATTTGGTGTGGCTTCCCTCCGTGGTGTCCATTGAGGTCACTCTAAAACCAAAGAAATTCTAGAAGAAAGGTTCAGCCTTTCTCTGACTTCTCTTTTAACCCATTATCCCTGTGAGCTCCCGCCAGCTTCCTATCTTTAACGTTTCCTACTGAGAATCACTCACAAATATCTTCCCAGCTCCATAAGACAGATGGCATTCTGAAACCTCTCTCAGTGACTTGGGCAAATAGCAGCTTATGATGATGTATGGAACTCCCAGCTCTGGCAGCATCCAGGCAGAGCCAAGAAACCAGTCCTCTGGACAGAGAAATCCAATCTTTTTTAGTTATTCTCTTGAAGTCTTCCCTCACTTGTCTTGAGATTGAAGAGAAACAGAACTACTTACATTTTGGGAAAAGGAAGTTATTTGTTAGGGAATTGACAGTATTGGAGAATGTTTGAACCTGCACTTCTTAACTTCCTATGCTATTTTTTTTTTTCTTCTAACCAAAAACTGGGTAATGAGCTAAGAATTAGATAATTATTCTCTGGATGCTATGGATCACTAATAATTTTCATAAAAATGAACAGGCCTTTATCAACTCACTGTCTTTAGCTTTGTGAAGTGGAAGTTGCTCAGTCATGTCCGAGTCTTTGCAACACCATGGACTCTATAGTCCATAGGATTCTCCAGGCCAGAACACTGGAGTGGGTAGCCTTTCCCTTCTCCAGGGGATCTTCCCAACCCGGGGATTGAACCAGTTCTCCCTCACTGCAGGCGGACTCATCATCAGCTGAGTCACAAGGAAAGCCCAAGAATACAGGAGTGGGCAGTTGATCCCTTCTCCAGGGGATCATCCCAACCCAGGAATTGAACTGGGGTCTCCTGCATTGAAGGCGGATTCTTTACCAACTGAGCTATCAGGGAACCTTCAGCTTTGGGACCTCAGAAATCCATCTGCAATAACAGAACTCCTATATGTCATCTTGTTTCAATTTAATAATATAGAAGCAGTCACAATTCAAACCCACTCCTCTGCATTTTATAGCAAGTTTTACTTGCTGTAAAATTATTTTAAAATGTTTTCATTTTAAATTATTTTGAATTTTTCTGTAGTTTATTATCATGATATAAAATATTATGTTTATGTTTCTCTTAATCAAATTAAATAACATCTATTGCCCCTCACTATGAAAAAAAGCTAAGACTTTTAAACACATCCCATGTCATATCTATTCATCAGTTTTTAATTGGTTATTTTGCAACTGATTTACACCTTTATTTCTTGCTCCAGTAATTTAGCCAGTATTTCTACAGACGATGATTTTTTTCTATTTACTTTACCTTCCTCCTACTAATTTCCGTATTGACAACTATGGTTTTATTTTATATCATAAAATCTCTTTTATGTCACATTTTTCTTTTGAAATTATAAATAAGTTATGTTTATATTTTCTACAGGGGCAAAAACAAGAAACATTCAATTTTTATGGGTGCAACAGTACTGGCTATGGAAAATCCAATAAATATGCTGAGAGTAATTTTCTTCCCTACAGACCCAAAGCCAGATTCTCTGTAACATCTGGATAAGAAATTTTCTAGTGTCAAAGTCAAATGGATTCTAATGTTTCACACTCTGTGATGGAGGCATTTACAGTTCACTGAAGGTCCCTTCACTTTTCAGATCGTTTACAGTCAGAGATATGGAACCGTATCCTACCTGTGAACAGAAGTGGTGTCTTCCATAGGCCAACACTGCTGTTTGATCTTCTAGCACATTTTTCTCCTGTTGAAGTGATCTGCACCCCATGTGTTCCATATGATATGATAATCAGATGTCAGCAACCTGAATTCCTGAGTCACCAAATGAAAGGCTGCCATCTTCTGGACCTGGAGCCCAGGGCAGGCTCTGACAGTGAAAGTGAAAGTTGCTCAGTTATGTCTGACTCTTTGCAACCCCATGGACTGTAACTTGCCAGCCTCCTCTCCATGGAATTTTCCAGGTCAGAACACTGGAGTGGATAGCTGTTCCCTTCTCCAGGGGTTCTTCCTGACCCAGGAATCGAACCAGGGTCTCCTGCATTGCAGGTGAATTCTTTACCAGCTGAGCTATGAGGGAAGCCCAGGACAGACTCTGATGATATGCAAACCTCTGAGACATCAGGTGTGTGTCAGGACTGCAGCTGAGGTTAGCCAACCCTGAAAAGTTAGATACTACAGCATTTGTTCAAAAGCACAAAACATTTTAATTTGCTTTCTACACAGATTATGGTGTTCTTTTACAATTCTTGATTTTTGAGATGAATAAGCTATAATATAAGATTTCGATATACCCACAAAATTCACCAGTGTTTCTATCAATTTTTTTGCTTGTTTTTAGTATTTATAATTGCTTTCTTTCTAATGGTATTCTTCCAAGAGACTTCCAATCTTCTGTTACAACCTGTATGGTTATTCTTAGCCTACTACAGGTCTGTCATACTTTTCTGATCAATTAGAACAAAGATATCATAACAGCTTAGGTGGTGTTAGTGGTAAAGAACCCTCCTGCAATACAGGAGTTGTAAGACATGTGGGTTCAGTCCCTGGGTTGGGATGATCCTCAGGAGGAGGGCATGGCAACTCACTCCAGTATTCTTTCCTCGAGAATCCCATGGACAGAGGAGCCTGGAGAGCTACAGTCCATAGGATTGCAAAGTTGGACATGACTAAAGTGAATTAGCCCAGCCCAGCCCGTACATAATAGCAGCTATAATTTCTTCTCTCATATTTTTCTTTTAACGGGTGTTATTTCTATATGAAAAATATCTGCACTTGTATTGGTAATGAACAAGAATATTTGTATTGATAGCTTAGAACAATACATAATTCTAGGAAAACATTTTTCCATACTTGAAGTCATTTTCTGATGTCCTCTAACATACATTTATTCTAATAAAATAAATGCATACTATTATGATTTGTTGCTATATGACCTGCTTTTTTTATTTATAGAAAATAAGGGAGCTTTTATATCTTCTTGAAGTATCACTGAAGTATCCAAATAAAGCTGCTAATTTTGTGGTTTTTTGGTGTGTTTTTCTTTTTCTTTTTTTTTCCACACTCTATAGGACTTCAAGAGTACTTTTATGGTGAAGATCCTTGTCTTCTTTATATAAACTATTTTTTCTGTAAAATGGCTCTACCATGTGATTAACTTATTTCTTGCAATAATATTTTAAATTTCTAAGAATGTTTACATCCTTCTACTTAAACCATTATTTTTCCTTTTCTAATATTTATTCATTGATTTATTTTCAGCTACACTGGATCTAGATTACTATACTCAGGATCTTTATTATGGCACAAGGCCTCTCTACTTGAGATTCACCGGGCGTAGCTGTCCCACAGCATGTGGGATCTTCATTCCCCAACCGGTATTTGAACCTGAGTCCCGCCTTGGAAAGTAGATTCTCAACTGCTGGACAATGAGGGATTATCTTTCTTACTAATATTTTCCTGACTTTTTGGAGGTGATACCTTTTTGAATCTAGTTGGATTCTAAAACATTGCCAATAAATAATGTTTGTTTTTATCTTAAAAGTACTTTGTAAATGGCAAATGAGAGACTATGTTGATTACTATAGCTAACTATTGGATTTTCATTGCTGCTATATATTTATATATTATTTTCCCCTCAATGGATCTCTGACTGAAAACAAGGCTGACAAGGATGTTGGTGAGATTGATGAAAACTTGGCCCTTCTTTTGGCTGTGCTAATAGGGAGATGGCATTTGGCATGTTAATGAAGATATGACATTCCTATAGGATGTCTTTGTGTTGAAGTGATCACTTTTTTATAAAACCCGGTTGTATTTTAGCAGCTCTTTTAAATTGCCCTCAGGTTTTTAACAGGATTACATGCAAATATTCAGCTGCCCTTCGCTCTATACTCAGATGTTGAGGAGTATGGGCAGAGAAAGGGACAGATCATTCTGAGGCATAGCTTTCATTTCAATCATGCGGCTGTTTTATAGATGACAGACATCTCCATTTTATATCCCTATTTACAGCTGCATTTTAATTTTTCCAATTTATGTACCTGAAAACAGAGTAAAGCCTGAGGTCTCAGAGAGCTTGGCCCCACCTCCGCTGAGGAAATAGTGATATTGCCCCCGCTTTCATTGCAACACCTTCTGTTACAGACCTTCTCGCTTTCTCTTCTGCCAATCAAGAAGCTCTCATAGGTCTCTGTATTTCATGAATTTATGAATTTTGCTCACCTGATGTAATGTCTCATTCATGTCTGCGCTAGGATAAAAGTATTCTTTCTTAATTCTATGCTGTCCAGTCAGTGAATTCTTGGGATGGAGAAGAAAAATGCATGCGAGCTTTGCTAGCTCTTACGGTGCCCATTTTCCATGCCCTACATATACTAGAGATGGCAGAAAGGATCAGCTTCCAGTTGCTCAAAGCCCCTTTTAGACCCAGACACTTATACTTCTGAGTAGCATTGCAGAGAAATTCCTGATCTAAAGGCATACTAATTTATTTTCTGATCACAACTTCTCATTGTTTAATTCTCTTATTATATGAAATATATGATTTACCTTTTATAGAATTTATTGCTTTCATTTGTGATTCCTTGTGAATTCCTGCATATCTCTTCATTCATCCTCATCTAATTTCAATTTTAGGGTTATTTCAGTTGAACCATTTTCTTGTCACTTTTGAAATCTCTCCTGCCCTTCTGTCTCTGACCTCATTTCGTTTCCTCATGTTGACCAGGGAAAACAGCACTACTCAATCAAATCAATGTTTGCTCTCACAGGGTCTACTGAATGATACTCAACACACTCACATGCTCACATTGAAATAAATGTATTTTCATGAATCTTTAGCCTCAATGGTAGCCCCAATCACACAATAGTAAAAGCCATGGTTTCATTATTTCTACTTAATTGTCTCTTCTACACAGTAATAATGTCTACATCTTATCTTCTAGTGTCTTCAAATATTCCAAGGTAAAATGTTGATCTTCACTCTCAGCAGGTGATTTCCTCACTTAAGTGGTGAAAAATAGAATTTCCTCATTTTCTTACAACTAAACATCATAAACTGCCTCCATGTTATCTTTTATTCTTTTATTATTAGAATAAAAGTGTGTACATGGATAGGTTAAATTACACTAAGAAATATTTTTTGAATCTTGGTTGCTTAAAACATAAAAGAGGCTAAGATTCCATTTCCTTTGCACCCTTTTTCTGAGCCAGGACTATTTATTGCTACTCCAGACCCTGAGTCCTTTCACTCAGCTTAAAGCGGCTGCCTATTAGGAAGCAAGTAGCATTTAATATTTTGACTAACTAAAAATTCTTTGGGTTTTTTGTTTGTTTGTTTGAGATATTTGCCATTGCATTTCTTGCTAGTTGGTTTTAAGAATTTTATTTTTCAAAATAAAATTTACGGCCTTATTTCTATTCCACCTTAGCCCATCTCCTCCTGTAATCAATGGGAAACAGTAAAAGACTCCCTGTAGAAGCAAATGGCAATCCACTCCATATTCTTGCCTGGGAAATCCCATGGACAGAGGAACCTCATGGGCTACAGTCTATGGGGTCACAAAGAGTCAGACCCAAGTGAACACACACACAATTAAGATATACTAAGGTTGTCTTCCAACCATGTCCCTACAGCTACATAAGGCAGAGTTGTGCTCTCATGCTATTGTCAGCATTAATTTTACTGTGTATTTTGTGTGGCACAAAGGTGCTCTTTCAGGTTTCCCTACTGCTAGTTAGAAATTTTTTCTTCAATAACTACCACCAACTTCCAAGCCAAGGCCACAAACATTAATGCTTTATTATGAATGGAGCCCACCTCCAGATCATCTATTAGTTATCTGAATACATGCTGCAGGAATAAGCTCCCAAGCTGCAGTTTGTCAATAACATAGAAATACCTTGCTGACTCATCCAGTAGTCATCAGACTACTAGAGTGATGGTCTGTTTGGAAGACTTTGCTCACAGTTTGTGGTTTGGGGGTCTGCAGACTTCCAGGGTACACTCCTGTATCTCATCAATATTCTTTACTCCAGGCTTTCCTGAGAAAATATGAGGGTACAATTTTAATGTGTGGACTTTACAACTTGACCACACAGATTAGACTAGCATTCTGTTGACTTACAAATCAGTCATATGACCACAAGTAACTTGTAGGCAAACAGGAAGTAATATCTGGGTCTTGGTATTTGCTTCCTAGGAGTCTTTTTCCAACATGAACACACATTACACAAGACAGCTAACCTTTCCGCTAACACAAAATACCAATGCTATGATATGTAATAGACTTTGGTCACACTAATTTTGGTAGTTAACTATTTGGTAAAATAGTAATACTAATGGAGGGAGCCCCCAAATTAGCAGACATTTCAAGTTTCTAGCACCGAAGCTGCATTTGATGAAAATCCTTGCCAAGCCTACAAAAGCAGCTAATAGAGCTTCAGAACCTGGGAGCAATGTGCCCACAAGCCATTGCTGGAGCTGGGTTGCTGGATTGCCTGGGAGTCCACTGAATGTCTGCAGGAATCCAGAAAGTAGAACAGAATCCTGCATGACTGTCCTAAGGCCAGCTCCCCTTCACTGTAGCTAGGCCATCTGACCAAAGTGCCCTCACCCAAAGGTTCTGGTTCCTTTCTACCTCATTATCTACACAACATGCCTACCTTAAACTGGGAGGATAAGTGAATATCAAAGCTAATAATTTCCAGGGTAAAGAAAAAAAAAAGAGAGAGAGAGATTTCTTACATTTTTTGTAAACTGCAATGAAAGAAAGTGATAAGTAAAAAATTAAATGTGTACCATTGTTTGAAATATTTTTACGGATAAAAGAAGTTTTATTATTATGGTTTTAGCTACAGTGAATATTCCAATTCTTCTTTGTTCGGTTAGACATCTGGGCTGCATTTAAAAATTAAAGGTTATTTTTCTTTTTTGGATATTATAATACTTTTACACAGAGGAATATATAGAAAATAAAGAAAAATAGAGATAAGAAATATAAACTCTTCTAGAGTCCTTCTGACCTGCCTCTTGAGAAACCTGCATGCAGATCAGGAAGCAACAGTTAGAACTGGACATGGAACAACAGACTGGTTCCAAATAGGAAAAGGGGTAGATCAAAGCTGTATATTGTCATCCTGATTATTTAACTAATATGCAGAGTACATCATGAGAAACCCTGGCTGGAGGAAGCACAAGCTGAAATCAGGATTGCCAGGAGAAATATCAATAACCTCAGATATGCAGATGACACCATCCTTATGGAATAAAAGTGAAGAAGAACTAAAGAGCCTCTTGATGAAAGTGAAAGAGGAAAGTGAAAAAGTTGGCTTAAATCTCAACATTCAGAAAATTAAGATCATGGCATCTGGTCCCATCATTTCATGGCAAATAGATGGGGAAACAGTGGAAACAGTGGCTGACTTTATTTTTCTGGGCTCCAAAATCACTTCAAATGGTGATCGCAGCCATGAAATTAAAAGACACTTGATCCTTGGAAGGAAAGTTATGACCCACCTAGACAGCGTATTAAAAAGCAGAGACATTCCTTTGCCAACAAAGGTCTGTCTAGTCAAGGCTATGGTTTTTCCAGTGATCATGTATGGATGTGAAAGCTGTACTGTAAAGAAAGCTGAGCACTGAAGAATTGATGCTTTTGAACTGTGGTGTTGGAGGAGACTCTTGAGAGTCCTTTGGACTGCAAGGAGATCCAACCAGTCCATCCTAAAGGAGATCAGTCCTGGGTATTTATTGGAAGGACTGATGTTGAAGCTGAAACTCCAATGCTTTGGCCACCTGATGCAAGGAGCTGACTCATTTGAAAAGACCTTGATGCTGGGAAAGATTGAGGGCAGGAGGAGAAGGGGACGACAGAAGATGAGATGGTTGGATGGCATCACCGACTCGATGGACATGAATTTGGGTAAACTCCGGGAGTTGGTGATGGACAGGGAGGCCTGGCGTGCTGCGGTTCATGGGGTCGCAAAGAGTTGGACACGACTGAGCGACTGAACTGAACCGAATCCCTTGCATGGGCTTCCCTGGTGGCACTAGTGGCAAAGAGTCCTCCTGTTGATGAAGAAGAAATAAAAAGATGTGGATTCAATTCTTGAATCAGGAAGATCCCCTGGAGGAGAGAGTGGCAACCCACTCTTGACTGGAGAATCCTGTGGACAGAGGAGCCTCTATGGGCTTCAGTCCATAGTTATGCAAAAAGCTGGACATGACTGAAGCAAATT
Source organism: Odocoileus virginianus (assembly GCF_023699985.2). Lineage (NCBI taxonomy): Eukaryota > Metazoa > Chordata > Mammalia > Artiodactyla > Cervidae > Odocoileus > Odocoileus virginianus. The sequence goes on from NC_069692.1 coordinate 53,514,791, forward strand.
AACAAAGCATGCATAGTACACCCTTGCATTAGGGCTCTACTCTCATGATCCAGCAATTTCCTAGAGGCCACATCCCATCTCGTACCATCATGTTTCGGGGAGAAGATATCAACATAAGAGGTTTGAAGGGACACAGTCTTTAGACAATTGATATTCTTTGTTAGAATCAACATTTCCTTAACTACAATCTTATAACAAGTTCTGGCTTAATTATAGAAATTATTACATCTGACTCTATCTAAGTCTTATCACAGTCTTTGTTAAAATACTTTGTTAAGTAAATATATATATGTATGTACTATATATATATAATATATATATACACACATATACTTTTTTAAACTTATCTGTATTGCAAATTAAAATCACTTTTGTTTGCATATGCACAATTTTTGACATAGAACTTTATGGATAATACATAATTATCAAAATTCAACATACACAAATAATTTTCACATAAGTGTCAGTAATATATTGCATTTATATTTTGAATTCTTTAGAAAACTATTTTGACTAACTTTATTAGATTTAGGAAGACTTTACTATAACTTTTAAGAAATTCTTATTTACCACTAATAATTTGATTTCTGATTTTTCATTGATAACACCTCCATTTTTATATGATATTGAAGTTGTAGTACAATGTATACTTATGGTGGAAATGGGGAATGAAGCCAATCCCTTTGCTATTTCAAATGTGCTATTTATCACAATTATTCCCAATATTTTTAACTGCAATATATTTGTCACATGATTTTTAGTTCACATATCTGTAATAATAAATTTTTAATTGAAGTCAAGGGACATATGAAACTTGTAGCAATAATCTAAAATCACCCTAAATTTGATGAAAAAGTACTGTAACTAATTGGTGAATTCCTTTTGAAAACTATCTTTTTCTGTTTTGTTGAGTAGAATATTTTCTTCTTTCTTTGGTATAAGAGTCTATATTATTATGCATTACCTAAATTTGCTACTCTGGAAACAAGTGAATTTCTCACAGTAGGAAGCTAAGTTTTTCTGGAATAAAGGATCTATTCTATAACATAAGTTCTGTGGAAACACATAAGTTCTACAAGCTTGAATCATTTAATGAATAAAACATGAAGCTGGTAAAGAAAAGTGCATTGTCCTTTAGCAAGGGACTTCAAAACTGTTGTTTAGAATATACTTTCATGTTTTTTCTAACCTTTTAAAAAGAGTTGGTTCTGCAAATTTCTCTCCTCCATATTCCCTTTCATGTTTCAGCCACTGGTTTATTTAATTGCATTTCATTGTCATTCAATAAATCACAAATGTAATCAGTGCTGTATTTTCAAGCTATAAAGAAAGTAAGATCTTTTCTATAGCTAGTAAGTCTTGTATTGGTTATGGTAAAATACACTTTCTTAGGGGACTGCCTGAGCATAGTTTTGTGACCTATACAATATATTCAGTGACAAATCTTTCCTATCTTGCTTGTTACTATTCACACTTCCATTTTCAAAAGATAAAAATAAAAAAAAATAAAATAAAATAGAAATCACATTTTTGGAATATCACGATAACAAGAGTCTATAATTCCATTAACCTCTAAGAGGATATAAATGATTCTGACTTTAATGTGTGTTCCTGCACAGAATCTCAGTGGGCTCATCAACTGATGGTTTTACTTGGCTCCATTAACCATTGGTTAAATTAGTCATAACTTTCTTAACATTATTGACTAATTGCTTTGTGATTCTGTGGTAACTCTAGAGTGTACTAAAACTTCAAACTTAAGCAATACACTTTTCCTTCACAGTGTGACATCACGCTATTTAAATCATGAATGATGACTTTCTTTCAAGATAACATAGAAATTCCTGACAGAATCATTGAACAAGAACTAGAAAATTCAGTGAAATATGCAAATGCATATTTTCTTTATACATGCAAACAATTGCTTTAAATGTTGCTAACGTTCTCAAAGGCATTCTTTTGAAAGCATCCTATGATTACCTAAGTAAAACATCAATTAATGAGAAATAATTTTTTCTTGTATTATTACTGAATTTAATTACTCCATTTTGAAATGTGTCTGTCATTTGGAACTCTTTGGGGGGTGAATAACAACCAGAAAGTAAACTCTAGTTGGTATGAGAAGAGATATTGTACCCATTCATGTGTCATTTACTCATCTGTTCTACAAATAACTTTCAAAGGCATACAATGCTATAGATACCACTTGGTCACTTCAGATGTATTTATATTAAAGAGGCATAAATATAATTATATATCTTAACTGTCTGGGAAAATGCTTAGTTCCTAGTATGTATTTGCAAGATAAACTAGAGTATTAAATATACATGGGAATGGAAAATAACTAAATCTAATAAATAAATAGAGCTTCTTGAAGTTTTAAATCTATTCTGTTTCTTAATGATTTTTCAGCCATATCAATTTATTTGTTCTTTTACTTGTACATAATGATTTGATACATGTATATAATGTAAAATTATTACCATAATAAGGCTAGTTAACATACCCATCACCACACGTAGTTTCTTCTTCTTCTTCTTCTTTTCTTTTGTGGTGATAATTTTTAGGATCTATTCTCTTAGTATCTTTCTGGTACATAATGCAGTATTGTTAACTATAGTCACCATGTTATACATTAGATTCCCAGAACTTATTCATTTCATAACTGTAAGTTTGCACCTTCTGACTAACATTTCCCCACTTCCCCCACCCTTCAGCAGCTGGGAACAACCAACTTACTGTTTCTATGAGTTTAACTTCATAAAATTCCACATACAAGTGAGATCATACAGTAACAACAGATAATTAGTATTTATTACACAGAAGAAAAAATGATAAGCAATGAATAAAAGAGTTCCTTGGTCTCACAGAATAGTTGGGACATTGACACATAAGTCAACTGACACATAAGAATTCCTATTTAGATATTTACTGATGGTTTGAAGAGGAATAGGACTTCCCTGGTGGCTGAAATGGTAAAGAATGTGCCTGCAATTCACGAGACCCAGGTTTGACCCCTGGGCCAGGAAGATTCCCTGGAGAAGGGAATGGCAACCCATTGCAGTACCCTTGTTTGGAGAATTCCATGGACAGAGGAGCTAACATGGTGCAGTCCATAGGGTTGCAAAAAGTCAGACATGACTAAGAGAGTAACACTTTGAAGAAAAATAAAGAGAGGGTAAATATAAGAGTGACTACAGTGGGGTTTTGGAATGTGGGTCTTTTTGAAAGTTAGTTAAAGAAGGCCTCACTCTTAAGGTTACATTTAAACAGAAAGCTGTTTAAATCTTATGAGGAAGAAAATTTTGTGGAAATGACCCGTGACCTGGGCTTCCTGGTGTTTTGTTTTTGTTGTTTAGTCCCTAAGTCATGTCCAACTATTTGTCACCTCATGGACTGTAGCCTGACAAGTTCCTCTGTCCATGGGATTTTCCAGGCAGGAATACTGGATTGAGTTGCTATTTCTTCATCCAGGGTATCTTCATGACCTAGGGATTGAACCTGAGTCTCCTGCAATGATAGGTGGATTCTTTAGTGCTGAGCCACCAAGGGAACCTTGTTTGTTATCTGGATACTATTTGAACAGAGTGATCAAATGAGTGAGGAGAAATGAGTTAAAGATGTGGTAAGAGGGACTGCTGAAAGCCAAATGAGGAGAAGCGGAGAGTAAGCTGCACTAAAACATTTTGCGTTTCTTTTTTTTTTTTTTAATTTAGTATTTGATTGAGGATAAGTGCTTTACAGAATTTTGTTGTTTTCTGTCAAGCCTCAACATGCTATAGGTATACTTACATCCTCTCCCTTTTGAACGTCTCTCCCATCACCCTTCCAATCCTACCCCTCTAACCCCACCCCTCTAGGTTGACACAGAGCCCCTGTTTGCATTTCTTGAGACATACAAAAATTTGTGTGGCTATGTGTTTTACATATAGTAATGTATATCTCCATGTTCTTCTTCCCATACATCTCACCCTCTCCTCCCCTCTCCCATTTTCCATAAGTCTATTCTCTATGTCTGTTTCTCCATTACTGCCCTGTAAATAGGTTCTTCAGTACCATTCTTCTAGATTCCATACGTGTGTTAGAATACTATATTTATCTTTCTCTTTCTGACTCACTTCACTCTGAATAATAGGTTCTAGGCTCATCCACCTCATCAGAACTGACTCAAATGTGTTCCTTTTTATGACTGAGTAATATTCCATTCTGTATATGTACCACAAATTCTTTATCCATTCATCTGTCAGTGGACATCTAGGTTTTTTTCCATGTTCTAGCTATTTTAAATAGTACTACAATAAACAATGGGATACATGTGTCTTTTTCCATTTTACTTTCTTCAGGGTATATGCCTATGAGTGAGATTGCTAGGTCATATGATGGTTTTATTTCTAGTTCTTTAAGAAATCTCCATACCATCTTCGATAGTGGCTGTATCAATTTATATTCCCACCGACAGTGCAAGAGTATTCCCTTTTCTTCACATCCTCTGCAGCATTTATTGTTGTAGACTTTTTGATGATGGTCATTCTGACCAGTGTGAGATGATATCTCTTGTACTTTTGATTTGCATTTCTCTAATAATGAGCAATGTTGAGGATCTTTTCATGTGTTTGTTAGCCATCTGTATGTCTTCTTGGAGAAATGTTTGTTTAGGTCTTTTTCCCACATTTTGATTGGCTTGTTTATTTTTCTGGCATTGAGTTGTATGAGCTACTTGTCTATTTTGGAAATGAATCCTTTGTCAGTTGTTTCATCTGCTATTATTTTGAGGGTTGTCTTTTCACCGTGTTTATCCCATTTTGAGGGTTGTCTTTTTACCGTGTTTATAGTTTCCATTGCTGTGCAAAAACTTTTAAATTTAATCAGGTCCCACTAGTTTACTTTTTCTTTCTTTCTTTCTTTCTTTTTTTTTTTTTATTTCTGTTTCTCTAGGAGGTGGGTCATAGAGGATATTGCTTTGATTTATATCATTGAGTGTCCTGCCTATGTTTTCCGATAAGAATTTTATAGTTTCTGGTTTTACATTTAGATCTTTTATCCATTTTGACTTTCTCTTGTGTATGGTGTTAGGAAGTGCTTTAATGTCTTCCTTTCTTTCTTTCTTTCTTTTTTTTTTTTTTGTTTTTTACATGTAGTTGTCCAGTTTTCTCAGCACCATTTATTGAAGAGGGTGTATTTGCTCCATTGTATATTCTTGCCTCCTTTGTCAAAAATAAGTAACCCATAGGTGCATGGGTTTATTTCTGGGCTTTCTATCTTATTCCATTGGTCTGCATTTCTGTTTTTGTGTCAGTGCCATAACATCTTGATGACTGTAGCTTTGTAGTATAGTCTGAAGTCAGGAAGGTTGATTCCTCCAGCTCCATTCTTCTTTCACAAGACTGCTTTTGCTATTCAGAATCTTTTGTGTTTCCATATGAATTGTGAAAAATTTTTTATTCTAGTTCTGTGAAAACTGTGATTGGTAATTTGATAGAGATCATATTGAAACTGTAGATTGCATTTGGTAGTATAGTCACTTCCACAATATTGATTCTTCCTACCCAGGAACATGGAATATCTATCTGTTTAAATAGTCTTTGATTTCTTTAATTAGTGTCATAGTTTTCTGTGTATGGGTCTTTTGTCTCCTTAGACAAATATCTTATTTAGATAAATATCTTATTCCTAGATATTTAATTCTTTTTTGTTCAATGGTGATTGGGATTGATTCCTTAAGTTCACTTTCTGATTTTTCATTGTTAGTACATATAGAAATGCAAGTGATTTCTATGTATTGATTTTGTATCCTGCAACTTTGCTAAATTCACTGATCAGCTCCAGTAATATTCTGATACTATCTTTAGGGTTTTCTATGTACAGTATCATGTCATCTTACAAACAGTGAGAGCTTTACTTATTCTTTTCTGATGTGGATTCCTTTTCTTTCTTTTTCTTCTCTGATTGTTGTAGCTAGGACTTCCAAAACTATGTTGAATAACATTGGTGAAATTTGACACCCTTGTCTTGTTCCTCATCTTAGCAGGAATGCTTTCAGTTTTTCAGCATTGAGAATAATGTCTGCTGTAGTCTTATCATATATGGCCTTTACTACATTGAGGTAGGTTCCTTCTATGGTCATTTTTTGAAGAATTTTAATCATAAATGGGTGCTGAATTTTGTTAAAGGCTTTTTCTACAAACATTGAGATTATCATATGATTTTTATCTTTAAATTTGTTAATATGGTGTATCACATTAATTGATTTGCATATGTTGAAGAATCCTTGCACCTCTGGAATAAACCCAATCTGATCATGTTTTGTGAGCTTTTTGATGTGTTGTTGAATTACGTTTGCTAAAATTTTGCTGAGGATTTTTGCATCTATGTTCATCAGTAATATTGGCCTCTAGTTTTCTTTTTGTGTGTTGTCTGTGACTGATTTTGGTATCAGGGTGATGGTCACCTCATGGAATGAGTTTGGGAGTCTTCCTTCCTCTGAAATTTTTTGAAAGAGTTTTAGAAGGCAAAGCATTAGCTCTTTGAATGTTTGATAGAATTCTCCTTTGAAGCTATATGGTCCTTCACTTTTGTCTTTTGGGAGGTTGTGGATCACAGTTTCAATTTCAGTGCTTGCAATTGGGTTGTCCATAATTTCTGTTTATTGGTTTAGTCTTATAAGATTAAACTTTTCTAAGAATCTGTCCATTGCTTCCAGGTTACCATTTTATTGCCATATAGTTGTTCAAAATAATCTCATAATCCTTTGTATTTCTCCATTTTCTGTTATAGCCACTCCCTCTTGTTGATTTGATTCTTCTCTCTCTCTCTCTTTTTTTTTTTTTCTTGACGAGTCTAATGAACAGTTTGCCAGTTTTGTTTATCTTCTCAAAGAACAAGCTTTTAGTTTTATTATTTTTACTATTGTTTCTTTTGTTTCTTTTTCAGTTATTTCTGCTTAGATTTTTATGATTTCTTTCCTTCTGCAATATTTTTTGCCTTTTTTTGCAGTTGTTTTAGGTGTAAGTTAGGTTGTCTACTTGATGTTTTTCTTGTTTCCTGAGGTAGGATTGCATTGCTATAAACTTCCCTCTTAGAACTGCTTTTGCTGCATCCCATTGGTTTCAAGTTGTCATGTTTTCATTGTCATTTGTTTCTAGAAATTTTTTTATTTCCTTTTAATTTTTTCAGCAGCTGATTGGTTATTTAGAAATATGTTGTTTAATCTCTATGTGTTTTTGTATCTTACAATATTTTTTTCTTGTAATTGATATCTTGTTTCATAATGTTGTGGTCAGAGAAGATGCTTGATATGATTTCCATTTTCTTTAATTTACTGAGGTATGATTTGTGACCCAAGATGTGGTCTATCCTTGAGAATGCTTCATGTGCACTTGAGAAGGTGTATTCTTCTGTATTTTGATGGAATGTCCTGAAGATATCAATGAGATCCATCTCATCTAATGTAGCATTTAAAACTTGTGTTTCCTTGTTAATTTTCTGTTTTGATGATCTGTATATTGGTGTGAGTGGAGTGTTAACATCCCCCACTATTACTGTGCTACTGTCAATTTCTCCTTTTATGTTTGTTCGTATTTATCCTATATATTGATGTGCTCCTATGTAGGGTGCCTAGTTATTTACAATTGTTACATCTTCCTCTTGGATTGATTCCTTGATCATTATGTAGCATCCTTCCTTATCTCTTGCAATCTTCTGTATTTTAAGACCTATTTTATCTGATATGAGGACTGCTACTCCAGATTTATTTTGCTTGCCATTTGCATGAAATATATTTTTCTGTCTTCTCACTTTCAGTCTATATGTGTCTTTAGGGCTGAAGTCAGTTTCTTGTAGACTGTATATATATGGGTCTTATTTTTGTATCCATTCAGCCAGTCTGTGTCTTTTATTGGAGCATTTGAACCATTTAAAGTAATTAAAAATACATATGTTCCTATTGTTATTTTCTTAATTGTTTGGCATTGATTTTGTAGGTCTTTTAACTTCTCTTATATTTATTGACTGTTTAAATTCCTTCAACATTTTATGTAAAGCTGGTTTGGTGGCACTGAATTCTCTTAAATTTTGCTTGTATGAAAAGCTTTTTACCTTCATCAATTTTGAGTGACATCCTTGCTGGGTACAGTGATCTTGTTTGTGGATTTTTTCCCTTTCAGTACTTTAAATATATCCTACCATTCCCTTCTGGCCTATAGAGTTTCTGCTGAAATGTCAGCTGATAAATGTTTGGGGTTTCCCTTTTATGTTACTTGTTGCTTCTTCCCTGCTGCCTTTAATACACTTTCTTTGTGTTTAGTCTCTGCTACTTTGATTAGTATGTACCTTGATGTGTTTCTCCTTAAGTTTAGACTGTATGGGACACTTTGGGCCTCTTAGATGTGATTGACTATTCCCTTTTCCATGCTGGGAAAAATTTCAATTATAACCTCTTCAAATAGTTTTTCATACTCTTTCTTTGTCTCTTCTTCTCCTTTCTCTTTCCTATAATTTGAGTGTTGGTGTGTTTAACATTGTCCCTGAGGTCTCTGAGACTATCCTCAGTTCTTTTGATTGTTTTCACTTTATTCTGCTCTTCAGAAATCATTTCCACCATTTTATCTTTCAGCTCACTGATTTGTTCTTCTGCTTCATACATTCAACTATTGATTCCTTCTAGAGTATTTTTTAACTTAAGTAATTATATTGTTTGCCTCTATATGCTTATTCTTTAATTCTTCTAGGTCTTTGTTAATTTACTCTTGCATTATCTCCATTCTGTTGCCAAGGTTTTTGATCATCTTTACTATCATTATTCTGACTTCTTTTTCAAGCAATTTGCCTATTTCCTCTTCATTTATTTGGACTTCCATATTTCTAGTTTGCTCCTTCATTTGTGTAGTATTTCTCTGCTTTTTTTTTCTTTCTAACTTACTGTGTTTGAGGTCTCCTTTTCCCAGTCTTCAAGGTTGAATTCTTTCTCCTTTGTTTTCTTCCCTCCTAAGTTTGGCCCATTGGTTTGTGTAAGCTTCATATAGGGTGAGATTTGTGCTGAGTTTTTGTTTGTTTGTTTTTTCTCTGGTAGGCAAGGCTGAATGAGGTGGTAACCCTGTCTGATGGGTTAGTATTTTTTGTTTTATTTGTTGTCTAGATGAGGTGTCCTGCACAGGGTGCTACTGGTGGTTGGGTGATGCCAGGTGTTGTATGCAGGTGGTTTCCTTTGTGTGAGTCCTCACTATTTGACAACCCTTAGTGTTAGTTCTCTGGTGGTCTAGGGTCCTGGAGTCAATGCTCACACTCCAAAGACTCAGGGCTTGATCTCTGGTCAGGAATGAACATTCCAGAAGTTTTTTTTTTTTTTTTTTAATGGCATTAAGTGAGATTGAAACAAATATAAAAAAATAAAAAATAAAATAAAACAAATATCCATTATCAATAAAGGAGAAACCAGAGTAATGACAATTACAAAATCAGGCAAATAACAATTAAAATAATGGAATATACACATATACATATACACCCATGAGCAAGTCAAAACAGTGTAACAAAAATAAAATACAATAGATTCACCTAGTGAAGAAAGGACATAAAACATTATATTTACAAGTTAAGAACTAAAACAACTAAAGCACAAAGTAGAAAACAAAACTAAACCAAAGTGCCAAGTAGGAAATAAAGTAATGAAAACACAACTAAAAAATATGTTGAGATGAAAGAAAAGAAAGAAAGAATAAGTATTCAAAGTTAAATAGAGGTAGATGAAGAAGATTTATATATATTAAAGTTTAAGTGCAAGGGGAAAAGAACAGTACAAAAGGCAAACAAAGGAATAAATGCCGAAAAATTATAATAGGTTAGGGAAAAAAAAACAACTTAAAATTATAAAAAAGAGAAAAAAAAAGGAAGAAAAAAAAAAAAGAAAGAAAACTCCACAGAACTACAAAAGCCCAATATATACACAGAAGTTTATAACAAAAATAAAATAATTTGACTGAATATAAAAATAAGAAAAGGAGTATGTCAAAGCTGTATATTGTCACTCTGCCTGTTTAACTTATATGCAGAGTACATCATGAGAAACGCTGGGCTGGAGGAAGCACAAGCTGGAATCAAGATTGCCGGGAGAAATATCAATAAGCTCAGATATGCAGATGACACCACACTTATGGCAAAAAGTGAGGAAAAACTAAAGAGCCTCTTGAAAGTGAAAGAGGAGAGTGAAAAAGTTGGCTTAAAGCTCAACATTCAGAAAACTAAGATCATGGCATCCGGCCCCATCACTTCATGGCAGATAGATGGGGAAACCATGGAAACAGTGGCTGACTTTATTTTTCTGAGCTCCAAAATCACTGCAGATGCTGATTACAACAATGAAATTAAAAGATGGTTTCTCCTTGGAAGGAAAGTTATGACCAACCTAGACGACATATTAAAAAGCAGAGGCATTACTTTGCCAGCAAAGGTCCATCTAGTCAAGGCTATGGTTTTTCCAGTGGTCATGTATGGATGTGAGAGTTGGACTGTGAAGAAAGCTGAGTGCCAAAGAATTGATGCTTTTGAACTGTGGTGTTGGAGAAGACTCTTGAGAGTCCCTTGGATTGCAAGGAGATCCAACCAGTCCATCCTAAAGGAGATCAGTCCTGGGTATTCATTGGAAGGACTGCTATTGAAGCTGAAACTTCAGTACTTTGACCACCTGATGTGAGGAGCTGACTCATTGGAAAAGACCCTGATGCTGGGAAAGATTGAGGGTAGGAGGAGAAGGGGGACGACAGAGGATGAGATGGTTAGGTGGCATCATCGACTCAATGGACATTGGTTTGGGTGGACTCTGGGAGTTGGTCATGGACAGGGAGGCCTGGCGTGCTGTGGTTCATGGGGTTGCCGAGAGTCAGACATAACTGAGTGACTGAACTGAACTGATATCTATGACATATATATATACACCCATAAGCAAAATGAAAGCAGTCTAACAAAGTACAATAGATTGACCCAGTGAACAAAGGAAACCAAAAATTATATCTCCCAGAACAAAACTAACTAAAGCACAAACTGGAAAACAAATATGAAGCAAGGTACCAAGTGGGGAATAAAGCAATGAAAATAAAGTTAACAAATATTTTAAGAGGAAAGGAAAGAATGAAAGGGAAGAAAGAATATATATACAAAGTTAAATAAAGATAGATGAGCAGGGTTTATATACATTAAATATTAAGTGCAAGGGGAAAAGAACAGTAGGAAGAGCAAACAAAGGAATAAATGTAGAAAAATAATAATTGGTTTAAATAATTGAAAATTAAAATTAAAAGACAGAGAGAGAAAAAAAAGGAAAGTGCCACAGAACTGCAGAAGTCCAACATAAAAGCAGAGGTTTATAGCAACTATAACAAAAATATGATTGAGAAAAAAAAAAGCTAAAAAGTGTCAATAAAATCAACAACTACGATTGGGTGATGGGAGGGAGAAAAAAAATCCAAAAAAATCTACAGAACAAGTCAAAATATCAGAATAACACATGGTTTTCTTGAGTCACTGCTGTCAGAGTCCTTTGCCTTGTTGGGAGTCACAGTCTAGCTCACCTCCCTAGGATATCCTCCAACACTGTGCTGATCTTTGTTCCTGCTATGGGGGCAGCTCAGATTCTAATCTGGTCCTACTCCTGTGTGTTCTTGCCTCCAATGTCCACAGCTATCAGAACTAGTGCATTTTATTTTGTGGGAGTGCTCAGTGACCTTTTATATATTCTGTAGACATAGAATCTGCCTAGTTGATCATGTGGATTTAATCCTCAGTTTGTACAGCTGTGGGAAGGCTTTGGGTCTTCTTCCTTAGCCACACTGCCCCTGGGCTTCAGCTGTGGTTTTACTTCCACCTCTGCATGTGGGCCGTCCACTGGGGTTTGCTCCAGAGGCTGCCCTAGAGGAATTGGGTCTGCCCTGTGGGGTCCAGGTGTGGAGGTGGTGCAACTGCTTGAGTTGCAGGGGTTCTGGCAGACCAGGTATTCAGGGGAGTTGGTGGCTATGGCAGCAGGAAATACAGTGCTCTAGAAGGGTACGGAATACAGTATTGGCCCATATGCTCCAGTGTTCTTGCCTTGAGAGCCCCTCTCTGACAGAGAAGCCTGGCAGGCCACAGTCTACAGGGGCACAAAGAGTGGGACACTACCGAAGTGACCCTGTGCTCACAGGTGCAAGACGTTTTTTATTGCCTGTGGCAGCTCTACCCCAGTGAGAGTTGAGCATGAAGGTCATGCAGCTTTTTGACTTGCAGGGACACTGGTGGCCCCAAACATGCAGGGACAGGAACTGTCTCCGCCACAAGAGTTATGGCCCTATCAGAGTCTTGTAGCTGGCTATCAGAAGGCCTCTTTGGCCAGTCTTTCTACATAGCTCCGCCTGTCCAGGCACTTAAAAGACTCCTCTGCCTGGGGTCCTACTCTGTAGATCTTCAGATCAGATGCTTAAAGGGGCACCCTGGGGGGTGGGTGGGGTGTTCCTTCTCTGTAGCTCGGTTCATCAGGCATTTGATGGGTCAGCCTCTCTATTGTTCAGCTGCCAATGCTTGTGTGTGGGGAGAGAGCCTAAGGTGATGGCTCCACTCCCTGCGCATGACTCAGCAGTATCGCCTTGCTTCTCTGGCTGCCCTGCTTTCCTCCACAGGCATTTCCTACCACGATCTCCTCCCTCACATCCCCTCGGTCCATCTCTCCACAGTCAGCAACAGCCCTTTCCTGGGATTGCTCCACAATCCCTATGATCCAGGCCCAGCTACTGTGCCTTCCAGGGGACCTGTGTCCCTGTCCAGGGTACGTATGACTGCAACAAGGAATGTTCGATTCTCATTACATTTAGGCTGTCACAGATCAGCTGTTTCACTCTCAGCCTTAAATGTTTAAATGTTTCTTCTCTGACTCAGACAATTGCCCTGATGTGGGGATCAGCCCCCACCACCAGCCAAGGGCAGGTCCACTTGCATTTTTTCCCCTAGTTCCTTCATCCTACCGAATTTTGCATGGTTCTATATATTCTATTCCACTGGTCAGGTACTCCTGTCCACTCTCAGCTGGTGTTCTCCATGCAATTCTGTGTCTAAGGTATATTCCTGATATATCCATGGAGAGAGATGTACTCCATATCTACCTACTCCTTCACCATCTTGTTTTCTCTTGTGTCTTTTTAAAATAAGTGACGTGCAAGATTCCCAAAGGATTTTTGAACTTTTAATTTTAAAATAAATTTAGATATACAGCAGAGTTTTAAAGGTAGAATTTAGTGTTTCCATACATCTTTTGCCACTTCCCTAAAATGTTAAATTATTAAATAACCATGGTACTTGTGTCAAAGTTTTTTAAAAAAGAAATATTGTTGGTACAATGTCATCAGTTAAACTACAGAATTTATTCAGAATTCTCCAGTGCACCATGCTGCATTTGTTTCTTAAATCTTCTGTGATGATTCGTCCATTCTTCACTTTATTTCATGACCTTGATATGTTTGAAAAATACTAGTCTGATGATTTGTAAAATGCCACTCAGTTGACATTTTTCTGATGTTTCTTCATGATCAAACTGAAGCTGTGACTTTGGGGAGGCATACTGAGAGGTGGCGTGAACTTCTCATAGCATAGTTTCCATCAACATGAGTTATTGCTGGTAAATGTTCATCTTGATTTCTAGTTGAAAAGTGATGCGACCTGCGTTGTGTTTAAACAGGCTCTGCTAGCTGCTGGTTTGAGAACAGACTGTAGAGGAACAGAGTATATAGCAGGGAGGTCAGTTAGGAGGCTTTATTAGATTGTTTTGATTTACTACAAATAGCCCAAGTGAAAGATGTAATTTCCACAGGAATGTTAGTAATGGACACGTTAAGAAGTGGCAGCATAGAATCACGAAGGAACTCTTCATGTATCCTAGAAGGAATACAGGAAAGATTTTCTTATGTAAACAAAGAACAAGAACATCTGGAATTCTATGCTGAGCAGCCTGAATATTGAAGTCATTTACTAAAAATGTTCGCAAAAGGAACAGATGGGGGTACAAATAGGAATTTGCTTTTAGTCATGTGAATTTTGAGGCACCTACTCAGTGCCCAGATGGGTTTATTTTATAGAGTATGTTATATGACACTGGAGTTTGTATTTGAACTGGAAATATGCATTCAGGAGTCATTTGTGTATAAATCATACAGAAAATCATGAAAGTACATGAGTTCACCTAGATAGTGAGTGAAGGTATGAAGCCTAAAGACAGACTCAGAACCATTTCATATGCTTAGCCCTGTTTATTATCCTTTATCAGCAAGTACAGTGTTATAGTATGTCATTAAGACACCAGTAGTAATCAGTTTATTTATTGAACAACTATTTGTTGACTGCCCAGGACACAATTGTGAACCAATTAGGAAGGACTTTCTATGCTCATCACACTTGTACTCTACATGCAGAGAACACAGAAAACAGACAGCCAATAATGACAAATGTATTTAGAGGTTAAATCACTTGGTGTACTGGCAAGGATGAAAATAAAACAATGAGAGGAAAGAAACTTACTATTTTGTCCATGAAAGCCTGAGGGGATGGTATCAAGCTGAGACTTCAGTGTCAAAGAAGTGACTGAGAGGAAATTTAAGTGAGATGAGTGAGTATAAAGATCTTTACAAGCACAAAGTGTAGGGCCCCAGAAAATTAACATCTAGGCATTTATTCTATGGAAATGTTCAATCTAAGGAACTTCAAAGAAGAAATTGCATCCTACTGAAGGTGATAAATCTAAAAATACTTTAATGTTGTTAATATGAAACTAGGTAAACAATTAAGAATCACACTGTAGTGGGAGGTATGATATAATATGACATTTAATTGCTAAGTTGTGTATGACTCTTTGGTACCTCATGTACTTGTAGCCCACCAGGCACCTCTATCCATGGGATTCCCCAGGCAAGAATAGTGGGTTGCTATTTCCTTCTACAGGGGATCTTCCCAACCCAGGGATTGAACCCAGGTCTTCTGCATTGTTGCCAGACTCTTAACCATCTGATCTACTAGGAAAGTACCAGTAGAAGGTACGGTAACCATTGAACAAGACAAAATATATCTATATGTGCTCATATATTAACATACATTTTTATGCTTTAAAATATTCTTTAGGTGTGAAAAATGTTATTTGATCATATGTGGTCATAATCTCATTACTTTTGTTTTTAAGAATAAAGACTCTATCTATATAATATTTCTCAAGGAAACTAAAGAAACCATTAGTGATGATTATCCATGAGAAAAATAGTTTTAGTTTTACTCTTCCTTAGGAAGCTTTCTGGGTAATTTCCAATATGGACCTAGTTTGTTTTTAAGGTAATTCCAGAAAGATTATTTTAAATGAGAAATATTATTAAAACTATGCAATGTGGACAGATCCAACTTGCACTGGCATTTCCCTCTATATGCTGTTTCTTTTTATCCATTTATTTTCCTATTTAGCCCACATTCACACAGTTCCATCTCAGGAGTAGCTTTATGGCCTGTCCTCATGTCTTTCTTAGATGGAGTTTGCACTATGTCAATAATGCTCATGGTGAGCTGTTTGCAGCTGGTTAGCAGTTGCTGGGCTTGGCTTGGAGAACAACCTAGATGTCCAAGAGAGCAATGCTGATCTTGGTACTTATATTGAAAATAGGAACAGGAAGGATAAGCAACAGAGGAATAATCTGAAAAAGCTTAGAGGGTTTAAATTGACAATAAGTGTAAAGGAGAGACTCAAAATGAATGAGGACATGGAATATAGAAAAGATATTCTCATTGGTTATTGCAAGAAAATGATATCTTAATTTCAAAATTTTGAGATGGAAAATATCATGGAATACTGCTGAAAATTCAAGGTGTTCAGAAATGTTTTCCAAAGTGGAATGAGAGTGATTTTCTTCACAAACCCCTAGACAGAATTGTCAATGTATACATTTCTTTTTTTAAAAAATTATTTAATTTTTAATATTTTTATTGGAGTATAATTGATTTAAAATATGTGTTACTTTCAGGTGTAAAGCAAAGTGATTCAGTTATACATACATATGTTTATTTTTCAGATCCTTTTCCTAAATGTGTTATTATAAAATATTGAGTAGAGTCCCCTGTGATGTTCAGTATGTTCTTGTAGTTTACCTATAACATGTATAGTACTGCATATCCGATAATCTCAAATTCCTAATTTATCTCTTCTCTCATTCCCCTTTGGTAACCATAGGTCTGTTTTCTATCTGTGAGTCTATTTTTGTTTTGTAAGTAAGTTCATTTGTATAATTATTTTTAGATTCCATATATGCCCATTTTCCTGTGATATCTGTATTTTTCTGTCTGGTTTACTTCACTTGGTATGAAAATATCTAAGCATATGTTTTTGTGTTAGAGGTAATTCCCATCTTTCAGGAAACAAAGAGTATCCTGTGATTGGAATCTCTTTAGAGTAGGGGAGTGAGCCCTTGACAAGCCACTCTGCCCGTCACAAGCCAGTCAAGAAAGCTCTGCCAACTGCAGGCACCTAAGTGAGTTTTCTGTTTCCTCACGATGCTCTGCTGACTGACACATACTTCAGCCCCTCAGCCCGTGTGCTGGGCCAGGGTCAGGAGTGCACCTGAGAAAGGTGAGCTGATGCTCTTAACAAGATGTGCTTCTGTGCCTGAGATTCACACTTTTATTTTCAGTGCAGTGGAGCTGAATGTCTGAGATCTCTGTTTTATTTTGTTCATAGCTTCAGCTGTTTTAAATGTTAAAGAGAAGGTGGGGATTGACATGTAGATAATGAATATTTTAAATAGTTGATTTTTATAGGGTGACTAAGTTTCTGATTTTAGTTATACTTTCTAATATTCTTGTAGTTCATGGTACTTTGCTTAAATTGTATTTCTTTTTGCCTATGAAGAATATTGAATGACTGGCAGTGACCCCTAAGAATAAATGAGTATTTATTTGGCAATATCACAAATTAATAGGGACTCCAACTTGCATTATGAACTAGGAATTATTGTTAAAAATGCAACCATAGATCAATTCTAATACATATTAATATGGTATATATTACAATACTATATCACTGATGTTTATTAAATGTTCTTGAATGATTAAACAAGTGTCTATATTCAATTTCTCCTGGTAAAGACAAAAAACTAATGCCTTCCATCAAACCAAGTGAACATCACATAGTCAGAACTTTGGCTGAAGACTGAAATGTCACATAGAGACAGATAAATATGTATATGAACACTGTTCTCAAACACATTCTCAAATGAGAAGTATAGAATTCTAATACTTAAACCAAACCCCAATAAAAATCATATATTCATGGAAGGCAATATATAAGACTTAGCCCAATGGCAACTTTTTTACATAGGTATGTATGGATAACTTCACCACATTTAGCTTTCATTTAAAAGAAACTAGAATTTTTCACATTTTTTGTAAGGAAATTTGAGTCTCATCTTTGAAGCCTAGGATATGTGAGGCAGAAAATTATTTTTAGGCATTTTGATTTACGGACACTTTTTTCTAATACACAAAGTAGTTTACTGAGTTAATTTATTTTTGACCTGAAATGGAACTTTACCCAATATTTCAAGTGAAAATAAAATACTAAATTAATCCACTAATTTTCCCAATTTAACAATTTACAGAAAATGCATCTTCTACTAAAGCAATCAAAAATTCATCTTCTATAGAGATACTATAATATCACTGAAGACTATATATTAAGTGGTTTAGCTTTCATCTTTTGGTGATATTCTCTGATTGAATTTATATTTTGTTGTATGTGTATAATTTAACCAATTATAACTCAAATGTTGGTAGCTTTGTTCAGTAGGACATATGATTTATTTCAATACACATTTAGCTACTACATTTGCAATTGCTTATGTTTATTAAATACTGACCATATTTGTGAAAATAAAACAAACAGAAAAGCTATGCAATCATTTCTATTAATAGGGTGCATTACAAAATTGCAAAATAAATTCCAACCATTAAATCAAATGAGAAGTTTTCAAATATGATAGGACATAGACTTCATAATTACTGAAATCCATAACAAATCCAAAACAAGCACATCCATAACTTTAAAAATACTCATTAATATTTTGGTATTTCATAACAGAAGAACAATAATTCCCCAGATTAGCAATATATGCATCATCTGAAAATTTGTTATAAATAAAAATTCTAGTCCCAACCCATACAGAAGGCTCTTGAAAGTCCCTTGGACTGCAAGCAGATTAAACCAGTTAAGCCTAAAGGATATCAACCCTGCCTATTCATTGGAAGAACTGATGCTGAAACTGAACCTCCAGTACTTTGGCCACCTCATGGGAAGAGCTGACTCATTAGAAAAGACCCTGATGCTGGGAAAGATTGAAGGGAGGAGGAGAAGGGGGCAACAGAGGATAAGATGATTGGATGGCATCACTGACTCAATGGACATGAGTTTGAGCAAACACCTGGGACATAGTGAAAGACAGGGAAGCTTGGTGTGCTGCAGTCCATGACATCACAAAGCATCAGGCATGACTGAGCTACTGAACAATGAAAAACAAAGCCCCAGTCAAGACTCACTGAATCAGAAACTCCAGGAATAAACAGAGTAATCTGATGTACTCTAAATGTAGAAGAAAAATGTGCCACCACAGTGGGCCAAAGGAAATTCAGGCAACAAAACCAAATGCACCTATAAATCACTGTCACTAGCAGTCTTTCTTCTGAAATAATCCTTGTTGTGTAGTAGTAGGTAGTTCAAGATCTGACTCAGAGTCAGTGTTACCTTATACCCTTTACCATATCTGGTTGACCGGACATGTGTACTTCCATCAGCCAGCACTAGATCTTTGTCTGAAGGTAGCCTTCAGGTTAACAGAATTTCTCTGTTTCACCTTGGCTGGGCATTTTTGGAAAGTGAGAGCATGCATGTTACCTTGAGCAGGTTTAATGAATAATTAGGGTGTGTAAATGCTCCCGTTCTCTTGCTTTTCCTAAAGACATTCTGAAAGATGATTCACACTGTCTCCAGATTTCCCTGATGGGATCCAGCCAGTGATTCTTCCCCAGACTTTTCATGGGCACACCAGCCTGTTCCTGCATTATTCATTCTCTCTCCTACTCCCACTTCTCTCTTCTCCCCCAGTTCTTCTAGGAATAATTCCTATTCTCTATCACATGAACCCTTATCTCAGCATCAATTTATGGAGAACCCAACCTAAAGCAGATGGAATCCCTCTTTCCCTGATGACAAAACAAAACAAACAAACAACCAAAAAACAGCTTTATATTAAAGATCATCTAATATTTTGTCATGATACGCTGTTTGCATGAGTGTTTTTGTGTTTTTATGACACTTTGCTTTAAATAGACTTTATTTTTTTTAAACAATGTAAGATATACTGCAGATGGTGATTGCAGTCATGAAATTAAAAGACGTTTACTCCTTGGAAGGAAAGTGATGACCAACCTAGATGACATATTAAAAAGCAGAGTCATTACTGTGCCAACAAAGGTCCGTCTAGTCAAGGCTATGGTTTTTCCAGTGGTCATGTATGGATGTGAGAGTTGGACTGTGAAGAAAACTGAGCACCAAAGAATTGGTGCTTTTGAACCATGGTGTTGGAGAAAACTCTTGAGAGTCCCTTGGGCTGCAAGGAGATCCAACCAGTCCATCCTAAAGGAGATCAGTCCTGGGTGTTCATTGTAAAGAGTGATGTTGAAGCTGATGATGAAGAGCTGACTCATTGGAAAAGACCCTGATGCTGGGAGGGATTGGGGGAAGGAGGAGAAGGGGATGACAGAGGATGAGATGGTTGGATGGCATCACCAACTCAATGGGCATGGGTTTGGGTAAACCCCGGGAGTTGGTGATGGACAGGGAGGCCTGGCGTGCTGCAACTTGTGGAATCACAAACAGTCGAACACGACTGAGTGACTGAACTGAACTGAAGATATACAGAAATATTGACAGAAATAGTACAGAGAATTCCCATATGCCCTGTACCCTGTTTCCCCTATTGTTAATATTATGTTGGTATCATGCACTTGTGACATTTAACAAAATATTATTTATGCATTATTAATATTAACTGAACTGAATATTAACTAAAAAGAACTGTGTTTTTGGCTAAATTTTACTTATCCTTCAATTCTTAGCTCATGCCTAATATGGGTTCTTATTTGTCTTGAATTCATTCACTTAAATTTCACCCACTTGACATTCATCCATCACCCTCCCTCATTTCTTTTACTAAACTCTTATTATACATACCAAAAATTGTTCTAATAGGAATAATACAGTGAATCAAGCATACTGAGTCTAAACTACCTTGTTCTAAGCTATCCATTCTAAAAAACTGAATAAATGTATACAAATATAAATGTATACAAATACAAATATTTATAATTGTATAAATGTGTACAATGTATGACAAATATAAAATAAATGTATACATAAAGTAACAAATATAACTGAGCTCTTATGAAAAAGCTGTTTTTTATAACTGAGCTATAAAAATAGCTCATTTGCTAAAGAATCTGTCTTCAATGCAGGAGACCCCAGCTTGATTACTGAGTTATGAAGATCCCTGGAGAAAGAAAAGGCTACCCACTCCAGTATCTTTGCCTGGAGTACTCCATGGAAAGAGGAGCATGGCAGTCTACAATCCATGGAGGCCACAAAGAGTCGGACATGACTGGGCAGTTTTACTCTACTTTAAAGAAAAAGATCCTTTGAGAGAGGAAGATCTGTATAACGTCTTCTGTGCAGGGCCATTGGAGTTGACACCTGAGTGCTTAGTGTGAGGCAGCCGTGGGAATATCTGCAGAATGGAGGTTCCAGACAGAGGGAATGGAAATTCCAAGGGGTCTAAAGTGTATCCAATGTATTTGGAAACAGTTAAAAGCAAAAGCAAACAACAACAACAACAACAACAAAACAGTGTGTCTAGAAGGCAAGGGGGAAGAGTACTACATAAAGAGGGAGACATAAGTGGAGGCTAGTCTGATGAGGTTGTCAGAAAGAGAAAGCACTATTGAATTGATCCCGAGCCAATGAGAGATCAATGAAAAGTGAAAGTGCTGCTTGCTCAGTCATATCTGACTCTGTGCTACCCCATGGACTGTAGCCTGTCAGGCTTCTCTGTCCATGGAATTCTTCAGGCAAGAACACTGGAATGGGCATCCATTCCCTTCTCCAGGGGATCATCCCAACACAGGGATTGAACCTGGGTCTCCTGCATTGCAGGTTAATTCTTTACGGTCTGAGACACCAGAGAGATATTAATAATTAGATAATGAAATTCAAAGGGTATCATAGGAGGTGTGCTCCTGCTTAGTTGCTCAGTTGTGTCCTCCTTTTTGTGACCTTTTGGATTTAGGGGATTTTACAGGCAAGAATACTGGAGTGAGTTGCCATTTACTCCTCCAGGGGATATTCTCAACCCAGAATGGGCTATGCATCTCCTGTGTCTCCTGCATTGCAAGCAGATTCTTTGCTGACTGAGCCATCAGGGAAGTTCAATGATCATATGAGGTGATCAACTTTTAAAGATGTAATTCTGAAAAATAGATTGGGGCATATAGGAGTAGAGTGAGAGGAGGGAGGCTACATGGAGATCTTATGCTTATCTTTTCAAATACGTGTAGTTCTTGGTTCTCATTTGTAGGCTTAATTCTGTATTTCTTCTTAGAATAAGAATCATTTATATGCAGGTGCCAATTCTAATAATTATTGTCCTCAACATATCTAGTATATTTGATACTTTTTGTCAAAAGAAGTAAATGATTTCTAAAACCTAAGAGCTAGTTAAAACCAATGACAATTGTTTTTATTTTTAGAGGCAGACAGCTCAGCAAATCAAAATATTTTTCTAACTCATATTCACTGAATCTACTGTATCAATAAATCTTATATTTAATTTCTTCTTAGTCATTTTTCCTCAGTGAGTTAGAACAGAAGTACTTAAGTGTGTTCTACCTGCTTTTATTTCTCAGCTGTTTGAAAACCTTGATACATTTTTAGTACTATCTCTGCTAATTCATCAAGTGATTTTAATAGAAAAATCTCAGAAGCACATGAATATGTAGGGGATACATATATATGTATATGTGTATATACTGGATACACATATGTAGGGGATAACAGCAATTAGCTTACATGGGGTTCTGTATTTATACTCTACATTTTTATCTGAGAATCTTGATTGTGTTCTTTTTTTTGTTTCACAATAACTCTACATTGTTGATGTTAAATTAAATGATTAATAATTTATCACCTTGAGTTTTGTAACTTTATTATATATTTATATGTATAGCGACTTATATTTAATTTATATTTATAATCTTACCTTTTCACTTCATTTAAAACTTAGAAAACAAGCTAATATTAACTTGACCTTTTTTTTCTAAGTGGCAAGCTAATAAATAATATAAAATTTTATTGTACTATATTCTAAAGCATTAAAAACAAAAATTCTGGTTGTTTTAAAAAGTCCAAAATTGTTTTTAAAACAAATGAATATTCATAATTCTTTCTCATTTTTTTTCACTTGGATTTTCACACAAATTTATGTAACTGACTTCAGATATATTTAAAATAATGGGATGCTGGGACTCAATAATCTGCTCATGATCTTTATCCCTTCTGAGGTAGCTTACTTCCATTATTCATGAGCCAGGGGAATGATCTTTGAATAAAGTATACACTCCTATGGTCAGAAGAATATGTAAGTAAGAAGATAGCCATTCCTTGTCCTTTTCCTCAAATGATATTCCCAAAAGGGCATTTCATATTACTTGCTGCAATATGACTTTGAGAACTAACTCCCTTTGAATTTTAAAAACATTTGGTTGAAATGTGTTATATATACTTCAGCATTGATTATGGACAGTCATCATAATAGGGATATTTCCCCTGGGATAATATCAGAGCAACAGAAGTTTTCTATTGTTTCTCAATGATTCTTATATAGGAACAAAATTATAAATAAAAACGTTTACTAAATTTGATAGTGAGGATTGTCTTTCTAGATAATCTGACTAATTTTTTTTTAATGAAAGGAAAAATTAATTGTCAGTCATTTTCCTGTGGTTACCTAAATAAAATAGGCAAAAATTTAATTTTAAATTAATTTTAGTACACTTTAGCAGTTATACAATTATTAATTTACTTCTATGCTAGATTCACAAGTTTGATTTTGTTGTAAATTTCTATTTTATACTTTATTTAGATATTTCAATACAGTAAGTTGCTTAAAATCCTTTATCATTAATGGCATCCCATACACTATAAATGCATGCATTAATTAAAAAATAAATCCACTGATTAAAGCAAATAGGCTAATTTTTTGTCTCTGACTATATGTCAAAAATGTTTAAGGATTGAATGGCTTTGCATATCATTTTCCTAAGCTAAAAGTATTTGTTACAAAGCAACTGTGCTCTCAGGAAAAAACAAACTAGAGATATTTAAGGAAGATAATTTAATCTAATGGAAATATGTTTATGTGGTTGAATTAGCTGATTCAAAGTAAGATCAAATTTGTGTTATTTATCTAATTTTTAAATTACTTTCAACCTGCTGACAAGCTATGACCAAACATTGCTTAAGAATTGTTCAAGAAACTTAATCATTGGTCCAGATGGCAAAGAACCTGACTGCACGCGGGAGAGCAGGGTTCAATCCCTGTGTTGGGAAGATCCCCTGGAGAAGGGTATGACAAACCACTCCAGTATTCTTGCCTGGAGAATCCCCATGGACAGAGGAGCCTGGTGGACTACAGTCCTGCCAATGGGGTTGCAAAGAATTGGACACAACTGAGCAAGAAACTAAGCACTCACACACAATCTCAAAACTATATATATCTTAGCTGGAAAATAAAAATGGCCTGAAAATTCATTCTCAAAATATATTTAATAAAGTATTAAATATAAATAATATAAAATAAAAGTATAAATAAGTATTTCATCGTGATGTATTTGTTTATATGTTGATGTAGAACATTATTTATGAAATAATTTAAATACCAGTGAAAGTGTTAGTGGCCCAATTGTGTCTGACTCTTTGCGACCCCATAGACTGCAGCACTTCAGTCTCCTCTGTCCATGGGATTCTCCAGACAAGGAGAGTGGGTTGCTATTTCCTTCTCCAGGGGATCTTCCTGATCGAGAAATTGAACCTGAGTCTCCTACAATGCAGGCAGAATCTTTACTATCTGAGCCACCAGGGAAGTCCCCATTTAAATATATATATTTAATATATTTAATATTAATATTTAATAATATATATATAATAAAATTGTATGCATAGCTATATGAGCTATATGTTTTAGAAATGATACAGTCAAGTCAAGAAGTCTCCAGAGCTAGTCATGAACAGAAAATAAGAAAAGTGTATGATGGAAAATGAGAGATAAAAGAATAAAGCCTTATTTTGATAGTTTACCAATAAATATTGAATTGACTTTCTTTTATATATTTGACTATCTTTCATGATATGAGCTTGAGGAAAGTAGGAGTTTAGAGGTGACTGTTTTCAAATAAACTGATTTTAAACCTTATTGGACTAATGACTGTTACTGAACCAATCACCAACAAAGAATAACTTGGCAGTGGTTTAGTTTCAACAAAAGATCTGCTTCCAGCACACAAAATGATGCAATGACAGTCTCTGGTTTGCAGATTACATTTATCCACACAGAGATTCAGGGAACCCCACTCTTATCTTGTGGGTCTACATTGCTGTCTCATTTCCGTAGGTCCTTTCCATCTTATTCCATAGCAAGGAGAAGGAAAGAGAGAATTATAAGAAAGTCCAACACCTGAATATCTGGTCCCACAAATGTAAATTGCAAAGGTGCCTCTGCCCAACATACCAGGATGCCAGGAAACTCCACATATCTCTACATCTGAAAGAGTGTGGTAAGGACATAGAAAATGGAAACGAAGAAGCAACAGAGTCAGTGCCTGAAACCCCAGTGGGAAGCAGAGCCTCAGCCCCAGAGAACCTGACAGCAGCACCTCGCAGTGGCTACATGACTCTGACCTCCCAGCCTCGGAATTGCCTACAGGAAAAGGTAGCAGACCATGGGTTCTGTTCCTCCAGACATGTGAACACAACTCCAGCCCCCATTTGCAGTGGCAGAGAACCTGCAAACCTGATGACAGCAGATACAGCAGGGGTACTCATGTGACCTCAGCTAACCCCACAAACTGTCCACCCCTCCTCATGGTGGTAAAGCGTGCTACTCAAGAGATCCCGTGTGTGGCAGAAGAGCCTATCATCTCAGCGCCTCAGGTGGTGAATCAACAAGAGTGGCACCTTGGAAGCATAGGGTATACCTCTGACAGAAGTGGTAGAAGATGTAAAGTGCTACCTGTCAGATACAATCAATCAGAGAAAGCTCAGATAAGATAAAGCAAGAACTATCACACCTCCTACTGGAAAACAAAAGATAGCCTTCTGATTTCTAATCTGTTGAATCCTTAGAATCAGGTAGAAAGATGTTTGAGACTTCTAATGTTCTAACAGAGTAACAACTTATCAAGAACCATGAAGAACCACAGCAACACAGCATCACAAAAGGAAAATGATTGCTCTCTAGAAACCAAACTTAAAAGTTATGAAACATTGTGATACAACTGACAGAGAACTCAAAAGAACTGTTATGAAGAAAGTAAACAAGTCACAGAAAACAAACAAGCAAACAAAAAAAACAGTTCAGTGAGCTAAGAAACAAATTTAACAAACAGAAGGAGTATTTTGCCAAAGAGATTGAGTTTGACCTCAATCTCAAAGAGCTTCAATCTCTGCAAAGGACACAACAAATTCTGGCACTGAAGAACTCAACAAGATGAAAAATACATTAGAAAGCATTGGAAACACAGAAGACCATATGGGAATGATAATTACTGAGCAAGTAGACAGAAGACTAGACGTGCCACAAATAGAAGAGGAAAGAGGATCAAAACTTTTTTTTTTAATGAAGAAATTATACAAGAGCTATATCTTTTAAGAACAACTTTAGGGCCATGGTGTCCCAGGAGGAGGAAAGTAGGAGAAGGAAGCCGAAAGTGTATTTCAAAAAGTTAGTAGCTGAGAAGTTCCCAGCAATGAGAATGAACTAGATATAAAAGTCCATGAAGCTAAGAGAACACCTAGTTACTTCAATGTAAAAAGAACATTTCTAAGACACATTATATTAAAACTGTCAAAAGTTAATGACAAGGAAGAATTTTAAAGGTAGCCAGGTGAAAATGGATACCAACCTACACATTAACGCCTATTTAGACAATCACCATATTTCTCAGCAGAAATTCTACAGGCCACTAGGTAATTGAATGTCATTCTCAAAATACTGAAAAATAAAATCTGTCACCCAAGAATATTCTACCCAACAAAGTTATCCCTTATATATAAAGGAGAAATAAAGGCTTCTCCAGACAAACAAAAGTTTAGGGTGTTCATCACCACTAGATCTGCCTCACATGAAATGTTGAAAGGAGCTCTAGTACTTGAAGTGAAAACACAAAAGTATAGGACATTTTGAGTAAAGTGATGACCAGACAAAAATAGAAAATTGTAAATCTATATCAGAATAAGTTTTTCAACATTTTATTACAGAATAACAGTTAAAAGAGAAAAGAAAAAAGCAGACAAAATACCTACTTCAATTTGGTTACAAACTCACAACATAAAAAGGGATAATTTGAGACAACAAAAACAAAAATGGGCAGGGGAAAAAGAATGAAACATTTAAAGGTAAATGAAGATAAGATGCTATCAGCAGAAAAAAAAAGACACTGAGATATTGAGATACGTTGAGAAACCACAGTATAACCATAAAACACAAATCTAAATTGCAGAGATGAAAGCACACATACACACAAAGAAACTGAGAACAACACCACAGAAAGCCACCAAATAAAAATGTCAGAGAGAAGCATGAGTAAAAAAGAAGAAGTGGGAGTATGGAGCAACCAGAAAATAAAAATAAAAGGGCAGCACTAAATCTTCATCTATCCATAAATATAAATGGATTGATCATTAATCAAAAGATACAGAGTGGTTAAATTGATCTAAAAACAATACCCAAGTATATGCTGACTCTAGGAGTGTTGTCTGAGCTCTCAGGGCAAACATAGCCTCAATGTGAAATGACTGAAGATGATACTCCAAGAAAATGAAAGCCAAACAAAAGCACAGCAACCACATTCAGGTCAAACAAAATAGATTTCAAGTCAGAAAAGATGAGTGGTATATAATGACAAAGAGAAAAATTCATTAAAAGATGTAACAGTCATTAATATGTAGGTACTTAACAGAAATATATATATATATATATATATATATATATATATATTTCTATATATATATATATATATATATACATATACACCAAATATGAACAGACTTAAAGGGAAAATTGTCACAATCCACTAATACTAAGCAACATTAGCACCCTACTTATATCAGCAGAATAATTATACTGACAGAAAATCAATAAGAAAACCATGACTTTAAATGAAATATTAGACCAGTGGATTTGGATAGGTTTATACAGAACATTCCATCCAAATGCAGCATAGTGCACATTTTTCCTCAAATACTCATGGAAGGTTCTCAAGGATAGACTGTATGGTAGGATATTAACAAGTCTCGGTAAATTTAAGAGGATTGAAATAATTTTAAACATAGTTTCTTATGACAATGGAATGAAACTAAAAATCAATTAAAACAAGAAGGCCAAAAATATCACAAGTATATGAAGACTGAACAACATGTTAATGAACAACAACAGAGTCAAGGAAGAAATAAAAGGAGAAATCAAAAACTACCTGAAAACAAATCAAGGTTTGACACACCAAACTCCTTGGGATGTAAAAAACAAGGCAACATAAGGGGAATGTTTATAGCAATACTGTCCTATCTCAATAAACCAGAAAAAGGAAAAATATCAAGTAAGACTAACCTTACCCCTAAATGAACTAGAAAAACAACAAAATAGAACAATGAGGAGAAGTCCCAAGATGGTGGAGGAATAGGATGGGGAGACCACTTTCTCTTTCACAAATTCATCAAAAGATTATTTGAATGTGGAGCAACTTCTACAAAGCAACTTCTAAATGCTGGTGGAGGACACCAGACAGCCAGAAAGGCAGCCCAAATTCTTCAAAGGAAGTAGGATAGAATATAAAAGATGAAAACAGAGACAAAGGATTTGGGACAGAGACCCATCCTGGGGAAGGAATCATGAAGGAGAAGTTTCCACACAATAGGGAACCCTCTCACAGGTAAGACCTGTAGGGAGATTTGGAATCTCAGAGGCAACACAACCGGACACAAACAAACAGCATCAACAACAAAAACACACAAAATATGCACTTAACCTCAACTACCAGTGGAGAAGTGGCTCAGAAACTCATGTCCACCAGCAGTGAGTGGGGGCTTGTTGTGGAGGCATGAGATGTATCATCCATCCTTAGGGTAAGTACTGGGATTAAATGCCCTGAGGATAATCTGAAGGGCTTAATGTGACATAGCAACCCAAGCCATGGGATTGCCAGATAGAGAAAAAAGGATCATTCCTATGAAAAATCTCTAAGGAGGCATGGTGACACTTCGCACACTCATAGAACAAAGTATTGCACCCTGGCAAATACCAAGGGAGAGCAAACGGGCTGCTACCTACCACCCTCCCTCCCAGAGGCAGAAAGGGAGGTGTGTAACAGCTAGAGGCAGAAGGCCAGGGGCTGCTGCAATCTCTGCCCCAGAGGCCGAGTTTTCCACCAAACTGTGAGCAGATTGCCTGTTGTAAACCAAGACTTCCTGGGATCCTGGAAGGTTCACGTCAGCCAGGATCAAGAGTGTCATAGCCTGAGATCAGTACCCCAAAGGAGACACACAGCATACCAGGGACTATAGGAAGCTGAGCGGTCAGGACCAGGGAGGTTCCTAAGGTGTATGGCCCAGCTAGGACAATGCACTCACCAAGAACTTGGTCACCTGAGTGGCTTGGACCTGAGAAGTTCACAAAACACACAGCCCATCTGTGACCTTATAGAGCACCCAAGAACCTGACTGTCTTGGACCTGGGAAGTGCATTAAAGGCAGGGCCCGCTTCAGACAGTGCCCTCACAAAGCACGCAGGAGCTTGAATAGTGTGGACCCAGGAAGTACAAGATGACTCGGGCTCTGGCCAACCCAGTGAGTTCCATCCAAGGGGAGCACTCCTCACAAATGCCAGCAGAATTTGTTTGCACTGTCCCTCTTTATCCACAGCACAACTGAGCAAGTGAAGCCTGAGTAATTGGCTATGTTTGCCCCCGAGTGTCTGGGGGAAATTAGACACTGAAGAGACTTGTAAACAGAAGAAGCCAAAATAAGCAAAGAAGGGAGAACCACCTAGCAAGTGACAGATACAACAGATTAAAATCCTGCAGTTAATGCTGAGAATATGCATTTGAGGGACAAATAAAGAAATTAAGGACAAGTACAAACCAGGACAAGGGACTATCTGAAACTGAACTGACCCAACACTGCCCACAGCATCCTCAGATAAATTCCTAGATATATTTTTACTATTATTACTTTTTCTTTAATTTTTAAAATTTTAGATACTTATTTCTCCTCTAGGTTTCATTTTTACAGTCTATTATTACTGTTCAACAACAACAACAACACCAAAAAAAAAACAAATTTGTTTATTAAATGTAACTTTTTTTAGAATTATATATATATATATATGTATATATATATATATATATATATATATATATATATGTATTTAGTATTGATTTTGTTTCACTTTTTACATTGCATTTTTGAGAGTCTAATTTCTAATCAAGGTCTTTAATTTTCCCCTTTTGATATTTATTATCAATTTTTTTTACCTTTAAAAACCTAATCTTTAGTATCCATTTTCACTTAGGGATTTGTCTACTGGCTTGATTTCTCTCTCCCTTTTGACTCTCTCATTTCTCTTCCTGGTCATCTCTATCTCTGTCCTCCCTCTTTCTTCTCTATACAACTCTGTGAATCATTCTGTGTGTTCTTGACTTGGAGAGTTGCTTCAAAATTAACCTAAGGCCTTTGGTTTCTGTTCTGGGGGACTGAAACTCTGAGGCAGGAAGCTCAATTCCAGAATGTTAGACAATCATAGAACTCCTCACCACAGGGAACAAAAATAGGCAAGAGCCAACCCAAATGTCTCCATACCTGCACTGAATCCAAACTCGATGGCCCAAGATCCAGCAAGTTTCAGTGAAATGCACCCACATTGATTCTCCAGCAAAATAGGAACACAATCCTAAACATTAAAAGATGGGCTGACCAAGCCATACCAAACTCAAAGACACTTCAAAACTCATTATTGTACACTTTTTTGCACTCCAGAGAGAAGAGATTCAGATCCATTCATCAGAACATAGACACAAGTTCTCCCAACCAGGAAAACTTGACAAGCCACAGGTCCAATCCCACCCACAGGGAGCAGACTCCACAAAAAAGAGGAACCATGAACCCCTCAGCCTATAGAAAGGGGACCCCAAACACAGCAATCTAAACAAAATGAAAGCACAGAGAAATATACAACAGGTGAAGAAATATGATAAAAACCTATCAGTCCAAAACAACACAACCACCACCAACAAAGAGAAGTGAAAATAATTCTGAAAAATAATTCAGAATAATGATAGTAAAGATGAGCCAAAATCTAGAAAAAGAATGGATTTACAGATAAATAGACTGGTGACATAGATTGAGAAGATGCAAGATATGCTTAACAAGGACCTAGAAGAAATAAGGAGGAGTCAATCAATAATATACAATGCAATGACTAAGATTAAAAACACTCTGGAGGGAATCAACTGCAGCATAACTGAGGCAGAAGAAAGGATAAGTGAGGTAAAATGTAAAATGGTGGAAATAAATGAAGCATGATGAAGAAAAAAAAGAGTTAAAAGAAATGAGAAAAAATTACAGTGACCTCTGGGACAATGTCAAATGCCCCATCATTTGAATTATAGGTGTCCCAGAAGAAGAAGCCAAAAAGAAAGGACATGAGATAAAACTTGAGGAGATAATAGTTGAAAATTTCCCTAAAAGCAGAAGAGAATAGCTACCCAATTTCAGGAAATCCAGAGTTCCAAATAGGATAAACCCAAGATGAAACACACCAAGACACATAGTAATTAGACTAATAAAAATTAGACACAAAAAGCAAATATTAAAAGCACCAAGGGAAAAGAAACAAATAGCATACAAGAGAATTTTAATAAGGATAATGGCTGATCTTTCAATAGAAGCTCTTCAGGCCAGAGAGAACGGAAGGACATATTTAAAGTGTTAAAAGTGGGAAAAAAAAAAAAATAAAAACTACAGCTAAGATTACTCTATCCGGAAAGGACCTTACTCAGATTAGAAAGAGAAATCAAAAGCTTTACAGATAAGCAAAAGCTGAGAGAATTCAGCACCACCACACCAGTTCTTCAACAAATTAAAAAGGATTTTCTCTAGATAGGAAACACAGAAAAGGTTTATAAAAACAAACCCCAAACAAAAAGTAACTAGTAACAGGATCATACTTATCAATACTTACATGAAATGTAAATGGGTTAAATGCTCCAAACAAAAGACAGAAATAGGACAAGTGGATACAAAAACAAAACCCCTATACATTCTGTCTACAAGAGACACTCAAACCTAGGGATATATACAGACTGAAAGTGAAAGGGTGGAAAAGGATATTTCATGCCAAAGGTGATCAAAAGAAAGCAGGAATAGCAATACTCATATCAGACAAAATAGACTTTGAAATAAAAACTGTTATAGGAGACAGAGAAGGAAACAAAATTATGATCAAGGGATCAACCCAAGAGGATGATATTACAATTATAAATACATATGCCCCCAATATAGGAGCCCCTCAATACATAAGGTAAATGAACAAGTATGAAAGGGGAAATTAACTGTAGCACAATAATAGTGGTGAACTTTAATACCCAGTTCACAACTATGGATGGATCATCCAAACAGAATTAAGTAGGAAACACAAGCTTTAAGTGGCACACTAGACGAGTTAGACCTAATTGATATCGAGAGGGCATTTCATCAGAAAACAATGGATTTCACCTTTTTCTCAAGTGCACACAGAACATTCTTCAGGATAGATCACATCCTGGGCCACAAATCTAGCTTGGATAAATTTCAAAAACAGAAATCATGTCCAAAATCTTTTATGTTGACAACATAGTGTGATTAAATATCTACTACTGCAAGGAGATCCAACCAGTCCATCCTAAAGGAGATCAGTCCTGGGTATTCATTGGAAGGACTGATGCTGAAGCTGAAACTCTTAATACTTTGGCCACCTCATGTGAAGAGTTGAATCATTGGAAAAGACCCTGATGCTGGGAGGGATTGGGGGCAGGAGGAGAAGGGGACGACAGAGGATGAGATGGCTAGATGACATCACTGACTCGATGGACATGAGTTTTAGTAAACTCCGGGGAGTTGGTGATGGACAGGGAGGCCTGGTGTGCTGCGATTCATGGGGTGGCAAAGAGTCAGACATGATTGAGTGACTGAACTGAAACTGAGCTAAACAGGGAAAAAGAAAAAAAAAAAAAGGCTATATAAAACACAAACAAATGGTGGCTAAACAGCATGCTTCTGAATAACTGATATGCAAGAAGTGTGAGAAATCAAAAAGGAAATCTAAATATACATAGAAACAAATGACAATGAAAACATGACAACCCAAAACCTATGAGATTCAGAAAATCAATGTTAAGAGGTAATTGTTCATAGCAATGCAAGTCTACTTCAAGAAGTAAGAGAAAAATCAAACAAGCAACCTAGCTTTCCACTTAAAATAACTAGAAAAAGAAGAACGATAAAACAATAAAAGCAAAGTTAATAGAAGGAAAGCAATCATAAAACTCAGCATAAATAAATGAAAAAAAAAAAAAAAAACAGGTAGACTACAGCAAATATCAACAACACTAAAAGCTGGCTCCTTGAGAAGAAAAAATAGATAAACCATAGCCAAACTCATAAAGAAAAAAATGATGAAATCAATAAAATTAGAATTGAAAATAGAGAAATCAGAACAGATAACACAAAAATAAAAAGAGAGATGGCATGGGGAGGGAAGTGTGAGGGGGTTCAGGATGGAGAGTACATGTAAATCCATGGCTGATTCATGTCAATGTATGGCAAAATCCACTACAATATTGTAAAGTAATTAGCTTCCAACTAATAAAAATAAATGGAAAAAACAAACAAACAAAAAAATAGTTAACAGGGGCCTAGGTTCCAAATCAGAACAACAACAAAAAAGTCTCAAGAGAGTACTATAAGCAACTGTATTCCAATAAGAAGGACAACTTGGAAGAAATGGACATATTCTTAGAAAAGTATAACCTTTGAAAACTGAACCAGGAAAAAAAAAAAATGAACAGAGCAACCACAAGCTTGAAAATAGAAACTGTATTCAAAAATCTTAACAACAAACAAAAGTCCAAGACCAGATGGCTTCACAGGTGAATTCTACCAAAAATGTAGAGAGAGCTGATACCTATCCTACTCAACCTCTTCCAGAAAATTGCAGAGGATGTTAAACTTCCAAACTCATTCTACAAGGCCACCAACACTCTGATTTGAAAACCAGACAATGAAGCCACAAAAGAAGAAAACCACAGGTCAGCATCATGAATGAACATAGATGATAAAATCCTCAACAAAATTCTACCAAGTAGAATCCAACATCATGTTAAAAAGATCATACATCATGACCAAGAGGGCTTTATTTCAGGAATACAAGGATTCTTCAACAGGGTACTCAGGGAAGGTCCACTGGGTTGACCCAGAGGGATGGGATGGAGAGGAAGGTGGGAGGGGGCTTCAGGATGGGGAGCACATGTACACCCATGGCTTATTCATGTCAATGTACAGTAAAAACCACTACAATATTGTAAAGTAATTAGCCTCCAATTAAATTAAATAAATAAAAAAATCCCAAATCAATCATTGTTATAAAGCATATTAACAAATTAAATGATAAAAATCATAAAATTATCTCTGTAAATACATAGAAAAAATCTGACATAATTCAAGGCCAATTTATGATTAAAAAAACGAACAATCAAAAAAAAAAAAAAAACCCTTTCCAGAAGGTAAGCATAGAAGGAACATCAGTTCAGTGGCTTAGTCATGTCTGACTCCTTGCAACCTCAAGGACTGCAGCAAGTCAGGCTTTCCTGTCCATCACTAACCCCCAGAGCTTACTCAAACTCATGTCCATCAAGTTGATAATGCCATCCAAAAGTCTCATCCTCTGTCCTCCCCTTCCCCTCCCAGCTTCAATCTTATCTAGCATCAGGGTCTTTTCCAATGAGTCAGTTCTTCACATCAGGTGGCCAAAGTTCTGGAGTTTCAGCTTCAGCATCAGTCCTTCCAATGAATATTCAGGACTGATTTCCTTTAGGATGGACTGGTTGGGTCTCCTTACAGTCCAAAAGAATCTAAAGAGTCTTCTCCAACACCAGAGTTCAAAACCATCAATTCTTCAGCACTCAGCTTTCTTTATAGTTCAACTCACATCCATAAATGACTACTGGAAAAGCCATTGCTTTGTATAGACGGACCTTTTTGGCAAAGTAATGTCCTTGACTTTTAGCATGCTGTCTAGTTTGGGCATAGCTCTTCTTCCAAGCATCTTTTAATTTCATGTCTGATGTCACCATCTGCAGTGATTTTGGAGCTCCCCCCACCCCGCGCCAAAATAAAGTCTCTCACTGTTTCCATTGTTACCCCATCTGCTGCTGCTACTTATGCTGTCGCTTCAGTCGTGTCTGACTCTTTGCGACCCCATAGACTGCAGCCCACCAGGCTCCCCCATCCCTGGGATTCTCCAGGCAAGAACACTGGAATGGGTTGCCATTTCCTTCTCCAATGCATGAAAGTGAAAAGTGAAAGTGAAGTCGCTCAGTCGTGTCCGACTCTTCACGACCCCATGGACTGCAGCCTCCCAGGCTCCTCCGTCCATGGGATTTCCCAGGCAAGATTATCGGAGAGAGTTGCCATTGCCTTCTCCAGTTTCCCCATCTAGTTACCATGAAATGATGGGACTGTATGCCATGACTTTAATTTTCTTAATGTTGAATTTTAAGCCAACTTTTTAATTCTCTTGTTTCACTTTCATCAAGAGATTCCTTAGTTCTTCTTTGCTTTCTGCCATAAGGGTTGTGTCATCTGCATATCTGAGGTTATTTATATTTCTCCCAGCAACCTCGATTCCAGTTTGTGCTTCATCCAGCCTGTAATTTTGCATAATGTACTCTGCATATAAGTTAAATAAGCAGGGTGACTACATACAGCCTTGATATACTGCTTTCCCAATTTGGGGCCCGTCTGTTATTCCATGTCCAGTTCTAACTATTGCTTCTTGAACTGGATACAGATTTCTCAGGAGGCAGGTAAGGTGGTCTGGTTTTCTCATCTCTTGAGGAATTTTCCAGTTTGTTGTGGACCACACAGTCAAAAGCTTTGGTGTAGTAAATAAAGCAGAAGTAGATGTTTTCCTGGAACCTTGCTTTTTCAATGTTCCAACGGATGTTGGTAATTTAATCTCTGGTTTCTCTGCCTTTTATAAATCCAGGTTGAACTTTTGGAAGTTCATTACTCATGTACTGCTGAAGCCTAGCTTGGAAAATTGTTGAGCTTTATTTTGCTAGTGTGTGAAATAAGTGCAATTGTGCAGTAGTTTGAACATTCTTTGGCATTGCTTTTCTTTGCAAATCGAATGGAAACTGATCTTTTCCAGTACTGTGGCCACTGTTGAGTTTTCCAAGTTTGCTGGTATATTGAATGCAGCACTTTAACAGCATCATCTTTTAGGATTTGAAATAGCTCAACTGGAATTACATAATATATCCTTTCTACGTAGAGGATCATATCTTCCACAAATACTGAGAGTTTTACTTTTTCTATTCCAATCTGGATTCTTTTTAATTCTTTTTCTTCTCTGATTCTTATGATTTTTATTATGTTGAAGTATGTTCTTTCTTTGCCTACTTTCTGGAGAAATTTTATCATAAATCTTTGCTGAATTTTACCAGAGGCTTTCTCTGCATCCATTGAAATAATCATATGGTTTTTATTTTTCAGTTAGTTAACATAGTGTATTATAGTGATTGATTTTCAAATCCTGAAGAATCCTTGCATCCCTGGAATAAAGAAACAAAAGAGCTGCATATAGAAAACTATAAAACAGTGATAAAATAAATATCAAAGATGACACAAAAAAATGGAGAACTATACCATGTCTGTGGACTGGAAGAATCAATATAGTGAAAATGTGTATACTACCCTAAGCAATCTATGAATTTGATGCAATCTCTATCAAGCTACCAATGCTATATTTTTACAGAAATAGAGCAAATAATTTCACAATTTATATGGAAAGAAAAAAATACTTTAAATAGCCAAAACAATCTTGAGAAAGAAGAATGAAATTGAAGGAATCAACCTTCCTGACTTTAGACTATACTACAAAGCTACAGTCACCAAGGAAGTATGGTACTGGCACAAAGACAGAAATACAGATCAGTGGAACAAAATAGAAATTCAGAGATAAATCCACACACCTGTGGACTCATTAATTTATACAAAGGAGGAAAAAATATCCAATGAAGAAAAGACAGTCTCTTTAAAAACTGGTACTGGGAAAACTGGTCAATCATGTGTAAAAGAATGACACTAGAACAGTTTCTAACACCATAGAGAAAAATAAACTCAAATGGATTAAAAATCTAAATGTAAGACTAGAAACTATGAAACTCTTAGATGAAAACATAGACAAAACACTCTCCGACATGAATCACAACAAGATCCTCTATGACCCACCTCTAAGAGTAATGAAAATAAAAGCAAAAATAAACACATGGGATCTATTTAAACTTAAAATATTTTGCACATCATAGGAAACTACATGCAAGGTGAAAAGATAGTTTTAAGAGTGGGAGAAAATAACAAACATAACAACTAAAAATAATTTAATCTCCAAAATATACAAGCATCACATGTAGTTCAATACCAAAAAAATGAACAACCCAATCAAAAAGTGACCAAAAGGACTAAATAGACTTTTCTCCAAAGAAGACATACAGATGAATAAAACACATGAAAAAATTCTCAATGTCACTCATTATTAGAGAAATGCAAATCATAACCACAATGAGGTATCATCCCATGCAGGTCAGAATGACAGTCATTAAAAAGTCTCTAACAATAAATGTTGGGGAGGGTGTGGAGAAAAGGGAACCCTTTTACACTGTTGGTGGGAATGAAAACTGATACAGCCACTATGGAGAACAGTGTGGAGATTCCTGTAAAAAAACTGGGACTAGAACTCTACATGACCCAGCAATTCCATTGCAGGGCATACACCCCAAGGAAACCATAATTTAAAGAGACATATGTACCTCAATATTCATCTCTGCACTATTTTCAGTAGATAGGACATGGAAGCAATCTAGATATCCATCAACAGATGAATAGAAAAGGGAGTTGTGGTATGTATACGCAATGGAATATTAGGTATAAAAAAGAACCCATTTGAATCAGTTCTAATGAGGGGGATGAAACTGGAATGCATTATATAGAGTGAAATAATTAATAAAGAGAAACATAAATATTGTGTATTAATGCACATATAAAGAATTTAGAAAAATAGTAATGATCCTATATGCAAGGTAGCCAAAGAGACATGGTTGTAAAGAATAGACTTTTTCACTGGGTGAAGGGAAGAGGGGATAAGTTGGAAGAATAGCATTGAAACACGTATATTGGTCTTCCCTGGTGACTCAGGTGGTAAAGAATCTGCCTGCAATGTGCAAGACCTGGGTTTGATTCCTGGTTTGGGAAGATCCCCTGGAGAAGGGAATGACTACCCAGTTTGGTATTCTTGCCTGGAGAATTCTATAGACTTACTACCAAATGTAAAATAGATAACAAGTGCAAGTTTTGATTCATGGATCAGGACCAGTGCTCTGGGACAACCCAGAGGGATGGGGTGGGAAGTGAGGTGGGTGGGGGGATTCAGAATGGGGGGAAACATGTGTATCCATGGATGGTTCATGTCATTCTATGGCAAAAATTATCACAATATTGTAAAGTAATTATCTTACATTTAAAATAAGTCAATAAAAGAAAGAACAAGAAAAGCCTAAAATCAGTAGAAGGAAGAAAATATTTAAGATCAGAGTGAAAATAAATGAAACAGACACTAAAAAGACAACAGTATTAATAAAACTATGCTTTGTTTATTTGAAAATAGGAAAAATGACAAACCTTCAGCTAGGCCTATGAAGACAAAATGGGAGAAGGCTCTGATAAATAAAATAAAAAACCAAAGAGGAGAAGTAGCAATGGATATGTCATAGATGCAAAATAATGTAAGAAAATATTACGAACAGATGGACAGCATTTAACTGGACAGTTTAAGAAAAATGGATTAATTCTAAGAATCATACAGCTTTCTAAGGCCAAATCATGAAGAAATGGAAAATAAGCTAGACATCCATAAAAATATTAAAAGAAGGGTAATAAAAAACTTCCACAAAACCAAAGCTCAAGAACCTTCACAGGAGAATTCTATCAACCATTCAAAGATTAATCTATACTTCTTAAACTCTTCCAAAAAAATTAAGAGGAGGAAATGCTTCCTAACATTCTGCATGACCAACATTACCCTGATAACAAAATCAAAGACAACACACAAAAAGAATGTTATAGGACAATATAATGAATATAATTCCCATATATATAAGCAAAGTGCATGTATTAAAAGGATCAAGATGAGAATATATTCAGTTAAGTTCAGTTGCTCAATCGTATCCGACTCTTTGCGACCCCATGAATGGCAGCACGCCAGGCCTCCCTGTGCATCACCAACTCCCGGAGTTTACTCAAACTCATGTCCATCGAGTCAGTGATGCCATCCAGTCATTTCATCCTCTGTCGTCCCCTTCTCCTCCTGCCCCCAATCCTTCCCAGCATCAGGGTCTTTTCCAACGAGTCAACTCTTCGCATGAGGTGGCCAAAGTATTGGAGTTTCAGCTTCAGCATCAGTCCTTCCAATGAACACCCAGGACTGATCTTTAGGATGGACTGGTTGGATCTCCTTGCAGTCCAAGGGACTCTCAAGAGTCTTCTCCAACACCACAGTTCAAAAGCATCAATTCTTCTGTGCTCAGCTTTCTTCACCATCCAACTCTCACATCCCTACATGACCACTGGAAAAACCATAATCTTGACTAGATGGATCTTTGTTGGCAAAGTAATGTCTCTGCTTGTTAATATGCTGTCTAGGTTGGTCATAACTTTCCTTCCAAAGAGTAAGCATCTTTTAATTTAATGGCTGCAATCGCCATCTGCATTAGCAAGCTGCACATATTAAATATTAGCAAACTGCAAATATTAAAAGGATCAAACTGAGAACACTGAAAAGATTGTATGCCATGATCAATCAGGGTTTATTTCAGAGATGACAAAATAGTTCAACTTTCATAAATCAACCAATGTGTTTCACCATATCAACAAAATAAAAACCACATGATCTTCTCAATAGATTCAGGAAAGAAGAAAAGAGACAACATTCAATGCCCATTCATGTTTTTAAAACTACCTCTCAGAAAAATAGGCACAGAAGAATGTATCTCAAGTAACATGGGCAACTTATTGCAAAATAACAGCTAAAATCAGAATCAGTGGTGGAAAATTGAAACCTTATCTTTAAAACCAGGATAAAGACAAGGAGGCCCATTCTCACCTCTCAGCATAATATTAGAAGTCCTAGTGGAGCAACTAAGCAAAAAAAAAAAAAAAAAAAAAAAAAAAAAATCCAAAGGGAAATGAAAGGAGTAAATCAGTAAGTTTTCAGAAACTTAAGGAACAGTTGGATTTTTCTTAACAGCACTGAGGAACATCTATTGGATTGACATTTTGAAAAATAACTTTCTGAAGTGTGAATAGTTTAAAGGAAGATGTGGGGAGCACTATCAGGATCAAGTTAGGAGGACTTTAGAGTAATCTTGTTACAGTAACCAAATGAGTGAACTTGAGGATGGATGTGTACAGATTCAGAAATCGTTCAGGAGGTCAGATTAAAAGGGAGGGAGAAAAAAATCTAATTAACTAGTTCTTGTCATCTGTAACAATTCTAGAAAAGAAATATTTTGTTGATTCCACTTTTCATCTGTCTTTTTAAGAACTGAAGAAGTTGATTATGGTTGGAGCAATTTATGTAATGAACTGGACATGGGACAACAGTCTGGTTCCAAATAGGAAAAGAAGTACATCAAGGTTGTGTATTGTCACCCTGCTTATTTAACTAATATGCAGAGTACAGCATGAGAAATGCTGGGCTGGAGGAAGCACAAGCTGGAATCAAGACTGCCAGGAGAAATATCAGTAAGCTCAGATATGCAGATGACACCACCCTTATGGCAGAAAGTGAAGAAGAACTAAAGAGCCTCTTGATGAAAGTGAAAGAGGAGAGTGAAAAAGTTGGCTTAAAGCTCAACATTCAGAAAACTAAGATCATGGCATCCGGTCCCATCACTTCATGGCAAATAGATAGAGAAACAGTGGAAACAATGGCTGCCTTTATTTTTCTGCGCTCCAAAATCACTGCAGATGGTGATTGCAGCCATAAAATTAAAAGACACTAACTCCTTGGAAGGAAAGTTATGACCAACCTAAACAGCATATTAAAAAACAGAGACATTACTTTGCCAACAAAGGTCCATCTAGTCAAGGCTATGGTTTTTCCAGGAATCATGTACGGATGTGAGAGTTGGACTGTGAAGAAAGTTGAGTGCCAAAAAATCGATGCTTTTGAACTGTGGTGTTGGAGAAGACTCTTGAGAGTCCCTTGTACTGCAAGGAGATCCAAACTCTCCATCCTAAAGGAGATCAGCTCTGGGTGTTTATTGGAAGGATTGATGCTGAAGCTGAAACTCCAATAATTTGACCACCGGATGCGAGGAGCTGACTCATTTGGAAAGATCCTGATGCTGGGAAAGATTGCAGGCAGGAAGAGAAGGGGACGACAGAGGATAAGATGGTTGCATGGCATTGCTGACTCAATGGAAATGGGTTTGGGTGGACTCCAGGTGTTGGTGATGGACAAGGAGGCCTGGCATTCTGCGGTTCATGGGGTCACAAAGAGTCAGACGTGACTGAACGACTGAACTGAACTGTTTATTTTTAAAAACAGCCTGATTTTATGTATTTAACATATATATTTGTGACAAAAATGTAAAAAAAACAAGTAACATATTTGGCTAGTATTGGTAATTTTTTATGATATTAATATTATAGGTCTTATAGAAACTTTAAACCAAACCACAGAGTTTCATGTTGGCAGATACTATAACAGAAGGTTTGATTTACAGCTAAACAGAGTTCGCCAAAATC
The DNA here is from genome assembly GCF_023699985.2 of Odocoileus virginianus. Classification (NCBI taxonomy): domain Eukaryota; kingdom Metazoa; phylum Chordata; class Mammalia; order Artiodactyla; family Cervidae; genus Odocoileus; species Odocoileus virginianus. The sequence goes on from NC_069692.1 coordinate 53,556,267, forward strand.
TTTCAGTTAGCACAGCTTGTCAGTGCTTCTATGATAATCATATATTTATATTTCAACAAAAGTCATAGAGTTTAACAGAATAGAAACGTGTTGATATCCTCAAATCAATCAATGTAATGCACCACATTAATAAATTGAAAGAAAGAATATGATTATCTCAATAGAAGCAGAGGAAGCCTTTGACAAAATTCAGCATCCATTTATTATAGAAAAACAAAACAAAACAAATAAGAAAAACAAACAAACAAAAAAAAAACCTCCAGAAAACAGGAATAGAAGAAACATACATCAACATAATAAAAGCTATATATGACAAACCTATAGCAAACATTATCCTCAATGTTGAACAATTGAAAGCATTTCCTCTAAAATCAGGAACAAAACAAGGGTGCCCACTTTTACCACTACTATTCAGCATAGTTTTGGAAGTTTCAGCCACAGCAATCAGATAAGGAAAAAAAAAAAAAAAAAGGAATCCAGATTGGAAAAGAAGTAAAACTCTCACTCTTTGCAAATGGCATGATCCTCTACATAGAAAACCCTAAAGACTCCACCAGAAAATTACTAGAGATAATCAATGAACATAGTAAAGTTGCAGGATATAAAATTAACACACAGAACTCCTTTGCGTTCCTGTACATTAACAATGAGAAAACAGAAAGAGAAATTGAGACAGTTACATTCACCATTGCAACGAAAAGAATAAAATACTTAGGAATAAGTTTATATACAGAAACAAAAGACCTATATATAGAGAACTATTTAAAAATCTGATGAAAGAAATCAAAGATGACACAAATAGATGGAGAACTATTCCATGTTCATGGGTTGGAAGAATCAATATAGTGAAAATGAGTATACTGCCCAAAGCAATCTATAGATTTAATGCAATCCCTATCAAGCTACCAGTGGCATTTTTCACAGAACTAGAACAAATAATTTCATGATTTGTATGGAAATACAAAAAAATCTTGAGTAGCAAGAGCAATCTTGAGAAAGAAGAATGGAATTAGAGGAATCAACCTACCTGACTTCAGGCTCTACTACAAAGTTACAGTCATCAAGATTTTGTGGTTCTGGCACAAAGACAGAAATATAGGTCAATGGGACAAAACAGAAAGGACAGAGATAAACCCAGGCACCTATGGACACCTTATCTTTGACAAAGGAGGCAAGAATATACAATGGAGAAAAGACAATCTCTTTAACAATTGGTGCTGGGAAAACTGGTCAATCACTTGTAAAAAATGAAACTAGAACACTTTCTAACATCATACACAGAAATACACTCAAAATGGATTAAAGACCTAAACGTAAGACCAGGAACTATAAAACTCCTAGAGGAAAATATAGGCAAAACACTCTCTGACATAAATCACAGCAGGATCCTCTATGACCCACCTCCCACGGTAATGCAAAAATAAACAAATGGGACCTAATGAAACTTAAAAGCTTTTGCACAACAAAGGAAACTATAAGCAAGGTGAAAAAACAGCCTTCAGAATGGGAGAAAATAATAACAAACAAAGCAACTGACAAAGAATTAATCTCAATAATATACAGGCAACTCCTGAAGCTCAATTCCAGAAAAACAAATGACCCAATAAAAAAATGGGCCAAAGATCTAAACAGACATTTCTCCAAAGAAGACATACAGATGGCTAACTGACACACGAAAAGATGCTCAACATCACTCATTATCAGAGAAATGCAAATTAAAACCGTAATGAGGTACCATCTCACGCCAGTCAGAATGGCTGCTATCCAAAAGTCTACAAACAATAAATGCTGGAGAGAGTGTGGAGGAAAGGGAACCCTCTTACACTGTTGGTGGGAATGCAAGCTAGTACAGCCACTATGGAGAACAGTGTGGAGATTCCTTAAAAAAACTGGAAATAGAACTGCCATACGACCCAGCAATCCCACTGCTGGGTATACACACTGAGGAAACCAGAATTGAAAGAGACACGTGTACCTCAATGTTCATCGCAGCACTGTTTATAATAGCCAGGACATAGAAACAACCTAGATGTCCATCGGCAGACGAATAGATTATAAAACTATGGTACATATACACAATGGAATGTTATGCAGCCATTAAAAAGAATTCATTTGAATCAGTTCTAATGAGGTGAATGAAACTGAAGCCTATTATACAGAGTGAAGTAAATCAGAAAGAAAAACATCAATACAATATATTAACACATATATATGATATTTAAAAAGATGGTAATGATAACCCTATATGTGAGACAGAAAAAGAGACACATGTATAGAACAGTCTTTTGGACTCTATGGGAGATGGTGAGGGTGGGATGATTTGAGAGAAGAGCATTGAAATATGTATATTATCATATGTGAAACAGATCACCAGTCCAGGTTCAATGCATGAGACAGGGTGCTCAGGGCTGGTGCACTGGTATGACCCAGAGGGATGGGATGGTGTGGGTGGTGGGAGGGATGTTCAGGATGGGGAATACATGTACACCCATGGCTGATTCATTTCAGTGTATTGCAGAAACCACTACAATATTATAAAGCAATTAGTCTACATTTAAAATAAATTAAAAATAAAAGAAAGTTTTTTAGTACAATTTCAAACTATATTTGAACTCTCTACAGAATTATTAGAGTAACATCTAGGGAGATACATTTGCTGGAAAAGTTTATAAGGTAATACCTTCTAACTGTGACTAAAAAGAAAAAATGTAGGACACTTGTTGCCTAGTGTCTGAGACAGGAGCCCAGAAAACTAAGAATTCAGAGGGCAGAAGCCTCTGTCTTAAACATGGCAAAGCAAAAATACATGCATATAGGCATATGTATATACATATATATGAACTTTTTAACAAAATTCATAAATGACTTGAATATCAATGTGAAAGTCCCCAAATGCATATCATGAATATAATATGGTTAATATTTCAGAAGATTTTTGAAAAATAGTAATAAACTAAATGGAAAAAGAAAATGTATCCTTGAAAGAAAAACAATGTTTATTATCTCAAATTTTATTTTTTTTATTTGTTTCAATTGATTCATTTAGAATGCACAACTATTATTTTTAGAGTGGAGACTAATCCACTGTAGAAATGAATAAATAAGAAAATTTAGATCAGAGGAAGAAATTTACGATGAAAGCTATAAGAAGCTGATCACCTTAATACACATTTAATTCAATATGAACATCTATTATACAATATGGCCTATCAAAACACAAAATTAACTGGAGAGGCTTTTATCTTCTTAAGTTTCAGAAGAAAATATGAAAACCTCTTTTGACGTCTAAGTTTGAATGAATAATCCGATTATTTCAGGATATTAGGTATATATATATGTGTGTGTTTGTGTGTGTACACAAGAAATATATATTATACATATTTATATATTTATTGTATATGTGTGTGTGTGTGTGTGTGTGTGTGTGTGCAAAAGAAACAAATGAAAAATAATGTGAACTATTGTTTCCTGGGAAAAAAAGGTCATTTTTAGAATCTAACTTACTCACATTTTGCTTCATTTTAAGGTACTCCTAACTTAAAACTCTTTATGGTCCTGGGCTGGAGAGCCATCGTCTCAATACTAAGCTCCATCGGTTCACAGGTGCTCTCTTCCCCTTTATTCAATTTACTTTGTCTTTTAAATGGTCTATACTAGTCTTTGTTTCTGTATCTCTCAAACTAGTCTAAAAAATCGATCTAATCTTTCTCCTATATAATGGCAAAAAATTCTTGTAACTATGTCCTGTCTTTTTTTCTCACTGTGTTTCCCATGTAAATTAAAATATTTTGGAGGACAGACAATAAATATATACCTAATATATTGTCTCTCTACTACCATATTCTGGCATTTTAAATTCTGGAGACTCTTATCCCAATTCTTTGTTTTCTAAATTCTGATTATTTCAAGAATACGAATTTGAACCCACCATGATCTCTAACTCTGGTTCTAAGTGACTTTCTTCTTAAAGTGTGACAGCACTTAATTGTGTTGTATTTTGGGCTCAGCTGGTAAAGAATCAACTTGCAATGCAGGAGACCTGGGTTTGATCCCTGGGTTGGGAAGATCCCCTGGAGAAGGGAATGGCTACCCAGTCTGCTATTCTGTCCTGGAGAATTCCAAGGACAGTCCAGAGGGTCATAGAGTCAGACACAACTGAGTGACTTTCACTTCACTTAAGAATCTTTATTTAGCTAATTAAAAGTTTTGATATTGACCTTACTTATCATTAGGGCTTCCTCAGTGGCTCAGCAGGTAAAGAATTCACCTGCATTGAAGGAGTATTAGGAGATATGGGTTGGATCCCTGGGTTGGGAAGATCCCCTGGAAGAGGAAATGACAACCCTCTCCAGTACTCTTGCCTGAAAAACCCCATGGACAGAGGAGTCTGGGGGGGGTGGGGGGTGGGGGGCTACAGTCCAAAGGGTCACAAAGAGTCAGATACAAGTGTACAAGCACAGGATCTTTGTCATTGTCCACCTTGTTGTCTTTTGAGTATTAAGATGCTGACTAAAGTCCAGTGCGTGAGTAACATGCCTTTGACATTATTGTAACTAGCAATGATTTTGCAACTGGAAACGTGTATTAATAGATTTGAAAAGTATTGTAAGCAAGTCATGTAGCAATTGCCACCATTACTACAACCACCACTATCTTCATATCTACCAACAGCTACCTTTGCTGTGTTAAATATTTTAAACACAATCATTGCATTCTCAAAAACCTTCAAAGTAGGGAGAGATGAGGTTTGTGTCTCAGAACATGCAAATAAGTGACTCAATTTCACTAATAGGAAGCATTCCTAGCATTTAAAGCTAGGGGGGTTCATAAAATCCGTTCTCAATGGTTTCACACTATCATGATGCTTAAGAGCTATAGAATTTTAAGGCAAAGGGCAAAAATAACTTTTTAAAACAGTTTAACTTAATTACCTACTTTGATGCCATATATAAAAACTTACAGACTCCCAATCAGTAATTCTGTCAAAAAATAATACAACTTTTAGTACTTTGAAACAAAACATAAAATCAAATAATAAATTATAAACAATGAAGAGCATTAAAATGTTAAAGTGGTACACAGCAATTCTGTAATTTTTATTTTGTACTTAAACTAAAATAATGATATTTGAAACTTTATTCTCTCTTGATAATCATTCAAATAATATTTTATTCAGTTTAAAATATACATGTCAAATTTTTGTGGAGGACAGAACTGGGATCATTTTACAAAAATTTCCTAGAACCACATAATCTGAAACTATGTTCTACAGGTTTATTTATAACAACACATGTAAAAAGATTTGACTCAAGAATACTATTAAAGAGAATATTTTCTTATATTCAAGTGGGTGCAAATGAGAATTTCTGAAATGACTGTCTACCTAATTTTGATGTAGGTATAGGTATTAGTTGAAAACCATTTTGGAAGTATTTTGGTTTGCTTTTGCCTGTTAGTTTTTTTTTTTTTTTAATTGAAATTTATGTTTTACAAAATTAATGGAAATTATATTACACATATATATATATATATATATATATATATATATATATATATATCATTTTGCTGTTAAAATGAAAGTGATGATACCCTAGGAGCTTGATGAGGACACAACTATGACATGAAAAATCTTGAGAATAAAATATTTCTATTCCATTTTAGGCAAAGATATAGATAGAATTTTACCAAATTTAATAATTTGTATATTTTTAACTCTCATCAATTTCATAGATCCACTAGGCATATATCACTTAACATGAAACTAAAATGTTAAGTTTAAATAATTTATTCTAATAGGAACTGAAAGGCATATTATTTGAGGTTCAGAAACTGTTGCAGAGACTTGGGAAATAGAATGCCTGAACTGTCTGCCTATGTCTTAAACTTCATATTGACTCTTCCTTGGCTAATCTCCCATGTTTGTTAAAAAGAAATTGAATGACATGAGGTACACAAGTTTTGGAGTTATGAATCATGTTAAATGGACCACAGCTTTATTTCTGGTGAGATGATACGTGCCCCAAGAACCAATTTATCTTAATATCATAATCAGAAATTCTGGGAAAAACAGAAAATATAACTATTTGGTAAATATGAAAATTAAACAAAAGCAAGAGATTTGCAGAGGGGTCAAATTTGGAGAAGTACTCTGTATATGGATAGTTTCTCTCTTTTTTTTTCTCTATCTTCATTCCCTCTCTTTTTCTTATGTAATAATCTGGAATTGTTACATAAAACTTTAAATTCCTGGCTTCTCTTAAAAGCATTGAAAACAACTTGTCATCCCATTGTCAGTGCATGAAAGACATGAGAAAACAGCTAGCTGGTCCTTCAGAGTAGCAATCATCAAAGCTCCATAGAAGTTGTCATTAATTTCTGCCTTACATGGATCCGACATTGGCACAGTGCTTTGCTAGGTAGTGATGTGTATTAGTCCTAATGTCAGATCACAGATAATCTTGCTATTTGTATTGGTTTATAAAACACAGCAGGCCCCTCTGTCAATGGGACTCTCCAGGCAAGAATACTAGAGTGGGTTGCCCTTCCCTTCTCTAGAGAAGCCTCCTGACCCAAGGATAGAACCCGAGCCATTGCAGGTAGATTCTTTTACCTTCTGACTCACTAGGGAAGCCCATAAAACAAAACAAAACAAAAAAAAAAAATAGTATATAAATCCTTGACTCCAGTGATTGTTATCTTTTGGGCTGATTCTCTCTGGGCTTCACTGGTGGCTCAGATGGTAAAAATTCTGACTACAGTGCAGGAGACCCAGGTTTGATTCCTGGGTTGAGATGCTCCCCTGGAGATGGAAATGGCAACACACTCCAATATCTTTGCCTGGAAAATTCCATAGACAGAGGAGCCTGGAAAGGTTACAGTCTATGGGTTTGCAGAGTCAGACACAACTGAACGTCTAACACACTTTCTGGTCCAGCAGAGAGGGCAACTCATTCTTGCTGCACTGTTGTTACTTTTTCTTGTAACATTTATGAAAGTTAAAATTAATCAGTTATGCTTAAAATAGCATTACCCTTGGAAGAAAAGCTATGATCAACCAAGACAACATATTAAAAAGCAGAGGCATTACTTTGCCAACAAAGATCCATATAGTCAAAACTACGTTTTTTCCCAGTAGTCATGCATGGATGTGAGAGTTGGACCATAAAGAAAGGTGAGCAATGAAGAACTGATGATTTTGAACTGTGGTATTGAAGAAGACTATTGAGATTCCCTTGGACTGTAAGGAGATACAACCAGTCCATCCTAAAGGAAATTAGTCCTGAGCATTCATTCGAAGGACTGATGATTGAAGCAGAAATTCCAATACTTTCGTCACCTGATGTGAAGAACTAACTCATTGGAAAAGACGCTGATGCTGGGAAAGACTGAAGGCAGGATAAGGGGATGGCAGAGGGTGAGATGGTTGTATGGCATCAAGCTCCAGGAGTAGGTACTGCACAGGGAAACCTGGGGTGCAGCTGTCCATGGGGGTCACAAACAGTCGAACACAACCAAGTGACTGAACCGAACTGAACTGATGTTTAAAATGAATTAGCTAAAAAAAAAAAAAAAAAAAAACAGTAACAAGACCCCAGGAACAAAACTAAAACTCAATATTTTCAGTTCACAACAAAATTCTGGATGAAGCAATACAGTGTGAAAATTTATATTAAATATCCAAAGCTAGAAGCAATTTAATAAGTTGTTTTTACTATGCTTTGATAATATACATTTAATTTGACGTTTCAGAATATCAATTTGACTGACTGAAGAAGCCAATTAAGTAAAATCTGTGTTTTAAGAAATTTGATGTAATCTTTTTTTAAATTTTATTTATTTATTTTATTAGTTGGAGGCTAATTACTTTACAATATTGTAGTGGGTTTTGTCATTTGATGTAATCTTGAGCTTCCCTTATAGCTCAGTCAGTAAAGAATCTGCCTGCAATGCAGGAGACCTGGGTTCAATTCCATATCAGGAAGATCCCCTGGAGAAAGAAATGGCAACCCACTCCAGTATTCTTGCCTGGAGAATCCCATGGACAGAGGAGCCTGGCAGGCTACAGTCCATGGGGTCTCACGAGTCGGACATGATTTAGCGACTTAACTACTAACTACTAAACAAAACAACAAATTCAATCAAAATAATGCAAATAAAAATAATGAGAGTTAAAGAGTGCCAAAGATCCAGCCTATTAAACACTTTCAGTTTTTGCATGCGTCTGTTCCTCTTGAAAACTAATGATATCCACCACTAGATTTACCTTGGAACAACTAAAATATATGGCACTTAGAAATCCTTTTTGATTAATCAATATACCACTATCTCTACTCGTATATTTGATGATACATATAATAGATTTTATTTTTATCCTCAGGCATGGAAAAATTTTTCAAATAACAACAACAACAAAAATCAAATGAGTCAAATAAGTGTAATTGTATAAAATTGTCTAAATATCCTAAATCAAGTTCAACTTTTTCTTTAAAAAAGTAGAATACTTTCCATCTGCTAGTCAACATTCACTTATTTGACAGCAAACATGTTTTAATATTTGATATAATAAACATAATACTTAAAATAAAGTGTTATAGCATTTCTGACATCCTGGTGTATCAAGTATTCAATTTTCATTGCGTTTCAGCTAAATTACATTTTTTTGTTTTTTGACAAATGTTTTGTCCCTATCATTCGTTACTCAAGGCTTCCAAAACTGTGGACATCTCAGAAGTCCTTTTATGCTATTAGACCCAGGGTATAGTTGACTCTAGCAGGCAAGGATAACAGATCCAAGCCTGAGATTCTTCTTCTGAAGGTTGTAGAAGCAGAAATGCTGCTCCATGTCTTCTGCTGGATGATTCTGAAAGAGATGGTGAGGGAATCTGCTGTCGGGTCATACTGTTCATGGAGTTCTCAAGTCAAGAATACTGAAGTGGTTTTCCATTCCCTTCTCCAGTGGACCACGTTTTGTCAGAACTCTCCACCATGGCCCATCCATCTTGGGTGGCCCTACAAAGCATGGCTCATAGATTCATTGAGTTAGACAAAGCTGTGGTCCATGTGATCTGATTAGTTAGTTTTCTTTGACTGTGGTTTTCAGTCTGTCTGCCCTCTGATGGAGAAGCATAAGAGTCTCACCGAAGCTTCCTGATGGGAGAGACTGACTGAAGGGGAAACTGGATCTTGTTCTGATGGGTGGGGCCATGCTCAGTAAATTTTTAGTCCAATTTTCTGTTGATGGGTGGAGCTGTGTTCCCTCCATGTTATTTACCTGGACCAAAATATGGTGGAGGTAATGAAGATAATGGCGACCTCCTTCAAGAGTTGCCATGCACACACTGCTATATTCAATGCCCCCAACCCTGCAACAGCCACCGCCGACCCACGCCTCCACCAGAGACTCCTGAACACTCACCAGCAAATCTGGGTCAGTCTCTTGTGGGGTCACTGCTCCTTTCTCCTGGGTCCTGGTGCAACAAGGTTCTATTTGTGCCCTCCAAGAGTCTGTTTCCCCAGTCCTGTGTAAGTTCTGGTGGTTCTATGGTGGGATTAATGGTGACCTCCTCCAAGAGGGCTTATGTCATAGCCAGGTCTGCTGCACCCAGAGCTCCTGGTACTTCAGTAGTCCACTGCTGACCTGTACCTCCACAGGAGACACCCAAACACAGTTGTCTCTCTGTGTCTGTGGGGTCTCTGGGTTCTGGTGCACACAAGGCTTGTTTGAGCTCTCTGAGCATCTCTGGCGGATATGGAATGTGATTATAAAGGTGATTTTGCCCCTCCTACTGTCTTGTGGATCTTCTCTGCCCTTGGACATAGGGTATCTCCTCACAGCCGCTCCAGGACCATGCAATCATTACTCCAGCATCATGCAACTGCTGCCATCATCAAAAAGTTAGGTAGGTGTCGAATATGCTACTGGAGTTCAGTGGAGAAATAACTCCAGGAAGAATGAAGAGATGGGGCCAAAGCAACATCAACATACAGTTGTGGATGTGACTGGTGATGGAAGCAAAGTCTGATGCTATAAAAAGTGATATTGCATAGGAACCTGGAATGTTTTGTTCAGGAAACAAGGAAAATTAGAAGTCAAACAGGAGATGGCAGGAGTGAACATTGATGTTTTAGGAATAGGCAAACTAAAATGAACTGGAATGGGTGAATTTAACTCAGATGACCATTATATCTACTACTATGGGCAATAATCACTTAGAAGAAATGGATTAGCCATTATAGTCAACAAAAGAGTCTGAAATGCAGTACTTGGATGCAATATCAAAAACAACAGAATGATATCTGTTCATTTCCAAGGCAAACCATTCAATATCATGGTAATCCAAATCTATGCCCCTACCAGTAATGCTGAAGAAGCTGAAGTTGAACGTTTCTATGAATACCTACAAGACCTTCTGGAATTAACACCCCCAAAAAATGTCTTTTCATTATAGTGGAATGAGTGAAAGAAGTGGCTCAGTTGTGTCCAACTCTTTGAGACCCCACAGACTGTAGCCTACAAGGCTCCTCCATCCGTGGGACTTTCGAGGCAAGATTACTGGACTGGGTTGCCATTTCCTTCTTCAGGAGATCTTCCCAATCCAGGGATTGAACCCAGGTCTCCTACATTGTAGGCAGATACCTTACTGTCTGAGCCACCAGGGAAGTCATTATAGAAGACTGGAATGCAAAAATAAGAAGTCAAGAAATACCTGAGTAACAGGAAAATTTGGCCTTGGAGTACAGAATGAAACAGGGCAAAAGCTAATAGTTTTGCCAAGAGAACGCTCTGGTCATAGCAAAATTCTACTTCCAATAACACAAAAGAAGACCCTAGATATGGACATCACCAGATGGTCAATACCAAAATCAGTTTGATTATATTCTTTGCAGCCAAAGATAGAGAATCTCTGTAGAGTCAGCAAAAACAAGACGGAGCTGATTGTGGCTCAGATCATGAACTCCTTATTGCCAAATTCAGAATTAAATTGAAGAAAGTAGGAAAGATGACTATACCATTCAGGTTTAGCCTAAATCATATCCCTTACAGTGGAAGTGAAAAATAGATTTAAGGGACTAGATTTGATATACAGAGTGCCTGAAGAACTATGGATGGAAGTTTGTGACATTGTACATGAGGCAGGGATCAAGACCATCTCTAAGAAAAAGAAATGCAAAAAAGGAAAAATGTTTGTCTGAAGAGGCCTTACAAATAGCTATGGAAAGAAGAGAAGTGAAAGGCAAAGGAGAAAAGGAAAGATATACCCATTTGAGTGCAAAGTTCCAAAGAATAGCAAGAAGAGATGAGAAAGTCTTCCTCAGTGATCAATATAAATAGAGGAAAACAATAGAATGGGAAAGACTAGAGATCTCTTCAAGAAAATTAGAGATACCAAGGGAACATTTCATCCAAAGATGGGCTCAATAAAGGACAGAAATGGTATGGACCTAACAGAAGCAGAAGATATTAAGAAGAGGTGGCAAGAATACACAGAGCTATACAAAAATGATTTTCACAACCAAGATAATTATGATGGTGTGATCACGCACCTAGAGCCAGACATCCTGGAATGCAAAGTCAAGTGGACCTTAGGAAACATCACTACAAACAGCACTAGTGGAGGTAACGGGATTTCAGTTGAGCTCTTTCAAATCCTAAAAGACAATGCTGTGAAAGTGCTGTACTCAATATGCCAACAAATTTGGAAAACTCAGCAGTGGCCACAGGACTGCAAAAGTCTATTTTCATTTCAATCCCAAAGAAAACCAATTCCAAGGAATGCTCAAACTGCTGCACAATTACACTCATCTCACACACTAACAAAGTAATGCTCAAAATTCTCTAAGCCAAGCTTAAACAGTACGTGAAACAAGGACTTCCAGATGTTCAAACTGGATTTAGAAAAAGCAGAGAAATCAGAAATCAAATTGCCAAAACCCATTAGATAATCAATAAAGCAAGAGAGTTCCAGAAAAATATCTACTTCTGCTTTATTGACTATGCCATAACCTTTGACCCTGTGGATCACAATAAACTGTGGAAAATTCTGACAGAGATGGGAATACCAGACCACCTGACCTGCCTCTTAAGAAACCTATATGCAGGCCAGGAAGCAACAGTTAGAACTGGACATGGAACAATAGACTGGTTCCAAATAGGAAAAGGAGTACGCCAAGGCTGTATATTGTCACCCTGCTTATTTAATTTATATTCAGAGTACATCATGAGAAATGCTGGGCTGGAGGAAGAACAAGCTGGAATCAAGACTGCAGGGAGAAATATTAGTAACCTCAGATATGCAGGTGATACCATCCTTATGGCAGAAAGCAAAGAAGAACTAAAGAGCCTTTTGATGAAAGTGAAACAGGAGAGTGAAAAAGTTTGCTTAAAACTCAACATTTTGAAAACTAAGATCATGGCATCTGGTCTCAGCACTTCATGGCAAATAGATGGGGAAGCAATACAAACAGTGAGAGACTATTTTTTGGGGGGATCCCAAATCACTGCAGATGGTGACTGCAGCCATGAAATTAGAAGCCACTTACTCCTCGGAAGAAAAGTTGTGACCAATCTTGACAGCATATTAAAAAGCAGATATTTTACTTTGCCAACAAGCGTCCTTCTAGTAAAAGCTATGGTTTTTCTAGTAGGCATATATGGATGTGAGAGTTGGACTATAAAGAAAGCTGAGCAATGAAGAACTGATCTTCTTGGACTGTGGTATTGGAGAAGACTCTTGAGAGTTCCTTGAACTGCAATGAGATCCAACCAGTCCATCCTAAAGGAAATCAGTCCTGAATATTCATTGGAAGGACTGGTGCTGAAGCTGAAACTGGAATTCTTCGGTTACCTGATGGGAAGTAACTTTTTGAAGAGACCATGGTGCTGGGAGAAATGAAGGCAGAAGGAGAAGGGGATGGCAGAAGATGATATGGTTGGATGACATCACCGACTCAATGGGCATGAGTTTGAGTAAACTCTGAGAGTTGGTGATGGACAGCGAGGCCTGGCGTGCTGCAGTCAGTGAGGTTGCAAATATTCAGACATGACTGGGCAACTGAACTGAACTGCTGTTGGGTCATAAACTTCGAGTATCTTGTTGCTACTGGTTAAGTGGTCAGCTCAGTATCCATCAGCACTAGATGGCATAAGAGACAGGTGAGGGCATGATAATCCAGAATGATGCAAAAGAGCAAGATGAAGCACAAAGCATGCAGAAATGTTGGATAACCACCTTTGTCTTGAATATCTATTAATTAGGGAAGTAATGGACGTTATTTATGGAAGGCATGATATAAATCACAGCAGATGGTGACTGCAGTCATGAAATTAAAAGATGCTTGCTCCTTGGATGAAAAATTATGACCAACCTAGAAAGCATATTAAAAAGCAGAGACATTACTTTGCCAACCAAGGTCTGTCTAGTTAAAGCTATTTTTTTTTTTCCAGTAGTCATGTACAGATGTGGGAGTTGAACCATAAAGAAAACTGAGCACCAAAGAATTGATGCTTTTGAATTGTGGTGTTTGAGAAGACTCTTGAGAGTCCCTTGGACAGCAAGGGGATCCAACCAGTCCATCCTAAAGGAAATTAGTCCTGAATATTCATTGAAAGAATTGATGCTGAAGCTAACACTCCAATACTTTGACCACTTTTTTCCAATGGCCACATTGAAAAAGACCCACAAGCTCGGAAAGTTTGAAGGCAGGGAGAGAAGGGGATGACAAAGGATGAGATGGTTGGATGCAATCACCAACTCGATGGACATAAGTTTGAGTAAGCTCTGGGAGTTGATGATGAACAGGGAAACCTGGAGTGCTGCAGTTCATGGGGTTGTAAAGAGTTGGACACGACTGAGTGACTGAACTGAACTGGACTGAACTGATGATATGAATATCATGTCTCCAATGCAATGAATCCACACACCTTATCTGGAGGTGACACTGGAGAAGAGAGCTTGATTTTCATTGTGCAAGGGGTAGTTTGGTTATATTAAGTTCAAATTATCTCTAACTGTCAAAAAATGTTGACTGTGAAATCAGTGATTCAACTATACTGGATAATTGTGCAAGCTACTGAAATTGGAGTCTTTCCACATAAGACTTATCATCTCATAAAAACACATGAATGGCGGCAAACACATACCATCTACATTATTGAGTCATTCTTGCTATAGTAGTTGAGGTGAGGATCCATGAGTTATTTATTATGCTTTCCCTATATTAATTATTTAAACTATAGACATGAAAATTTGGGAGTTGTGGGGACAGCAATCCATTATTTTTTGTGGATAAAAGCAAGAAAAGCAAAGTGCTTAGTAGTTCTTTAATATATTTTTGAATATATGATTAACTCTCCTCTCATTAACACTTATCATTTTCTGTCTCTTGACATCAACTGATGTAATAAATTTGGAACATGACTATCTGATGCAACGAACTGACTCATTTGAAAAGACCCCGATACTGGGAAAGATTGAACACATGAGGAGAAGTGGACGACAGAGGATGAGATGGTTGGATGGCATCACCGACTCAATGGACATGAGTTTGTGTAAACTCCAGGAGTTGGTGATGGACAGGGAGGCCTGGTGTGCTGTGGTCCATGGTGTCACAAAGAGTCAGACACGACTCAGAGACTGAACTGAATTGATGTTTAAAGTCTCAGGTATGCTCTAGGTTGATTCTGTTTCTACAGAATTTTTTTTTCTTTCCAGTGCAGTGTTCTGGGAGACAACACAAACAGGAAAAATTATGTTGAAACATTTATACAAGCCTCCAACAATTCTTCAGGGAATGCCACCACTTGCTGACTTGTTGCCTAAGTCAGACCAAGTCATTCCCTATCCCTTAAACACATATCTAGTCAATCAGAGAGCCCATTAAGATGTCCCTACATTTGTCCACTTCCCTCTACTCCACCTGGAAGTAATTTTGATCTATTTATTCTTTCTTTCACTTGGATTAATGAAGCATTCCATAACAATTTCTTTTTTAATTAATTGATTGGCTGCACTGGTCTTAGTTGTTGCACCTGGGATTTTCAATATTCATTGCTGCATGAGGGATCTTTTAGTCATGGCATGTGGGATCTGATTTCCTGACCAGGGGTCAAACCTGGGCCCTCTACACTGAAAATGTGGAGTCTTAGCCACTAAACCACCAAAGGAGGTCCCTGTAATAATTTCTGTGTCTCGACCTTCTCGTGCTATAAACCACTGATCATATCAGTCAAAGTAATCTTTTAGAAATGTAATTCTCACTAACAAACTCCTTTACACAAATGTTTTCAATAATTTTCCATTGCCTTTAGTATAAATTCTAAAATGTTTTGATTACTACTTAACTCTCCAGCCATAATTCATATGTCTGTCCTTTCAGTTTTCGGCATTTTATTTTTTTGAAATTTATTTTTTTCCTTTTATTTTTTTCCATTTATTTTTATTAGTTGGAGGCTAATTACTGTTCAATATTGTAGTGGTTTTTGTCATACATTGACATGAATCAGCCATTGATTTACATGTATTCCCCATCCTGATCCCCCCTCCCACCTCCCTCCCCACCCGATCCCTCTGGGTCTTCCCCGTGCACCAGGACTGAATACTTGTCTCATGCATCCAGCCTGGGCTGGTAATCTGTTTCACCCTAGATAATATATATGTTTCGATGCCATTCTCTCAAAACATCCCACCCTCGCCTTCTCCCACAGAGTCCAAAAGTCTGTTCTGTACATCTGTGTCTCTTTTTCTGTTTTGCATATTGGGTTATCATTACCATCTTTCTAAATTCCATATATATGTGTTAGTATACTGTATTGGTCTTTATCTTTCTGACTTACTTCACTCTGTATAATGGGCTCTGGATTCATCCATCTCATTAGAACTGATTCAAATGAATTCTTTTTAATGGCTGAGTAATATTCCATGGTGTATATGTACCACAGCTTCCTTATCCATTCATCTGCTGATGGGCATCTAGGTTGCTTCCATGTCCTAGCTATTATAAACAGTGCTGCGATGAACATTGGGGTGCACATGTCTCTTTCAGATCTGGTTTCCTCTGTGTGTATGCCCAGAAGTGGGATTGCTGGGTCATATGGCAGCTCCATTTCAAGTTTTTAAGGATTCTCCACACTGTTCTCCATAGTGGCTGTACTAGTTTGCATTGCCACCAACAGTGTAAGAGGGTTCCCTTTTCTCCACACCCTCTCCAGCATTTATTGCTTGTAGACTTTTGGATAGCAGCCATCTGACTGGCGTGTAATGGTACCTCATTGTGGTTTTGATTTGCATTTTAGATGGACAAACTTGGAAGGACAACATTGGAGTATTGATGTTTATATCAGATAATGACTGTTGTGAGGAACTGTCAGCATCATATTTAGCAGCATCTCTGTCCTCTATTTGTTAGGTGCCAGTAACATCAGCCTAGCGACAATCAAATATACCCAGACATTACCAAATGCCCCCTGAGCTCACTGTCATCCTGACTGAGAACTCTTCTACATACATGTTGTTTTATATAACAATGCTTGTTCAACCTCACATTTTTTAAAAATATTGTCTTCTTCCTAAAATGCTTCTTCTGAACAGCTACTGATTTTCCTCCTGAGTTAATGTCAGTTCCTCCCAATGCAGTACACTTGTTTAGCTTTACTCTCTGACATCTTTTTTATTTCATTTTTTTCAAATTCTCTCTTTAATTCCCAAGTCATTTTATCAATTTATCCAGTGTATTCTCTCTCTGCTCATCAACTGGCCTGTGCTCCTGGTCTTTCTAGTTCTCTGATAATTTTCCATTCTTTGTCTCAATGTATCTTCACCACCTGTGTCACTTCCTTCAGAAAAACTTCCTTAGCACCACAAATAGCATTGGTCTGATTTTTGTTGTCACTAACATGGACATCAATAATTGTGTTCCTTTTATTGAGAACACTTGTCTATATTTTCCTTTTTGTATATACTTGTATAATGATATAGCTAATGCATTCCTCACCCAGGAGTCATTTTATTCAGTGACAGCAATAACCATGACATGTGTGTGTATGTGTGTGGTACTACTATATTGCCAGCACTTACCACAGAGTCAGGCACATAACAGACTATACATTTGGTGAAAGAGAATAAATGTGGAACACTGCTCACACTTATGATCAGATGATTGCCTTTGTCATGCTGTTTCTATTATTGGCTATAAGCTACCTTCGAGATGGGACCTTGTCCTTGTTTAGAACTACTGTACATACAGCATGGACTTGCCTGTAGCTCAATTGGTAAATAATCTGACAGCAATGCAGGAGACCAGGATTCAATCCCTGAGTCAGGGAGATCCTCTGGAGAAGGAAATGGCAATCCACTCCAGTTTTCTTCACTGGAAATTCCCATGGACCGAGAAGCCTTGTGGGCTACAGTCTGTGGGGTCGCCAAGAGTCAGACATGACTGAGCAACTAACACACACACATACATACAGTACAGAAAGCACATTCACAAAAATATTATTTTCAAGGGATGAGTGTTTTCTAAAAATAACTTCACATATAAATTGTAACATTTATAAAGTTTGCTTAAAAAAATGGATCTAAGACATCTGCTGGCCCATTTTTCTGTATTTTTCATCTTGTAGATGAAGAGTTAAATTAATGGTAGGCTAATACTTAAATCTGGGCTCCTGACACTTAGTTAAATATTCCTTTCTTAGTTGCTGAATTCACCTGTCAGATATCATTGAAAACTACAGAATACTCTGTGACATTTGTGTTAGCAGCTCTAATACACCTACAAATACTCTTAATTGATAGTGTACAATACTTGTCATTTTATCTAATAACCACTAATTTGTTTTATTATTCAGTCTTTGTGTACCTTTCTAAAGAATTTCTTCAATAACTCCTTTTGCAATAAGCTGATATCACAGTAGTATCAAATAATAAACATACAGTTTAATAAAAATAAAACTTTTTATTGGTGTCATGTCTAATAAATTTCTTTACACAATATAAATATAGACTCAGATCTATAAACACCACAGAAAATTAAAGACTTTATTTTTTAAAATAATGTTATTGATGCTGGATCATTTATTACCCCAATACCATTTTAACTTGTGAAATATGAAACAGTGTTATCAATCTCAGTATTTTGGACAATCATACTACTAATTGATTTCCTAAAAACATGGGGAGCCCTATATCAGCTTTAACTTAGCCAATCTTAATCACTCCAGATGACCAAAGTCCTATCTACCAGGAGAAAGTCTCATTAATGAACAAAAAACATTAACATGACTCAGAGCCTGAAGAGAACATATGTAATAGGAAAATTTAATTAGTCCAACTCCACTGTATTGAGCATTGAAGAGTAGAAATTACAAAGCATGCTCACAATTACTTGACAAACTGACGTCACCATGCCTTTTCTAGAAAATAACTCTAGGTTGGCAGGGTGAATCATTCTACATTGCTAGCCATGAAAATGGTGTTGTGTAGGTCTGGTGAGGTGATGTATATCTGAGAAAGGACTGTCTTGTAGCCCTTGCAGGACTAGGATAAAAATTTATCTCACTTTAACATTTTGTTCTTAGGGGGTTGATGTTTGCTTCAACAAAATCCTTGTATCCATCACATCCTGGGGGCCTTTGATAATATACACATCTTTTTGCAAACTATAGAGGAATATTAAATCTAGAAGAAAGAATAGCAGTCTGTCAAAAAGAAGGATTTCTCAAAGTAGAGATCAGCAGTGCACTCCCTTAATTGATTGATTTCACTACTTACCCTTAAAAAAAAGTGACTTAAAAATACATGCTTCATTCTAAAATAATAGTATACATAACAAGGAACTTTTGAAAATAAGTCCTATTAAGTACATTTCTAGTAACATAAAAATAGTAAGTGACTCATTTCATCAAGTGCTATTCTTTAAAGTTAAATATTTACATTTAACCAAAAAGGATGTCTTTTCCCATGGTTTATTGGAATAAGTTATATACATGTATATATATAAATTATAACTTCTTTCCTTACCATGGACATTACAAATCACTGTGCCCCCTACTTCTAAAATAGGTTTCAGCACCAGACACTTTTTACTGCCTCCATTTCTATTCCATGTTCACTCTATCTTCTCTTGCCTAGATACAGTAATTTAGGTGGTTTTTCTCTTCTAATAGATTCCCATTGTACTTGAAATCCAAATTTGTGTTTTACATACACACACACACACACATACACGAACATATGTATGTAAGCTGATTCTGGCTTATTGTTCTTGACACATTCTTTGTCCCTCTCATCCATTTGAGTTTTTGCATGTTTTCTGTGTTTGTTTGTTTGCTTGTTTTTCATTCTTACTGTATTTGCTTTTGTCATCTTTCTGTTAGGGATGCCCTGTTCCTAAATTTGCTTGACTGTTTTTTTTTTTTTTTCCTAACCATACAGTGGTCAGTCCACATGTGACCTCTGCTAGGATAGCTGACATTACTGCTCAAACTGCCAACCACAATCCATATCCTCAATCCAGTTAAGCTCAACTATTTATTTTCTAAATATTTAAATAAGAATATAACTCACATTTTCACAAGCTTTTTTGTTTGTTTCTTTGCTTGCTTGCTTTTTTATGTGCTTTCTCCTCACAACAAAATAGCATATTCTAAATCTCCTTTGGCCACCTGATGCAAAAAGCCAATGCTTTGGAAAATACCTTGATACTGGGAAAGATTGAAGGCAGGAGAAGAGGACAACAGAGAATCTGATAGCTGGATGTCATCACCAACTCAATGGATATGAGTTTGAGCAAACTCTGGGAAATAGTGAAGGGCAGGGAAGCCTGGTGCACTGCAGTTCACAGGGTCACAAAGAGTCAGACACAACTTAGAGACTTAATGACAAAATAAATAGGAAACTTAACTATGAAATTCATCTTGGCTTAGATTTGAAAATTAATAAATGCTTACTGAATGCATGATTGAGTTAAAAATAATCCATGTTTCAAATGATAACTCTTTTATATACTAAATTGCCAAAAGACTTATAGCTAGAACACATCTTGCAGTTATCTAATCTGGTTCATTTTATAAATGAAAAAACTGAGGCCAGCATATATTATCTAACTTCCTGACATTCACACAGTCACTAGTAGGATTAACACTAGAATTTGTACTTCCCATGATATGCAGAAAGACTGAGGAAATGGAATAGATGATTGATACATGACAGAGAGAAAGCCACATCATCTGTTTCTCCATTATGCACATTTATTTGTTCTTTCAAATTTGTTCTTTCAAATTTAAAATACATCATAACAAATTCAGTATTTCACATGGGTGAAAAGTTATATGAAGTCTTCATGCCTTAGCTTAATAAAGAACTTGGAGGTTGTCACTACCCTTCATACAACCAAAGCTAGCAAACTGACATCACTGATTTGGATGGGACAGAGAACTGATATTGCATAGTGGGCCATCACTACAAAATTTGGAAAGACAGGTGAGTACAGAGTCATAATCAACATTTCTGAATATGGACCAGAAATCACTGAGGTCATTAGTTTCTAGGAACCTAAGTGATAATCTTGATAACATGCAGGAGAAAGTATATACTAACAAGAAAGTATAAAATGTGTGGAGGCTGTAATCGTAGGGGTCCCTGCAGATTCATGGATTTGGGGTTTTACATTCGGGGCCACCACAGGTACTAATAAGCCTTCAGCAGAGGAGGTGGGGGAGGGAATGGTCATTGTGAAATATCCTTGGTGAATTTTGCAATAGCAGAGGCATACTCTAGGAAAGTCTTTACCAAACCCTTAACCTCTTAGGTGAATGCCACTTACAAGATTCTAATCTCTTCCAAACTTCCTGTTTCACCTAAGTGGGAACAAGTTGAGAGACATTTCTGAAGACACAATTCAGGAACACAAATCTACTTAAAAAAGAAAAAAAAAAAGAGATAATCATAAAATGATGGATAACTTTCCCTCCTCATACCATACCACCATATCAATAAATCTGTTTGTATTAACAGTGAGTTACAGCTGAAAGATCTGTGAGACAGATTCGTTCTAAGGAGGAGTTCTTAAGGAATCACAAAGGAAATTTTGAGACAAAAATAAGGAGATTAAAATGATTTGAATCCTCTAGAACCTGTGAGGGCTTCCCTGAGAGCTCAGCTGGTAAAGAATCCATCTGTACTATAACAAATATTATGTGAAGCTGCTCAGTTGTGTCCGACTCATTGGGACCCCATGGACTGTAGCCCACTAGGCTCCTCCATGTGTCCATGTGACTTTCCAGACAAGAGTATTAGAATGGATTGCCATTTCCTTCTCCAGGGGATCTTTCTGACCCAAGGATTGAGACTGGATCTCTGGCATTGTAGGCAGATTTTACCCTCTGAGTCAACAGGGAAGACCAAAAGTGAAATCACTCAGTCAGAAAACATTAAATACAGTTCAAATTCTGGACAAGTTAACAAAAAGACTTATACTAAAGATGTATTTACCTCAACTCCCATCTGTTACATCATGTCTGACTTTCAAAAACAAAACAGAAAAATATAAGGCATGATGAAAGGCAGGTAAAACCAAAGTCTGAAGAGATAAAGTAAGCATCAAAGCAAGATTTGGGCAACATATCAGAGAAAATTTAAACTGATAATGATTAATATGATAAGAGCTCTAATAGAAAAAAATTAAATGGCATGCAAGGACAGATGAATACAAGTAAGCACAGAGGAAACTCTCAAAACAATCAGAAGATTAGAAATGAGAAAACTGCTAACATGCATGAGGAATGACTTAGATGGGTTCATCTATATAGATGGGACACAGAAAATGAAAGAATTAGTGAGCTGGAACATGTGTCAGTAGAAACTTTACAAACCAAAAGGCAAAGTGAAACAAGGGTGAAAAAGAAAAAGAACAGAATAGCCAAGAATTTTTGGGGTGATTTCAAAAGGCTTAGTATACACACAATTGAAATATCAGAGGGATAGAGGAAAAGAAAAGTACATAGAAGATGCATTTGAATTATTAATGACACTTTTACCCAAAATTAATGACAGACACCAAATCTTAGAGTGATGAGTCTCAGAGAACATCATGCAAGATAAAAATTAAAAATCTATACCTATATAGTATATATAGCATACTATATAGTATTTAGTATATAGTATATAGTATACTATATAGTATATAGTATTTAAGTTGCAGAAAATAAAAGGCCAAAAACAAGTCTTGAAAGATACCAAAAGTGTGTAAAAAAAAAAAAATGGATAAGAATTGCAAAGGACTCTCATCTGAAACCATACCAATAAGAACAGAATGGGGGAAAAAAAGAAAAAAAATTGAAGCATTCAAATAAGATTAAGAAAAAAAAAAAAAAAAAAACCACCAACCTAGAATTCTATATCAGGTGAAATTACAATAGTAATTAAATGAAGGAAAAAATGACATTGTATTTTCTTAATTTTCTCAAAAAATATTTTTAGATAATGGCAAAATATACAAAACATAACGTTTCTTATCTTAACATTTTAAGTGTACAGTCCAGCAGTAAGTATGTTCACATTTTTGTACAACAAATTTTCACTCTTTTTATCTTGCAAAACTAAAACTCTATCCCCATTAAGCAATGATTTCCCAATCTGATTGCCCTTACAACCAGGTATGCACTTCTTTACTTTCTGTCTCTATGAATTTGAAATAATCTAGGTAGCTCCCTAAATAAATGGAATTGTACAGTATTTGTCTTTTTGTGAGTGGCTTACTTCACTTAGTATCCTATTGTTAAGATTGTAGAATATGTCTGAATTAATTTAATTTTTAAGGTTGAATTATATTACATCATATATATATATCACATTCTATTCATCCATTTATCTGTCAGTGAACACCAGGTTCTGGTGTTTTGCTTCTGACTTTTGGCTATTGCAAATAATGCTGTCACAGAAATAGGTGTGCAGTTTATTTAAAATAATAATAGCAACAAGATATTGGAAAATTATATGTATAAGTAAAATGAATGAAAACAATCTCACACCACATAGGACAGAGGAGTTGAGAATATCTTGTCATAAGGTAAATTTGGTATGTGAAAAGTGGTATAGTATTATCTGAAAGAGGACTTAGATTGGCTGCAATTATATATTGAAAACTATAGGAAAACCTTATTTAAAAAATAACAGGAGATGAAAAGTAATCATATGAATATTCTATTAAAATGATAATGCAGAAAAAAAAAAGAACAAATGCAGCTATCAGAAAAAGGCATGCATGCTCAGTCATGTGCAGCTCTTTGTGATGCTATGGAGCCTGCCAGGCTCCTCTGTCCTGGGGATTCTCCAGGCAAGAATATTGGAGTGGGTTGCCATTGCCTCCCCCAGGAAAACTTTCAAACCCAGGGATAAAACTCACCTCTCCTGTAGCTCCTGCATTGACAAGTGGATTCTGATTTTTTACAAGTCACCTGGAAAAACTGCAACTAATAGAAAACATTTCTGCAAAAACATGATTGATATTGATCCAGCCTATTTTAATAATCACTTTAGATAAGAATGATCTAAATACACCCATTAAAAGACAGAAATTGTCAGAGTAGATTATATAGAAGCAAAAATATAAACAAAATCCAACTATGCATTGTCTAAAAGAAATTATCCTTAAATATAAAGCTGAGTAAGTTTAAAATAAATAGATTTGGCATGATATAACATGTAAGCCTAAACAAAAAGCTGGAATAGCTTTTATAACTTCTGGGAAAAAAAAAAAAAAAAAAAAACAGATCTCAAAACAAGGAACTGACCAGGGATCAAGAAGAACATTGTTAAAGAAAAAAAAAAAAAAAAAATAAAAATAGTAAAATGTATAATGTCAAATGTAACAAAGTTTACAGGAGATAACGATCCTTTAAAAGTGTGTTCAGTTCAGTTCAGTTCACTCAGTCATTTCCAACTCTTTGCAACCCCATGAACCAGAGCACTCCAGGCCTCCCTGTCCATCATCAACTCCTTCAGTTCACCCAAAGTCAAATGCATTGTGTCAGTGATGCCATCCAATCAGCTCATTCTCTGTCATCCCGTTCTCTTTGCCAGCATCAAGGTCATTTTTCAAATGAATCAGCTCTTCACATCAGGTGGCCAAAGTATTGGAGCTTCAGCTTCAACGTCAGTCCCTCCAATAAACACCCAGGACTGATCTCCTTTAGGATGGACTGGTTGGATCTCCTTGCAGTCCAAGGGACTCTCAAGAGTCTGCTCCAACACCACAGTTCAAAAGTATAAATTCTTCTGCACTCAGCTTTCTTTAGAATCCAATTCTCACATTCATAGATGACCAGTGGAAAAAAACATAGCCTTGACTAGAGGGACCTTTGTTGGCAAAGTAATATCTCTGCATTTTAATATGCTCTCTAGGTTGGTCATAACTTTCCTTCAAGAAGTTATTGTCTTTTAATTTCATGCCTGCAATCACCATCCGAAGTGATTTTGGAGCCCAGAAAAATAAAGGCTAGCCACTGTTTCCACTGTTTCCCCATCAATTTGCCATGAAGTGATGGGACAGGATGCCATGATCTTAGTTTTCTGAATGTTGAGCTTTAAGCCAACTTTTTCACTCTCCTCGTTCACTTTCATCAAGAGACTCTTTAGTTCTTCACTTTCTGCTATAAGTGTGGTGTCATCTGCATATCTGAGGTTATTGGAATTTATCCCAGCAGTCTTGACTCCAGCTCGTGATTCCTCCAGCTCAAACTTTCTCATGATATACTCTGCATAGAAGTTAAATAAGCAGGGTGACAATATACAGCCTTGACCCACTCCTTTTCCTATTTGGAACCATTCTTTTGTTACATGTCCAGTTCTAACTGTTGCTTCCTGACCTGCATATAGGTTTCTCAAGAGGCAGGTCAGGTGGTCTGGTATTCCCATCTCTGTCAGAATTTTCCACAGTTCATTGTGATCCACAGGGTCAAAGGCTTTGGCACAGTCAATAAAGCAGAAGTACATGTTTTTCTGGAATTATCTTGCTTTTTCAATGATTCAGCAGATATTGACAATTTGATATCTGGTTCCTCTGCCTTTTCTAAAACCAGCATGAACATCAGGAAGTTTACAGTTCACGTATTGCTGAAGCCTGGCTTGGAAAATTTTGAGCATTCCTTTACTAGCGTGTGAGATGAGTGCAATTGCGTGGTAGTTGAGCATTCTTTGGGATTGCCTTTCTTTGGGATTGGAATGAAAACTGTCCTTCTCCAATCCTGTGGCCACTGCTGAGTTTTCCAAATTGCTGACATATTGAGTGCAATATTTCACAGCATCATCTTTTAGGGTTTGAAATATCTCAACTGGAATTCCATCACCTCCACTAACTTTATTCATAGTGATGCTTCCTAAGGCCCACGTTAATTCAAACTCCAGGACGTCTGGCTCTAAGTGAGTGGTCACACCTTCATGATCATCTGGGTCATGAAAAGCTTTTTTGTACAGTTATTCTGTGTTTTCTTGCCACCTATTCTTAATATCTTCTGCTTTTGTCAGGTCCCTACCATTTCTACCTTTTATTGAGCCCATCTTTGTATGAAATGTTCCCTTGGTATCTCTAACTTTCTTGAAGAGATCTCTAGTCTTTCCCATTCTATTGTTTTCCTCTATTTCTTTTCACTGATTGCCAAAGAAGGCTTTCTTATCTCTAACTCTGTATTCAAATGTGTATATCGTTCCTTTTCTCCTTTGCTTTTTGCTTCTCTTCTTTTTACAGCTTTTTGTAAGGCATCCTCAGACCTACAAAGACCTAAAAAGGTCTGTAATTACCTTACAGGCATTGAAAGATGAACTCCCCTGGTCAGTTGGTGCCCAATATGCTACTGGATATCAGTGGAGAAATAACTCCAGAAAGAATGAAGGGGTGGAGCCAAAGCAAAAACAACATCCAGTTGTGGATGGGACTGGTGATGGAAGCAAGATTTGATGCTGTAAAGAGCAACACTGCATAGGAAACTGGAATGTTAGGTCCATGAATCAAGGCAAATTTGAAGTGGTCAAACAGGAGATGGCAAGAGTGAACATCGACATTCTAAGACTCAGTGAACTAAGATGGTCTGGAATGGGTGAACTTAACTCAGATGACCATTATATCTATTACTGTGGGCAGGAATCCCTTAGAAGAAATGGAGTAGCCATAATAGTCAACAAAAGAGTCCAAAATGCAGTACTTGGATGCAATCTCAAAAACGACAGAATGATCTCTGTTCTTTCCAGGGCAAAACATTTAATATCACGGTAATCCAAGTCTATGCCCTGACCAGTAAAACTGAAGAATCTGAAGTTGAACGGTTCTATGAAGACCTGCAAGACTTTCTAGAACTAACACCCAAAACCGACGTCCTTTTCATTATAGGGGACTGGTATGCAAAAGTAGGAAGTCAAGAAACACCTGGAATAAAAGGCAAATTTGGCCTTGGAGTACAAAATGAAGCAGGGCAAATGCTAACAGAGTTCTGCCAAGAGAATGTACTGTTCATAGCAAACACCCTCTTCCTACAACGCAAGAGAAGACTCTACACACGGACATCACCAGATGGTCAACACCAAATCAGATTTATTATATCCTTTGCAGCCAAAGACGGAGAAAGTGTGTACAGTCAGCAAAAACAAGAGCAGAAGTGGGCTGTGGCTCAAATCATGAACTCCTTATTGCCAAATTTAGACTTATCTTGAAGAAAGTGGGGAAAACCACTAGACCATTCAGGTATGACCTAAATCAAATCCCTTATGAGTGTATACCTACATCAAAATACATTATGCAAAAACTTGTATAACTACAAGGAGAAAAGAAAAATATCACTACTTTACATGAAGACTTCAGCACCCTCCTTTTGTAAGTGATAGATCAAGTGGTCAAAAAACAAGTGAGAATGTCATTGCCCTGAATAGCACTATTGGTCAACTGACATAATTGGCATTTATGAAATAGCACATCCATAACAGCAGAATATACATTCTTCCTATGCTCATATGGAACATTCACCAATCTAGATCATATTCTGGAGTGTATAACATATCTCAACAAATTTATAGTAATAGAAATTACCAAAGCACATTATCAGACCACAAATGAAATAGAAATAAAAAACATAAAGATATTTGATAAATTCCCAAAACTTGGAAATTAAACACCACAAATTAAAAATAATGCATCAATCAAATAGAAAGTCTCTAGATACATTTTTAAAAAAATATTATGAACTAAATGATAATGAAAATTCAACTTATTAAAATTTATGGAATCTAGTGAAAGCCATGCTTAGACAAAGAGTTATAGCATTAAATGCATATTGTAATGAGAAAAAAAAGTAAGGTCTGGAATCAATCATCTAAGATTTCCCCTTCAAAAACCATAAGAAATTAAGACAAAAATGATCCAAGGAATAAAATAGTAAATATTAGATCATAAATAAATGAAATTGAAAAAAAAAAACAGTAGAAAAAAAATAACAAAAGCAAAAACTGTTTTTTTTTTCTTGTAAAAATCAATAAACTTGATTTACTTTCAGTAAGCATAAAGTAAAAGAAGAAAATACAAACTATCACTGTCAGAAAAAAATAAATAAGAAGGTGACATTTCTAGTGATTTCAGTGGCAATAAAATGATAATAAAGGAATACTGAAAACAACAGTAGGCTCACAACTTTGATAAGTGAAACAAACCAATGGCTTGTAAGAGAGAAATTATCAAAACTAATCAAGGAAAAATAGATAATCCAAATAGGTCTATATCTATTAAGGAAATTAAACCAATAATTGGTAGCTACTTTTTTTTTTTTTTTTAGTTATTTTAATAGAAAAGCCTATGTGATTTTCCCGGTGAGTTCTACCATATATTTACAAAAAGAGTGATGCTAATTCTACATGATCACTTCCAGAAAATTAATGCAGAGCAAGCACTTTCACATTGAACCCATAAGGTCAGACTTATGCATTTATACAGCCACTAGATAAAGACATCACAAAGAAAGGAAAAGCAAATCTCCCATGTTCATAAATGCAAAAATCTTTAAAAATATCAAATAAATATTTTAAAAATTCATTAAGAAGTATACTGTCTGACCAAAACAGATTTATTCCAGATAGGTTGCTTCAACATTTCAAAGCCAATCAGTGCAATCCACAACACCAACAGACCAACATAGAAAAATCTTGCTAAGATCCAGCATGCATGCAAAATAAAAACCCTCAACAAACTAGGAGTAGAGGGAAGTATCCTCAACTTGATAAAGGACCTCTAAGAAAAGCCTACAGCTATCACCATATTTAATGGTGAGAAACTGGATGTCTTCCTCTAACATCAGGAACAAGGCAAAAATGTCCCCTCTCACCACTGTTCTTCATACAGGAAGTTTAGTGTAATAAGAAAGGGCAATAAAGGTACACAAATTGAGAAGTAGAAACAGAGCTGTCTTTATGCACAGATGACATGATTTATATATATATATATAGATATAGATATAGATATTGCAAAGAATTAAAAAAAATGATGAGAGCAAAGTTTTAGGATTTAGGTTAGTACAGTTGAGTCCTTGAACAACACAAGGATTAGGATCACTGATCCACTGTGCAATAAAATATTTTGTGTATAATTTACAGTTGGTCCCTTGTATCTGCAAACTTGATATCTTTCTTTCCTCCATATCTGTAGTTTCTCCATATCAGAGAATTCAAACTTCAGTTTGGGTAGTAGTATGATATTTGCTCCTGAAAACAAAAACAAAAGCACACATATAAGCAAGTGCACATGGTTCAAATCCTTGGTCAAATGCTCAACAGTATACAAAAGTTAATGTCTTTTCTATATGTTAGCAATAGGCAACTGGGATTGAAATATAAAAAGTCACGTTTGATAATAACAGCACCAAGAGTTTGACACGACATAGCAACTGAACAAAAATAACACCAAGAAAATGAAAAATTGGATATTAATCTACTTAACATATACAGGATCTGTATGCAGGAAACTATGAAATTCTGATAAAAAGCAAAGACACAAACAAAAAGCTCAAAGGAGACCTAAACAAGTGAAAAATTTATGGATCCTACATAGATAAATCCTCCATTCATAAATTGGAAGATTCAATGTTGACAAGATGTCAGTTCTTCCCAACTTGATCAGATTCTATGCAATTTCCATCAAAATTCCAGCATGACATTTTGTAAACATTAACAAAATGGTTGTAATGTTTATATGAAAATACATTCTTAAGAATTTATTTTCAATTAGAGGATAATTGCTTTACAGTGTTGTGGTGGTTTCTGCCACACAGCAGGGTGAATCAGCTGTGTGTGTGTGTCGGTCTCAGTCGGATCCAAATCTTTGTGATCCATGGACTGTAACCCACCAGGCTCCTCTGTCCATAGAATTCTTCAGGCAAGAGTACTGGAGTGGGTTGCCATTCTCTTCTCCTAGGGGATCTTCCCCACCCAGGGATTGAACCAGGTCTTCTGCACTGTGGGCCCATTCGTTACCATCTGAACCACCTGGGAAGCTTGAATTAGTCATAAGTATACATATTTTTCCTGCTCTTGAACCTCCCTCCCACCCCTCCTTTCCACCTTTCAGGTTGTCACAGAGCACTGGGTTGAGTTCCCTGTGTTATAGTGTACCTTCCTACTAACTCTCTATATTCAAAGATAACGTTGAATAACCAACTGAATATTAAATACAAATATCAAAGTAGAAGAATTCACACTGGTTGATTAAAAGGCTTTGAAGAAAGCTATAGTAATTACAATCTCACAGCATTTGTGGAAAAAATAAAAGCAGATCAAAGAGTAAGTTACTATATAAATTTACAAATGGAGCAGACCCAATTTTTCTAACAACATTTAAATATGTCTGATTTTATCTATTTAATCACTATGCTTACAATTCTATGTAATAAGTTTATGTTTCTCTTTCTTCATTTTTCAACTATAGTTATATATATGTATATTTATATGTATCTGTTGGTTGCTTAGCTTTCCACACAAAGAACTCAAAACTGCAAAGTGATATAACTATGAAAATATAAAATTTTGTCTGTATTCCCTTCCCTTTAAAGAAAGCACTTGTCATCTGCTTCTCAAGTTATATATAGATCTATCTCATTTTTAAATCTCTTCTTATACATTGTTTTTACAAAAGTCAAGTGATTTCTGTCTTCTGTCCCTCCCTACATGAAGCAATGCATAGCCCTTGCAGGTGTATCTTGAATGTAATGAATAATATGAAGCCATCAGATCAAAGAAGCTTAGATCAAATCACTAACTTAAGAGCCACATAATCAAACAAAGGCAGATGACAGGAAAGTGCAGATTACTTTTTGTATGGAAAGCAAAATAAATAAAGTGAAATTTTTGCCCTTCCCTCTCTTGTGTCTGTAAAAATAATCTTTACAATGGACCAGAATGAAGAGGGTTTTCTGGAAGCCCCAGAGATTTAAATTAAACAGTCTGTTGCAGCAAACTCCAGCTTTTTCTTGCTTGGTTTGTTTCTTGCCATGGATTGCAATCTTTCAATCACAGTTCAGCTCTGCCAGCCTAGCAGTCCTTGCTAATTAGTGAACTAAAAGAAGAATTTTTAGTAAATATGTCAGAAATTAAAGACCTTAACTAAGCCAAGAAGGAAGCATGATCTGAATTTTAATTACTGCTGTCTATGATCTTCACTTTCTCAGAGAAAGATTAGATGTCTTGACATTACTTTGGATTAAAAAGGACCCCAAATAAAAAAGACAAAAAGCTAATGAAAATATTGAGTTTCTAACAATCAACAAAAAGGTGCCTTGGTACAAATTCCATCTCTGACATCATCCCTTAAATAAATTACAAGTGCCTAAATCAGAAAATAATTATTTATTCAGCAATTTCAACATCAGGGAGTTTTCAACAATCACTACCAAAAGGGCTCAGAAAAGGTGTTTTAACAAAGAGAATTGTTGATTCAGTGTAGCTGTGTTTTTAATCTGTAACATCTGGCTTGCCTCTCAATACAGTCTTTTTAAACACCAAAAAGATTTTCTTTTTCTTGTCTTGATTATTACGTCAACTCTTAATTAGCAATACATTTTTCTTCCTTTCAGTCATTATTAAAAGATGTGGGAAGATCAAGGGAAAGCAGCAGACGCCTTGTCTATTGTATCAACGGCCTTCTAGATCCCCTGAGCGCTCTGTTTGCCTGTCCTCACAGGCACAATGGGGCCACAGGCACATCAGAGACAACTTTCATCTAATTCATACTGTGCCTTTTCTATCCTGCCTTATTCTGTTAAGTATTCTGAGCATATGTAGTAAAAGCAACTAAAATTTATTGAAATGCTTTACTTCCATTGATACACTGAAATAAAATCAGTAGAGTGTTACTTACATCCTGTAATTTTTATTTGCACTAATTTGTATGGCACATAATTGGCCTAATTATCCTAATGCTTTGCAACAGAAAGAAAAATACATCTAATATTTCTTCGTGCAACAGACTTTTGGACTCTGTGGGAGAAGGTGAGGGTGGGATGTTTCGAGAGAACAGCATGTATATTATCCACAGTGAAACAGATCACCAGCCCAGGTGGGATGCATGAGACAAGTGCTCGGGCCTGATGCACTGGGAAGACCCAGAGGAATCGGGTGGAGAGGGAGGTGGGAGGGGGAATCGGGATAGGGAATACATGTAACTCCATGGCTGATTCATGTCAATGTATGACAAAACCCACTGCAATGTTGTGAAGTAATTAGCCTCCAACTAATAAAAATAAATGGAAAAAAAAAATTCAAAGTAAAGCAAAGACTTGACAGATATCTAGCTAGTAGGATCATCAAGAAAATGGATTATTTAATACATAAATTCCTCAAATGCCAGTCTAGTTTGTTGAAGCACATTAATAGATTATTTTAGCTTTACAAAGTTAAAAATTGTATAACATAAAATATTTAAAAAATACTATTTTGGGAACTCAAAATTCGCCACATATCAAAGAAGAATTGAGGTTTGAAAATTCAAATTTCTACATATATGTGGAATCTGAATGATTTATCTTATTTTATGTAGACATGAAGCTTAAATTCAATTACACAATTTCCAAGACTTAAGTTAGAGCAAATAAATTGATAACTAATGAAAAGCCCAGGTGAATAATTACACAAACAAAATAAATGTCACAGAAAGACATATTTAAAAATTTTTCTAAGGAGAATAATGTAGAAAAATTAAAACATGAGTATTAGTTATTGCTATATTTTACTCCTGTTTTACATTTGGATATAAAGTTTATTCAATAAAGATTAATAAAATTGAATAAACTTTAAATTAAAATGCAGGATCTATAATATGTATTTGTCAATTTAAATGCAGCATTAAATAAAATTATTTGTTAGTGAGAATAAAAATCAAGTAAAAAATTAAAATGTACATATCTGTCTTGGAGGAATTCCCTCTCCCCACTTAGCTGATTTTTACACTGCACTTGCTCTTTCATTCTAGTTTCTATTAATAAATTTTTAAAAATTAATAATAGATTTTAAAATATATTTGTAGATTTTAAAATATATCTGTATAATAACACTAAAATAAAATGTATATGAATATCTTCCCCTTTGTGTTACTTTTTTTTTACTGACATTCTTTGTACATTTTAAAAATGTAACATTCTTGATTTTTTTTTCTACTCAGAATGAATTGTGCCATTTAATTTCACAGCAGCATCAGTTAATATGCTTGTAAATAAATGATACATATTTTACCTAAACCTGAAGTCCCATACTTTACCCTTCTTTGTACATTGGAGACAATGAGGAAAGCTCTCCTTTGGCAAATGATTAACTTTAAATAATTTGCAATATAATTTTTTTATGGTTGATCCCAAAAGGCTTCAAAGAAGAAACAACACTGTAACACTGTCTTTGTTTCTAGTAGATTAAGCCACAGTATTGGCATGAGAAATAAAGTGGTTTCAATTCCCTGTGCTATGCCCCAACCACACAATCTTATATAAATAATTTATGCTAGAACTTACCACACCACTCTATGCATCGCTAATCAGTGCCTACAGCATCTTCCCAGTATGGATCAGAACACCGAAAACCTAAGTGTTTGCAGTGGTTTTTCCTTCATTTTTTTCCCCAATGATTTTCATGGAATGTTCTTATTTCTATGGTTAAGATTCATTGTATTAATATACCTTTGTAATAAAAATTGATTGGCTGAAATAAGTGAAAGTCACTCAGTCGTGTCCGACTCTTTGTGACTCCATAAACTATACAGTCCATGGAAATACCCACACCAGAATACTGGAGTAGGTAGCTGTTTTCTTCTCCAGGGGATCTTTCCAACCCAGGGATTGAACCCAGGCCTCCCACATTGCAGGCAGATTCTTTACCAGCTGCGCCACAAGGCAAGCCCAAGACTACTGGAGTGAATAGCCTATCCCTTCTCCTGCGGGATCTTCTCGATCCAGGAATCCAACGGGATCGTCTACATTGCAGGCGGACTCTTTACCAACTGAGTTATCAGGAAAGCCCCTGGCTGAGAGTTGGCTCCATTTACACACTGTCCTTCAATTGTCAACTTCATTTATGGGTTCAGTACCATACGTATTTTCAGACATCCACACGAGATCCTGTGACGGATCCCAGGATGGGGATGGGGTGTTGGTTGTGTGTGCAACATATCTGTAAGCTAAAACTCAGACTGCCCATTTCATGACCCTGCAACTGCTGGGTCAGAGATGACTTCATTACTTGTGTCACTGCAAGTAGCTTAGATTCCTGTTTGTCAGTTCTTGCAAAGATTAATGTTTTAGTGCATTTCTATTTATACCTGTTTATACATGGTGCATAATTATAACTAATACACATGATGCTCTTGTGTATCTGTCAAGTCCTTTGTTCCATATGCTGCATATTAAATACTTTATCATGTTATATAAAATAACCTTTCATATTGAGGGAAGTATTTATGAAATTTTTTGGTTTCAAGATATGTTTACATCCATAAAAAATTAGAATGTCAAAGAGCTTTTGTATTATATATATATATATATATATATATATATATACTTAATGTATTAAAATTATAAAGAAAATTATAAAGAAAGTTATCCATCTTACATCTTGAATGCATCTTTTACTCATGCACATTATAACATCATGCATTGCCATTTAGAAACTATATATCCATTTAGTTATGCAAATAGTCTGGATATAGCATTTGTAGTAGGAAAATTAAGAGCCTTGATTATTAATTGAATTTTGGTAAGTTATTAATATGCTGAAAAATTATATCTTAGGGTTATGTTAGGTTTATTTTAATGAAAATGGGCTTCCATACTGGCTCAGAGGGTAAATAATCCGCTTGTAATGCAGGAAACCTGGGTTCCATTCCTGCTGTGGGAAGATTCACTGGAGAAGGAACCGGCAACCCAGTTCAGTATTCTTACATAGAAAATTCCGTCAACAAAGAGACCTGGCAGGCTACAGTCCAAGGTATCACAGAGTCTGACGCGACTGAGCAACTAACCTTTTCACTTTCAGCAAAAACTGTAGAGTATCTGTGATTTGTCTTTACGTACTTCCTACTGGTATTTACCTCATGGGAAATAGATGGGGAGACAGTGGAAACTGTCAGACTTTATTTTGGGGGGCTCCAAAATCACTGCAGATGGTGACTGCAGCCATGAAATTAAAAGACCCTTACTCCTTGGAAGGAAATTTATGACCAACCTAGATAGCATATTAAAAAGCAGAGACATTACTTGGCCAACAAGATCCATCTAGTCAAGGCTACGGTTTTTCTAGTGGGCATGTATGGATGTGACAGTTGGACTGTAAAGAAAGCTGCATGCTAAAAAATTGATGCTTTTGAACTATGGTGTTGGAGAAGACTCTTGGGAGTCCCTTGGACTGCAAGGAGATCCAACCAGTTCATCCTAAAGGAGATAAGTCCTGGGTATTCATTGGAAGGACTGATGCTGAAGCTGAAACTCCAATACTTTGGCCACCTCGTGCAAAGAGTTGACTCATTTGAAAAGACCCTGATGCTGGGAGGGATTGGGGGCAGGGGTGAAGGGGACGATAGAGGATGAGATGGCTGGATGGCATCACTGACTCAATGGGTATGAGTTTGAATAAATTCCGGGAGTTAGTGATGGATAGGGAGGCCTGGCGTGCTGCGATTTTTGGGGTTGCAAAGAGTCAGATACAACTGAGCGACTGAATTGAACTGAACTGGTAGTTAAGTATTATGGATCATATTTTTATTCTTTATGTTCTTAAATAAAAAGAGAAAAATATTCCATAAAATAAAGTAAGATACAAGAAATTATTTATGTGACCTTATGTAGCCTAGAACCAGATATCCTGGAATGTGAAGTCAAGTGGGACTTAGGAAGCATCACTATGAACAGAACTAGTGGAGGTGGTGGAACTCCAGTTGAGCTATTTCAAATCCTGTAAGATGATGCTGTGAAAGTACTGCACTCAATATGCCAGGAAATTTGGAAAACTAAGTAGTGGCCACAGGACTGAAAAAGGTCAGTTTTCATTCTAAACCCAAAGAAAGGCAATGACAAAGAATGCTCAAACTACCACACGATTGCACTCATCTCACACAGTAGTAAAGTAATGCTTAAAATTCTCCAAGCCAGGCTTCAGCAATACATGAACGGTGAACTTCCAGATGTTCAAGCTGGTTTTAGAAAAGGCAGAGGAACCAAAGATCCAATTGCCAAAATCTGCTGGATCATCGGGAAAAAAAAAAAAAAAAAAGAGTTTCAGAAAAACATCTATTTCTGCTTTATTGACTATGGCAAAATTTTGGACTGTGTGGATCACAATAAACTGTCAAAAATTCTGAAAGAGATGGGAATACCAGATCACCTGACCTGCCTCTTGAGAAACCAGCATGCAGGTCAGGAAGCAACAGTGAGAACTGGACATGGGACAACAGACTGGTTGCAAATAGGAAAAGGAACATGTCAAGGTTGTATAGTGTCACCCCGCTTATTTAATTTCTATGCAGAGTACATCATGAGAAAGTTTGGGCTGGAGGAAGCACAAGCAGGAATCAAGACTGCCAGGAGAAATATCAATAAGTTCAGATATGCAGATGACACCACCCTTATGGCAGAAAGTGAAGAAGAACTAAAGAGTATCTTGATGAAAGTGAAAGAGGAGAGTGAAAAAAATTGGCTTAAAGCTCAACATTCAGAAAACTAAGATCCTCGCATCCCATTCGATCACTTCATGGCAAATTGATGAGGAAACAGTGAAAACAGTGGCTACCTTTATTTTTCTGGGCTTCAAAATCACTGTAGATGGTGATTGCAGCCAAGAAATTAAGACGCTTCTTGGAGGGAAAGTTTTGACCAACCTAGAGAGCATATTAAAAAGTAGAGACATTACTTTGCCAACAAAGGTCTGTCTCATCAAGGCTATGATTTTTCCAGTGGTCATTTATGGATGTGAGAGTTGGACTATAAAGAAAGCTGAGTGCCAAAGAATTGATGCTTTTGAACTGTGGTGTTGGAGAAGACTCTTGAGAGTCCCTTGGACTGCAAGGAGATTCAACCAGTCCATCCTAAGGGAGAACAATCCTGGATGTTTATTGAAGGGACTGATGTTGAAGCTGAAACTTCAATACTTTGGCCACCTGATGAGAAGAGCTGACTCATTTGAAAAGACCCTGATGCTGGGAACGATTGAGGGCAGGAGGAGAAGTGGATGACAGAGGACGATTTGGTTGCATGGCATCACCGACTCGATACACATGGGTTTGGGTGGACTCCAGGACTAGGTTATGGACAGGGAGGCTTGGCATGCTGGGTTTCACTGGGTTGCAAAGAGTCAGATATGACGGAGTGACTGAACTGAACTGAACTGATGTCACAATAGGAGCACCAAACATAAAAGAAGAAAGGGTCTTTTAGACTGAATTCAAAAAAAAAAAAAAAGATTATGCATAGTTGAGATTTCTTCAATGATGTTATTGAAGTCTATGGTTATACCATAGACTTGGTTGATATTTCTGGAAAAATAGGCTTATTGTTTTCACAGCAGTGTCCTTTGTGCACTGATGATGCTGTTACACAGAGGATTTTTAAATAAATATAATCATAGAAACCTAGACCTGAATACAATCTCAGTGATTATCAAGGCTTAAGTTATTATATTGTTCATGAGAAACCTAAGAACTGAAAAATAATTTGACTTACTGAAGGTAATAGCTAGTTAGTGATATAGCTGAGGCCAGAATATAGACAAAGGTTTATGTTAATGTGCTACATTATTTTCACCTCAAATAAGAGTTATGGTTCTCCAGTACTCTTGCTTCTAAAATCCCATGGATGGAGGAGCCTGGTGGGCTGCAGTCCATGGGGTCGCTAAGAGTTGGATACGACTGAGCAAATTCACTCTCATTTTTCACTTTCATTCATTGGAGAAGGGAATGGCAACCCACTCCAGTGTTCTTGCCTGGAGAATCCCAGGGACGCGGGAGCCTGACACGACTAAAGTGACTTAGCAGCAGCAAGAGTTATGGTTAGTTTCAGTTAATCTTGAAAATAGAATGAAAAGTGTGTGGTCATATATTTTATAAATTAATCACCTTAAAAATAGAGTCACATAAAAATTAGAAAAATAAATATCTATTTATACTTATAACTATAGCTATGGTTCTATTAGTCAAGGAGAATAAAATCTGTTTTTATTTATAAATAATGTGTGATGGTATAAAATATTGAACACATAAGTGAATTTATCCAAATACCTTCCTGTAAGTGTTAATATAAATCTGAAATTGCACTTTCTTTGGGAATCTAATTTCATTTGGTTTTGCTGTTCAGTTATTCAGTCACGTCTGACAAAGAGACCCCGTGGACTGCAGCATGCCAGACTTCCAAGTCCTTCACTAACTTCTGAAGTTTGTTCAGATTCATGTCCATTGAGTCAGTGATGATATCTAACCATCTCATCCTCTCCTGATCCCTTTTCCTTTTGCGTTCAATCTTTTCCCACTTCAGGGTCTTTTCTAATGAGTCAGCTTTCCACATAAGGGAGCCAAAGTAGTGGAACTTCAGCCTTGACATTTTTTTCCAATGAGTATTTGGCTTTGATTTCCTTTAGGATTGATTGGTTTGATCTCCTGGCAGTCTAAGGGTCTCTCAAGAGTCCTCTCTAGCACCACAGTTCAAAAGTATTGATTCTTTGCTGCTTAGCCTTCTTTATTGTCCCACCTTCATATCCATACATGGCTACTGGAAAGAAAAAAAAAAAAAGTTTTGATTATAAAGACTTTTGTTGGTGAAGTGTTGTCTCCACTTTTTAATACACTGTCTAGGTTTGTCATAACTTTCTTTCCAAGGAGCAAGAGTCTTTTATTTTCATGGCTCTAGTCACTGTTCATGGTGATTTTGAAGGGCAAGAAAATAAAATGTCATTGCTTCCCCTTTTTTCCTCTTTTATTTGCCATGAAGTGATAGGACTGGATGCCATAATCTTATTTTATTAGTGTTGAGTTTGAAGCCAATTTCATTTACCAGAACTTAAAAGACAAACTCCTAACCTCTGAGCTTGGATTTTGATTATCTGAATGTGATTTTTCTTGTTCACCATTATATAGAAATATGCAAAAATGAAGAAAAATAATACAAACTTGGAGTGATAATCAAATGTTCACTATTTTCTTGTAGAAATTAACTCAATAGAATTAATAAAAGCCAGATATGAGAAAAACTGTTTATGAATAAACCAGCAATAGACCTATGAAAAGGCTTCCTTGGTGGCTCAGAGGGTAAACAATCTGCCTGCAATCTGGGAGACCCGAGTTCATTCTCTGGGTTGGGAAGATTCCCCTGGAGAAGGGCATGGCAACCCACTCCAGTATTCTTGCCTGGAAAATCCCCATGGATAGAGGAGCCTGACAGGCTACAGTCCATGGGGTTGCAAAGAGTCAGACATGACTGAGTGATTAAGTACACACACAGAACTATGAAAGAGAACAATTCTCTGTTTCCGCTGAATGCTAATCCATAAGAGGACTGGGACTGAGCCCTTATGTGGAGTGGCCAATCTATTGCTCCATCCCCCAAATTATATTTATTTTGCATTCATTTAGAAGAAATGAGAATGAATAATGATCATGGAATGCTAAAAGATATGGCCAACTACAAGTAAGGGCAGAGAGAGTAAGATAACTGTTAGCAGTGTATTCTATAT
Source organism: Odocoileus virginianus (assembly GCF_023699985.2). Lineage (NCBI taxonomy): Eukaryota > Metazoa > Chordata > Mammalia > Artiodactyla > Cervidae > Odocoileus > Odocoileus virginianus. The sequence goes on from NC_069692.1 coordinate 53,595,485, forward strand.
ACTTTATTTTCAGTATTTCAATTCAAATACATAAACTGCATGCCATTTCATATCCTACCAGAAATAAGATTTCCATTTCCTCATATATTATAAACAAAGCAGACTGAGTAAGGGAGGTTTATAAACAGACCTGAAGAATTGATACTTTTCTATGAGAAGGAGGAGGAATATTAAAAGATAACACATCAATATTTCTCACTTTCTCCATATAATAAGAAGCACAGTTGTCTTTATGAATGATAGAGTGGAGATTGGGTATGGCACCTATGAAGATTCATTAAAGTTTAAAATAATCATCATGGGGAAACCACTTTGTAGGTTAATACTGAAGGTTCTGCAGGTATTTGAGACCTTGTTTTACCTTTAGGAAAGAAGCAATCTATCAATTTAATTGTATTTCTACATCACATAGGAACAGGGGAGACCAATGGCAGCATTTAGTATGGTTTGAGAGTAATAATTTTGCTGTATTTCTGAAATAAGGAGTGGTAAAGAATATGATTTCAAGATACTGGTATAGAGCAGATTCATTTCAGAAGTTAGAGTAGAAAGTAGGCTGAGTAAAAAGGGAGGGAAATATAATGGAAGAATATAACATGAAATAAATATTAAAAATTACAATAAATCTAGAAAGGTGACTTAAGAGAAAATTGTTTGGAGCTGGAAGTGTAAAAATGATTTTGCAAATCTAGATTTGAATCCAAGTTTCAAAAATGTGTAAAATGTGGCTGTAGGAAATTAGACATGGGAGATAAGGACGAGATTTCAGATAAGTCATATTCATGATGACCCAGGAGGTGAGCTGAATAATGAAGATGCCCAAGGGCAAAGTCCAATTTCTACAGAGGATGTTGATGTATAAGCAGGTTAGTGTTAAATTACAGATTCAAGAAAAGTCAGAAAACATGTATTTCAAAGAAAGCTGAACTTTGAAAATGAGCAGTGGAGTGATGATGAGAAAGGGACAATGGGATATCATAAGGTTGCTGGTCCCAATTCCACTCTGAGGCTGATCAGAGGTCAACAAGTGTTCAGTGCCCAGTGCAGAAAGCTTTAGGAAGTGACAGTTCAAAGGCTTCCTTTTTCACTTTGTTTTATTTAGAGCAGTGACCTTCTTATATAATTCCTTTCTCTAATTTTTATAGCTATTTCAAATGTTTTGTCTCAAAATGTCCAAGAATTCTGGTTACTTTCTTTGTTTTAATGAATAAAAACCTTGGCCAGTTTAGAAAGCTTAAAGTTTGACTAGTTAATATCTGAAGCCTTATGCTACAGAAATAAGACACTATGTCAAGTATAAATTATGTGGATAAATATTACTTTGTAACATAATTTGTACTAGTGAAAATTTGGCCACAATTTGAATAATTAAGTAGTAATACAAGACTACATATTGCTTTATACCTATTTTGTATGAGCTAAAATATAAAGCATGACTTTATGATTTTATACAAAGTTTTTTAGCATATTGTGAAATACTTAAATGTTGTGTGAAAAATAGAAGTCTACTAGCAACATACTAAAAGTAAAATATATTATTTCTGTATATGATATATTCAAGGAACAAAATGATTGCACCAAAACTACAAAAGTAGTTTTCACTGGATGGTGTAATTATGAAAGTTATTCTTTTCTTTTTTTTTTTTTTCCTATGGGCTTTGGCATTTTCCAAAGCACAGGTGGGTCAAATTAAAAACAGCAAAATAATAAAATCAACCTAACTTAATCAATAATCACATTAAATGCAATTAGTCTTCAGTTCAGTCACTCAGTCGTGTCTGACTCTTTGTGACCCCATGAACCGGAGAATGCCAGGCCTCCCTGTCCAACACCCACTCCCTCAGTCCACCCAAACCCATGTCCATTGATTAGGTGATGCCATCCAACCATCTCATCCTCTGTCATCCCTTTCTCTGCCTGCCCTCAATCGTTCCCAGCATCAGGGTCTTTTCAAATGAGTCAGCTCCTCTCATCAGGTGGCCAAAGTATTGGAGTTTCAGCTTCAACATCAGTCCTTCCAATAAACACCCAGAACTGATCTCCTTTAGGATAGACTGCTTGCATCTCCTTGAAATCCAAGGGACTCTCAAGAGTCTTCTCCAACACCACAGCTCAAAAGCATCAATTCTTTGGCACTCAGCTTTCTTTATAGTCCAACTCTCACATCCATACATGCCCACTAGAAAAACCATAGCCTTGACTAGATCGATCTTTGTTGGCCAAGTAATGTCTCTACTTTTTAATATGCTCTCTAGGTTGGTCAAAACTTTCCTTCCAAGAAGCAAGAGTCTTTAAATTTCATGGCTGCAATCACCATCTGCAGTGATTTTGGAGCGCAGAAAAATGAAGGTAGCCACTGTTTCCTCACCAATTTGCCATGAAGTGATGGTGCCATGATCTTAGTTTTCTGAATGTTGAGCTTTAAGTCAACTTTTGCAGTCTCCTCTTTCACTTTCATCAAGAGGCTCTTTAGTTCTTCACTTTCTGCCATAAGGGTGGTGTCATCTGAATATATGAACTTATTGATATTTCTCCCGGCATTCTTGATTGATTCCTGCTTGTGCTTCCTCCAGCCCAGCGTTTCTCATGATGTACTCTGCATAAAAGTTAAATAAGCAGGGTGACTCTATACAACCTTGATGTACTCCTTTTCCTATTTGGAACCAGTCTGTTGCCCCATGTCCAGTTCTCACTGTTGCTTCCTGACCTGCATGCAGGTTTCTCAAGAGGCAGGTCAGATGATCTGGTATTCCCATCTCTTTCAGAATTTTCCACAGTTTATTGTGATCCACATAGTCAAAGACTTTGGCACAGTCAATAAAGCAGAAATATATGTTCTTCTGGAACTCTCTTGCTTTTTCAATGATCTAGCGGTTGTTGGCAATTTGATCTCTGGTTCCTCTGCCTTTTCTAAAACCAGCTTGAACACCTGGAAGTTCACCATTCATGTATTGCTGAAGCCTGTCTTGGAGAATTTTAATCATCACTTTACTAGTGTGTGAGATGAATGCATTTGTGCTGTAGTTTGAGCATTCTTTGGCATTGCAATTGGTATAAACAATCCATCAACAATAGATGGTATCATGTTGCTTAAAAAAGCAAAAATCAACTGCATGTTGTTTATATGTGGTTTAAATAGAAAGACTAAAGCCAGTTAAAGAGTGGGGAAAATACAGCATTTTAACACTAAACAAAGAAAAGCTGAAATGCTCGTGTTAATATTAATACAGATCTCAAGTTCTACTTGGTAAGTAGAGGTGAAAATGTTACCTACTCTAAAAAAATTATTTCATGATGATTAAGGGAGAAATTTTTAAAGAAAGAACAACAATCCTAAAATTTAGAACTTAAATATAGAACTTGAAGTGATATGAAGCATCACCTGAGACATAAATAGGAGAAATAGACACTTTCAAAAAATTTTGTGAGATTATTGTTAATACATTTCCCTCGGTAATTAATCTCCCACACTAAAGCAGACATTTTACCATCTGAGCCACCAGGGAAGCCCCAATAATTAGTAGAACATGTAATCATGAGATCAATAAGTATGATACAGATGACTTTGAAAATAATATTGACCAACTTGACTTAACTGATATATATAGAACATCAAATACAAATACAGAATAATAATGTAATGTACTGGAAAAACTGAGTTTTCATTCCAATCCTAAAGAAAGGAAATGCCAAAGAATGTTCAAACTACCACACAATTCTACTCATTTCACTTTAATGCTCGAAATCCTTGAGGCTAGGTTACAATAATACATGAACAGAGAACTTCCAGATGTTCAAACTGGATTTAGAAGAAAGAGAGACCAAAGATGAAATTGCCAACATCTGTTGGATCATAGAAAAAGCTAGATTATTCCAGAAAGATATCTACTTCTGCTTCATTGACTACACTAAAATCTGACTGTGTGGATATCAGCAAACTGCAGAAAATTCTGAAAGAGATGGAATACCAGACCACCTTGCCTGCCTCTTGTGAAACCTATGTACAGGTCAAGAAGCAACAGTTAGAAGTGGTCATGAAACAACAGACTGTCTCACCATTGGGAAAGGAGTATGTCAAGGTTGTATATTGTCACCCTGCTTATTTAACCTAATGGCAGAGTACATCATGCAAAATGCTGGGCTGGATGAAACACAAGCTGTAATCAAGATTGCTGGGAGAAATATCAATAACCTCAGATGTGTGGAAGACCCTATCCTTATGGCAGAGAGCAAAGAGGAACTAAAGAGCTTCTTGATGAAAGTAAAAGAGAAGAGTGAAAAAGCTGGCTTAAAACTCAGCATACAAAAACCTAAGAACATGGCATCCAGTTCCATCACTTCATGGCAAGTAGATGGGTAAATAATGGAAACAGTGAGAGACTTTATTTTCTTGGGCTTCAAAATTCCTGCAGATGGTGACTTTAGCCATGAAATCAGAAGACACTCCTTGGAAGAAAAGTTATGATGAATCTAGAGAGCATATTTAAAAGCAGAGACATTTTTGCTGACAAAGTTCTGTATAGTGTGTATAGTTTTTCCAATAGTCATGTACAGATGTGACAGTTGGATCATAAAGAAGGCTGAGAATTGAAGAAATGATTCTTTTGAACTGTGGTTTAGGAGAAGCTTCTTGACAGTCTTTTGGTTGAAAAGAGATCAAACCAGTCAATCCTAAAGGAAATCAGTCCTGAATAGTCATTGGAAGGACTGATACTGAAGCTGAAGCTCTTGTACTTTGGCCACCTGAGGCAAAGAGCTGACTCATTAGAAAAGACCCTGATGCTGAAAAAGATTGAAGGCAGGACGAGAAAGGGACATAGAAGACGAAATGGTTGGATGGCATCACCAACTCAACGGACATGAGTTTGAACCATCTCCAGGAGATGGTGAAGGATAGGAAAGCCTGGCATGCTGCAATCCAAGCAGTCACAAGAGTAAGACACATCTGAGTGACTGAAAAACAACAAAAGAACGTCACACACAAATTCAGAATGCTAATGTAAGGGATATCCCTTACAAGTGCATGACTTCCAAGAATTCGCTTACCTTGATGAAATATATTTGGCCATAAAACAAGTCTCAATAAATTTAAAAGAAGTCAAATTATATAAATACTCTTTTTGATCAAAATAAAGTCAAATCAATTTCAGAAATCTCTATAAAAATTACACAATTTTTAAAACAAAATAACACTTTTCTAAGTAACCTAGAGAAAAAAAATTCAACAGATAATTAATATATATGTTGAATTTAATAAAAATGGAAATGTAGTGTATTAATATTTGTGGGATACTGCAGTTTCCCACTTGGCACTAGTGGTGTAGAACCTGCCTGCCAATGCAGGAGACATAAGTGACATGGGTTCAATCCCTGCATCAGGAAGGTCCCCTGAGGAGGACATGGCAACCACTACAGTATTCTTGCCTGGAGAATCCAATGAACCATGGAGTGTGGCGGGCTACAGTCCACATGGTCACAAATAGTTGGACACAACAAAAACAACTTAGAGCCCATGCACATTAAAGCAGTGCTTGTGGGGAAATAAGTCTCAGACTGTAAAGTGTCTGCCTGTAATGCGGGAGACCTGGGTTCGATCCCTGGATTGGGGAGATCCTCTGGAGAAGGGAATGGCAACCCACTCCAGTACTCTTGCTTGGAAAATTCTTTGGATGGAGGAGCCTGGTAGACTACAGTCCAGAGGTCACAAAGAGTCATACACGACTGAACGACTTTATGTCACTGTGGGGAAATTTATAGCATTTAGTGCCTCTATGAGGAAATAAGAGAAAGTAAATGTCACTCATTTGTGTCAGACTCTTTGCGACCACAGGGACTGCATCTTCCTTGAAATTCTCCATGTCAGAATTCTGAGTGGTTATCTACTTCCTTCTGCAGGTGATCTTCCCAACCAAGGGATCAAATGCAGGTCTCTTGTATTGCAGGCAGATTCTTTGCCAGCTGAAGCACCAGGAAAACCCAAGAATACTGCAGTGGGTAGCTCATCCCTTCACCAGGGGAATTTCTCAACCCAGGAGTTGAACCAGGGTCTCCTGCACTGAGGGAGGTTTTTTTTTTTTTTTTTTTTTTTTTTTTTTTAACCAGTTGAGCTACCAAGAAATCCATGAGGAAATAAGAGAGGTGCCAAAACAATGATGTAAGAAGCTTCAACCTAAGGAAACTAGAAAAAATAAAAGAAAATAAAGTCAGAATAAAGAGAATGAAAGAATAATTAGGATCAGGATAGCAATCTTTGGAAGTAAAAACAGAAAATAATTGAGAAAATTTAAAGAAAATCAAGAGGTTCTTTGAGAAGATACATAAAACTCATGTCCTTCTAGAGAAGCAGACTAGGGGAGGTGACAGAGAGCAAGATAATATGTATTACAGATTTTGGAATTAAGACAGGTGAAACTATTATAGATTCTATAAGGAATTAGAACTAATAAAATTGTTGTTGATCAGTCAATCAGTCATGTCTGACTCTGTGATCCCATGGACTGCAGCATGCCAGGTGTCCCTGTCCTTCACTGTCTCTCAGAGCTTTTTCAAACTCATGTCCATTGAGTCGGTGATGCCATCCCACCCTCTCATCCTCTGTCGTCCCCATCTCCTCCTGTCTTCAATCCTCACCAGTATCATATTTTCAAATGAGTTAACTCTTTGTATCAGATGGACAAAGTATTGGAGCTTCAGCTTCAGCATCCGTCCTTCCAATGAGTATTCAGGATTGATTTCCTTTAGGATTGACTGGTTTGATCTCCTTTCAGTCCAGGGACTCTCAAGAGGCTTCTCCAACACCACAGTTTGAAAGCATCAATTCTTTGGCATTCAGCCTTCTTTATGGCCCCACTCTCACACCCATACATGACTATTGGGATAACCATAGCTTTGATTATATGGACCTTTCTCGGCAAAGTAATGCTGCTACTTTTTATTTATTTATTTATTTATTTTCATTTATTTTTATTAGTTGGAGGCTAATTATTTTACAATATTGTAGTGGGTTTTGTCATACATTGACATGAATCAGCCGTGGATTTACATGTATTCCCAATCCTGATCCCCCCTCCCACCTCCCTCTCTACCCAATCCCTCTGAGTCTTTTTAATATGCTATCTAGGTTTGCCTTAATTTTCTCCCAAGAAGCGTCTTTTAATTTCATGGTTGCAGTCACCTGCAACCATTTACAATGATTTTAAAGCTAAAGACAATAAAGTCTATCATTGTTTTCCCATATATTTGCCATGAAGTGATGGGAATGAATGCCATGATCTTCACATTTTGAATGCTGAGTTTTAAGCCAACTTTTTCACTTCCCACTTTCAATTTTATCAAGAGGCTCTTCAGTTCCTCTTTGTTTTCTGCTGTAAGAGTGGTGTCATCTCCACATAAACAAATTGAAAGATAAAAACCATATGATTATCTCAATAGATGCAGAAAAAGCCTTTGACAAAATTCAACATCCATTTATGATTAAAACTCTCCAGAAAGCAGGAATAGAAGGAACATACCTCAACATAATAAAAGCTATATATGACAAACCCACAGCAAGCATCACCCTCAATGGTGAAAAATTGAAAGCATTTCCCCTGAAATCAGGAATAAGACAAGGGTGCCCACTCTCACCACTACTATTCAACATAGTTTTGGAAGTGTTGGCCACAGCAATCAGGGCAGAAAAAGAAGTAAAAGGAATCCAGATAGGAAAAGAAGAAGTGAAACTCTCTCTGTTTGCAGATGACATGATCCTCTACATAGAAAACCCTAAAGACTCTACCAGAAAATTACTAGAGCTAATCAATGAATACAGTAAAGTTGCAGGATATAAAATTAACACACAGAAATCTCTTGCATTCCTATACACTAACAATGAGAAAACAGAAAGAGAAATTAAGGAAACAATACCATTCACCATTGCAAAAAAAAAGAATAAAATACTTAGGAGTATATCTACCTAAAGAAACAAAAGACCTATACATAGAAAACTATAAAACACTGATGAAAGAAATCAAAGAGGACACAAACAGATGGAGAAATATACTGTGTTCATGGATTGGAAGAATCATTATTGTCAAAATGGCTATACTACCCAAAGCAATCTATAGATTCAATGCAATCCCTGTCAAACTACCAACGGTATTTTTCACAGAACTAGAACAAATAATTTCACAATTTGTATGGAAATACAAAAAAACCTCGAATAGCCAAAGTAACCTTGAGAAAGAAGAATGGAACTGGAGGAATCAACCTGCCTGACTTCAGACTATACTACAAAGCCACAGTCATCAAGACAGTATGGTACTAGCACAAAGACAGAAATATAGATCAATGGAACAGAATAGAAAGCCCAGAGATAAATCCATGAACCTATGGTCACCTTATCTTCGACAAAGGAGGCAAGGATATACAATGGAAAAAAGACAACCTCTTTAACAAGTGGTGCTGGGAAAACTGGTCAACCACTTGTAAAAGAATGAAACTAGAACACTTTCTAGCACCATACACAAAAATAAACTCAAAATGGATTAAAGATCTAAATGTAAGACCAGAAATTATAAAACTCCTAGAGGAGAACATAGGCAAAACACTCTCTGACATAAATCACAGCAGGATCCTCTATGACCCACATCCCAGAATTTTAGAAACACAAGCAAAAATAAACAAATGGGACCTAATGAAACTTAAAAGATTTTGCACAACAAAGGAAACTATAAGCAAGGTGAAAAGACAGCCCTCAGATTGGGAGAAAATAATAGCAAATGAAGCAACAGACAAAGGATTAATCTCAAAAATATACAAGCAACTCCTGCAGCTCAATTCCAGAAAAATAAATGACCCAATCAAAAAATGGGCCAAAGAACTAAACAGACATTTCTCCAAGGAAGACATACGGATGGCAAAAAAACACATGAAAAGATGCTCAACATCACTCATTATCAGAGAAATGCAAATCAAAACCACAATGAGGTACCATTACACGCCAGTCAGGATGGCTGCTATCCAAAAGTCTACAAGCAATAAATGCTGGAGAGGGTGTGGAGAAAAGGGAACCCTCTTACACTGTTGGTGGGAATGCAAACTAGTACAGCCGCTATGGAAAACACTGTGGAGATTTCTTTAAAAACTGGAAATAGAACTGCCATATGACCCAGCAATACCACTTCTAGGCATACACACTGAGGAAACCAGATCTGAAAGAGACACGTGCACCCCAATGTTCATCGCAGCACTGTTTATAATTGCCAGGACATGGAAGCAACCTAGATGCCCATAAGCAGATGAATGGATGAGGAAGCTGTGGTACATATACACCATGGAACATTACTCAGCCATTAAAGAGAATTCATTTGAATCAGTTCTAATGAGATGGGTGAAACTGGAGCCCATTATACAGAGCGAAGTAAGCCAGAAAGATAAAGACCATTACAGTATACTAACACATATATATGGAATTTAGAAAGATGGTAACGATAACCCTATATGCAAAAAAAAAAAAAAAAAAAAAAAGAGACTCAGATGTATAGAACAGACTTGTGGACTCTGTGGGAGAAGGTGAGGGTGGGATGTTTCAAGAGAACAGCATCGAAACATGTATATCTAGGGTGAAACAGATCACCAGCCCAGGTTGGATGCATGAGACAAGTGCTCAGGCCTCGTGCACTGGGAAGACCTAGAGGGATGGGGTGGAGAGGGATGTGGGAGGGGGGACCGGGATGGAGAATACATGTAAATCCATGGCTAATTCATTTCAATGTATGACAAAAACCACTGCAATGCTGTAAAGTAATTAGCCTCCAACTAATAAAAATAAATGGAAAAGAAAAAAAACAAATATATAAGAAACAGAGGAAAAAAAAAAAAAGAGTGGTGTCATCTGCCTATCTGAGGTCACTGAAATTTTCCTGGACAAACTTAATTTTGGCTTGATTCCCCTGCCTTTTCTAAATTCAACTTGAACATCTGAACATTGTTGATTAATGTACTGTTGAAGCCCTGCTTTGAGAATTTGAGCATTATTTTTATAGCATGTGAAATGAGTGCAATTGTGCCCTATTTTGAATATTCTTTGGCATTGCCCTTCTTTGCAATTTGAAAGAAAACTGACCTTTTCCTGGGGCCACTGCTGAGTTTTCAAAATTTGCTGATATAATGACTGCAGCACTTTCACAGCATCATCTTTATGATTTGAAATAACTGGAATTCCATCACCTCCACTAGTTTTGTTCACAGTGATGATTTGTAAGACCCATCTGACTTTGCATTCCAACATGTCTGTGGCTAGGCCATCCATCATACCATTGTGGTTATCTGAGTTATTAAGATCTTTTTTTGTGTAGGTCTTCTGTGTATTTTTGTCACCTCTTCTTAATATCTTCTTCTTCTATTAGTTCCCTACTGTTTCTGTCCCTTATTGTGCCCATTATTTCATGAAATGTAACTTTGGTATCTCTAATTTTCTTGAAGAGATCTCTAGTCTTTCCCATTCTATTATTTTCCTCTATTTCTTTACACCATTCATCTAGAAAGGGTTTCTTATCTTTCCTGCTATCCTTTGGAACTCTGCATTCAGATGTGCATATCTTTCCTTTTCTCCTTTGCCTTTTCCTTCTCTTCTTTTCTCTGCTATTTGTAAAGCCTCCTCAGACAACCATTTTGCCCTTTTGCACTTCTTTTTCTTGGAAATGGTTTTGATAATTCCCTCTTGTACAATGTTACAAACTTCTGTCCATATTTCTTCAGGCACTCTGTCAGATGTAATCCCTTAAGTTTATTTGTTACTTCCACTGTACAGTAATAAGCAATGTGATTTTAGTCATACCTGAATGGTCTAGTGGTTTTCTCTACTTTCTTAAATTTAAGTCTGAATTTGGTAATATGGTATTCACTATCTAAGCTACAGTCAGCTCCTGGTCTTGTTTTTGCTGACTGTATGGAGCGTCTTCATCTTTAGCTACAAAGAATATAATCACTCTGATTTCAGTGCTGACAATCTGGTGATATCCAGGTGCAGAGCTTTCTCTTGTGTTGTTGGAAGATGGTGTTTCCTATGATCAGTGTGTTCTCTTCCCAAAACTGTGTTAGTCTTTGCCCTGCTTCATTTTGTACTCCAAGGCCATATTTGCCTGTTACTCCAGGTATCTCTTGACTTCTTACACTTGTATTCCGGTCTCCTAAGATGAAAATATATCTTTTGTTGATGTTAGTTATAGATCTTGTAGGTCTTCACAGAACTTAAGATCTAATAAAATAATACATTGAAAGAATAATAAAATGATATTTGAAAAAATTGCTAAGACATTTGACAAAATATATCGAAAAAAAACTTGAAAGGGACAAAGACAACAAAGCTTACTTAAAAAGATAGAGATAATTTGAATAGCCACACATCTGATAAAGTAATTTGTACTTTAAAACTTTTTCAGAAAGAAAATTCTGTGGCCAGATGATATGATTAAAAATTCAACCGAATATTCACAGTGGGCTTATCGCAAATTATACACAAATTTTCATTAAGGTAAAGATGAATACTTACCAATTCATTTTAAGTGTTTAGCTACACAACAACATATATATATATATATATATATATAACTTTATGACCACCCCTATATATAAGGATAAAACATTTAAAAAGGAGCAAACCTATCTCTGATAATGAGTTTCACTTAAGAATTTAAGAGAATTGCCTTGACCTGATAAACATCTTTCACTTAGTACCAATCTTACCTGGTAAGATGGCATATACTTTTAAACTTTGAAAAACAGTGAAGGATGTCCATTCCACTGACATCCAACATTGTACAAGGGGAATGTGTACATGGTATACAATATAATAGACAAGATGAATGTCAGACAAAAGTCATGTAGATTAAAATAATAGGTTGTGAAAATCAATTTTTATTTGCAGCTGTGATCTTCTATGTATGTATATAGAAAAACTGCATGCATCTAAGAAATAGCAACAGGAACTAAGTGAATTTTAAAAGGTTGGAGGTTAGAAGATGAATGTTAAGAAGCAATCTGAAGATGAAATTATAAAAACACCATTTATAATGGCAAAAACTACATAAAACATTGTACAAAAATATGACCAGACACAAATCTGTCCAGTGCAAACTAAAAGTTAGTACTAAGAAAAGTTAAAAAGCTAAACCACAAGTGTAAAGATGAACCATGTTCATGAGTTGGAAGATATATGTTGTATGTCAATTTTCCTAAAATAGAGTTATATCATCAATGTTCTCAATCAATATTCCAACAAGGAATTTTCTAGGAATTGACAAAAAGATTCTAACAAACAAATGGAAATGCAAAGAACAAAGTTGGAGGGCTTCCCTGGGTGGTCAGATGGTAAATGATCTGCCTGCAATGCAGGAAACCCTGGTTTGATCTCTGGGTTGGAAAGGCCCCCTGGAGATAGGAATGCCTATACCTTCTGGTTTCTTGCCTGGGGAATTCCATTGACAGAGGCACCTTGTGGACTCTAGTATAAAGGGTCACAGAGACTTGGACACGACTGAGCAACAAACACACTCTTCTGGAGGGTTAACAATACTTATTTCATACAAATAAAATAAATGTACTATAATCAAGACTACAGGATATTGGCAGAAATATATAATAGATAAATATATCAGTGGGATTAAATATAAAGTCTAGAAAAGGCTTCATACATAATCAGACAATCAATTTTGACAAATGTGCAAAGATCTTACAGTGCACAAAAAACAGTCTTTTAAAAAACTGGTGTCCAGCTCAGGTGGGATGCATGAGACAAGTGCTCCGGCCTGGTGCACTGGGAATACCCAGAGGAATCGGGTGGAGAGCGAGGTGGGATGGGGGATCGGGATGGGGAACACATGTAAATCCATGGCTGATTCATGTCAATGTATGACAAAACCCACTGAAATGTTGTGAAGTAATTAGCCTCCAACTAATAAAAATAAATGGAAAAAAAAAAAAAGAAGAAAGAACAACAACAACAAAAAAAAACTGGTGTCCAGTAAATGCATATCCATATAGCAAAAAAAAAAATAATTAAAAAACAACAAAACCCCCCAAAACCTTTTGATTTTTATATTACATCATATACAAAACTGAACCTAAAATGGATTGTAGAAATAAATGTAAAAATTAAATCTATGAAACTTTGATAATTAAATGTAAGAGAAAGTTTTTTTTTAATTTTTATTGAAATATAATTAACATAACATTTTATTAGTTTTAGGTGTACCACATGATTGAATATTTCTATGTATTTTGAATAATTACCACGATAAATCTAGTTAAAAATCTATAATCGCTCACAGTTACAAAAATGTTTTCTTGTGATGAGAACTTTTAAGATCGGCTTTCATAGCAGCTTTCAAATATGTGGTACAGTATTATTAGTAATAATAATACTATTAGATGTAGTATTACTAACTGCAGTCACCAAGCTATACATCACACCATCCATGATTTATTTGTTTTATAACTAGAAGCTTTTCCTTTTGTCCATCTTCTTCCATTTGACCACCCTTCACCCCACACCTCTGGCAATCCCCAATCTGTCCTCTATATCTTCAAATTTATTTTCTGTGATTGCTTGTGTGTTTGTTTGAAGACTCCACATTAACTGATATAATAGGGCATTTTTCTCTGACATATAATTTAACATAATATCCCCAAGGTCCATCCATGTTGTTACAAATAGCATGATATTCTTCTTGCTGTGGCTGAAAAATCTTCATAGAAGAAATTATTGTAACTTACATTAGGCAAAGATTTTGTAGAAACAATTCCAAAAGCAAGATCCATTAAAAGACACATTTGATAAGTTTGATTAGGTCCCATTTGTTTATTTTTGCTTTTATTTCCAATATTCTGGAAGGTGGTTCATAGAGGATCCTGCTGTGATTTATGTCGGAGAGTATTTTGCCTATGTTCTCCTCTAGGAGTTTTATAGTTTCTGGTCTTACATTTAGATCTTTAATCCATCTTGAGTTTATTTTTGTGTATGGTGTTAGAAAGTGTTCTAGTTTCATTCTTTTACAAGTAGTTGACCAGTTTTCCCAGCACCACTTGTTAAAGATGCACTGGGAAGACCCAGAGGGATCGGGTGGAGAGGGAGGTGGGAGGGGGGATCGGGATGGGGAACACATGTAAATCCATGGCTGATTCATGTCAATGTATGACAAAAACCACTACAATATTGTAAAGTAATTAGCCTCCAACTAATAATAAAAATAAATGGGGGAAAAAAAAGACACATTGATAAACTTCATCAAAGGTGAGATCTTCAAAAGATATTGGTGAGACAATGATAATATAGTTCATACACTGAGATACATGATTTGCAAATTACATATCTAATAAAGAACTTATGATATAATATGTAAAACAACTCTTAAAATTCAATAACAGGAAACCATTTCTAAAAATGAGTAGTTTTAAAAATGAAAATTCATCAAAAAAAACATATTGATGGTGAATTAAAACATGAAGAGATGTTCAAAAGCTTTAGAGACTAATGATTATACTTTAAACCATAATGAAACCCTAATACACACCTATTATATTATTTATTATAAAATAATTTACCCAATGTGAGAATATCAAGCAGTTGGCACCCTCAGACACTCAAAGATATGTAAAGTGCTAAAGACATGTATCTTTATGCTTTATTTTTGAGAGTCACACTGAAAATAGCAAAATTGTCCATGCAGATATGAGTGGGTAGACAATTCTAGTAGAGTGATACATATGGAACACTGTTCAGTTATAAAACAGTTTGAAATTTGCATGCAAATGAGAAGGGTAAATCTCAGAATAATTAAACTAAATAAAGTTAAAAAGACAGAACAATAGAGCATATATATATATATATGACTTTCATTAACAAAAAAGTCCATAAATTGTAGACTAATCTATAATTAGCTTGGGAATGGCATATGATGTTTCATTATTATAATTCCAAAAACAATAAAATTTAAATTTATATTTTATCTTTAAATGTACTGAATTTTTAAGCATCAGCATGAGAAAATAGATGTTTAACTGATTTTTATCCAAATCCAAATATTTAATTTAAATAATTGAACTTACTAACTCATTTAAGTAACTTGGAACCAGATAGCCACATCCAAAACTAAAACTAAAAATGCATTTTTACAGAAATATTAATAGTAACCACATAATTTTAACATTTTAATAATTAATTAATTACTTGTTCTTTTGTATCTATTTATTGTTAAGTATACAAAGGAAAAGTTTACCAAGCATATAGAAAAGTTAAGACTTTGTGAATCTTGTTTCCAGTGAGCATGTAACCTATTTATGAAAATAAGTTATTTGCACCTGAAATAGACATTTAAACTGACTAATGCACAAATATTTGCAAAATGAATTTCATAGGAAAGATAAACATATTTTTGGTTGAAGTAATCAGAGAAGGAACCCAACTTAGATCATCTGCAGAGTTTGAATAAGTGAATGGGAAAGTGGAAATAAGACATCATCATTTTTGGTGGGAAACAACATAATATTTCATAAATATGAGTTAATTCATAACCTACATATCATATTTTTATTGCTCAATAAATATAAATATAATGGGTATGTAGCAAACTATAAAAATGATTCTAATAAAACATATGGATAAATATTAAGTCTAGTAAGATGATTGGAACTAAGACTAATTTTCAAACATACAATTACCTAATAGAATGTTTTGTATTTAAAATTTTCATCCAAAAAGCATTTTTTGAATGTATTCTACAAGCTGAGTACCTTAGAGGCACCAAGAATATTTTTCTCAGACTTAAGAACATAATCAACTAAAGATTCAATTATAAGACACTTCATTGAAGTTTGAAGTATGCTAAGGTTTATTTAAGGTGCTAAAGGATCAGAGCAATTTTTCCTTTTTTTTTCTAAAAATGTTTTTTATAGAAGTTCCAATTATGGTGTGCTCAAAAATAAATGTATCCAAATGAATGGGCTGGGATACAGGATTGTGGCTTTCATTGAGACTGCCGCAGGAAGGTGGGGCAAGGGGGCGGGTTGCGGGAAGAAAGAAAAGACTTGGGATGACAAAGATAGAGGATTCAGCTGTAGTCCAGTTGAGTTTCAACTTACTTAAGGTAAGTACGTTCACTAGGCCACATGGTACACCGGTATGGAGCTCAAGGGAGTCATAAAGTCAAGTCATCAACACAGATACTAAGTGAAATCAGGAGTCAGTATGAGTTAGTTCAATAAGATGTGCTAGTTTAGCAACAGAAGAACACATAGATAAATTGGGAGTTTAATATAGACACATTACTACATATAAAATAGGTCAGTAACAAAGACCTACTGTATAGCACAGGAATCTATACTCAATGTGTTGTAATAACCTGAATCAAATTTCTGTACAACGGATACTAGCACAATATTTTAAATTCACTATACTTAAAAAAAAAAGAAAAAGAAGAGTACATAATATAACCCTGAGAAAAGAAATACAAGGATGGAACACAAGTGGAGATGACAACAGAGATTGATGAGGATGATTGGAAAGGGGGAATGCATATCTCCCAAAACATTGTACAAAAGCACATTATTTATACATAAAAGTATACTGCATATACTTTCCAAAGTTAAAAAAATACTAATTTAAGTTTTTAACTGTGCATATTTATTTATATAAAAACTAACTTCCACAGTTATATATTTATGGTATATGAATATCCGCAAGAATATTGAACCTTCTTTAGAAATATTCATTACTTAAAATAAGATTTGTAATCATATTAGCAAATATGATCATGATTCTTCATGACCCTAAATATAATACATAATTTTTCAAAGGGAAAAATAAAACATTTTTTCAAAATAAAATGATATTCAACTCATAGTTTTTTGTTTTGGATCTTTGAGAAAGTCACAATTCATTCAGTTTTTTTGTGAGATATAAATAATATTAAATTTGCTTTTTCTTGGTAGTTCTTGATGACAAATTGCAATTAGGATTTCATTGCTGTAAATTTTATTCAGAAACATCTTCCATTTACTTAAATAAGAAACCTGTCTTTAAAAAGAAGACCAAATTAACTCAAACATTTCACATACTCATTTTTTCCAGAAGGGATTTTTAAAAGGATGCTCACATGATAGTTATCAGTTGCTTCCTGTTGGCAGATTCCTTATTTTAGACACAGACTTTGTGATATCTCCTGTGATATATTCTGTAGTTCTATTGTCAATAAAAAAAAAGACTCTACATTTAAATTAAATTTACAGAAATAATGATTCAAAGTTTAAGTACCTATGGCAAGTTTTAGGAAAAGCAAATAGACACACCCAAGTTATAAATTATTCAGTGAGATGATTTATTATGGAAAAAATAAGCTGACTTTAACTATAGTTTCTCTGCTGGGTGCTGCTCTATAGAACAGTTATAATAAGTCAAGCAATGAATGAATAGAAAATAGAATTCTTCTAACTTCCTAAAGATAAGCCCCTGAGACTTCTCTCTCAACTGTGGGTACTTATGCATGCAAGTCTCTTTTATCAGTAAAGATATTTTATGCTGTACTGACTGCAGCATATTTACTTATTCCTGAAAACAAATCTGAGATCAGGTGGATATCTGTTGTCTAGTTTTACTTTAAGTTTGCATATTATGGATTTGTAGATACATTGTTAGGTTTTCAGTACATTCTGCTAAAAGGAAACTTTATTGCCTGACCATCTTAGAAGAGCCCATGGAGAGCATGTTTTGTGTCCATAGGAACACCATTTGCGATTTTATCAGCAACTGATATATCACTTAAAATATTTTATTTTAAAAATCCATTTTTCATTTTTAGACTTATTGAAATTGTTTTTCTTTTGAATCATTGTTGCTAAATGCATCCTGTGAAATAAATTTGCTTGAGAGGCATTCATGGATAGGGCTGTACAATTTTTTCCCAAACAGTATAGTTTTTGTCAACTCCACTTACATTAATCTAAAGTTTGCAAGTTTTAGGGAAAAAAGTTGCTAGAACTAAGCAAGTAAAGGAAGTGGTAGAGGAGAGAGAAGGTAGGAAATAAGGTGAAAGAAGAGCAGAGGCGGGGAGAAGGGTATGCAGTGACAGATGAAGACAATAATCTGAAAGAAGTATAAGGCAAAGCAACACCATATCTTCAAAATACAGTTATCTTGGGCTTCCAAGGTAGCACTAGTAGTAAAGAATCTGCCAGCCAATGCAGGAGATGCAAGAGATGTGGGTTTGATGCCCAGATCTGGAAGATCCCCTGACGGAAGTCATGGCAACCCACTCCAGTATTCTTGCCTGGAGAATCATGTGGACAGAGGCGCCTGGTGGACTACAGTCCATGGAGTCACAAAGAGTCAGACACGACTGAAGCGACTTAGCATGCATGCATAGTCGTCTTGGTATTAGATCTTCCAGATAGCTTTGTGGGCATTTACCACCTAATAAACTGGAATGGATATCAAAAGTTTCAGAAAAACAACAAACAAACAAAAAAACAAAAACAGAGACTAACTGAAAGGAAACAAAAATTTTAAAGTTCATGTTTCTGAATTTTCCCCATAGATTTAACAGCTACCTATTAGCTCTATTTTTATAAGTTAAAAGTGCCATAAAATACCTTTTTATGCAGTGTCTTGGACTCACAAAGTTAAAACAACTTTGTTGCTTACATATAGATTTTTTAATAGCTAAACAAGAGTGATTATTTCCTAAGGAAAACCATTATCAAATAATTTGGTTCAAATTTTTAATCAAAAAAATGATTTTGTGCTAACTAAAGTGAAAACTATCACAGACTTCAAGCACGAGGTCTTTCTGCTCATTCCCAGGGTGATGAACAAAGGACCTAGCAGCTCAAAGTACTTTCTGAGAACAGTGCTTCCTCAGAGGGAAGAGATCAGGAAAGGATACCTAACTCAACCTATGTGTATGTCAAAGTTTTCACAGAGTCAATAGAAAGAGCTTTGGGAAGCTCACTGTCTGTGAGTCTCTTTCAATGCTCGCTCTTGAATATGAGGCTAGGAAGTGGGAGAAAGCTTAATGCTAGGGGGGTAAGTTCAGGAGAGAAGACAATGTGACAGGAGTGGAAACACCCCATTATTCTTGATTTCACTGTGACTCAGTTTCAACAAAGAGCAGAATGCAGAAGGAGGGGGAAAGAGGTGTGTCCTGGGCTAAGTTATAGTGTCAGCTTCACCAAAACACATTTGACTAGCTGTATAGGCAATTATATGTTAATTAATTGACAACTAGCAGCATACATAATTAGAAAAAAAAACTGCTTCAATATTTCCATGAAATTCAGTTTGTAAGCAACATCAAAGCTTTGTGTTTTTAAAGATGTTTATAAGGAATACAATGAAATGAAAAGAAATGCTCATAAAGTGCTATTTCACACAGCAAGACTTAACTTTTGACCCACTGTCAGAATGTGCAGCAGATGAAGTGAAAAATGCAGTAGACTAAAAATCAGGAAACCAGGGCTTCCATCTCGCTGTTGTCACTAGCTATCTGACCTAGAGCATCTCGGTGTCTTTGAATTTGAATTTTCTCCTCTGTAAAATGAGGTACTGGTTGATCTCTAAAACCCTGCCCAGTGCTGAAAATCTATGTACCTCAAATTCTCTTTTCTAACAGCATAGATAGATTTATGTTGATCTCTCCATTTGTGCATTTCCAGTCTTTTGTGAGTAGGGCTATGCTCCGTTATTTTGACTGACGATGTTTATAGGTATACACTGTGTGACAGAAGGACTCAAAGTGATTCATTAAAAAATCAAAATCCCCACCACTGCCAATTAGAAAAGGCCCTAATCAATGAAGTGCCCTGTAGATACTGTGATGCCACTATTTCCTCAGGATGTGTTTCCAAGGATGTCTATTTGACCAAGAAAGAATGCATACACAGAGAAACAATCACTTGGAATTTCAATAACCTGTGGACTAAATATGTTCTTTTGAGAGCAAAATTACAGCTTACATTGCTTCCTTGTATACTTATACACATAGAAAAGATGAGAAAAGATTAGTGAGTTCTAGAGATTACAAATAAGCATTCATGAAATTAAGTGTACTCCTTAGCTAAAGTAATATGCATAAATATACCCAGGTTGCAATGACTCAGTCGAGAGAGAATAGAAATGCTTATCTATTTAAAATAGTATATATCCATACATGCAATTGTACATGTATAATTATATGTAATCATATGCAACATAAATGTACATGATGGAGAACAGAAACACTATAATTGTCTATAGAACTGACTATGTGATTACAAGTTTTGGTTTAAGTTTTACCTCAAAATCACTGGCTTGCCTGTGCCATGGTATCTTTTGAAAATATTGGTATGTTTAAGTTAAATTTTAATAAATGTGTCCAATTTGTACTGCATTTAACAACTTGAAAACAAAATGATAAATGATAAATGGTATTTAAATAATGCCTTTGAAATATGATACAAATAGTGTAGTTTTGCCCTCATTAACCCCTTTATCTAAGGCACATTGTTTAGGAGAAGGTTGTGAATTTGAAACCAATGCAAACTTTACTCTGCTGTGTAGTTACAAGCTTCATTACTGGTGTCTTCAAAAGCTCTTTTCCAAAAGACTTACTTTTGTCTAGAAAGAATGTGGATAAACTAGCAATAAATGTCCATGTATGCATCAAGAATGGTATACTAACAATGGGTCAGTACTGACATAGAATTCAAGTATACATACACAAGACTGCATTCAACATATGATCCAACCCATTGTCTATGGACCAACGAAAGCAAATTGTACTTCCGTTTTCTCCATTTATTTTTTCACCTCACTCCAAGTACTGTATTATATAATTTGAGAGTTCTACCACTCTGAAATAAAAATTGACTTGAAAAATACTGTGCGTGCATACTTGGTCACATTCTCACATCTGACTCTGCAGCCTTTTAGACTGTAGCTTGCCAGGCTCCTCTATTCATTGGATTTTTCAGGAAAGAATATTGGAATGGGTTGCCATTTCATTCTCCCAGGAATCTTCCTGAACCAGGGATCCAAACTGCATCTCTTAGGTCCCCTGTATTTCAGGCAGATTCTTTACCAGCTGAAGCTGTTTGAAAAATACTTATCCAACCTATTTATTACAGATGAATATCCTGAGTTTTAAAGAGTTTAAGTGACTTTCTAGAATCACACAACTTACTAGTATCACAGTTGAAACTCTGGTCTCATGACTTCAAATGTAGCAATTATCTTTTAGCCTTTTATTAAATTGGCTAAAATAAAGAACAATTATTATAATATGATTTTCTTGTTGGCGTAAAAATTGTGAGTCTATTCAGTAAGTTAGAGATATAATTTTTATGGAAAGTAGGTTCTTGCTCAGAAGTTGAAATTAATCAAGTGAGAAAGGAGAAGTTAGGGGTTTTAACAATTGGAAGCAGATGCAATAATCTAGAAATTTGCCTGCATAAATGTTCTAGAGACTATTCTCAGGACTTTTCAAGTAGGGAGTAACACAGTCACCAATCAACTTTACAAAGACAAGTGGCAATTAGCAGAGGCTTTTCCCTTCACAGACCCATGTGCATTTACAACCAATGAATGGAAACATAAAGGGTTATCCTATTAAGGACATAGGTAAATGGGCAGTAGGGCTTTTAAATGCCCAGCAAGGTAGGTTTATGCAAAGTTCACAATTTGAAAGGAGAGGAAGGTTTTAAATGGCATAGTTATATGAGCAGAACAACTGCATGATATTTGACAAAGGAACATTGGTTAAGAACTCCTTTCTGTTGGTCTTTGGCCAGTTTTGCACAATTTTGAGTCTGCCCCAAATGCCTCTCAGGGTTTGTAACCAGATACTTTGACATACACAGAATGAATCTATTTAAAATGTATTTAATTAGAACACTTATACTAAAATCCCCACTTTTTTTTTTTGGTAGGTCAATATAAAACCAAATATAATTTAAAACTTGTTTTATAAGTATATAGTCAGGACTAAGTATGTGATGACATAGACTTTACATTTTTAGCACTTTATTTTGAAATAATCTTATACAAAATTCACAAGAGATAAAGTGAGTGTTTAACAGCATCAAGATAAATGAACCTGAAGAATTTATCTTCACACTAACAATATTATCCATATGACCATTATACCCTTAGTATGATGGTTTGAATGTGCCAGCTTTTGCCTCTGTGATGTTCATTTTGCTTTTTAGCCTAATCCATTTATAAAAAAGCCAACTATCAGCATGACATGCTGTATGCCATTTGGATTGTCTCCATGTTCAGCCTCTGAGTTGATTCATGTTTTCATCCTAATGAGATAGAAGACTATAAGTAAAAATTGAAACAGAAGACCTAAGGGTTTACTCTTTGCAAGATGCTGGAACATGTACCCAGTTAAGTTAATGCTTAACTAAGAGAATATATTAATAGGAATGAAAAATCTCCCCTGACTTTCCCCCAAAGCCAACTGCGTTGGGAGGTGGCAGCTTTCAGGAGTGTCAGGAGTGGGTAATGGGGTGCTGTTATCTGGTGGGAGATTGTGGTGCCTCCATGGAAGGTGCTGTACCCAGACTATATCACACTTGAGGCTGACCTAATTTCACTGATGACAGACTAGAATCCTTCATGAGGAATTCCTTGGCATCCTTGGAAATACTTTGAGAATGTTACATTGATAATGTAGATTAGCAAATTAGGGCAACAACCTATAAAATGTAGATTATTGATAAAATGACACTATTTCATCCTTTGGCTATTAAAGACTAGGGAAAGTTGATTTGTTAATACTTTAATTTTCAAAGGAATACTTTACATCTTCCTGTATCAGTCACTTGAGTCATGTAAAACTTCATTATTCTTAACCCTATGTGACAGTATGTCCTGCAACATCACCCCTTACCCTACAGCCCTGGAGAACTCCTCTATTGTTGGGCAGCTCAGGGGAGCACAACAGTGCAAAGACTCATGCGGGATCCAGGGCAACTGTCTGAAATGTAGCACCTTGTTTACTCTGGGCTTTTAGGATTAGGGAGCTACTCTCCCAGTCTTAGAATGTCCCACTAGATCAAACATGCATTCTTCCAGTGGTTCACTAGAGGACCATGTTATCCAGTCAAAGTCAATTGCTGAGAGGAAAATGGAAACTTCTAATTTATGAGCAAAGTGCAGCATTTTTGAATGACCTTCCTGGGACTGATGAATGGTGGAAATATTTACTACATTCAATCATTAAACTTTTAAATTACTTGAAGGGGGAATGCTAATTCCATTAAAAACTAAAGGTTGGGAGAAACTTATAATTCATAAGACTATTAATACATTCTTTTAATTGGAACATTATACTCAAAGAATTCTTACTAACTTCCATCCAGCTATTCCCTCAAATTATCATATATCTTAATATCCCACCCATTCAGACAATGCCTACAGGAATCTGCATGCTTTTAGCCAGTAGAATTCTACAGTTTTTTTATGTAGTTATACAGCCTTAAGACATAAAATTAAGATTACCAAGATTTACTTGTATTTATGCCCCAGTGTGATTTTGCCAGTTGAATTTGTTAAAAATTTAAATGAATCATTAAAACTAATGAATTACAAGGAGGAAAATGAATTTTATGTAAAAATGTCCCAAATGTGATGAAAGTGAGTTACTAAAAAAAAATCAATGAATGAGTATATAAATGTATTTTTTTTAATGAAAGAAAGTAAAGGAATTCCACATTCAATGTTTTATAAGTATTAGTTCATTTTTAGACATTACAATTCAAGTTGTAGAGTTCATTTATTGAAGTTACATCTGTTTGTAAGAAAGATAATGACAAAATTCTCCTTAAGCAAATAAGTCATACTCTTATTTACAACTATAACCTACAGCTAGTGTCAGTTAATAAATATAAACATATATATATATATTTACATTTATTTTTATTAGTTGGAGGCTAATTACTTTACAATATTGTAGTGGTTTTTGCCATACATTGACATGAATCAGCCATAATTCTAAAAATAATTAATATGTTATGTTTTCCTGTTCAGTAGCAAGTTAAATATTTGAAACAGTTGTAAAAGTTAGGTAAACTTTTAAATAGTTATTATGTTAAGGCTCCTGAAATCCTGTTGCTGTTTATTTGCTTGTTTTGCATGCAACATTATAGATATAAAGCAGGAAGACATGTTCATCTATATATGCAAATCTATATTGAGCAATATCTCTTTACATTAAGAATATTAATTTTCTCATTTTTCCCAATGAAAAGTCCTGAAGATCAGCTGCAAAGTACCTAGAATGTTTAGACTCATTGTTTAAATTATTAATTGCACAGATTATAGATTCCCAGTGTGATACCATATTTGCTTATCTTTTCAGAATGTTAAGATGATTTTGAAGAGAGGCAATAGAGGGATGTATCATTGTGTATGAACAGATTTAAGCATAGAGAAATAATGTTAACAGAAAGTCACTGAGAAACCTGGTCAGCAATGAAGGAAGTGAAAAACATAACAAAATAATAGAACATATGCTGTTTTAAGATTCAGCATTCTATTTTGAGGTTCAGGAGTAAATGAATAATTGTTATGATAATGAGTTGGAAATATTTTTAACTTCATATAATGAAGTTGAAACCAAATTTGGATGTATGTAGTTTTTAGTATAAACTCATTGAAAGAATATTTCTAGTTATGGTTGTGACATCCTTGTCCACCTCCTGCTTTATTGGAAAACCTGCACATAGAGTTGTTCTACAATAAAGAAGAAATAGGGTATGCTCTTTTCATTTTGTCTTTTATGTACCAAAGCATGGTAGAAATTTCATCTTGAAAGCTCTGGAATAAAAACCCTATAAACTATACTACAACACTGTGGATAGTGAAATAACAAAGTACTTTAAGGTTGCTAAGCAGCACTTGGAGGGCAAATCTTTTCAACATTTTCATTATGGATTTTTAACTCCCTGGAATGTTTGGCTTGGATTCTAAAGCACAAATCACACAGCAGCATATCTTATCTCTTTTGTCTAAAGCCAGAGAAACCACACTGTCATGTTTTGGTTAACCAATTCAAAAGTTGTAATTCAGTTTGAGCAGGACTTTTGCAGGGACTCTGGGACAGAGAAGGCAATGATGATGATGAGGCTCCTAGAAAGGTTAAAGGCTAGCACAACACTGAGGATGAAACAGGCTTTGCAAATAGCTTCTCATATGAGAAGTAAAACAGTATCTCCAGAAGCATTCTACATTAGATTTTCTTCTCCCGGGCAGATAAATAACTTGAGTTTGTTCTCAAAGAAGACTTTATAATGCTGTTTTCCAATTATTATATGCATGTCAGAGAACAGACAAAATTAAGAAATTCTATTCTATAAATTTAATATTTGACTTTTTCTTCTATTTTACAAAGAATTTTATTTTCCAAACAATATAATATTATAAATACTAGAACAAAGTCACAAAACTGCTTATACATATTATGATACATACATGTATATATATATATATATATATATATATCAATATATGTATATATATCAATCTATATATATATATATAGTTCCTGACAAAAAACTCCTAAAACACTTGAAAAATGAAATGGTTAGGAGAATCTTCCTTTCTAACATTTAGTCCTTCACCTCAGTCTTGACACAGAGATCTTGAAACCTTTGCAATTCCTGGGTGATAGGAATATGGTTTGTCATATAGGGTAGCTCTTGGGGGGCTCTTAAATGGGGGCTGGTCACCAGAAAGGCCAGCCACTAATAGAAACTTGAGACTTTCATCTACTTCCCCCATTCTGCAGAGAGAGGAGAAGGGCTGAAAATGGAGTTAATAATTGATCATACCTAGGTGATGAAGCCTCCAAAAAACCCCAATAGTATCAGATTTGAGGAGTTTCAGGTTGGTGAACATACCTACATACCGGGAGGGTTGTGCACCCCAACTCCACAGGAACAGAAGCTGTTTCATTCAAAACCCTTGCCAACCCTGTCTTATGCATCTCTTCATGGAGCTCTTCATCAGTATCCTTTGTCATAACATTTACAGCATTCAGTTAAATCGCTCAACAGTGTCTGACTCTGTGACCCCATGGACTACAGCATGCCAGGCTTCCCTGTTCCTCACCAATCCCCAGTGATTTCTCAAACTCATGTCCATCAAACTGGCAATGCCACCTAACCATCTCATTCTCTGTCATCCCCTTCTCCTCCTGACTTCAATGTTGCCCATCTTTAGGGACTTTTCTAATGAGTCAGTTCTTCTCATCATATGGCCAAAGTATTGGAGCTTCAGCTTTAACATCAGTTCTTTCAATGAATATTCAAGATCAATTTCCTTTAGGATTTACTGGTTTGATCTCCTTGCACTCCAAGGAAATCTCAAGCATCCTCTCTAACACCAGAGAGGTATCAAAAGAATCAATTTTTTGGCGCTCAGCTTTTTTAATTGTCCCACTCTTATATCCATACATGACTACTGAAAAAACCATAGCTTTGACTAGATGGACTTTTGTTGGCAAAGTCATTTCTCTGCTTTTTATTATGCGCTCTAGGTTTGCCATATATTTTCTTCCTGGGGGAGGCATCTTTTCATTTCATGGCTGCAGTCTCTACCCACAGCGATTTTGAAGCTCAAGAAAATAAAATCTGTCACTGTTTCCATTGTTTCCCAATCTATTTGCTATGAGGTGATGGGCCTGGATGCCATGATGTTAGTTTTCTGAATGTTGAGTTTTAAGTCCGCTTGTTCACTCTCTTTCACTTTCATCAAGAGTCTCTTTATTAACCAGTAAAGATAAGTGAATGCTTTCCTGAATTCTGTGAGGTATTGTGACAAATTATTGAACCCAGGGAGGGGATTGTGAGAACTCTGATTTATAGTCAATAGGTCAGAAATACAGGTGACAACCTGAAACTTCCAATTGCTAAGAAGTAATATTTATTATTATTTAAAAATGTATAAGAGCGGTTTTTGTGAAATTGCCCTTAAATTTATAATATTATATTGTTTGGCCAAAGGAAAAAAGTCTTTGTCAAATAGAAGTGAAATAGATCAAATGTTAAGTGGATTAAATTGAGGGCAGTCTTGTGGGACTGAGCCCTTAACTCATGGATATAATGCGGACTTCATGAAGATGTGTCAAAATCATATTGAAGTACAGGACATTTGGGCTTCTCTGGTAGCTCAGCTGGTAAAGAATCTGTCTTTGATGCCGGAGATCCCAGTTTGAGTCCTGGGTAGGGAAGTTCCCCTAAAGAAGAGATAGGCAACCCATTCCTGTATTCTTGGGCTTTCCTGGTGGCTCAGATGGTAAAGAATCACCTGCAATGCAGGAGACCTGGGTTTGATCCCTAGTTTGGGAAGATCCCCTGGAGGAGGGCATGGCAATCCACTCCAGTATTCTTGCCTGGAGAAACCCTATGGACAGAGGAGCCAGAGTCAAATACGACTGAGCGACTAAGCACAGCACACAGGACACCCACCCTATATCCCAGAGAACTGCTTTGTGTGGGACAAACCTCCATACTCTTGGTTATCAGTGACAAAGGTTCTTCATTTGGCCAAACCTTAGGAACACTCCAAAACTTTGTCCTTGGCCTATCTGTGCACTTATTTCCTTGTGAAATATGGTTTTAAAAACATCCCTTCCAAGTCAGTTGAACTAGAACACTCAACTCTCAATACCTGACCAGCTTTTATATCTGATCAAGTTCATTCTGCATCATACTCCAGGCCTGGCTTCAGCAAGAATTGTTAGGTCAGTGTAGACAGCCTTCCTCTTACTCCTGATGTTTCCTCTTGATAAGTTTCCACTCAATGCCTCCCACACTGCTCCTTGGTTGTAAATTCACACTTGCTAGTGCTATCTTTGGAACTGAGCCTAACTTTGTCCCACTTTAATATCCCTCTGCAGTGATCCCTATTTACCATGACAGGCCTAAATAAAGTTTGCCTTATGATCTTTAAGAAGTGTCATTGAATTACTTTTTTCTTTAACATAGAAATGTTAGCAAGAAAAGCACTCTTTGTTAGTAGTAAAAGGGAACCACACAGGGATCTTTACCTTTTCTCTTGCACAATTATGTAGAGGACTCAAGTTTCAAAATTAAAATGATTTAAATGTTTTTAACTCATTTTTGTTATGTGAGTTTAAAGACTATACCAACATGACAAATAGTTCACAAAGAATTCTCTATTAGATGTACTACTTTATCTACTTCTCTAAAACCTAAGTACTCACAAAAGAATTTAAAGTACTTAGAAAATAACATTGCATAAAAATTTTGTGTAGTCCATTGTAGTAGACATGAAAAAGCAACAAAATCCCAGGCTACTTGCTGGCTTTTTGGTAGGGGACGTACCTTATAATGTCATGAAGCAACTGACATAGAATCAATTTCTTCTGCTCAGTAGGGAAGACTTCTTTTCAGTTAACCTCTAAGCTATTTCTTGCTACAACTCTTAAATTGAGATCCCTTCTACCACTGCCCCAGAGCTGGGTAAAGAGAAGATTCAGAGCAGAGTCAGCACACAAAGGACAGTCCATTCCTGCGCATCCAGAAGTCAGTGAAATTTTGATGAAAGCCCCTGAAGAGCAAGCCTAACACTTCTGCATTGCATAGATCTCTGCAGAATGATATTAAGAAAAGCACTAGCTATAGATTTGACACATGCTTAGAGAATTAATAACCACAATGTATAAAGAACTGCAACAAATGACCAG
The DNA here is from genome assembly GCF_023699985.2 of Odocoileus virginianus. Classification (NCBI taxonomy): domain Eukaryota; kingdom Metazoa; phylum Chordata; class Mammalia; order Artiodactyla; family Cervidae; genus Odocoileus; species Odocoileus virginianus. The sequence goes on from NC_069692.1 coordinate 53,624,209, forward strand.
AGACAAGTCAACCCATAAGCAAATATCAAATTATATGAACTAAATAGAGACAATAACCAAGCGTATTAAAAGAAACCAATCTTATTGTTAGATAAGCAGACATTAGCAGCAGGGAGGTGACAGAGGCAGGAAAAAGAAAGAAACAAACAAACAACAAGAAAACAAACAAACAAGAACAACAAAAGAGTGAAATAATCAAGTCATATTCAATCTACAGTCAGGTGGTAGACAACTTATCCTGAAGAAAGGGAGCACAGTGACAAGAGAGAAATTCCCTGGCTGTGCATGCCCAGGTTAGGCAGGCATATGAACTCTATTAAACCCAAACTCATTAAACTAATGTTATAATAAAATGTGCATGTGGTTTTGTGCTCCCTGGGGTAGGCTTTTCTTAGAAAACCAAGGGTAAGGGCATGTATAATAATGGACTTGTTACAGAACTGGAGACAACCAATCCAATAGTGATTCCTTGTCACTCAATCATGATTGCACCTATCCCCTCAAAGAACAACTCCGTTAAGCTTGCACAGAAGAGATGCTCTTACCTCACAGAAACAACCCACTCTACCTCTGAGGGTGTATCTTTGCTTTAATAAATGCTGCTTTGCACTTAAGCCTGAGGTGGAAGTTTGCAATTTTTTCTTGCTATGCTAATGACCAAGATTGCTGGTCACAGTCTCCATTGACCTCCTCAGTTGGAACTGTCTGACCCAATGCACATCAACCTAGTAACATTAGTAATCAGAAAAACAAGGAATTGAGAGAAACACATTGAGATACAAATTTATATTTCATAAATATAAAATTAATTTAAAAGGTGATCAACATATTGGGAATGTTTTGGAGAAATGGATGATCCCTTACCCTGTTGGAAAAGGGTAAACTGGTACATACACTGTACAGTATGTCAGGGAATTTCTAAGATAATTCAAAATGTTTTAAACATGTGAATAAATTTTTAGTTCCAGATAAATCACCTATATAGATGTTTATAAAAATGCATAGAAAATCCTTATAGGGATACTTATTGAATCACCCTTTGTAAAGAAGAAAACTGGAAGAAAAAAAAGTTTGCCTGATGGGATTTGATATACTGAGAGGTATCCTAATAAAATAAATTATAATCCAGCAATTAAAATAAATAAGTTAAGTCCCTTTGTATCAATATGTTTATAAAGATAGTTGAGACAACTGAATTATGTAATAATAACAAACTATTCCATATAATTATAGATTTATTAAGCACATATTTGGAAAGAGAGCAGTGAAAATGGGCCAAGGAAAGCAGTAGAGGACATTACTATTTTTTTCCTATTTATTAAAAAAGTCTGAAGCTAATATAATATGTATTTATATTTACTATTTGTGGCTATTTACAGATTTCATTAATTATACCTTTATATTTTTCTTTATTTGAAAAATTGAAATATTAAACCTTTATATTTATGTTATATACTGCAATTTATTAAAGAATGATAAAATATGACAAAAATAAAGTGAAAGATAAGACATTTTCAGTTATGCAGATTCACAAAAGATTTATGGAAGAAGGGAAATTTAGTGCACACAGGAAAAACAGACACTGTATTATAGAAAAATGACATCACTCCCCAAAACTATTAGACAAACAATGTATATTTTGAATTAGAAAGCTAAGGTCCTAGAACATTTCATAGCCATTTATGATCAGAAGTGCTTTAGTATGCTATAGCTGTCAAATACTAAAAATATCATTCCTTTAACCATAACTACACATTAACTTTGGATATAGTTATAGAATTACAAGTCAGTTTTATCAAATTTTTCTTTGATTTTAAACATTAATGTTAAAAATGACTGCAATAAGAATATATATACACATATATAATGTATAATGAAATAAGAAGTATGTGTATTGATATTTAAGGTCTTCCCAGGTGGCTCAGCCATAAAGAATCCGCCTGCTAATGCAGGAGATGCAGGAGATTCAGGTTTGATCCCTGGGTTGGTAAGATCCCCTGGAGAAGGAAATGGCGACCCATTCCACTATTCTTGCTTGGAAACTCCCATAGACAGAGGTGCCTGGAGGGCTACAGTCCATGGGGTCATAAAAGAGTCGACACAACTGAGTAACTGAGCATGCATGCATGATAATATTAGATCAATCAACCTATTTGTGTTACTCAATTTCTCTAGTAGAATTTTGTTTGTTTGTTTGTTTTAAATTTCAATCCAATGAAGAATTTAAAACTGTCTAAAAAGTAGTGCATATGCTATTGGGTTATTTAATGACACAACTTGCTGTATAATGCCAGTTTCAAGGTGTTATATCTGTTGTTCAGTTGCCAAGTTGTGTCCAACTGTTTGAGACCCCATGGACTGATGCCAGGTTTGCCTGTCCTCCACTATCTCCCAGAGTTTGCTCAAATTCATATCTATTGAATTGGTGATTCTATAAAACCATCTCATCCCCTGTCACCCTCTTGTTTTGCCTTCAATCTTTCCCAGCATCAGGGCCTTTTCCAATGAGTAGCTCTTCACATCAGGGGGCCAAAGTACTGAAGCTTCAGCTTCAGCATGAGTTTTTTTTGATGAATATTCAGGGCTGAATTCCTTTTGGATTGACTGATTTGATTCCCATGATATTATATGTTTGCCCACAATTTCTAAGGTTCAGTATTGTAGAATAAGACAAGAATTGATTTGTTATATTTTTGTCTTGATACCAAAAAAAAAAAGTTTTTATATTTCCCTTCTTGCTAACAGATACTGCGAGTAAGTTAATGAAATTAGTTTATTTATGATACATAACTTTGAAGAGTAAAGAAATAATTGACTAGTCTCATTCTTTCCATTTTTTGAAGTCACCTATTATCTTTATAAAATGTGAAAAGGAAAAGTATCACAGCGGTAAAATGGTCTACTTTATTACACTGATGTTCAGCTCACAGCACAGCAATTCTATAGGTAAGGAAATGCATAAAGAGAAGAGTTATAGAAAATCAAAGCTGTAGTTAAGGACACAGAAAGAAAATATTTCAAGAAATGTATTAGACAAGGCAGTCTTCAAAAATATGGTGAGATGCCATCAATATCAAGGATGATTTATAGAACACATGTGAAATCACATCTTTAAACCCTTTTTATTTATGTCAGTTCATCTTTTTCCACATCAAGTTCCTTTGAACACATTTCCTAAGGTGGTTTTATTATTTTTCTCATTTGGTAAGGATCAACTGCAGTATTTTAGGAAATTGGAAAATGTCCTTTTGTATTTGTTCAAAAGATATAAGAATGAATTTCAATACCCATATTTTTTCTGGAAAGAAAATAATAGAAAGTCACTTTTATACATTTTGAAATTGAGAAGTTTTTATTGAATTGAAACCAAAAAAAATCTATATTTCATTTAACATATACTCACACTACAAATGGAATAGTTACATTCATCTTTCTCTTTTCATCTCATTCTCTTTCTTTGACCATTTTGAAATTTGGTATCATTTATTCATTAACACAACTGAGTGACTGACACACACTATCATTTTAGGATTTTAAGGGTTTTCCTGATGACTCAGATGGTAGAAAATCTTCCTACAGTGAAGGAGATCTGGGTTTATCCCTAGGCCAGGAAGATCCCTGGAGAATGAAATGGCTACCCACTCCAGTATTCTGGCCTGAAGAATTCCACAGACAGAACAATCTGGTGGTCTTCAGTCTATGGGTTCACAAAGAGTTGGACACTGAGCGACTAACACACACACACACACACACACACACACACACACACATTCATTAAGAAAATAGAATGTTATAAAAACACAAATGAAATTTTAATAATTTTTTGGTAACTTATTTGCATGGCACTGGTATTATTATTACTCAGCTTCCCTGGTGGCTTAGCTGGTAAAGAATCCGGCTACAATGCAGGAGACCTGGGTGCAATCCCTGGGTTGGGACGATCCCATGGAGAAGGGAACAGCTACCCACTCCAGTATTCTCGCCTGGAGAATTCCATGTATAGTCCATGGGGTCACAAAAAGTCAGACACGACTGAGCGACTTTTATTTTCACATTGTTATTAGTACATTAGGGGTTGAGATAAGTTTGTTGTCTGGTGTAGGTTGCAGAGACCCATGAATATGCATACTCCATGTCTGCCACATACATATCTGAAAAAGCAAAAAACAAACATACCAAAACCCAAGCTATAGAGGTTAATTCCTGTCCAAAATATTTTTTCATGCCATATACATTTTTAATGAAACTGATCTTATTATTCTACCTATAACTGAGTGCAAACTGGCAATTAATTTGCTAGGAACAATGATTACCATATAAAAGATCAGAGATCTTAGATTTAATCTGCTTAGTAAGAGCACTACAGATTAAGTAGAGGCAAATGTGCCCAATTAAATCCTCTTATCTGGAAAGTGTAAATGATATGCAAAAATCTAGGTCTCTTCTCCTTACTTTGTTGCCTCAATGATATTAAGAAATACTTCCGACTTCTATAAACCCAGGGTGTTCACAAGTTTCAGTATACAGTCCACAGCGTCTGGGATATAAAAGTGCTGTATTATATTCTTTTATACATTTGTATAGAACACATTCACCAAAGGGGATCTGTGATGATTTTTCCTTGCAAATTTTAAGAGCCCTTTTAAAGGCTATGTGTCACTAAATAATAAGAACCTCTCCTTATTTGTCAATTTTATAAATATATATCTGCTATTTTGTGTTTTACAGAATATATACCTCCTTTCTTTATAATGAGTTGAAAATACTTTTATCACTTAAGGTAAACAAAATAATCATGGAAAGGTTTCCCTTTGCAAATCTGTTTTGCTTGCATGATACATCATATATTATTACTATAAACACAATATTGTGGCTGAGAGTTTTAATTTAAAGTCAACAGATTTTAGTTTGAATCCCAGTTCTTCCATTTACTAGTGGTAAGATCCAGAACAATTTATAAAAATGCCTGAGAATCTGTTTCTTCCAAGAAAAAAAAGAGAGAGAGAGAGAGATAATAATACCAAGTCCTAGAGGTAATGCATTTGAGGCATTTAATAGCACAAGAAATACAACAAACACTCCCCAAATGGTTACAGTTACTATTGTTATTAAAAGAAAGTCAGAAAATAACTAGAAGATAAACATTATCAATATGGAAATTGAAAATGTGAATCGGTACACAAGAAATTACTGTCTCACATCAAGAAGTCATGATAAGAAATAGCTTATGTCACATAAGTCCTGTTGAAATAATTTGGATGGATTCACATAGCTGCCTATGATAGACACTCACCATTTTCCCTTGAGGTTATGAACACACTCAGGAGAGGCAAACCTACTTACTACAACCAGCCATCTTCAAAACACTGTCATCCATTTTCCACCTCTTAACAATATCTTAAGGGGGTTCTTTAGCTTTCTTTTTTTTTTTAACATCAGTTCAGTTCAGTCACTCAGTCATGTCCAACTCCATGGACTGCAGCACCCAAGCTTCCCTCTCCTTCACTAACTCCTGGAGCTTGCTCCAACTCATGTCCATTGAGTCAGTGATGCCATCCAACCATTTCATCCTTGGGTTTCCCCTTCTCCTCCTTTCTTCAATCTTTCTCAGCATTAGGGTCTTTTCCAATGAGTCTGTTCTTCACATCAGGTTGCCAAATTATTGGAGCTTCACAGTATTGGAACACGTCTTATCTCTCAAGTTAATTAATTCTCCTGTAATATATTTCAATCATATTTTATAATATTTGGTATAAAGATGATACATATTTTACTTCTGATTTATCCCTAGGTATTTAACATTTTAGATACTATCTTAAAATGACAATTTTTTATTAATTCAATTTCCAGCTGCCTGTTGTAAGTAGAAAAAATACAAGTGATTTTTTATATCAATCTTTTATTTTGCAACCTTGATAAACACATCAATTGGTTCTAGGCACATTTTAGTAGATTACAGAATCTTTTCTATTATAGATTACCGAGTTCTCTGTTAAGACATCTTTTGTTCTTTTTAGTTTCTTTTAATTAATAATTTTGTTTATGTATAGTTGATTTATAATAATGTTTAAGTATATGGTACACAGTTAGGGATTCATTTATATATTTTTGGATTATTTTCCATTGTAGGTTGTTATAAAATACTGAGCATATACTCTTGTTCTTTACAGCTAATCCTTTTGTTTATCTGTCTTATGTACAGTAGTTTGTTTCTGTTAATCTCATGCTTTTATTTATCCTTTCCCCCTTCCATTTCCCCTTTATGGCAAATTCGCCTTCTATGTGTGTCTATATGAAAAAAATGCCTGTTTGATAAGTGGTGTTAGAAAAACAGAACAGAGTCTTTAATCCATTTTGAGATAATTTTGTATATGTTGTGAGAAAGTTGTCCAGTTTCCAAGACTTAAATGTAAAATGTGAAACCATACCACCCTAGAAGAAAACTAGAATTGGCATTGATTTTAGTGATTTTTTTTTTTTATCACTTCCTTCAGGCAAAATAATCAAAAGCAAAAATAAACAAATGTAACCTAATCAAAAACCTTACCATAGGTAAGGAAATCATCAACAAAAGAAAAAACAAAGAGCAGTTTCACTATTGTTTGTATAAGATGTTTGCAAATAATACATCTGACTAAGTGTTAATATCCAAAATATATGAAAAACTCATAGAACTCAACATCAAAAATAAAACAACCACAACAACAACAAAAAAAAAACAACCTGACTAAAAATGGGCAAAGAATCTGAATAAACATTTCCCAAATAAGACACACAAATGGGAAATAAGCACATTAAAAGATGATCAGTGTCTTTAAAGATCAGAGAAATGCAAATCAAAACCGTAAAAAGATATCACCTTACACCCATCAGAATAGCCATTATCAAAGAGAAAACAAATAACATGCTGATAAGGATGTAGAGAAGGTGATCTCTCACACACTCTTGAAAACTGAAACTGAAGTCTCTCAGTCCTATCAGACTCTTTGAGGCCCCATGGACTGTAGTCTACCAGGCTCCACGGTTAATGGGATTTCCCATGCAAGAGTACTGGAGTGGGTTGCCATTTCCTTCTCCAGGGGATCTTCCCAACCCAGGGATCTAACTCAGGTCTCCCACATTGCAGGTAGACGCTTTACCATCTGAGCCCCCAGGGAAGCTCCACACACTCTTGGTGAGAATTTAAATTGGCACAATCACTTTGGAAAACAGTATGGAGGCTTCTCAAAAATTAAAAATAGAACCACCATATGGTCTACCAATTCCACTCCTGAATATTTGTCCTAAGAAAAAGAAAATTGAATTCAAAAAGACATATCCACCTCTATGTTCATTGCAGCATATTTGTAGTAACCAAGATATGGAAATCACATAAGTTTTCACTGATAGAAATTGGATACAGAAAAAGTACACTACTGCTCAGTGCTGGAGCGGTGAGCGGCCGGGAGGAGATACTCACTTCTAAGGTCAGGAGCAGCGGCTCTGTGGAGATACCCCATGGCCAAGGTCAGAAAAACCCCAGTAAGAAGGTAGGCACTGGAACAGCTGTGAGACAATATCTCATATCCAAGGGCAAAGGAGAAGCCCCAGCAAGATGGTAGGAGGGGTAAATTCCCATTTAGAATCAAACCCCATTCATGCCAGAGATGCTCAGAGGGCTCAAACAAACTGTGCACACCAGGACCCAGGAACCCCACAGAGACTGAGATAGAACTGTATTTGAGCATATCCTGTGCAGGTACAGGTGGGCAGTGGTCTGCCGCAGGGACAGGAGCTCTGGGTGCAGCAGACCGGGGTATGGCATAAGCCCTCTTGGAGGAGGTCGACATTAACCCTAGGAGATCAAAATAGACTTACATAGGAAATCAAAATAGACTCTTGGAGGGGACAACAGAACCTTGTGCACCAGGACCAAGGAGAAAAGGGCAGTGACACCAGAGGAGACTTACCTGTGGGTGTCTGGGAGTCTCTGGCAAAGGCGTGGGTTGGTGCTGGCCTGCTGCAGGGTTGGGGGCACAGACTGTAGCAGTACATACCTGGCATCTTTTGAGGGAGGTCACCATTATCTTCATTACCTCCACCATAGTTTGGCCCCAGGTAAATAGCAGGGAGGGAATGCAGTTCAACCCATCAACAGAAAATTGGATTAAAGATGTACTGAGCATGGCCCCGCCCATCAGAGCAAGATCCCACTCAGTCAGTCTATCCCATCAGGAAGCTTTCATAAGCCTCTTATCCTTCGCCATCAGAGGGCAGATAGACTGAAAAGCACCATCCCAGAAAACTAACCAATCTAATCACATGGACCACAGCCTTATCTAAGCCAATGAAACTATGAGCCATGCCATGTAAGGCCACACAAAAAGGATGGAAAATGGTGGAGAGTTCTGACAAAATGTGGTCCACTGGAGAAGGGAATGGCAAACCACTTCAGTATTCTTGCCGTGAGAACCCCATGAACAGCATGAAAAGGCAAAAATATAGGACACTGAAAGATTAAATCCTCAGGTCAGTAGGTGCCCAATATTCTACCAGAGATCAATGGAGAAATAACTCAAGAAAGAATGAAGAGACAGAGGCAAAGCAAAAACAACACCCAGTTGTGGATGTGACAGGTGATGGAAGCAAGGTCTGAGGCTATAAAGAGCAATACTGCATAGGAACCTGGAATATTAGGTCCATGTTGCTGCTGCTGCAGCTAAGTTTATTCAGTTGTGTCCAACTCTGTGCGACCCCATAGACGGTAGCTCACCAGGCTCCCCCATCCCTGGGATTCTCCAGGCAAGAACACGGGAGTGGGTTGCCATTTCCTTCTCCAATGCATGAAAGTGAAAAGTGAAAGTGAAGCCGCTCAGTCGTGTCTGACTCTTTGCGACCCCATGGACTGCAGTCAACCAGGTTCCTCTGGCCATGGGATTTTCCAGGCAAGAGTACTGGGTTAGGTCCATGAATCAAGGCAAATTGGAAGTTGTCAAACAGGAGTTGGCAAGAGTGAGCGTTGACATTTTAGGTATCAGTGAACTAAAATGTACTGGAATGGGTGAATTTAACTCAGATGACCATTATATATACTACTTTGGGCAAGAATCCCTTAGAAGAAATGGAGTAGCCATCATAGTCAACAAAAGAGTTCAAACTGCAGTAGTTGGATGCAGTCTCAAAAATGACAGAATGATCTCTGTTCATTCCCAAGGAAAACCATTCAATATCATAGTAATCCAATTCTATGTCCCAAACAGTAAAGCTGAAGAAGTCAAAGTTGAACAGTTCTATGAAGACCTACAAGATCTTCTAGAATTAACACCCAAAAAAAGTTGTTCTTTTCATTATAGGGGACGGGAAGCCAAAAGTTGGAAGTCAAGGAACACCTGGAGTAACACTCAAATTTGGCCTCAGAGCACAAAATGAAGCAGGGCAAAGTCTAATAAAGTTCTACCAAGAAAACGCACTGGTCATAGCCAACACCCTCTTCCAACAACACAAGAAGACTCTACACGTGGACATAACCAGATGGTCAACACTGAAATCAGATTGATTATATTCTTTGCAGCCAAAGATTGAGAAGCTCTATACAGTCAGAAAAAACAAGACTTGGAGCTGACTATGGCTCAGATCATGAATTCCGTATTGTCAAATTCAGACTTAAATTGAAGAAAGTAGGGAAAACCACTAGACCATTCAGGTATGACCTGAATCAAATCCCCAAAGATGGTACAATGGAAGTGAAAAGTAGACACAAGGACTAGATCTGATCAACAGAGTGCCTGATAAACTATTGACAGAAATTCATGACACTGTACAGGAGACAGGGATCAAGACCATCTCCAAGAAAAAGAAATGCAAAAAATCAAAATGGCTGTCTGAGGAGGTCTTGCAAATAGCTGTGGAAGGAAGAGAAGCAAAAGCAAAGGAGAAAAGAAAAGAGATACCCATTTGAATGCAGAGTTCCAAAGAATAGCAAGGAGAGATAAGAAAGCTTTCCTCTGTGATCAGTGCAAAGAAATAGAGGAAAACAATAGAATGGGAAAAACTAGCGATCTCTTCAAGAAAATTAGAGATACCAAGGGAACTTTTCATGCAAAGATGGTGTCAATAAAGGACAGAAATGGTATGGACCTAACAGAAGCAGAAGATATTAAGAAGAGGTGGGAAAAATATACAGAAGAACTGCAAAAAAAAAAAAAAAAAGTTCACAAACCAGATAATCATGATGGTGTGATCACTCACCTAGAGCCAGACATCCTGGAATGTGAAGTCAAATCAGCCTTAGAAAATATCATTATGAACAAAGCTAGTGGAAGTGATAGAATTCCATTAGAGTTATTTCAAATTCTGAAAGATGATGCTGTGAAAGTGCTGCACTCAATGTGCCACCAAATTTAGAAAACTCAGCAGTGGCCACAGGACTGGAAACGGTCAGTTTTCATTCCAATGCCTAAGAAAGGCAATGCTAAAGAATTCTCAAACGACCACACAATTGCACTCAACTCACAAGCTAGTAAAGCAATGCTCAAAATTCTCCAAGCCAAGCTTCAACAGTACGTGAACCATGAACTTCAAGCTGGCTTTAGAAAAGGCAGAGGAACCAGAGATTAAATTGCCAACATCTGCTGATTCATCTAAAAACCAAGAGAGTTCCAGAAAAACATCTTTGTCTGCTTTATTAACCATGTCAAAGCCAGCCTTTGACTGTGTGGGTCACAACAAACTGTGGAAAATTCTGAAAGAGATGGGAATACCAGACCACCTGACCTGCCTCTTGAGAAATATGTATGCAGGTCAGGAAGCAACAGTTAAAAATGGTCATGAAACAACAGACTGGTTCCTATTAGGAAAAGTAGTATATTAAGGCTGTATATTGTCATTGTGCTTATTTAACTTATATGCAGAGTACATCATGAGAAACTCCGAACTTGATGAGGAACAAGCTGGAATCAAGATCGCCGGGAGAAATATCAATAACCTCAGATATACAGATGACACCACCCTTATGGCAGAAAGTGAAGAACTAAAGAGCCTCTTGATGAAAGTGAAAAAGGAGAGTGAAAAAGTTGGCTTAAAGCTCAACATTCAGAAAACTAAGATCATGGCATCCTATCCCATCTCTTCATTGCAAATAAATGGAGAAACAGTGGAAACAGTGGCTGACTTTATTTTTGGGGGCTCCAAAGTCACTGCAGATGGTGACTGCAGCCATGAAATTAAAAAAAGAAACAAAACAAACAAACAAAAGAAAAAACCACTTACTCCTTGGAAGAAAAGTTTTGACCAACCTAGACAGCATGTTAAGAAGCAGAGACATCACTTTACCAATAAAGGTCCGTCTGATCAAGGCTATGGTATTTCCAGTAGTCATGTATGGATGTGAGAATTAAACTATAAAGAAAGCTGAGCACCAAAGAATTAATGCTTATGAACTTTGGTGTTGGAGAAGACTCTTGAGAGTCCCTTGGACTGCAAGGAGATCCAACCATTCCATCGGAAAGGAAATCAGTCCTGAATATTCATTGGAAGGACTGATGTTTAAGGTGAAATTATAATCCTTTGGTCACCTGATGCAAAGAGCTGACTCATTTGAAAAAGCCCTGATGCTGGGAAAGATTGAGGATGTGAGGAGAAAGGGATGACAGAGGATGAGATGGTTGGATGGCATCACTGACTCAATGGACATGAATTTGAGTAAACTCCAGGAGTTGGTGATGGCCAGGGATGCCTGGCTTGCTGCAGTCCAAGGGGTCACAAAGAGTCGGACACGACTGAGTGACTGAACTGAACTGAAAGTACATATATATATATATATATATATCTGTATCTATCTATATCTATATCTGTATATATATATGAAGAAGTGAAAGTGTTTGCTTCTTAGTGGTGTCTGACTCTGTGCAACCCCATTGACTCTACTCCACTAAGCTCCTCTGTTCATGGATTTCTCCAGGCAAGAATACTTGGTATAGATAATTGGATACAAACCCTACACACACACACACACACGCACACACACACACACACACAAAGAGTGGAAGATTATTGAGCCCTTGTTATTGGTCAGTCACTCAGTTGTATCTGACCCTTTGAGATCCCATGGACTGTAACATGTCAGGATTTCCAGTGCTTCACTGTCTCCTTGAGTCTGCTCAAGCTCAAGTCCATTGAGTTAGTGATGTCATCCAACCATCTCATCCTCTGTTTCCCCTTTCTCCTCCTGCCTTCAATCTTTCCCAGCATCAGGGTCTTTTCCAATGGATTGGTTCTTCACTTCAGGTGGCCCAAGTCTTGGAACTTCAGCTTCATCATCAATTCTTCCAATGAATATTCAGGACTGATTTCCTTTATAATTGACTGGTTTGATCTCCTTGCAATCCAAGGGACTCTCAAAAGTCCTCAAGCAACACAGATTGAAAGCATCAATTCTTCAGCACTCAGCCTTCTTTATGTTCCAATTCTCACTTTAAAGCAAATAAATTCTTGCCACTTTTGACAACATGAATGGATCTAAAGTATTATGCTACACTAAATGCATCAGACAGGGAAAAAAAGCGCTGCATAATTTCACTTATATGGTATATCTAAAGCAAAACCAAAAAACAAATGAGCAAACACAGCAAAACAGAAGCAGACTCATAGATGCAGAGATTAGACATGGGACTACCTGAGGAGAGGGGGAGTGAGATGAGAAAAACAGGTTGAGAGAAATTAGTAGGTACAGACCTCCAGTTGCAAAATAAATGATTCATGGATATGAAATAATAGTGTGGAGAATACAGTCAATAATTAAGTCATATCTTTGCACAGTGACAGGTTGTAGCAAGACATTGTGTTGATCATTGCAAAATGTATAGAAATATGGAATCAGTATGCTGTGCACCAGGAATTAACTTTGTTTTATGTCAGTTAAACTTCAAAAACAAGCAAACAAGCAACAAATTCATAGAAAAGGAGATTAGATTTGTAGTTACAAGAGTAGGATATGGGGTGAGAGGGTATGTCAAAATTCTAGTTATAAAATAAAGCCCTAGGAATTTAATGTGTAACATGATTAATATAATTAATAGTGCTCCATGTTAAATAAGAAAGTTGTAAAGAAAGTTAATTTTAAAAGTTCCCCTTACAAGTGATTGTTTTTCAATTTACTTATTTTGTATCATTATGAGATGACATGTTAATTGAAATTATTTTAGTAATCATTTCATGATATATATAAACCAAATCATCATGCTTTAACCTTAAATTTACATCTCAATAAAATTCAAAGAAAAAAGTGATAATGAAGAATAAATGCTATTTTTCATTACATATTTGTTAGAGTTCACCAGCTAAGCTGAGCTATAATATTGAGTCTCTCTTACACACACAAAAAAAAATATTGTATAGGATAAATGACCTGGACAGCCAAAACGATCTTGAAAGAAGAGAAGTCACTGACAACAATTTATACCTTGAAAAACTAAAACACAAAAGCAAGGGAAACCAATGGGAAGGAAAACAAAGAAAACACTAAGGGTCAGAGCAGGAATCAATAAAACAAAACCAAAAACAATTGAGAAAAATTTATGAAATCTGGTTCTCTAATAATAACCAAAGGAAAAAAAAAAAAGATAAACATTAAAGATCGTTGTTTTCCACATAGATATCTAACTTTTCCAACACTGTTCAAAAGACCATCTTATCCCCACGTTGTCACCCTTGTCAAAATTCATTTGACCATGTATGTGAGGACCTGGTTCTGGGCTTTGCAGTAAGTTCTAAAATCAGGAAGTGAGTCTTCCAACTTTGATCTTCTTCTTCAAAATTTTTAGGTTATCCAGGATCCCGTAGTATACAAAAGCAATTTTAGGATGATATTTTTTATCTTTGTAAAATTATCATTATCAGAAATACACCATAAACAAAAACATTTCTTTAATGTATTTTTTGACATTGAAACAGAAACCACACTTCAAAGAAATCATTACTATACAAAAAAGAAAGATGTTTAAACTTAGATTTATAGCACAACAGATGGCCGATTGAAGAGTAGAAGTCATTTTAGTTGATAAATTCTAGCAAAAAAAAAAATCTTTCCCTCTTGTCTTGACATGCTTTGTGGATATGCCAATTTGAAGGTCTGTTACAAAAATAAATAAGGATGACTTCATAAAACTTCTTATGTTGGCTTAAACCACTTTAAAATGTATGCCCTTTGTTTTGATAGTTTGGTCATATTTGAGAAAATAAATATACAGAATTCAGCATACCATAGCAATTACCAAACTTTCTAGTGTCATACATTTCCCACTGCTCCTGAATTTCTCTGTCATTGAGTAATATAATTACTACACTGGATGTTGTTCATTTTCTGCAAGTTATTCCTCATCTCCTGGTTTTGCAGTGCAGTTGAAAATATGCTGATATATGAACAAAATTCTCAGTGTAAAATGTATATATCCCAGCTTATTTTTAAGAGTGAATAATAATATTTCTTTAATAGTATGATTTCAACCTGTGTAGTCAATTATACTGAATATATAAGAGGGTTTTTACTATCAAAATCAAGAGAATGATTAAGCCAACTAGAGATTAGAAACAGAAAAATGTAAAGTTCAACGTGAATATGAGGTTTAATTCTGTTCCTGCAGTTATTGCTTATGTGTGTGTATGCATTAGTCACTCAGGTGTGTCCAATTATTTGTAACACCAGGGACTGCCACCCTTCAGGCTCCTCTGTCCATGGACTTCTCCAGGCAAGTGTACTGGAGTGGGTAGCCAATTCCTCATCCATAATAGTTGTATTCATGTTTGCAATTTTAATAGTAATCATTTTAATAATTTTCCTGTGAAAAGTTAGATTCTGTAACTTGAAAACTTTGACACATTTGCATTGTTTTATAATGCATAATGTTGAAGACATATGAAAGAATAATTTTGAAGCTATATAAAAATCATAATGTTGAAGATATATAAAAGAGTAATTTTGCTAAACTCAAAAGTTAACCAGATATGCCCCCAAACCACTTTAAGACAAATGAGTTATCATAAGTATTTAATAGTTTTTCTCTTCTCATTTAAAAAAAATAGTATACACCAGAATAAAATATGAGATCGTTGGACTGTTACATTTAATGTCCCCTTCTTGTTGTCTTTGTATTCTTCTGTGACACTGACTTTTTGTATCTTTTATGGGGCAAATATACTCTAACAAGCACATGTTTTTGCCTGATTATAGGGGAGGCCAATTAGATAAAGTTGAAAGATTTTGCCACTTTTAATTAATATGTTCTATTTCAATACAAAATGGACTAACTAGTTGCCATGAAAATGTGCATAAACAATGAGTTTTTCTTTTTCTTTTTAATTTCAAGGTCAGTTTTTACAATGCAAGGCATTTCAAAATATCTGTTTTTGAGGTTAACATAAACAACCAGAAGATAAGTTAATGAATATAATTCTGGAAGAAAGTATCAGTTTTTAAGGGAATGTAAGGCTTTTCTCAGTTCTACATAGGAAAGGACATAATCAAAA
Source organism: Odocoileus virginianus (assembly GCF_023699985.2). Classification (NCBI taxonomy): domain Eukaryota; kingdom Metazoa; phylum Chordata; class Mammalia; order Artiodactyla; family Cervidae; genus Odocoileus; species Odocoileus virginianus. Next base: position 53,639,710 of record NC_069692.1, read on the forward strand.
GAAGAAATATTTCATTTCAGCATGACTAGAATGACTCGAAGACAAAAGAGATCTTTTTGAGACCAAACCAAATCTAAGTCAATACACACCTTCACAAATACAGTTAGACAGGATCGTCTCTAATTGGCTTAAAGATGCAAGATTTAAGTTTAATCACACAATTGGTTTTTCCCTAACCATCTCTCCCACACATTCCTCATCAAACTCAACAACCCAGCAAAACATAAACATCAATAGATAGATGAGAGATAGATGCTAGACTACCTGTGTATGTCCATACTTAGTACATATATAGTAGAAAGAGATATACACAGTAGTATATACACATACAAGTTGCACATATAAGATGTGAGTTATTTGGTTAGAGTCAACAACACAGGAACCTGGGAAGGAGGTTTAAAGTAACAAATACCATTTCCACTTTACTCTGCTTGATCACTTATGAGCTGAGTGTGTGTCCAGGCGGGGAGGCATGTGTGTGTTCTCTAGATTTTTTGGGGAGTAGGGGGTGTACACTGGAAGATCTCTTAACTCAGGCCTCCAGGAATTGAAGGAGTGAGATCAAGCAGATTCTGACTCATTCTACCCTTGAAAGAAAATCTGCATTTTGAAACATACTAAAGTGGTTTTTCCAGTGGTCATGTATGGATGTGAGAGTTGGACTGTGAAGAAAGCTGAGCGCTGAAAAATCGATGCTTTTGAACTGTGGTGTTTGAGAAGACTCTTGAGAGTCCCTTGGACTGCAAGGAGATCCAACCAGTCCATCCTGAAGGAGATAAGTCCTGGGTGTTCATTGGAAGGACTGATGCTGAAGCTGAAACTCCAATAATTTGGCTACCTCATGCGAAGAGTTGACTCATTGGAAAAGACCCTGATGCTGGGAGGGATTGGGGGCAGGAGGAGAAAGGGACAACAGAGGATGAGGTGGCTAGATGGCATCACTGACTCGATGGAAATGAGTTTGAGTAGACTCCGGGAGTTTGTGATGGACAGGGAGGCCTGGCATGCTGCGATTCATGGGGTTGCAAAAAGTCTGACATGACTGGGTGACTGAACTGAACTGAAAGTTGACTTAGTTGAGAATCCAAACTTCTTGCATGCCAGACCTGCATAGCATCTTCCCAGAGAGGAAAGCAGAGAATAAATTATAGCAAAACATGAGAAAAAATGTTATCAAATGAACATTGACTGGAATTTATAGAAATTCTTCTTGTATTCTCAAAACTCTCATCTACAAACTTGTGCTAAACACAGTGACACTAATAAATAATAAGAGTATATTGGTATCAGGTGTTTTAAACTAAGATAACTGCTAAAGAAAGCCTACATATTCTCCAACTGGCCCATTCTTCCATTACCCTGCACATGGTTTGATTCATTTATATGGACCAGATGATACAGATTCTAGCAGGGTCCTAGCAAAAGCCAACACTGCTGCCCTTTTCTCCTGTGCTGGGATCCCTGAATTTCCACTTTAGAAAAATGTTTCAAGAGTGAAATTTGCAGCTCCAAGTTGGGGACAACTTACATGAGGAACAGCACACATTTTTCTTGTAGAAAACCTAATTTTACAGCATATTACATGCACCTCTGGCTTTATTTGTTGGCATCACTGGTACCAGATGCTAGCACAATATCAGTATTCCATCCAATTTGATCAAATTTCTCCTGGTGATATGCTTAGGAATATAGAAAGAAAGAAAGAAAGTGATGTTGCTCAGTCATGTCTGACTCTTTGTGACCCCATGGACAGTAGGCTGCACCAGGCTTCTCCATCCATGGGGTTTTCCAGCAAGAGTACCAGAGTGGGTTGCTATTTCCTCTCCAGGGGATCTTTCCGACCCAGGGATTGAACCCAGCCTTGGGTCTCCCACCTTGCAGGCAGACGCTTTACCCGCTGAGCTGAATATAGAGTCAATATACATTATGTTAAACTTACACTCAGCTTATTGTAAAAATTAATGTATAAATTATTTTTAAGGAAAACAAACAAACAAAAAAACCCCGACATTTTGAAGAGGTTAAGTGTGTGTGTGTGTGTGTGTGTGTGTGTGTGTGTACTTTTGAGTATGTGCATGTGAGTGTGTGCATAGTGACAAGACACTTCATTTTCCAAGTTATTTTTTAGCTCTTCTAAGGAAAGAAAGAAAATGAAATATTTTATAGTCCTTCAAAGTTGCATTTTCATATTCTTATATAAACAGCATATTTGAATCCATGTGTATCTTCATGTAATCTTAAAAACTTGGCCAAAAAAAAAAATGGAGCTGTAATTTTGAAGTTGCTCCTCAAGATTGTTGAATATTTGTAAATTGGAATCCTCCATTTTTCAGGATATATACAATTCATTTGAAGACAACAGTAAGTAATACATTATATTTTTCATATCTATGTTTTAAAGAGAAGAATACAATTCATTACTCTGAGATTATGAAGGGGATGCTTTCAATCTCCAAGTATTTTACTAATGTCTTAAAGTAAGAGTTTTGTCTATGTTTATTTTAGTGGGTTTCCATTAATTTTATTTATTGCCTCTCCAAATAGAATTTACATGCCTATGTCCCTGTCTCTCTGTTTTTAATATTCCATGTTTCTAAGCTAGTCTTTAGATATAAATTCTGAATATTCTCATCAATTGAATCTTGAAATATTCCAGAAGTAATGAATAAGTCACTTTGTATTAAGATTGAGGAAACATCTCTTCAGATCGATCAATTTGCTACTAAAATGAGTTCTGTGATAAAAGTAAATCATTCTTAAAAAAATAACTATGGTTAAGAAGCATACTTGAGAAAATAAAGAACTATTCCATTTTTTTGCTTTCAAAGTTTGAATCAAAGCTAAACACTTTCTGAAAGGCTAGACATTCCACCAGAACTGCAGGAAGTGTCTTCTGCAGTTAGTATCACACTCAAATGACCACTTTTTATATAGAACTTTAAATTTTCATCCTAAAAATAATTATATTAGCTCAGTCAATGTATTTCTGCTAGTTTCTTTAATCATTCTGAACTCTCTGTAAAAACTTGTGTGTAGTTTTCAAGAATTTAATATGTGTGTTTGTAGTACAGTCTCATACTAATTGATTCAGACAATTACTATGACTTATATGTAGAAAAATGCAAATGAAGAAGAAATTCATTTTCTAATTAAGTAACCCACATTGAGACAGTCTGCCAGATATGAATTAGTCCTAAGGGCATTTACAAAAAGATATTGGTTTTGGAATATTTGTGTTCATATTCTCATAGTCAGGAAATTATTTAACAAAATTCTGGCACAATTCCTCTGCTGTTAGCATGAGAGTTGCTTGCTCTCCTTATTTGTTTTTGGACATTATTAATGGCTAAGTGGGTATATGTATCCATACTTTAGCCCTGAGGAGTTATTCTAATTAAAGAATTTTAGGAGAGATAATCAAAGGCAGTGATGCATAACTATTGTGAAAGGAAATTTCTAGCAGGTAGAAACTTTCTAAACATATCTAAGCATTTCATCATGAGGATTAGGCCCCCTAAAAGGGGATTAATTATATATGTATATATATATATATATATATATATTTTTTTTTTTCCATTTTCCTCCAGATCCTAAAAAAGGACTTATAAGTCCTGAAAGATTTGGTGGTATCCTGCATCCAATAATTGAGAAGAAATTAGAAAGCTATATATATATGGCTTTCTAATTTCTTCTCTCTTTCTCTCTCTCTCTCTCTCTCTATATATATATATATATATATATGTATATATATATATACACACATATATATGTATCCTATGTTTCCTCTATATATATCCTATATATCTATGTCTATGTGCATATATATTCTATATTCTATGCATACATGCATATAGACATAGGATACATGTATCCAAAAGTCTTTTCAATAGTCTGACATTGATATATTCAATTTAATCATTTAGAAGTCTTTTCTTCTTACCTCCTGAATTATTCCAGGCCACCTCACTGCTGGGCAGGTTTTCAGGGAGAATTGATCTTTAGAAAAATAGGATGCATATCAATCCAACATGGAATGAATTGGTGTGACAGGAAGCCTTAAGAGCAGCATTGATGAACTGGGCAAAAGAGGCAAGGACAGTAAATTACAAAATGAATATATTTGAAAATTGAATTAAAGTTTTGCCTGTTTAAAAACTTTGCTCCAAGTTATCTTTACAAATGAATAATGACAGCCATTATGGAGTGATTGTTTGAAACACAGATTGAAAAGCATTTTAATATTAACAAATAAGTTAATCAAATATAATTTACCTTGCATAAATGAAATTTAAAGCATTCAATATTTATTGAAGGCTGATAGACTGATTGAAAGCATTAAAAGCACTGTATTATCCCTCCTTTAATTCAAATAACAAATAGTTTTACTTGATATACAATTTTACAATTATAGACATTTTTAAGAGTATATGATAAAAGAAAGATGTGTGTTAATATTTAATATTTACATGAAGTTAAACTATTTTAAGTATAATAGATCAAATTTAGATAAAACATACTTTTGTAAAACATCAGTTCAGTTCAGTTCAGTTCAGTCACTCAGTCATTTCCGACTCTTTGTGACCCCATGAATCACAGCCCGCCAGGCCTCCCTGTCCATCACCAACTCCTGGAGTTTACTCAAACTCATGTCCATCGAGTCAGTGATGCCATCCAGCCACCTCATCCTCTGTCATCCCCTTCTCCTCCTGCCTCCAATTCCTCCCAGCAACAGGGTCTTTTCCACTGAATCCACTCTTCACATGAGGTGGCCAAAGTAATGGAGCTTTAGCTTCAGCATCAGTCCTTCCAATGAACACCCAGGAATGATCTCCTTTAGGATGGACTGGTTGGATCTCCTTGCAGTCACATAGTGACTACCAATTGAAAGTCAATTTAAATTGCCAATTGTTATGAGATATAAATTTTTTTAATTTTGAAAATTATTTATTGTATAATATTAAGAAGTAAGTAATATGTTAGTAAGTAAGTAATATGTTAGAAACAATCATATTTACTAATACAAACAATCATTTGTATTAGTGAGTAAAATATTAAAAGGTAAAAGTGACCTAACTAAAAGTATTGATAACTGGATATTAATTTTTAAATTAATTAATTAATTTTAATTAGAGGCTAATTTCTCTACAATATTGTGGTGGTTTTTGCCATACTTTGACATGAATAAGCCACAGGTATACATATGTCCCCCCATCCTGAATCCCCCTCCCAGCTCCCTACCCACCCAATCCCTCTAGGTTGTCTCAGAGTACCAGGTTTGAGTGCCCTGCTTCATGCACTGAAATTGCACTGGTCATCTATTTTACACATGGTAATATACATGTTTCAATACCATTCTCTCAAGTCGTCCCACCCTCACCTTCTACAACATAGTCCAAAAAGTCTGTTATTTGCATCTGTGTCTCTTTTCCTGTCTTGCATATAGGGTCATCATTAACATCTATCTAAACACTATATATATATATATATATATATATATATATATAAAACTGTACTTGTGCTTCTCTTTCTGGCTCACTTACTGTATAATATGCTCCAATTCCATCCACCATGTTAGAACTGATTCAAATGTGTTCTTTTTTATAAATAACATTCCATTGTGTATATGTACCACAACTCCCTTATCCATTCATCTGCTGATGGTTATTTAGGTTGCTTCTAGCTTGGAGAAGGAAATGGCAGCCCACTCCAGTATTCTTGCCTGGAGAATCCCATAGATGGAGGAGCCTGGTAGGCTACAGTCCACGGGGTCGCAAAGAGTCAGAAATGACTGACCGACTTCACTCACTCACTTATGTCCTAGCTATTTAAAGAGTAATGAACAGCTGCAATGAACATTGGGATGCATGTGTCTCTTTCAGTTATGGTTTCTACAGTGTGTGTGACAAGCAGGGGAATTGCTGGGTTGTATGGCAGTTCTATTTTCATTTTTTAAAGCAATCTCCATACAGTTCTCCATATGGCTGTACTAGTCTGCATTCCCACCAACAGTGTAAGAGGGTTCCCTTTTCTCCACACCCTCTCCAACATTTATTGTTAGTAGACTTTTTGATGGCAGCCATTCTGAATGGCATTAGATGGTATCTCATTGTGCTTTTGATTTGCATTTCACTAATAATGAGTGATGTTGAGCATCTTTTCATGTGTTTAGCCATCTGTTTGTCTTCTTTGGAGAAACATATGTTTAGTTCTTTGGCCCATTTTTAAATTTTTTAATTGGGTCATTTATTTTTGTGGAATTGAAATGCATCAACTGCTTATATATTTTGGATATCAATTCTCTGTCAGCTTTTTCATTTGCTATTCATTCTGAAAGTTGCCTTTTCACCTTCTTATAGTTTCCTTCATTGTGCAAAAACTTTTAAGTTTAATTATGTCCCATTTGTTTATTTTAGTTTTTATTTCTATTAAAATAAGAGGTGGATCATAGAGGATCTTGCTGTGATTTATGTCAGAGTGTTCAGCCTATATTTCCCTCTAGGAGTTTTATAGTTTCTGGTCTTACATTTTGTAATTAATAAATTGCATTTTGAATTTATTTTTGTGCACAGTGTTTGAAAGTGTTCTAGTTTCATTCTTTTACAGGTTGATAACCAGTTTTCCCAGCACAACTTACTAAAGAGATTGCCTTTTCTCCATTGTATATCTTCAACTCCTTTTTAAAGATAAGCTATCCAAGGTGTGTCGATTTATCTCTGGGCTTTCTATTTTGTTCCATTGATCTATATTTCTGTCTGTGTGCCAGAACCATTCTGTCTTGATGACTGTAGCTTTGTAGTGTAGTCTGAAATCAGCCAGGTTGATTCCTACAGTTCCATGCTTCTTTCTCAAGACTGTTTTGACTATTCAAGTTTTTGTGTGTGTGTGTTTCAATACAAATTGTGAAAGTTTTTGTTCTAGTTTTGTCAAAAATACCATTGATAGTTTTATAGGGATTTCATTGACTCTATAGATTTCTTTGGGTTATACACTCATTTTCACTGCACTGATTCTTCCAATCAATGAGCATGGTATATTTCTCCATCTACTTGTGTTATCTTTGATTTCTTTCATCAGTGTTTAATAGCTTCCTATATATAGGTTTTTTGTTTCTTTAGGTAAATGTATTCCTAACTATTTTATTGCAATGGTGAATGGGATTGTTTCTTTAATTTCTCTCTCTGTTTTCTCATTGTTTGTGTATAGGAATAGAAGGAATATCTGTGTATTAATTTTATATCCTGCAACTTTATCACATTCATTGAATAGCTCTTGTAATTTTCTGGTGGTGTCTTTAGGGTTTTCTATGTAGAGGATCATGTCATCTGCAAACAGTGAGAGTTTTATTCTTCTTTTCCAACCTTGTTTCCTGTTGTTTCTTTTTCTTCTCTGATTGCTGTGGCTAGGATTTTCAAAACTATGTTTAATAGTAGTGGTGAAAGTAGGCACTCTTGTCTTATTCCTGGTTTTAGGGAAAATGCTTTTAGTTTTCTGCCATTGATGATAATATTTGCTGTGGGTTTGTCATATATGACTTTTGTTATGTTGAGGTGTGTTCTTTCTCTGCCTGCTTTCTGGAGAGTTTTTGTCATAAATAGGTGCTGAATTTTGTCAAAGGTTTTTTTTCTCCATCTATTCAGATAATCATACTTTTTTCTTTTAATTTGTTAATATGGTGTATGACATTGATTGATTTGCAAATGTTAGAGAATCCTTGCATCCCTGGGATAAAGCCCATTTGGTCTTAATGTTTTATCTTTTTAATATATTGTTGAATTATGTTTGCTAGAATTTTGTTGAGGATATCTACATCTATTTTCATCAGGAATATTGGTCTGTAGTTGTATTTTTTTTGTGACATTTTTGTCTGGTTTTGGTATTAGGGTGATGGTGGCCTCATAGAATAAATTTGGGAGTTTACTTTCCTCTGCAATTTTCTGGAAGAGTTTGAGTAGGGTAGGTGTCAGCTCTTTGAATTTTTGGTAGAATTCACCTGTGAAGACTTCTGGTCCTGGGCTTTTTTTTTCTCGGAAGATTTCTGATTATGACTTTGATTTCCATGGTTTTGATGGGTCTGTTAAGATTTTCTGTTACTTCCAGGTTCATATTTAGAGGTTTATACTTTTCTAAGAATTTGTTCATTCCTTCCAAGTTGTCCATTTTATTGGCTTATAGTAATCTCTTATGATCCTTTGTATTTCTGTGTTGTCTGTTGTGATTTCTCCATTTTCATTTCTAATTTTATTCATTTAATGTTTCTCCCTTTTTTTCTTGATAAGTCTAGCTAATGATTTGTCTATTTTACTTATGTTCTCAAAGAACCAGGTTTTAATTTTGTTGATTTTTGCTACAGTCTTTTTAGTTTATTTTTCATTTATTTCTGCTCTGAGTTTTACTTATTTCCTTCTACTAACTTTGGGGTTCTTCTTTCTTTCTTTATCTAGTTGCTTTAGGTATAAAGTTGGTTGTTTATTTTATGTTTCTCATGTTACTTGAGGTAGACTTGTATTGCTCTGAAACTTCCTCTTAGCACTGCTTTTTTGAATCCCATAGGTTTTGGGTTTCCATGTTTTCATTTTCATTTGTTTCTATGCATATTTTGATTTCTTCCATGAGCTGTTGGTTATTCAGAAGCGAGTTATTTAGCCTCCATATATTTGCATCTTTAATAGATTTTTTTTTTTTTCCTGTTCAGTCACTCATTCTTTTGTGACTCTTTGCAACCCTATGGACTGCAGCCCGCCAGGCTTCCCTTCACCACCTCCAGTAGCCTACTCAAACTCATTTCAATTGAGTCAGTGATGCCATCCAACCATTTCATCCTCTGTCATCTCCTTCTCCTCCTACCTTCAACATTTCACAATATCAGGGTCTTTACTAGTGAGTCAAGTCTTTACATCAGGTGGTCAAAGCATTGGAGTTTCAGCGTTAGTCCTTCCAATGAATATTCAGGACTGATTTCCTTTAGGATATACTGTTTTTGTTGTTGTTGTTTGTTTGTTTCCCCCCCCTGTAGTTGAAATCTAATGTTACTACATTGTGATCAGAAAAGATACTTGAAATGATTTCATTAAAAAAAAAATTGCCAAGGCTAGATTTATAGCTCAGGATGTGCTCTCTCCTGGAGAATGCTCCATGTTCATTTGAGAAAAAGGTGAATTTCACTGTTTTGGGGTGAAATGCCCTATTATCAATTAGGTATAACTGGTCCATTGTATCTTTTAGAGCTTGGTTTTCTTGCTAATTTTCTGTTTGTTTGATGTATCCATAGGTGTTAGTGGGGTATTAAAGTTCCCTGGTATTATTGTGTTACTGTTAATTTCCCTTTTCATATTTGTTAGCATTTGCCTCATGTATTGAGGTGTTCCTATGTTGGGTGCATATATATTTATAATTGCTATATCTTCTCCTTGGATTGATCCTTTGATCATTATGTAGTGTCCTTCTTGGTCTCTTACCACAGCTTTTATTACAAAGTCTATTTTACCTGGTATGAGTATTGCTACTCCTGCTTTCTTTTTGTCCCTGTTTGCATGAAAAGTATTTTCCAGCCTTTCACTTTCAGTCTGTGTGTGTCCCCAGATTTGAGGTGAGTTTCTTGGAGACAGTATATATAGGGGTCTTGTTTTTGTATCCATCAGCCCATCTCTGTCTTTTGGTTGGAACATTTAATGTATTTACATTTAAGGTAACTGTTGATAAGTATGAACCTGTTATCATTTACTTTGCTGTTTGGATTCATTTTTTTAAACCTTTACTGTATTTCCTATCTAGAGGAGATCCTTTATCATTTGTTGAAGAGTTGGTTTTGTGGTGCTGAATTATCTCAGCTTTTGCTTGCCTGTAAAGCTTTTGATTTCTCCTTCATATCTGAATTAGATCCTTGCTGGGTAGAGTAATCTTGGTTGTAGTTTTTTTTTTTTCTCTTTCATCACTTTAAGTATGTCCTGCCATTCCCTTCTGGCCTGAAGAGTTTCTATTGAAAGATCATCTGCTATCTTTATGGGGATCCCCTTTTGTGTTTGTTGCTTTTCCCTTGCTGCTTTCAATATTTGTTCTTTGTGTTTGGTCTTTGTTAGTTTACTTGATACATGTCTAGGGATGTTTAGCCCCGGGTTTATTCTGTTTGGGACTCTCTGGATTTCTTACACTTGGTTGGTTATTTCCTGCCACATACTAAGGAAGTTTTTGACTCTTATCTCCTCAAGTATTTTCCTATGTCCTTTGTTTTCATTTTCTTCTTCTGGGACACCTATGATTCAAATGTTGGGGGTGTTTAACATTGCCCAGAGGTCTCTGAAATTGTCTATATTTATTTAATTATTTTGTCCTCTGTGCTTCATTTATGTCCATCACTCTATCTTCCACATCACTTATCCTCTCCTGCCTTGGTTATTCCACTGTTGGTTCCCTCCAGGGTGCTTTTGATCTCAATTATTGGATTATTTATTATTGATTAGTTCTTCTTTATGTTTTCTAAGCCCTTGTTAAACATTTCTTGCATCTTCTCAATCCTTAACTCTAGTCTATTTATCTGTAACTCCAGTTTCTTTTCAGGATTTTGGATCTTTTTTACTATCATTATTCTGAAATATTTTTCAGGTATAAGCCCTATCTCCTCCTTTTTTGCTTGGCTTGATGTGTTTTTAGCATGTTCCTTAACCTGCTGAATATGTCTATGCCTTTCATTTTGTTTAGGTTACTGTTTTGGGGGTGTCCTTTCTGCATGCTGGAAGTTTGAAGCTCCTCTTAATTGTGTAGTCTGCTCTCTGTGGGTGGGGTGGAACTAGTGGCTTGTTAAGGTTTCCTGTTTGGGGAAGCTTGTGTCTGTGTTCTGGTGCGTGGAGCTGGATCTCTTCTATCTGGAGTGCAATGAAGCATCCAGTAATGTGTTTTGGGGTGTTTATGGGTTTGACAGAGCTTTGGACAGCCTGTCTTTGAATATCCAGGGCTTTGTTACTGTTTTGCTGTACAATTGGCATGAAGTGTCTTGCACTGAATCTCGCTGGCTTTTGAGTGGAACTTGGTTTCATTGTAGGTGTGGATACATTTGGGTGAACTCTTATCTATACTGAAATACTGATTTTGGTTAACACCAAAATCAGATTGATTATACTCTTTGCAGCCAAAAATGGAGAAGTTCTATACAGTCAGGAAAAACAAGACAGGATCCTGACTGTGGCTCAGATCATAAACTCCTTATTGCCAAATTCAGACTTAAATTAAAGAAAGTAGGGAAAACCACTAGACCATTCAGGTATGACCTAAGTCAAATCCCTTACAACTACACAGTGGAACTGAAAAAATAGATTCAAGGGGTTAAATCTGGTAGATAGAGTGCCCGAACAACTACAGATGGAGGTTTGTGACTTTGTACAGTAGCCAGTGATCAAGACCATTCCCAAGAAACACAAATGAAAAAGGCAAAATACTTTGAGGAGATCTTACAAAAGGCATGAAAAGAAGAAAAGGGAAAGGCAAAGGAGAAAAAGAAAGATATACCCATTTGAATGCAGAGTTTCAAAAGAATAGCAAGGAGAGATTAGAAAGCCTTCCTCAGTGATCAATGCAAAAAAATATAGGAAAACAATAGATTCGGAAAGACTAGAGATCTCTTCAAGAAATTAGACATACCAAGGTAATATTTCATGCAAATATAGGAACAAAAAAGGACAGAAATGGTATAGACCTAACAGAAGAAAATATATTAAGAAGAGGTGGTAAGAATACAGAGAAGAACTATACAAAGAAAAAAAAAAAAAAAAAAACCTTCATGATCCAGATAATCACGATGGTGTAACCACTCACCTCAAGTCAGACATCCTGGAAGGTGAACTCAAGTGGGCCTTAGGAAGCATCACTATGAACAAAGCTAGTGGAGATGATGGAATTACAGTTGAACTCTTTCAAATCCTAGAAGATGATGCTGTGAAACTGCTGTATTCAATATGCCAAAAATTTGGAGAACTCAGCAGTGGCCACAAGACAGGAAAAGGTCAGTTTTCATTCCAATTCCTAAGAAAGTCAATGCCAAAGAATGCTCAAACTACCACACAACTTCACTCATCTCACATGCTAGTAAAGTAATGCTCAACAGTCTCCAAGACAGGCTTCAAAAGTATGTGAATCATGAACATCCAGATGCCCAAGCTGCTTTTAGAAAAGACAGAGGAACCAGAGATCAAATTGCCAGCATCCATTGGATCATCAAAAAAGCAAGAGTATTCCAGAAAAACATATACTTTTGCTTTATTAAATATGCCAAAGCCTTTTACTCTGTGGATCACAACAAACTGGAAAATTCTGAAAGAGATGGGAATGCCAGACCACCTGACTTGCCTCCTGAGAAATCTGTATGCAGGTCAAGAAACTACAGCTAGAATTGGACATGGAACAGCAGACTAGTTTCAAATTGGGAAAGGAATATGTCAAAGCTGTATATTGTCACTCTGTTATTTACTTATATATACAGCACATAGTGTGAAATGCTGGACTGGATAAAACACAATCTGGAATCAAAATTGCCGGGAGAAATATCAATAATCTCAGATATGCCAATGACACCACTCTTATGGCAGAAAAGGAAGAACTAGAGTCTCTTGATGAAATTGAAAGAGGAGAGTGAAAAAAGCTGGTTTAAAACTCAGCATTCAGAAAACCAAGACCATGGCCTCTGGTCCCATCACTTCTTAGAAAATAGTTAGAGAAACAATAGAAACAATGAGAATCTTTAATTTCGGGGCTCCAAAATCACTGCAGATGGTGACTGCAGTCATGAAGTTAAAAGACGTTTCCTCCTTGGAAGAAAAGTTATGACCAACCTAGATGGCTTAATAGATAGCAATGACATTACTTTGCTAACAAAAGTCCATCTAGTCAAAGCTATGATTTTTCCAGTAACCATGTATGGATGTGAGAGTTGAACTATAAAGATATCTGAGCACCAAAGAATTGATGCTTTTCAACTGTGATGCTGGAGAAGACTCTTGAGAGTCCCTTGAACATCAAGGATATCCAATTTGTCCAACCCAAAGGAAATTAGCCCTGAGTGTTCATTGGAAGGACTGATGTTGATGCTGAAACTCCAATACTTTGGCCACCTGATGCAAAGAGCTGACTCATTGGAAAAGACCATGATGCTGGGAAAGATGGAAGGCAGAAGGAGAAGGGGACGAGAGAGGATGAGATGGTTTCATAGCATCCCTGACTCAATGAAATGAGTTTAAGCAAACTCTAGGGGTTGGTGATGGACAGGAAGCCCTGGCGTGCTACAGTCCATGGGGTCACGCAGAATCTGACATGACTGAGTGATTGAACTGAACTGGACTGAAATTGTCTATTAATTTTCATTGGTGTCAGGAGTTCTCTGATGTTTTAAAGTTTTGGAGTTAGACCTCCTGCCTCTGCAGTTCATTCCTTCTCTTACTGTAGCCTCATGACTTCTCCATCCATACAGCATAAAAGATGAAACCCTTAGGTTATTGGTGAAACAGTTCTCCACAGCCAGGAATAGCCATTAGAGAGAGAGAGAGAGAGAGAGAAAGAAGATAAGAGGGAGTAGGTAGCTAGAGGTGACCAGGAGGAGAAAAGAGGGAGTCAAATATGGAGAGAGCAATATAGACAGTAATCATATCCCAAGTGCTCTCCACAGCCTGCAACACCCAGAGAGATTCACAGAGTTATGTAGAGAAGAGGGAGGAAGGAGATAGAGGTGACCCGGAGGAGCAAAGGGGGAGTCCAAAAGGTAGAGAACAATCAAGTTGATAATCAAATCCCTAAGTAAAAATAGATCCTGAAGATTAGTTTCTTAGCAGTACAAAAATTGATATCAAATATCAAAATCAAAGATTAAAAACCTAGAATGGAAGTTAGACTCTCCAAAATGCAATATAAAAATGCAGAGCATAATTAGTCACAAAAAATAAAGTAATATATACATATGGAATTTTTTTAAAAATAGTTTTTGTTTGTGTTTTTTTATAGAAAGGTAATAATAGGCTATAAAAATGAGAGTTAAAGGAGTAATGAAGAACTAACTTAAAAAATTAGAAAGTGATAATAGCAAAAATATGTCTATGAAATTCTCTAGAGCTGTTGTGAGCAGTGTGGTGTCAGCTTGTGTCAGATAGTTACTTGTTCAGGCTTGTACTTGTTCTCAAGTTTTATAGGTGCCCCTCAAATGCACAGTCTCCAGTATTAAATGCAGGGTTTTAATCTATTGGATCTGTCACTTTCAGTGCAGTTCTCCCTCTTTGTTTATTTTGGCGTTCTCTGTTTGTAAGTCTCTTTGGTGTCTTATTTCCGCCCTGACACAAGGGGACAAAGGCGGCCACTTCTTTAGGCTCACTTGTTCAGCTTTGCTGTGGGGAGGGAGGGACACTGCAAATAGATTCTGCTGGCATGTGTTGGAAGTGCTCAGAGTGGACGGACCACACTGGTTTTGCCATAGTCCAAGGCAGAGTGTACTCCCCGCATCTCTAGTGTGCTCCGCAGGGACACCATTCCAAGTGGGCCCTGCATTTCATACAGTTCCCAGCACTAAGCTGCTCATGTTCTCAGGTGCTCTACGGAGGCAGAGACCCAGATGGGCTCTGCGTTTTGTGTCCTTTCCAGGTCCAAGCAGCTGAGACCAGGTGTTTTATGAGTGCACTGTCCTGGGTGGGCCGTGAGTCTATTCCCCTGCCTGATCCCAGCTGCTGTTTCCTGGGTGTGCCATGAGGCCATGAGGGCACAGTCCCAGGTGTGGTGTGTGTCTCCTCTGGGGACCTGATCTGAGACTGAGACCCTACTGGCAGATGTCAGCTGTCCAGGATCCCAGGAAGATGTGGTGAGCAGCTGGCATCCTGTTCACAGTTTGGTGGAGGATGTGGCCTCAGGGGGTGAAATTGCAGGAACCCCTTGCTTTCTGGCTCTGGCTGTCACACTCCTGCCTCTCTGCCTCTGGAGAGGGAAGGCCCTAGAGGGCAGCCTGCTTGCTCTCCTCTTTTATTTTCCCAATCCATTTTTCTGTGAGTGCATGCGTTAGAGACTATCACATGAAGGTCTTTTTTGCTTTGTTTTGTTTTGTTTTTTTGGCTGTCTGGTGATCCCACTGTTTGGCTTGCTATCTCACAATAGCTCCCTCAGATTGTCCTCAGGGCATTCAAGCCTGGTCCTTACCCTAAGGACTGAGGATGTAGCCCACAACGCCCTGCCCAGCCCTCACTGTCTTGTGAATGACACAGCATCTGGGTCACTTCTCTGCTGGCAGTTGCAGTTAGGTGTGTATTGATGTTTCTTTGTTGTTATTGTTGTTCTCTTTTTCCTAGTCATGCTGCCCTCTGAGATTCCAAAACTCCCCACAGACATGCCCATGAGAGGATTTCCTACTATGTGGAAACTTGTCCTCCTTCAAGGACTCCCTACCCAGGGCGGGTCTCCATCCCTAAATCTTTGTCTCTGTGTTTGTCTTTTATATTTCGTCCTACCTACTTTTGAAGAGGTTGGCCTTTCTGGGTGCCTGTGTTCTCCACCAGCATTTAGAAGTTGTTTTGTGGAAGTTTCTCAACATTCAAATGATCTTTTGATGAATTTGTGAGGGAGAAAATGATCTCCCCGTCCTATTTATCCACTGTCTTGGAAACCCCCAACTCGAGTTTTAAATTTGTTAACTTTTTTGCTTACATTTTTTGTATTGTTTGATGGCCTACTTTCCATTTCATTTGTTTTAGTAGTCACCATTATGTAACTTAAAATTTAGAGAACTCTACAAAAATTAAGAGATTTTTGTCATAGTAACCAGTCTAATACTCATCACTTACCTGCTCTTTGAATTGATTCATCCACATTACATATCCTTCCTATTTGTGCAGCAGAAGATATACAAAGAAGCAAAGTACTCAGAATAAGATGTCTCTTATTCATTCTAACAGTGTGTGTGTCTGTGTGTAATCAGTAAATCTTTCTAGATATATATATCACTAGCCAATGAGATAATTTATTTATTATTTTCTGTTTGTGTGTCTTTTATTTATTTTTCTGGCATAATATCTCTAGCTAGAACTCCAGCTATGTTGACTAGAAGTAGCAAGATTGGGCATTCTTGTCTAGTTACTAATCTTAGAAAAATATTTATCATACTTTTACCACTCACTATAAAATCAGTTGTGGGCTTTTCATTTATAGACTTTATTATATTGAAATACATTTATTCTATACATAGGTAATGTTATAAAGGTTCAGAATAAAAAGTAAACACATAAAAATCAACGGCATTTCTATACACTAACAACAAATATCTGAAAAGGAAATTAACAAAAAATAATTTCAATGACATACTGTAAAAAAGAATAAAACATTGAGGCTAAACCAAAGAGGTAAAAGATTTGTACACTTAAAATGACTTGACACTGATGGCTTAAATTAAAGTAGACACACATAAATGAAAAGACATTTCATATTCTTGGATTAGGTGGTATAACAGTGTCAAAATATTCATAGAAATACTTCTGCAGGTTCAATGCAATCTCTATCAAAATCCCAGTGACATTTTTATGTATTAATGCATAGAAAAAAACCTTAAAAGACATATGAAACCACAAAAGACTCTGGATAATCAAAGCAAACTTGGAAAAGAAGTGATATCTTACTTCTTGATTTCAAAATACAATGCAAAGTTATTAATTAAAACAATATGATATTGGCATAAAATAGACATATAGACCATTGGAAAAGAATTGAGAGCCTAGAAAAAAGCCAATGCATACACACAGTAGGGCTTCAGTAGTGCTTCCCTGGTTGCTCAACTGGTAAAGTATCCTCCTGCAATGCATAAGACTCTGGTTTGATTCCTTAGTCAGGAAGATCACCTTGAGAAGGGATAGACTACCCTCTACAGTGATTTGGGATTCCCTGGTGTCTCAGATGGTAATGAATCCACCTGCAGTACAGGAGACCTGGATTCGATCCCTGGGTTGGGAAGATCCTCTGGAGAAGGGCATGCCAATCCACTCCAGTATTTTTGCCTGGAGAATCCCCATGGACAGAGGAACCTGGCAAGGTACAGTTCATGGATTGCAAAGAATCAGACATGACTGAGCGACTAAGCACGTCTCATACACACAATCTTCTGGTCTTTGACAAGGTGGCAAGAATACACAAAGGGGAAAGGATAGTTTTGTTAACAAATGGCATCCCACATACAGAATAATAAACCATGTACAAATATTGACTCAAAATACAAACTTTAAGAATTATGATTGAAAAAAAATTATGATTGAGAACGCCTAAAAAATGGGTAAAAATGAAAATTATACTGATTAAAAATTGATATCATGCTTAACATGAATTTGTTAATAAAATGCATTATATGTGAATGCTATCTAAGCCTATCACAGAATTTATCTATTTAAGTGACTGATGGAATTGCTCTCAGCAGAGCTGGTTTACTTGGAATTTCATTTCATTATTTTTTTCTTTTACATTCATCAGCATATACATTATTTTAATTGTTCTTCACAGCATTCTTTGAGTTTCCCTCTTTTTACTTTTTGTTATAATGTGCAATATATTATAATAACTACTCTGTACATAGACATGAACATTGTTTACCACACTCTCTCCAATGGCAAGAGTGTTATGTCTGCCTGCAATTCACTTTCACATTCTATGTGCTGTCATCATATCTATTCCTATGTTCAGACATCCCAAACATTCCCTGTAAAGGCCTGTCTTCCTTCATTTAATCTAGCAAGATCAACTTTTCACAAAATTGTATTCCAAAGGAAGTTGTCTCTATACATATATTTATAAATATAAAAATGAACAAGTATTTTTTAATTATTATTACAAAGGTATTAAGATGTTAGTACATGTAGTGAAAACTGAAATGGAAGGGAATAAAATAAGTAGTTCCCAAAATAATTTGATGATGAAGATACTTCAACTCTATCCCAAGGCACACAATTTGAGAATTGCTCATTTAAGTCTATGTAGACTGAATGTGTATTCTTTTAGCAATTACTTGGTCAGTTTGTAATACTTGGATTTAAAATTTGCCCTATATCTTTCTTTATGTGATTTTATATGTGCATGTGTGTATATGTGTGTGCATGTGTGTATGCTAGGAGATAAAACAATTCTGCCAACAGGAGACTCTTCTTCACCAATAAGAGACAAAACACAGCTTACTACTCTTTGGCATTAACAAACTCACAAGCGTGAAAATTAGCATGAAAGTGGCCATGAAGTTAACACAAAATATCATACATACATTCTAAAAAGAAGTGAAAGTGGATGGCAATTTATTTGTCTTTATATATTCAATATTTTCTATCATTCCACAGGTTTTAAATGCATCAAAGTAAACTATTTCTTGATTTTTTTTCATATTTCTGCTTGATTATTCCAACTCATTTCTGTATATTCTACTTTATTGAACACTATTCTTCACTCAGTACACTGCTATATAAAGTGAACCCTTCATAAATATTGTTCAGTAACTCACCCAATTAAATCCCACTGGGATTAAAATAACAAAGATAAAGGTTTCTTGTTGTTGATAGCAATAATATTAATGAATAGCAACAATATATTATAATTATATAATACAGTTATATTATTTGATTGATATATTAATTGATATATTATTAATAGTAAAAATATAGCATTATTTACTATAGATAGCTCTCTAATAAAAATTAATCCAAAATCTTGAAGCATAATGTAGATGAAAAGTAAACCATTCCCCATTCCACATTAAGAGTGAGATAATATAATTCTCATTATATTAGATTATTATATAAAGTGTCAATAAATTAACCAGAGATTAAGTCAACAAATGAAGCTTGTATACCATATATTCTAGGTGACAATTACACATTGCACTATCACTGGTAAGTCTTTTTGAGTGAATGAAATTATCCAACAAATTATATTTAAAGTGAACACATTAGACATGTTGGAAAAAATAAATACTAAATAATATTAATTTTCATATGATAAATGATCTGCTCTTCATAATTTAATTACTGTAAGCATGTACCAATTGTCAATACATTTAGTTTGCAGATAATATAAATTCAGGAAGCATTGGACCAGGAAACAAGCAGGGAGTGAAATTAAAAAGAACTACGTCCTTATCTACTATGTAGCTGCTAAAACAAGATACTACAAATGTTGGAGAATTGTCAGGTTGGTTTATTTCTCTCCCATGGTTATTGTCTCGTTATAAGAAAAATTTGAAACAACACACTAAAGGGTTTAAAACGACAGACAAGTTACAACTCAGTTACAGTTCAAACAGATCTTATATTAAATGGCCTTTTTCAAGACAAGACAGCAGGTCAAACCCAAAGGAGTTGTCATAACCATCCCTCCTGGCTTTCCCATTTTTATACTTGCCTCTCCTCCTTTTGGCTGTGCTCTGTGCAAAACGGGGCTTGTGTCCACTACAAGTCATGAAGGGGAAGGCAAATAGACATACATTCAAGGCTGAAAGACATTGCTAGTTGCATAGCAACAAATTTGTTGTGATGTCTTCTCATAATTCAGTTTATTAATTGTTTTTCAGTCCCTCAGTCATGTCCAACTATTTCTGACCTCAGGCAGCAAGCCGGCCTTCCCTATCCTTCACCATCACCTGAAGCTTGCTCAAACTCATAACTATAAACTTGGTGATGCCTTCCAACCATCTCACCCTCTGTTATCCCCTTCTCTTCCTGCCTTCAAACTTTCCCAGCATCAGAGTCTTTTGTGATGAGTCAGTTCTTCTCATTAGGTGGCCAAAGTATTGGAGCTTCAGCTTCAGCATCAGTTCTTAGAATTAATATTTAGGATTGAAATTCATTAGGATTGACTGATTCCATCTCTTTGCAGTCCAAGGGACTCACAAGAGTCTTCTCCAACACCACCATTCAAAAGCATCAAATCTTTGGTGCTCAGCTTTCTTTATGGTCCAACTCTCACATCTATGCATGACTACTGGAAAAACCATAGGTCTGACTATATGAACTTTTGTTGGCAATGTCTCTGCTTTTTAATAGGCGGTCTAGGTTTGTCATAACTTTTCTTCCAAGAAACAAGTGTCTTTTAAGTTCATGGCTGCAGTTACCATCTGTAGCGATTTTGGAGTGAAAAAAAGTAGAGTCTGTCACTCTTTCCATCTATTTGTCATGAAGTGATGGGACCAGATCACAAATTTTCCAGTTTGTTGCAATCTACACAGTCAAAGGCTTTAACATAGTAAATGAAGCAGAAGTGTATGCTTCTCTGGAATTCTCATGCTTTCTCTATGATCCAGTGGAAGCTGGCAAGATAGCATGATCTTACCTTTTTGAATATTGAGTTTTAAGTTGGCTTTTTTTCACTCTCTCTTTCATCTTCATCAAGAGGCTCTTTATCTCCTCTTTGCTTTCTGCCGTAAGGGTGGTGTCATCTGTATATCTGAGGTTATTGATATTTCTCCCAGAAAACTTAGTTCCAGCTTGTGCTTCATCCAGCCCAAAATTTCACATGATTCATTCTGCATGGAAGTTAATTAAGCAGGGTGATAAGATACAGCATTGACATACTCCTTTCCCAATTTGGAACCAGTCCATTGTTCCATGTCCAGTTCAAACTATTGCTTCTTGATCTGCATACAGGTTTCTCAGGAGACAAGTAAGATGGTCTGGTATATCCATCTCTTTAAGAATCTTCCACAGTTTCTTGATATCCACACAGTCAAAGCCTTTAGCATAGTCAGTGAAGCAGAAGTGGATGTTTTTCTGGAATTCTCCTGTTTTTTCTATGATCCAACAGATGTCAATTTGATCTCTGGTTCCTCTGCCTTTTCTAAATCCAGCTTGAACATCTGAAAGTTATCTGTACATGTACTGTTGAAGCCTCACTTAGAGAATTTTGAGCATTACTCTGCTAGCTTATGAAATGAGTACAACTGTGTGGTAGTTTGAACGTTCTTTGGGATTTCCCATCTTTGGGATAAGAATGAAAACTGACCTTCTCCAGTCCTATGGCCATTTGCTGAGTTTTCCAAATTTCCTGACATTTTGAGTGCAACACCTTCACAGCATCATCTTTAAGGATTTGAAATAGCTCAGCTGGAATTCCATCACTTCCACTAGCTTTGTTCATAGTCATGCTTCCTAAGGCCCACTTGACTTCACACTCCAGGATGTCTGGCTCTAGGTGAGTGATCACACCATCCTGGTTATCTGGGTCATTAAGATCTTTTTTGTATAATTTTTTTTTGTGTACTTGACACTTCTTCTTAATACCTTCTGCTTCTGTTAGGTCCACACAATTTCTATTCTTTATTGTGCCTACCTTTGCAAGAAATGTTCCCTTGGTATCTCTGATTTTTTTGAAAAGACCTCTAGTGTTTCCCAATCTATCTTTTTCTTCTGTTTATTTGCTTGTTCACTTTGGCAGGTTTTTCTTTATCTCTCCTTGCTATTTTTGGGACTCTTCATTTAGATGAGTACATAGTTCCTTTTCCCTTTGTTTCTCTTCTTTTCTCAGCTCTTTGTAAGACCTCTTCAGACAATCTTTTTGCCTTGTTGAATTTCTTTTTCTTGGGGATGGTTTTGATCACTGCTTCCTGTACATTTTACAAACCTCTGTCCATAGTTCTTCAGACACTCTGTGTATCAGATCTAGTCTCTGGAATCTCTTTGTTACTTCCACTGTATAGCCCTAAGGCATTTGGTTTATGCCATACATTAATGGCCTAGGGGTTTTCCCTACTTTCTTCAATTTAAGTCTGAATTTGTCAATAAAGGGTTCATGGTGAGAGCCAAAGCCAGTTTCTGGTCATGTTTTTGCAGACTGGGTAAATCTTCTCTATCTTTGCCACAAATAATATAATGAATCTGCTTTGGATATTGACCATCTGATGATGTCCATGTGTAGATTCATTTTCTGTATTGTTGGAAGATGGTGTTTGCTATAAGCAGTGTGTTCTCTTGGCAAAATTCTGTTAGCCTTTGCCTCGCATCATTTTGTTCCGAGGCCAAATTTGTCTCTTACTCCAGGTATCTCTTGACTTCCTACATTTGTATTCCTGTCCCCTATGATGAAAAGGGCATTTTTTTTTTTTTCGTGTTAGTTCTAGAAGGTCTTGTAGGTATTCATATAACCATAACCATTCAACTGAAATTTCTTCTGCATTAGTGGTTGGAGCATAGTCTTGGGTTACTGTGATACTGAATGGTTTGTCTTGGAAACAAACAGAGCTCATTTCGTCATTTTTTAGATTGGACCCAAGTACTGCATTTTGGACAATTTTGTTGACTAAGAGGACTGCCCCACTTCTTCTAAGGGATTCTTGCCCACAGTAGTAGAAATAATGGTCATCTGAATTAAATTCTCCTGTTCTTGTCCACTTTAGTTCACTGTTTCCTAAAATGTAGATATTCACTCTTGTCATTGCCCATTTGATCACTTCCAATTTACCTTGATTCATGGACCTAACATGCCAGGTTCCTTTGCAATATTGTTCTTTACAACATCAGACCTCACATTCACTACCAGACACATCCACAACTGGATGTTTTTTCTGCTTTGGCTCAACCTCTTCATTTCTTTTGGAGCTATTTCTCCGCTCTTCTCTAGTAGCATATTGGAGTGAGGTGTTCATCTTTCAGTGTCATATATTTTAGTATTTTCCTACTGTTCACAGGGTTCTCAAAACAAGAATGATGAAATGGTTTGCCATTCCCTCTCCAGTGGACCATGTTTGTGAGAATGCTCCACAATAACCTGTCCATCTTGGGTGGGCCTACATGGTCTGGCTCCTAGCTTCACTGAGTTAGACAAAGCTGTCATCCGTGTGATCAGTTTGGTTAGCTTCCTGTGACTGTGGTTTTCATTCTGTATGCCCTCTGAGAGAGGAGGATAGGAGGCTTGTGGAAGCTTCCTGATGGGAGGGGCTGGCTTTGGATAAAACTGGGTCTTGGTCTGGTGGGCAAGGCTATGCTCAGTAAATCTTGAGTCTGGTTTTCTGCTGATATGTAGGGATGTGTTCCCTCACTACAGTTTGGTCTGAGGCCAAAACTACAGTTTTGGTCTGGTAAAATTATTGTGTAACGCAGTCAGGTCCAATCCAGGCTACCCCATGGCCTGTAGCCCACCAGGCTCCTCTGTCCATAGGATTCTTCAGGCAAGAATGCTGGAATGGGTTGCCATGCACTCCTCCAGGACATCTTCCCAACCTGGGATCAAACCCAGGTCTCCCACATTGCAGGCAGATTCTTTACCCTCTGAGTCATTAGGGAAACCTAGGTGTATTTACATATAGAATATGTCTGAGCACTTAATTCAGCTGCCTAAGTTTACTTGAGAAAAACCTCTGGTTAGTTAGGGCTTGCTTAGGGCACATGTGCTGGAGTTGGAGAAGCCCCTTGATTAATTTGTATCCACTGTATGCCTAGGGTGCATGCGGAATAGCCAGAAAAGTTTCTTTGGTTATTTCTGTAGCATATCTGTAAGCTCTCCTGGGTGTGTCTGGATGGAGTTTAGAGATCAGCTTGCGTCCTTTTCAGCCAGGTGACCCCTCATTACTCATGCCTAACTTCCTACCTAATGATTGTGATTATAAATAAACCATTCACAAAATTTAGGGTGCTTCCACATTTTGAGGAAAAAAGCGGATTTGAGGTCACTCACTTTACAGGGAGTGAAGAAAAGGGGAAAAAATTGAGGGAGCTTTTGCACACACCAATTAATGAAACTTAACTTTTCTTTTGATTAGAATCACAGAGGTGACTGAAGTGATTGAAAAATTGTCATGTATTTTATTTATTTATTTTTAATTTATTTTTATTAGTTGGAGGCTAATTACTTTACAATATTGTAGTGGTTTTTGCTATACATTGATATGAATCAGCCATGGATTTACATGTGTTCCCCATCCCGATCTGCCCTCCCACCTCCCTCCCTGTCCCATCCCTCTGGGTCTTCCCAGTGTACCAGCCCTGAGCACTTGTCTCATGCATCTAACCTGGGCTGGTGATCTGTTTCACCCTTGATAGTAAACTTGTTTCAGTGCTATTCTCTCAGAACATCCAATCCTCACCTTATCCCACAGAGTCCAAAAGTCTGTTCTGTACATCTGTGTCTCTTTTTCTGTTTTGCATATAAGGTTATTGTTACCATCTTTTTAAATTCCATTTATATACATTAGTATACTGTATTAGTCTTAATCTTTCTGGCTTACTTCATTCTGTATAATGGGCTCCAGTTTCATCCATCTCATTAGAACTGATTCAAATGAATTCTTTTTAATGGCTGAGTAATATTCCAGAGTGTATATGTACCACAGCTTCCTTATCCATTTGTCTGCTGATGGGCATCTAGGTTGCATCCATGTCCTAGCAATTATAAATAGTGCTGTGATGAACATTGGGGTGCACGTTTCTCTTTCAGATCTGGTTTTCTCATTGTGTATGCCCAGGAGTGGCATTGCTGGGTCATACGGCAGTTCTATTTCCAGTTTTTTAAGGAATCTCCACACTGTTCTCCATAGTGGCTGTACTAGTTTATATTCCCACCAACAGTGTAAGAGGGTTCCCTTTACTCCACACCCTCTCCAGCATTTTAAAGGAACATGAATGTTATTTATCTTGATGTGTAACAACAACAAATTAAACAAAGAAATTAGAAACTCCAGGACCTAAAATTGACCCCAAATCATACAGCTTTTATCAGATTTTTGTATTCTATATATACACTACCATTGTAAGGATTAATATGAAGGTTGAAGCTCTTTATGAATGCCATCAATGGCATATTTATGTATGAAATTACAGATGGTAATGGGATATTAGCAATAGTCAAGTCTGATGACTTGCATTTTTATAAGCATCCTACAGGTGCCTGGGTATCAATGACCCTAAGAAGAAAGGTGCTGTAACTATTCAGAATATGAGTCATTTTTTTTTCTGATATTTTCATTGCATTTTAATTAAAAGATAAGATTATCCCCTGAAGGTATTCATATTTATGAATTAATCTGATTATGTCCACTGTCTTTCCACTATTTATTTGAAAATTATGATGTATACCTGCTTATCATTTTTATACTACCTCTTCTCCTTTGGGTTGTTTATTAGTTACAACCTCATTAAGTTTTTTTTTTTTTTTTTTTTTGTACTATTAACTCTCAGAAATTGAAGAGTTTGATTTCTGATGCTGTTGGGAAGAAGATTCAATTTACATTACAATTGATTTTTCTGCAGATTTTCAATGAAAAGTTGTGGAGAAGGTCATCAAACTTATTTTTAAAAAATTCTCTTTGATGGAGTCAACATAAAATAGAAATAGTACAAACTGAGTATCAGAGAAACCTGTGAATATTTGACTTCTTCTGCAGTGAATAGAGTTCAAGCACTAGTTGTGCAATAGGCTCTGTGCTAAATGGTATGAATATGAAAATTTAAAAAAAAAGTACAAATTACAATCAATATTTTCAATGCAAACAAAATAAGTTGGAAAGAGACCTATAGAACAGATCACTACTATTCAACATGCTAAGTGCAGTGTTTATAAAAAAAAAAAAAAAAGCTAAGAAAAATACTGACAGAAACTAACTACACATAAGTATTATTGGAAACGAGTGACAGGGAAGTTATGTCAGATGAGCTATGAAGATAAATAAGAATTTCCCAGTCAGAGAAAGGGTATCAAGGAAAAGAAATTCAATGAAGAGAATTGCACACACAAAGCCTCCCACAGTAGAGAAATATGAATTGATTTTTTTGAAAGAGCCACAGAAGGAGTTGAATATGTAGACCTATTAGAGAGCTCATATCTTAATCTCTGAGAGATTTCCAAATGTGCAGAGAATTTGAACTAGGATATTCATGATGACAGCTCCTAATATGGGTTTTTTAAGGCACTGATATTTCACAGAATCAAACTTTGTATTTTTATTCATTTCTTCAGAACCATGGAGATTTCCTACTGAATTCAGTGTTTTGTAAACTTTTAAAGTTTTTTGTTTGTTTATTTGTTTTATTCATTCATTACTTATTGAGAGAATGCCAATTGTTGAAGGCAAATGGTGGTCCAACTTTCTTTTATTTGTTTTTGCTTGAGTCAGAGATTCAGCGTATCTAAGAGTATGTTGAATAATTTAAAAGTACAGATTTAAAAAGTCACAGTCAATGAGAACTTTTATTAATTTTTAACTCACAAAATTAGTAAAATTTTTCAATTCTCAAACATGCAAGTACCAAAAGAAATGATGAGTCTGATATTTAAAGTTAGCTTTGAACCTCAGTTGAATACCAGAGATTATAACTGAGTTATTTAAGGTATTTCTCTCTGAGAGATTTCACTATATACAAACTGGTGTCCTTGATTGTTTCTGATCAGGAGAATGTGCGTATTCTACTAAATACAGATCTGAAAGAACTAAGATTATTTCTTGAATTTCAGATAAGCACATAAAAATTGAATATTCATGATATTTCTTTTCCATTGAAAGACTCATATGTGAATGATACAGTGCTAACATTTGTAATAGGATTCAAAATGCAGTTATTGAAATACCAACATTTTAGAAGACAATTTGCTTTAAAATTTATTTGCATCAAGTTATCTAATAAAGGAAGAACAGAAGTAAAAAACTGATTATGTATACATCATCACATCATATTAATATTTATTTCTTGTTTCTATAGAAAATCATAAATATATTTAAAATAAAGCATGACAGCCATCTTAAGAAAATGGGTTTTCAACATAATCCTCCTTAATGGAAAAAAAAAAAGAAATCCAAACTACACTTCTCTTTGACTAACACATCAAATGAATGAGAATACAAGTATTACACAACTTACACAATTCAAAATTAAGCATGCTTCTTATTATTAAATTTTCATTTTAAAAACTTTAAACACAGTCATTATAAACATGGTGTTATCATCTTGGTGACTTCACAAAATGTTCTCTTTTGAAAATAGCAATTATTACTATAGTATACAGTTTATGTAAGCATTTACAATTAGCACAAAATGATCAGTGTAATTGTAGAATATGTTCATCCAAAACAAGAAAATACAAATGAGAAAATTTGTTTTTCAACCTAATTTTCATGGCTCTGACTTAAGTACATTCTCAGAAACAAATTACAATCATACAATTCTACCCTTCGATAAACAATTTGAAGACAAATCTATTAATGAAAAATATTAGCTTAATAAATGTTATATTCACGTATTGATATACAGTTTTAAGTAAATATTTGAATATATTCTTCTAAAATGCAGTTAACATAATTAAAACTTCCTTTTTGGTTGACAACTTCCATTTTTCAAACAAATCTAATATCTAATCATAAAAAGATAAATCAAATTTATTTTCACCAGTATAAAGAGTTATGCAATCTCTTTTAAAGAAATAACCTCACTTCAAGAATACAATTTTCAAGTCAAAAGTATAAATAATTAAACAAATTAAAAATTGTGATGTTTATGCTTAAACTTTTCCCAAAGATCATTTATTAAAGAAATATAGTATGAAAAATCTGCCCGGCATTTTCTAGATTATTTTATGCTTAAATGAGATAAGATTAGGTTTAACTCCTATCCACCCAATAGGAGTTCTTCTACTATAAAAGTCAGGAAGTCTAACAGTTTTAGATAGTAGATATACTACTAAGGATACATGGATTTTTAAATAGTAAAGAATACAAGAGAAAAATCAGTTTGTTTTTATTTCCTTTTAAGCATGAACCTGGCACTGAAATTTTAAAAAATCTTGCCCTAGGGAACAATTTTGGACTAAATATGAAATGTTATATTAACATTTTTTAGATTGCATATTTTTCTTGAGAATGGGCTTATTTTTTTATTATTTTGTGGAAGACTCCCATAAATCGTTTATATTTGAAATGCTGATGTAACATCATAATCACTTTCCAACTCCCAAGAATGTCCTCAAAACTAACTAAACAGTAAATTCATCTTTGGTTAGTTATGCTTTTACAAGTTAAATGGCTGCTTTGATTTGACAAGTTAAGTACTTCAGAATTTATTATTGAGTCTTGGTTTTAATGGTGTAATTTCATTGCTGTTCTTTCAGTGATCATATAAAAGATAAACTGTTTTGATGTTTTATATAAGATTAAAAAGTTAAAGTGTTGATCATACTATCAAGGAAGATAGCTAGTAAACAAGCAGGATTTTTGAAGCAAACAGTTGCATCTTTGTAAAGTTTTTTCTTTATAAAAGCAATTTTATGTCATCAAAATAACTAAAAGTGTAACGTATAAAATAATCTAAGGTTGATTAAATTCATATGATGAATTAAATAAATATATCTTAATAGGCATCATGAGTTGAAATCACATTTAATTAAACCTGAGCTTGAATATAAACCTAGTGTAACAAACCTGACTCTCTGTTGGATCTATTCCTTTAGCTCTAGCTTTTGTGGGCTGTTGCTTGTGCTTCTTTGTGCTGGCTCTGAGCCTTTGTAGAAGAATATTGCCTATAGCTTGAACTATCCATGATAGCCCATTCTCAAGTTTCTGATCTTTAAATGTATAATACTTTCCCATTCATATAGAGGCAAAATGTTTCAAAACAGAGAATGGCACTGATTTTGTTGGAGTTTCATAGGAACATCATGACCTGACCTGTGTGAACAGCTGTAAGAAAAAGGGTCCTAGCACCAAGAAGTTTGCTACAACCAGCAACACTCCCTCCCCTTTTAATATTGAGGTGGTCTTTGGGCACTAGTCCACCATCTTCTTGGTCTGCTAGCCTTCTGAATAAGGTCACTATTCCTTGCCTTAGCACTTTGTCTCTCAGTTTATGAGCTATGTATGATCATGGACTTGGTAACAATAGAATTCATTTTCTTAGGACTCCAGGGTTCAGTTTACCTTGATTCTCCAAAGTCATCAGGGGAGAAATAGGTTCTAGTAGGGGAAATACTCTACTCTTACGTAACTGTGTGTATGTAACTACATACATAACCTTAATTTTTACTGCATTTCATTAGCTAGAAACAAAATGTGTCTTTCCATATACACTCAAATGGGAGGTACCATACAAAAATCACAAACACAAGGAATTGAGGTTTACAGGGGCTATCTTAAAGCTTGTATACCACACTTACTAATTTGTGTAAGATTCTGAGAAACTTTTATAATGAAAATAATTTTATAAGAATATGTATGTTTAATTTATTATACTGAAAGCTACTAGAACTTTCCTATTATGTTAGGGTTTATGAAACTCATTCACATAGCATCTTATGAAGTAAAAAAGCTGATTATTATATTTTATCCTCAGTTCAGGACCAAAAATAAATTTAGGTTTAGAAAATGCAAATGATTAGCATGAAAGGATGTAGCTTGTTACTGAAGAGGTCTTCTGGCTGTCAATAAAATGATGCAGCTCAGCCTTGGATACCCTGCATCATTGATCCTGCATTTGGGAAAATTTTAAGCAAATACATATTTCATGTTTTTCTTTTAAAGGTGACACATTTATTTTACTTATAATTGCTTAATACACTGCAAATTTCTTGGAATTCCTTACTTAAATTTTAACTGTTTAGTTGTGTTTATAACATGTTGTTAAGTAAAATAATATAAATAATAAGAATACTTTCATTAGAAAAGATTTTTCACTTTAAAAGCTTTAGAATATATTCTATATGACAATTGGATTACAGAGTATTTTGACAGGAGCAAGTTCAGCTTCATTTTCCAAAATAATGAGAAAAGATAGGGATAGAAACAAAGACATCTCTAGTTCCCCATGCTAATTTGCAGATAGTTAATTATGTGATAACTCCCTGAATGAATCGACCTTGTTTGGGGGCTCTTTGCATAGCCAGGGTGTTTGTATAATCTGACTTTTTGGGGTGCATTAAATTAGATCTCTATTATGGGAAAAGTTAGTTAAGCATTCAAAGCAAAAAAGCTAGCAAGAAACATAATTTTACAAGATAAGATCCTTTTGTATCTAAATTTGTAATACATATAAGCATTGTCATAGCCATCTCTGGTAAACATTTTCTTCCCATGTGTTTCATTAATCTTGGGTTTTGGGGGCACTTTAAAAGCAACTGAATATAATAATTCAGGTTGATTTTTCTATTTAAATTGTTAAACTTGGATTCATTTGGTGCCTCAGTTTCAGTGTTTGTGAGGAAACTATCAATATATTGAAATCAGGCCAACTTTCCGAAAAGCTTCTAAACAAAGATGCTATGCATGGCTCCAACAGGAAGATTTCAAGCTTATGTGGTGTGTTCCATTCACATCTCCCTTCAAATCTCCCACAGAAACTGCTTCTTTCAGGATAAGTCATGGTATCTAGATAGAAAGAGAAATAGAACATTTTTACTGAAGAATGACATAAAACAACAGGAAAATATGCAGCAGTCATGTAGCCAGAACTCAGATGGACAAATATAACCTGCAAACACCCTTGAAAACATTCTGTGTCTGCCTTATTTTGTTCAAACTTGTACTAGTTCCATTCATGTTCTTGCATATAATTCTAGAGTGTGTATCCTCATTGATATATCAGTTCAGTTCAATTTAGTCACTAAGTCTTGTCCAACTCTTTGTGACCCCATATGCTGCAGCATGCCAGGCTTCCCTGTCCACCACCATCTCCCAGACTCAGGTCCATCAAGTCTGTGACAAAGGAGAAAAGCATGGAGGGAAAGCAACAGAAATTTAAATAATGAATTATTTTTATTTTTTTCCATGGAAAAGGCTGAATCTCATTGCCACAAGAAGAAAACCAAAAAAGCACTTACCTATGGGACTCTAAGTATACAGGAACATTAAAAGTTGGGGTGGAATGACAAACTTTGGAATTAGAGTTTCTTTTTGAAACCCAGATCCTTTTTCTCCAACACCACATATTGTTGTTAGAATAGTCACCCACCATAAAAGAATAGCAGATTTTTTTTTCTTAAATTTTTGGAGTAGAGGGACTCTGCCTTTGAAGACTCAAGCCACATATGGAGAGTTTTCTTAAAATCAATAAATGCAAGAGTCTCTATTATAATTAACAGTATGATTCCCACCCATCATACTAGTCTTAGTTATCATGCGCAGGTATGGTAAGCCAGTTATGTCATGTCCAACTCTTTGTGACACAATGGAACATGCCAGGCTCCTCTGTCCATGGAATTCTCCAAGCATGGACAAATAAAATTTGCATAAGTGCATGAAAACACATTTATATTATTGATAACAGCTTTATTTGCATTAGTCTCTAGGTGGCGACTACCTAGACTTCCAGATGTTCAAGCAGGATTTAGAAAAGGCAGAGGAACCAGAGATCAAATTGCCAACATCCACTGGATCATAGAAAAAGCAAGAGAATGCCAGAAGAACATGACATCCAACCAGCTCATCCACTGTTGTCCCCACTTCTCCTACCTTCAATCTTTCCCAGCTCAGTCTTTTCTAATGAGCCAATTCTTTGCATCAGGTGGCCAAAAATTGGGGCTTCAGCTTCAGCATCAGTCCTTCCAAAGAATATTCAGGATTTATTTCCTTTATGATTGACTGCTTTGATCACTTTGCAGTTCAAGAGATTCCCAAGAGGCTTCTCCAACACCAGTAGATTCTTGCCTGCTTTAAGTTTGCTTGTTTATTTGTGTTTAATTTAACTAATAACTTATTTAAGGGAAAGGGTGACATTTCCATTGTGCTTTGTGATCACATTTCCATCAAAGGAATTTCATCATTTCTTAACCATGCTTCATTCAAACCTAGATACTCCAATAGTTATGTTTTTTAAGAACAGATTTTTTATTGTAACAATATGTAAATATTGTCATTATGATACATTTAGTTTTTGATAAAAAGTATTGAGTATTTCCATGAAAGTGTAAGATCTCAGCCTATTCCTTCTCTATTAAGATTCCCAGAATATCTTTATTTATCTTTCTCTTCCATGAAAGCATACACATTATCCTATTTCAAAAATAATTCTTCAAGTGTTCTATGAGACTTAATTTCAGTATATAAAAGAATTTTCAAAAAAAATATGATATAACCAATACTGACAAACATTTTGATGACTATGATACTATAGAAAGATATGTAAATGTAATGTTAGAAGAAATTATTTTGATGAAGAAGTAATTAAATTCATTGATTATTCATTGGAATATTCATTGTAAGGACTGATGCTGAAACTGAAATTCCAATTTGGCCACCTGATGTGAAGAACTGACTCATTTGAAAAGACTCTGATGCTGGAAAAGATTGAAGGCAGGAGAAGAAGGGGACGACAGAGGATTAAATGGTTGCAGGGCATCACTGACTCAATGGACATGAGTTTGAGTTTCAGCAGTTACTCTCTTTGCTCACACCAGTTATTTGCACATGGTAATATTAATAATTATGTATATACATTGCATTTGATTATTGTATGCATTTTATATATTTATTATGACCATTTCCCTTGCCCTTCCAGAACTGTTAACAATACAATTGATGATAAGTTAGGATAAATGAATCCTAAAGTTGGAATAAACAAAGTATGTGACTGAGTGGATACTTGAAGTCAGTACTGAATCTGCCATGCTTTTACGTGTCATACACTGCTAACAAAATAATATCTTCTTCCTCTCAATGAAAAGTGTGTCAACATGAACCTTAGCATTTTATTGCTCTGAATAGCATGACCACTCTGAACACAAATACCATGGAATTTACCTTGAAGAAGACACAGTAGAATTCAGGCATCTTTAATACTAAAATGAGAGGGGGTTTAGCTCATTGCTGAAAACATTTTGGTGGAGCAATCCTTCATTTAACTTGTAGCAAAAACAACAGAATACAACGGTTACAGTAAAGGAAAAAAACACAATGTAGAGTGAGATTTGTTCATCCCTATTGCACTCCCATGTGAAATCAGGTCTGGATGAAGCACAAGCTGAAATCAAGAAAGCCGGGAAAAACACCAATAATCTCAGATACATAGAAAGTGAAGAAGAACTAAAGAACCTCTTGATGAAAATGAAAGAGGAGAGTGAAAATTTTGGCTTAAAATTCAACATTCAAAAACTAAGATCATGGCATGTCGTCCAATCACTTCATGGCAAATCAATGGGGAAAAAATGGAAACAGTGGCAGACTTTATTTTCTCAGGCTCCAAAATCACTGCAAATGGTGACTGTAGCCATGGAATTAAATGATACTAGCTCCTTGGGAGAAAAACTATGGCAAACCTAGACAACACATTAAAAAGTAGAGACATTCCTTTGCTGACAAAGGTCCATCTAGTCAAAGCGATGGCTTTTCTAGTAGTCATGTATGATGTGAGAGTTGGACCATAAAGAAAGCTGAGTACCTAAGAATTGATGCTTTTGAACTGTAGTGTTGAAGAAGACTCTTGAAAGTCATTGGACTGTAGGGAGATCAAACCAGTCAATCCTAAGGGAAATTAGTCCTGAATATTCATTGGAAGGTCTGATGCTGAAGCTGAAACTCCAATACTTTGGCCACCTGATGTGAAGAACTGACCCATTGGAAAAGACCCTGATTCTGGGAAAGATTGAAGGTGGGAGGAGAAGGGGATGACAGAGAATGAGATGGTTGGATGGTGTCAATGACTGGATGGACATGAGTTTGAGCAAGCTCCAGGACTTGATGATTGACAAGGAAGCCTGGCATTCTGTAGTCCATGGGGTCACAAAGAGGCGGACATGACTGAGTGACTGAACTAAACTTACTGAGTGGCATAAAGTGAAGAGGAACTAAAGAGTTTCTTGATAAGGGAGAAAGATGACAGTGGAGAAGCTGGCTTAAAATTCAATATTAAAAAAAATAAAAAACAAACATGAAATCCTGTCCCATCACTTCATTGCAAATGGAAAGGGGAAAGTTGGAAGCAGCAACAGATTTCCTCTTCTTGGGCTCTAAAAATCACTGCAGATGGTAACTGCAACTATGAAACTGGAGAATCGTTGTTTCTTGGGAGGATAACTATGACAAAACAAGCAGTGCATTATAAAGCAAAGATATCACTTTGAGGCAAAGTTCCACATAGTCAAGGCTATGGTCTGTCCAGTAGTCATGTACAGATGTGAGAGTTGGACCATAAAGAAGTCAGAGAAGAAAAGAATTGATGCTTTTGAACTGTGGTGCTGGAAAAGACTGTTGAGAGTCTCTTGGAGAGCAAAGAGATCAAACGAGTCAATCATAAAGAAAATTAACTCTGAATATTCATTGAAAGGACTGATGCTGTAGCTCAAGCTCCAAAACTTTGACCACCTGATGTGAAGAGCTGACTCATTGGAAAAGACCCTGATTCTGGGAGAGACTGAGGGAAAAGAGGAGAATGGGGCAACAGAGGATGAGACAGCTGGAATGCATGACTGATTCAGTGGACGTGAGTTTGAGCAATTTCAGGGAGATAGTGAAGGACAAGGAAGCCTGGCTTGTTGCAATTCGTGTAGTCAAAGAATTGGACATGACTTGGTGACTGAACAATAACCTAAAACAACTGCTTTGCCTTTTTGCATTTCTTTTTCTCTGTTATAATTTTGGTCATTGCCCCCTGTACAGTGTTATGAATCTCTGTCCATAGTTCTTCCGGCTCTCTTTCTATCAGATCTAAACCCTTGAATCTATTCATCACATCCATTGTATAATCATAAGGGATTTGATTTAGGTCATACCTTAATTGTATAGTGGTTCTCCCTACTTTCTTAAATGTGCTGCTGCTAAGTCACTTCAGTCGTGTCCGACTCTGTGCGACCCCATAGACGGCAGTCCGCCAGGCTCCCCCGTCCCTGGGATTCTCCAGGCAAGAACCCTGGAGTGAGTTGTCATTTCCTTCTCCAATGCATGAAAGTGAAAATTGAAAGTGAAGTCGCTTAGTCGTGTCCAACTCTTAGCGACCCCATGGACTGCAGCCTTCCAGGCTCCTCCCTTCATGGGATTTTCCAGGCAAGAGTACTGGAGTGGCGTGCCATTGTCTTCTCCATCTTAAATGTGAGCCTCATGCAATAAGGAGTTCATGATCTGAGCCAAAATCATGTGTTGTTTTTGCTGACTGTATAGAGCTTCTCCATCTTCAACTGCAAAGAATATAATCTCAGTGTATAGGAATGCAAGGGATTTCTGTGTGTTAATTTTATATCCTGCAACTTTACTATATTCATTGATTAGCTCTAGTAATTTTCTAGTAGAGTCTTTAGGATTTTCTATGTAGAAGATCGTGTCATCTGCAAACAGTGAGAGTTTCACTTCTTCTTTTCCTATCTGGATTCCTTTTATTTCTTTTTCTGTTCTGATTGCTGTGGCCAACACTTCCAAAACTATGTTGAATAGTAGTGGTGAGAGTGGGCATCCTTGTCTTGTTCCTGATTTTAGAGGAAATGCTTTCAATTTTCCACCATTGAGGATGATGCTTGCTGTGGGTTTGTCATATATAGTTTTTATTGTGTTGAGGGATGTTCCTTCTATTCCTGCTTTCTGGAGAGTTTTAATCATACATGGATGTTGAATTTTGTCAAAGGCTTTTTCTGCATCTATTGAGATAATCATATGGTTTTTATCTTTCAATTTGTTAATGTGGTATATTACATTGATTGATTTGCAGATATTAAAGAATCTTTGCATTCCTGGGATAAAGCCCACTTGGTCATGATGTATGATCTTTTTAATATGTTGTTGGATTCTGTTTGCTAGAATTTTGTTAAGGATTTTTGCATCTATGTTCATCAGTGATATTGGCCTGTAGTTTTCTTTTTTTGTGGCATCTTTGTCTGGTTTTGGAATTAGGGTGATGGTGGCCTCATAGAATGAGTTTGGAAGTTTGCCTTCTGCAATTTTCTGGAAGAGTTTGAGTAAGATAGGTGTTAGCTCTTCTCTAAATTTTTGGTAGAGTTCAGCTGTGAAGCCATCTGGTCCTGGGCTTTTGTTTGCTGGAAGGTTTCTGATTACAGTTTTGATTTCCTTGCTTGTGATGGGTCTGTTAAGATCTTCTATTTCTTCCTGGTTCAGTTTTGGAAAGTTATACTTCTCTAAGAATTTGTCCATTTCTTCCAAGTTGTCCATTTTATTGGCATAGAGCTGCTGGTAGTAGTTTCTTATGATCCTTTGTATTTCAGTGTTGTCTGTTGTGATCTATCCATTTTCATTTCTAATTTTGTTGATTTGGTTCCTTTGTTTCTTAATGAGTCTTGCTAACGGCTTGTCAATTTTGTTTATTTTTTCAAAAAGCCAGTCTTTAGCTTTGTTGATTTTTGCTATGGTCTCTTTAGTTTCTTTTGCATTTATTTCTGCCCTAATTTTTAAGATTTCTTTCCTTCTACTAACCCTGGGGTTCTTCATTTCTTCCTTCTCTAGTTTCTTTAGGTGTAGAGTTAGGTTATTTATTTGACTTTTTTCTTGTTTCTTGAGGTAAGCCTGTAATGCTATGAACCTTCCCCTTAGCACGGCTTTCACAGTGTCCCATAGGTTTTGAGTTGTTGTGTTTTCATTTTCATTCATTTCTATGCATATTTTGATTTCTTTTTTGATTTCTTCTATGATTTGTTGGTTATTCAGAAGTGTGTTATTTAGACTCCATATGTTTGAATTTTTAATATATTTTTTTTCCCTGTAATTGAGATCTAATCTTACTGCACTGTGGTCAGAAAAGATGACTGGGATGATTTCAATTTTTTTTTTTTTTTTTAATTTCCCAGGGTTAGATTTATGGCCCAGGATGTGATCTATTCTGGACAAGGCTCCATGTGCACTTGAGAAAAAGGTCAAGTTGGTTGTTTTGGGGTGAAGTGTCCTATAGATATCAATTAGGTCTAGCTGGTCCATTGTGTCATTTAAAGTTTGTGTTTCCTTGTTAATTTTCTGTTTAGTTGATCTATCCCTAGTTGTGACTGGGGTATTAAAGTCTCCCACTATTATTGTGTTACTGTTAATTTCCCCTTTCATACTCATTAGCATTTGCCTTATATATTGTGGTGCTCCTATGTTGAGTGCATTAGAAAAAATAAGAATGTAATCAATCTGATTTTGGTATATACCATATGGTGACGTCCATGTGTAGAATCATCTCATGTTTTTGGAAGAGTGTTTGCTATGAACAGTGTGTTCTCTTGACAAAGCTCTGTTAGCCTTTACCCTGCTTCATTTAGTACTCCAGGCCAAACTTGCCTGTTACTCCAGATATCTCTTGACTTCCTACTTTTGTGTTCCAATCCCCCGTGAAGAAAAGGACATCTTTTTTTTCTATTTTTTTTTTTTGATGTTAGTTCTAGAAAGCCTTTTAGGTCTTCATAAAACCAGTCAACTTCAGTTTCTTCAGCATCAGTGGTTGGAACATAAACTTGGATTACTGTGATGTTGAACATTTTAGCTTGGAAACAAATTGACATCTTTCTGTCTTTTTTAAGATTGCACCCAAGTACTACACTTAAGGGGCTTCCCTAATGACACTAGTGGTAAAGAAGCTGCTTGCCAATACAGGAGAGGCAAGAGATGTTTGTTAAATCCCTGGGTCAGAAAGATTCCCTGGAAGAGGGCATGGAAACTCACTCTAGTATTCTTGCCTGGAGAATCCTATGGACAGAGGAGCCTGAGAGCATACAGTTCAGGGGTTGCACAGAGTCAGACATGACTGAAGCAACTTGGCATGCATGCATGCTCTGCATTTCAGACTCTCGTTGACTATGAGAGCTATTCCACTTCTTCTAACAGGTTCTTGCCCGCAGTAGAATATATAATGGCCATCTGAATTAAACTCTCCCATTCTCAACTAAATGTTGGTGTTTACTCTTGTCATCTCCTGCTTGACCATGTCCAATTTACCTTGATTCATGAACTTAACATTTCCTGTTCCTATGCAATATTGTTCTTTACAGCAGCAGATTTTACTTTAACCACCAGACACATTCACAAATGCATGTCATTTCCACTTTGGACTATCTGCTTTATTCTTTCTGGAGCCATTAGTAATTGACTTCCACTCTTCCCCAGTAGCATATTGGACACTTCTGAACTGGGGGTCTCATCATCCTGTGTCATATAGTTTTGCTTTTTCATACTGTTTATGGTGTTCTCTTAGCAAGAATACCAGAGTGGTTTGCCATTCCCTCCACCTTTGACCCATTTTTGTCAGAACTCATCACTATGACCTGTCCATCTTAGCTGGCCCTGCATAGTATGGCTCATAGTTTCATTGAGTTACACAAGACGCTTCACTATGACAAGGCTTTGATGCGTGAAGGGGACTATAGTGTGTGTGTATGTGTGTGTGTGTGTGTGTGTGTGTATATATATACTCTCACTGTATTAGAAATTAAAATTTATTTTGGAAAAAATAAAATAATTTTAAAATTATGATAAGCTCATTTCATGCTAACATGTATAACATGTTTATGAAAAAATAACTGTATTTTCCAGTAATGTTTAGTTATATGGTTAGCATTATTTTACAATGTTATAAATATCTTAAATATCTGACTTAGTATATCATAATTGGATTCTTTTCTCACTTTCTGCATTGACTCTTTTGCTGTATTTTGTTTTAATTAAAGTTCATGAAAAAAATCTTATCTGTTTTCAAAAACATGCAGTTGGAAAAAAAAGAATAATATTTTCATGAGCTTTTTGCACAATCATGGATATTCTCCTTTGTTCATGCTCATGCTCAGTTCATGCTTATGCTCATTCACTCATTTTTGTTCTACTCTTTGTGACCCTATGCACTGTATTCTGCCAGGCTCCTCTATCCATGGGATTTTCCTGCAAGGATACTAGAATGTGTCGCCATTTTTTCCTCTAGGGGATCTTCCCAACCAAGAGATTGAACTTGAGAATCTCTGTTCTCCTTTGTTACTGTATCACAATGCAATCTATGGTAGTTTTTTTAATGCTCAGTTGCAATATGAAAAGTGACATTTGATTAATTATGTTTCATTTTCTGTAACAATAAAAATTACTTGCTCTTTCTCACATTTTAACATCCCTTTTCCATGCTTTGATTGCTTGGGAAATAAGATTCAGTGAGTTATTTGATGCAGTTTTCCAGATGTTCAGACATCCTTTATCAGTATCAAAAATTCACGTTCATTAATATCACCATCAAACTTATCAGAAAGTCTTTGAAGTGTTGAGAAGCTGTCAAGCTCATAGTTTTAGATACAAGTTTTGCAAAATTCTAATTTAGGTCTGAATCTTGAGTGTTACCATTGGTAATGAATAATGTTATTCTTTCAAGTTTGAGAAGTGCCCAGTGATAAAAGTGTGTAGTTCAAATAAAAAGTTATTACACTACTATGAACTTAAACTAAGCAAGTAATGAAATAGTTGCAGTATAAGTAACTATAAAACTTTTAATATTCTCATTGCATAATGCAATTTGTAAAGGTCATCTATGTGCTTCCCAGATGGTGCTAATGCAGGAGACTCGAGTTCAATCCCTGGTTGGGAAGATTACCCTGGTGGAGGGCATGGCAA
The DNA here is from genome assembly GCF_023699985.2 of Odocoileus virginianus. Lineage (NCBI taxonomy): Eukaryota > Metazoa > Chordata > Mammalia > Artiodactyla > Cervidae > Odocoileus > Odocoileus virginianus. The sequence goes on from NC_069692.1 coordinate 53,679,143, forward strand.
CCCTTTCCAGTATTCTTGCCTGGGAAATCCCATGGACAGAGGAGCATGGGAGGATACAGTCCATAGGGTGGGAAAAAGTCAGATATGTTTGAAGCACCTTAGCACAGCACAGCACAAAATTCATCAATATCAACATTTTTGAAGTATGAATGAAAACAAATGAAAATAAAATTTCCAGTAAATATATATAATACTTAACCCACTATTACACTAAAAATGTTAATTATTTCCCAATTAAATACATATATAAGTTTTCCTAAATTGCCCAAATTGAGGTGTACACACACACACACACACACACACACACACACACATATGCATGTAACTGTGTGGAACACAATAAACTGGAAAATTCTGAAAGATATGGGAATACCAGATCACCTGACCTGCCTCTTGAGAAAACTATATGCAGGCCAGGAAGCAACAGTTAGAACTGGACATGGAGCAACAGACTGTTTCCAAATAGGAAAAGGAGTATGTCAAGACTGTATATTGTCACCCTGCTTATTTAACTTATATGCAGAGTACATAATGAGAAATGTTGGGCTGGAAGAAGCACAAGCTGGAATCAAGATTGCCAGGAGAAATATCAATAACCTCAGATATGCAGATGACACCACCCTTATGGCAGAAAGTGAAGAAGAACTAAAGAGCCTCTTGATGAAAGTGAAAAAGGAGAGTGAAAAAGTTGGTTTAAAACTCAACATTCAGAAGACTAAGATCATGGCATCCAGTCCCATCACTTCATGCCAAATTGATGGGGCAACAGTGGAAACAGTGGCTACCTTTATTTTTCTGGGCTCCAAAATCACTTTGGATGGTGATTGCAGCCATGAAATTAAAAGACACTTGCTTCTTGGAAGGAAAGTTATGGCCAACCGAGATAGCATATTAAAAACAGGGACATTATTTTGCCAACAAAGGCCTGTCTAGTCAAGGCTATGGATTTTCCAGTAGTCATGTATGGATGTGAGAGTTGGACTATAAAGAAAGCTGAGAGCCAAAGAATTGATGTTTTGAACTGTGGTGTTGGAGAAGATTCTTGAGAGTCCCTTGGGCTGCAAGGAGATCCAATCAGTCCATCCTAAAGATCAGTCCTGGCTGTTCATTTGAGGGACTAGTGTTGAAGCTGAAACTCCAATAGTTTGGCTACCTGATGTGAAGAGCTGACTCATTTGAAAAGGCTCTGATGCTGGGAAAGATTGAGGGCAGGAAGAGAAGGGGACAACAGAGGATGAGATGGTTGGATGGCATCACTGACACAATGGACATGGGTTTGTGTGAACTCCAGGTGTTGGTGATGGACAGGGAGCTCTGGTGTGCTTCGTTTCAAGTGGTCACAAAGAGTCAGACATGACTGAATGACTGAACTGAACTGAACTGATACATACATATATGCTGTTGACATAGCTCATACATATATAGGTATCTCAAGGAAAACCACATGTTGATAATTTTGTGAAAATTCGGCTTTCAAATTTGTATGGCATTAAAAATGAGAAAATGTCCATAGGCAGTTCAAAATTTGTAAAAAAAAAAAAAAAAAAAAAGAAGAAGAAGAAGAAGAAGAAGAAGACTGTTTTATTTGACTCATTAATTACATTAATTATATGAAATAAACTGTGTATTAAAACATGGTTACCCAACCTCAGGCCCAGACTGGTAGCAGTACCTGTTAGGAACTGGGCCACACTGCAGGAGGTGAGTGGCAGGTAAGCTAGTGAAGCTTAATCTGAAGTTCCCCATTGCTCTTCACCTCTCACATTTCTACTTGAAACTTCCAACCCCAGTTGGTGGAAAAATCATCTCCCATGAATCCAGTCCCTGGTGCCAAAATGGTTGGGGACCACTGTATTAAAATATGACATTGCTATATATATTTAATATTAACATGACCAAAATATTATGTGGTCTTTAGAAATCTTGTTTTTTGATAGACAAACTTTTATTAAATACGTACAATAGTAAAGAAAATCAACCAGATTGTCAAATACCATTTTCTCAAGGAAACCCTCTAATGTATATAATAGTGACTCATAATCAGCTTTGACATCTATTTAAGTTTATCATGACAAAAAAAGTGTTTCTTTGTTTATTTGAAATATTTTTCTCAGGTAAATATAAGTTTCATGAGGAAAAGTATTTTTACTGTTTATTCCTTTATTCCTAGCAGATACATAGAACCTGGTATCTGGTAGAAAGAATTGGAAGAATTGTTATGTTAATGATTAGATAAAAATTAACATGATATAAATTTGGGAGTGATAAAATTTTATTTTTTATAGCTTTCTGAGTTTTTTTTTTAACAAATTATTTCTCAGTACACTCTTTCACGCTGCAATTACTAAAACTGTATGTTTGATAAAGCACAATTTTTCCAACAGTCATTCCGTATCTTAGGCTTTTTTTTTTTTTTCAAATTGGAAAATTCTTTTATTACTCAGCGTAGGGGATGTTTGATTTCTAATGGAGCTCTTCTATATTCAACGTAAACACTTTAATTCTGTCTGTATTTAATTCCTACCATGCTTGTGTTTTTGCTTTTGTTTTTTTGTTTGTTTTTAGTTTGTTTGTTTTGCTTCTCAAAGGAGACGATTCTGTTTTTGCCATGAGGTAAGATTTTCTATAGCTTCGGAATTGCCCTCCTGAGTATACTTTCTGGAATGTCAGGTTATTATTGATTTCTAAACCTTTGCTAGGGCATTTTGAAGACATAAAGCACTGTGAATTTTTACTGTAATTACCCTGTGGTGTCTTTATTTTGCTTAGAAGAAAACCCCAGGTGGCACAATGGCCCATTGTTACTTCTCTGAAACACTGCTACATAACAAATGAAACTTCACACAAACTGACAAAGAGATCTTACTTTAATTATATGGTCATCAGGAACATTTTAAGCTTTATTTATTGCCTTGACAATATCATTTCTTATTAATTACAAGATAGTTTTGTAACTCATATAGATACAATGTTTTCCAAATTATCTCTTTGATATCCAGGGCATACATAGATTTAAAGGGATGTTTAAAGTTTATGCCATGTGTTAACTATCATGTTGCACTCAGATTTTACTATGTCACCTTCTTTAGAACACTGTTTCACACAACCCTTCCCCATAAAAATTCTAGAAATTCTAGTTGTCTGTATACTAAGCTGAATGTATTGAGGGATGGAGTGATCAAAATACTATAAAGTGGTCTGCCTCTTTCCTTATAGAATTTCCAGAGTTATATGCAGGGTCATCCTGTTAAAAACAAAGAAGAGAAACAAAGAGAGAGGCCTCTGAGCTCTGGACTTAGTGGACAAAGAAGCATCTTGAAACTGTCATCTGTTTCTGGCATGTGACTTAGGGCAGGTTTTCTCTGTTTCTATCATATTAACATTTTTGTAAAAATGATTGCTTTTTATAGGACCTGAATTATACATTACAGGCTATAAAGATTCACCCCTACCCACTAGATAGAGCAGTATTTCTTAACCCCCTGGATGGCAACCAAAATAGACTCTAGATATTGACAAAAGTTCCCTGACAAGCTCTTACAGCACTCCAGGTGAGAATCTCAACTTTAGGCATTAAAACACACAACAACAGCAAAACAAACAAACAAACAAACAAAAAAAAAAACTTTCATAATCACAAGGGTTTTCAAACTGAGGACAACATCAATTAAAGGTAAAATCACCATGGTTTCTTGGCCAACAGAATTTTTCAAAAGTTGGATCCAAGTATAGGGTTGAAGGTCCAGGTTTTGAAACTTTAATGTAAATACAACTTATCTAGATTTTTGTTTAAAATGAAGATGCTTGGACTTCCATTTGTAAGAATTTGCAGTTCAATAGCTTTTCAGTAGAATCTATCAAATAGAGTATTTATTTTTAAATAATGGGATGTATAGAATCATAGTGTAAATGAGTCACTTCATAGAAAGTTTAAGAAATTGAATAAGAGTTATTAAAACTGAAGATAAAAATTAGTGCAGTCAATAAACTGTGGGATTGGGTGGAGGTTCAGAGAAGAAGTGCCCTGCTTTAGTGGGTAGAAAGATTTGTTTTGTTTGTTTGTTTGTTAACCTGTGCATGAAGAAGTCTCAATAAATATGTTTTACTTCTATTCCTCTGGAGTAAACGAGGTGATTTAGAAATACAAGTCATGCACAAACAATGAACAATGATTTCTGTGGGGAAAATGATGGCTGTTATCTTGAAAGGTAAGATTTTCTTGACTACATTTAAAGTAACAGAGAGTGAATTGTCTTTTACACAAAGCTTTAGTTAGAAGCTATATCTTGTCATTGCAAAAGATTTTGAAGTTGAAAAGATATAACTGAATGCAGCACTTGCCAAATTAGTTACATTTCAGTGGGACATAAAAATAAACCAGTGGAGGCTTTACCTTGATTTTGTCTGACCATTCTCAGGAAGGAGCTCACTGACTACATTTGGAGTATTCAGTGTTCCTTCCCAAACCCCTGCTGACACAATCTCGTCAGCTCTTCAGAAATAGTGATCACTACACACAATCATCTCTGTCAGCTGAATACAGAGTTCTTTTAAAGGAAACATTACCCAAGATATTTCCTTCATGCTTCTTTTTTTCAGCAAGTAGTTATGCTGAAATTTCAACAAAGACAAATAGGACTACACTGAAGTGACTTTCTTTCAAGATATTGGACTAACAGTGTAGACTTTTCTTATTCCTCAAATTGTTTTTCAATTCAATAGCTTTGTTAAAAGGCAAACATCACGAGAATAGCATTGCTTTTAACCTGTTTTGTTTGCTGCTGTGTTTGAAGCTGTTAAAAAGAGTTCTAAGGCATAGAAGTTGCTAAAAAGAAAAAAAAAAAAGTGCTGAAGGAACAAATAAACAAACTCATTGTGTTGGATTGAAAAGGGGAGAAGTTATTTAGGTATCTCTCAAGCATTTCTGAGCAGACATAACTACAGATAAATACACTATGTGGTCATTTAAATCCCACCCTCCACTGGTGCCTGTCTCTTTGTTTGGAAGAAGGCAATGTTTTTATCCTATTGTGAAAAGAATTCAGAGACAATACAGGGAGATCAAGAAAGTAAAGTGAGGATTTATTTTTGCAAGAATACACTCAGAGGAAGAGTGAGTAGACAGGTGAGGAGATGCTGTCCTCCAGGGTTTTTGTTTTGTTTTGTTTTTGACAAGCCAGTTATGAGGGGTATATAAATGAAGCGGGGCTTCCCAGTAGTTCAATTGGTAAAGAATCTGCCTGCAATGCAATAGTCCCCAGTTCGATTCCTGAGTTGGGAAGATCCCCTAGAGGAGGGCGTGGCAACCCACTTCAATATTCTTGTCTGGAGACTCCCCATGGACAGAGGAATCTGGCAGGGTACTCTCCATAGGGTCACAAAGAGTCAGACATGACTGAGTGACTAATCACAGCACATAAATAGAAGGAGTGGATATTCACTGGAGAAGGAGGGGTTTGGAGGTTGTACTCCTTCATTTTCACCCCATCTCCACCTTCCCAAGGGGAGGAGAGACTCATCCTTATTTAGCTTTTATTGGAAGTGAAGTGGTGTTGGTGCATGTTGGAAATTTCTTATCTGTAAGGTTAATTTTATTGTAATGAGAGCATAATGAGCAATGGGTTATTCTTTATTTTTTTTCCTAATTTTTATTGGACTACATCTGCTTTACAATGTTGTGTAATTTTCTATTGTACAGCAAAGTGAATCAGGATGTATGTATATATGTATATCCATATGTATATCCATGCATATACAGGATTTTCTTCCCATTTAGGTCATCATGGAGCATTAAGTAAAGTTCCACTACTGGGTATATAGCCAGAGAAAACCATAATTCAATGAGACATATGCACCCCAATGTTCATTGCAACACTATTTACAATAGCCAAGACAGAAGCTATCTAATTGTCCACCAACAGAGGAATGGATAAAGATGTGGTACACACACACACACACACACACACACACACTGGAATATTACTCTGCCATAAAAGGAATGAAATTGGATCATTTATAGAAATGTGGGTGGACTTAGAGACTGTCATACAAGGTGACATGTTACATTGTGATGCAGGGGATTCCCCCCTCTCCCACCTTTCTTTATCTACCTCTAAGACCTTTTCACCCAAAATGTGTGGTTTCCTATCAGTCTGGAGGTTCCTGCTTTTCTTTGTCTGCTCATGGAAGCCTGTTGTTCAGAAGATGAGTGATTTCCTGAAACCTGGCTCCTGCTTCCCTTTCTATGCTTTTTTAGCTACCTGCTTACTATAACATCCTCACTTACACAAAGACATTGATTTCTGTCCCCTGATGCATCACTATCCTTTCCTTTTCTAGGGACCATCCAGATAATATACATGTGGGCTGTTTTACATCCTTGTGGGAAAAAAATAAAATAAAAGCTCATATAAGAGAAAGGAAAGACAAACCTTTCTCTTGTCCTCCCTTTATTCTCCGACTACATTCTCACTTCTCGTTCTATTTACAAAAAGAAGTGTTTGAGCTTTCAGTTTTAATTCCTCCCTACTTAGTTTTTCTTGAACTTTCTCTAGTCAGGAATTCACCCTTACAAATTCACTGAAGGTGCCAGTGTAGGTCAGCAGGTATGATGCTAAATCCTGTATGCAATTCCAGTTCTAACCTTACTTGGTGAAGTAACAGAAATATTTGTCAAAATCAATTTTTGTTAACCCTCTTCTCCTTGAAACATTCCTCACCTGGTCTCTAGTTCACAGAATTGTTAAATCTTACCAGGTTCTTCTCAACAACGTTTCTTGCTTCTACTTATCTCCCAACAGGTTAAATGTTCTAGCCCTCACTCCCTGGACATCATTTCTTTCTCTACTTGATTGCTCTACTTTGAAATCTTCATATTTTTCTGGTTTCCAGCTTCACTTATACACTGATGTCATCGCAACTTTGTCTACACCAAAGGGCTCCCCAGTGAATTCTTGGCTGTCTGTTGTGATGCCCACCAAGAACTGTGCCTGCTTCCAGATAAACTTTCAGATTCACAAGAATGTCTTGAACCTTAGCTGGCACCTACCCACATGGAAAGATGTGGGTCAGCTACCTCAGTTGTCCATCAGGAGTCTCAAGATCTTCAGAAAGATGTGCCCAGTAACCCCCCTTACTGGAGACAATTTATGTCCCCCTTTCTCTCACTAGTCAATCAAATCTCATATTCTATTAGGTTTATCTTCAAAACAAATCCAGAATTTAGTCAGTTTGTAATTTTTATCTCACCTGAATGTTTGCAGTATCCCCTTCAGCCTATTATGACTATTGCAGCTATGATGATTCTCTTAAAGTATCATCAGATTTTCCCTCACCTTCTCAGAAGTCTTCTGTAGCTCCCATATCACTCAGAGTAACAATCAGAGCAGTTAAACTGACTTTTAGGATCATAGGGAAATTTACCAGCATAGCTTCTTTAACCTTAACTCTTAACTGGGGATGGTTCCCCAACACCTCTTTGTGTTCCTTTTGAATGATCTAGTAATTTTTAATGAATAAAGAGGAGGCTCAAGAGGGAGAGGATATGTGTTTATTTATGGCTGATTCACATTGTATAGCAGAAACTGTCACAACACTGTAAATATTTAAACCAGCAAACAAAAATGATAAAAGAGTAAAGGATCAAAAGTGAAGTGAAGTGAAGTCGCTCAGTCGTTTCCGACTCGTTGCAATCACATGGATTGTAGCCTACCCGGCTCCTCCGTCCATGGGATTTTCCAGGCAAAAGTACTGGAATGAGTTGCCACTTCCTTCTCCAGTAAAGGAGCAAAGATTTTCTTAAATCTGGGGAAACAAACCATTTTAAAAGTCAACAATGTTTCAAGTTTAAAAATTCATAATAAATTATGATCATTTTCTTCTGTTTGCCTAGTTTCACGTAATTAGCTGATGTTTCACTTGATCTTTTGCTAGAAGTTTGATGAAGCAATCCATTTTTTATTAGGATTCTCTAACTTTTTACTCAGTTTAACAGTATGATTTGGTATTCACCAGAAATTTGTACTGTAGAGTGCTTATGGAACTTCTTTCCATGAATTTCTATGAAGGTGAAGCACGTGCACAGAGAAGGCAATGGCACCCACTCCAGTCCTCTTGCCTGGAAAATCCCATAGTCGGAGGAGCCTGGTGGGCTGCAGTCCATGGGGTCACTAAGAGTCAGACACGACTGAGCGACTTCACTTTCACTTTTCACTTTCATGCATTGGAGAAGGAAATGGCAACCCACTCCAGTGTTCTTGCCTGGAGAATCCCAGGGATGCGGAGCCTGGTGGGTCGCTCAGAGTCGGACACAACTGAAGTGACTTAGCAGCAGCAGCGGCAGCAGAAGCACTTGCAGGTAGACTTTGCAAAAGCATCTGAATAAAACAAGGTCTTTAAATTGTAAAAGACTCACATGTACATTATTAAAGATCTGACATTATAATGGAATTAGCAAGGAGCTTTGGTTATTTCTGTGTCAAACCTTTTACAGTAATTACTCGAATTATGAATGGGGAAGGAAATGACAACCCACTTCAGTATTCTTGCCTGGACAATCTCATGGACAGAGGAACCTGGAAAACTATAGTCCATGGGGTTGCAAGAGTTGGACACAACTAAGTGACTAAACCACCACCATGAATGATAACATACTAGGACATGTCCACATGTTAGGAATTTCATATACATTTCTAGAACACTTATGATATTTTGATAATATTTTACATGCAGTTTAACATACAGAATAAGCCTAATTAGTTTAAAATTTAACTTTTTTAAAGAGAGAAAAAAAGTCTTTTGAGGTGTTCCAGAAAGTGGTCTGGAAAATCCTAAAGTTATTTCTAGATCAACCAAGATTCATTTAGTATTTAATTTTAGAAAACTTTGTAGAAAATATTTTTTTAAAAATGCTTGACCCAATAAGATTATAAATAACTCTTAAACAAGATAGTCATCTATTTTATCAAAGTTACAAGGACTTTGCAAGCAAATATAGAAAGTTAAATATCAGTTAGCCCTTAAACAATATGGAGCATGGGGTTGAAGATCCTGCACACAGTAAAAAGTCCACATGTAACTGATGGACCTCTATGCATGCAGTTCCTCTGTATCTGCAGTTTTTCATGTCCACAGATTCAAACAAATGCAGATTGTGTGGCACTGTAGTATTTATGACTAAAAATATCTGCATAGAAGTTGAACCAATCAGTCTTTATTTTCCCTGTAGATAGAAATTATTTGTTTACATTTAGTAAATTTAATTGCTTGTTCTAGAATTCTTAACCATTAGAAGCGCTTCCCTGGTGGTCCAGTGATAAAGAATTTGATTGCTAATGCAGGAGATGCTACAAGATGGCAGGGTAGAAGGACAGCCTGTGTGCTCATTTTCTCCTGTGAGAATTCCAAAATTGCAACTCGCTGCTGAACAACCATTGACAGGAGAATGTTGGATCCCACCCTAAATAGACACCCTATGTCCAAGGGCAAAGAAGAAGCCCGAACAAGACATTAGAAGGGGCAAAATTGCATTTATTTATTTATTTATTATATTAATCTTTATTTATTTGCATACAAATAATTATATTTGTGTTTTCAGATTCACATTTATTAAATTCCTGGCAGAGTTAAATATATTTTTGTGGCTTTAGGCTGATTATTATTTCATGACTATTCTTTTTATTGATTGATTGATTGACTAATTGGTGGAGGCTAATTACTTTACAATATTGTATTGGTTTTGCCATACATTGACATGAGTCTGCCATGGGTGTACGTGTGCTCCCCATCCTAAGCCCCCCTCCCTCCTCCATCCCCATCCCATCCCTCTGGGTCATTCCAGTGCACCAGCCTTGAGCACCCTGTATCATGCATTGAACCTGGACTAGCAATATGTTTCACATATTATAATATACATGTTTCAATGCCATTCTCCCAACCATCCCACCCTTGCCCTCTCCCACAGAGTCCAAAAGACTGTTCTATACATCTGTGTCTCTTTTGCTGTCTCGCATACAAGGTTATTATTACCATCTTTCTAAATGTACTTCTTTCTAAATATGCATTAGTATACTGTATTGGTGTGTTTCTTTCTGACTTACTTCACTCTGTATAATAATCTCAAGTTTTATCTACCTCATGAGAACTAATTCAAATGTACTTTTTAATGGCTAAGTAATATTCCATTGTGTATATATACCACAGCTTGTTTATCCATTCGTCTGCCAATGGACATTTAGGTTGCTTCCACGTCCTGGCTATTAAAAACAGTGCTGCAATGAACATTGGGGTATACAGGTCTCTTTCAATTCTGGTTTCCTTGGTATGTATGCCCAGGAGTGGCATTGCTAGGTCATATGGCAGTTCTATTTCCAGTTTTATAAGGAATCTCCACACTGTTCTGCATAGTGGCTGTACTAGTTTGCATTCCCACCAACAGTGTAAAAGTGTTCCCTTTTCTCAACACCCTCTCCAGTATTTATCGCTTATAGACTTTTGGATAGCAGCCATCCTGACTGGTGTGAAATGGTACCTCATTATGGTTTTGATTTGCATTTCTCTGATAATGAGTGATGTTGAGCATCTTTTCATGTGTTTGTTAGCCATCTGTATGTCTTCTTTGGAGAAATATCTGTTTAGTACTTTGGCCCATTTTTTTTTTTTTTTATTGGACCATTTATTTTTCGGGAATTGAGCTGCAGGAGTTCCTCGTATATTTTTTAGATTAATTCTTTGTTAGTTGCTTTGTTTGCTATTATTTTCTCCCATTCTGAAGGCTGTCTTTTCACCTTGCTAATCATTTATTTTGTTGTGCAAAAGCTTTTAAGTTTAATTAGATCTCATTTGTTTATTTTTGCTTTTATTTCCAATATTCTGGGAGGTGGGTCATAGAGGATCTTGCTGTGATTTATGTTGCAAAGTGTTTTGCCTGTGTTTTCCTAGGAGTTTTATAGCTTCTGGCCTTAAGTTTAGATTTAATCCATTTTGACTGTATTTTTGTGTATGGTGTTAGAAAGTGTTATAGTTTCATATTTTTTTCCAAGTCATTGTCCAGTTTTCCCAGCACCACTTGTTAAAGAGATTGTCTTTTCTGCATTGTATATTCTTGCCTCCTTTGTTGCAGATAAGGTGTCCATTTAGAATCAAGCCCCACACCCAACAGACATGCTTGGAGGGCTCAAACAAAACCTTGTGTGCACCAGGACCCAGAGGCACCACAGAGACTGAGCCAGGCCTTCCCTTGAGGGGTAGAGTGTCTTAAACTATTTATTCATTTTGTATGAATAGTAAATCATATTTAGTTAACTTATATGCAGAGTACATCATGTGAAATGCCAGACTGGATGAAGCTGGACTCAAGATTGCCAGGAGAAATATTCATAACCCTAGATGTGCCAATGACACCAGTCTTATGGCAGAAAATGAAAAGGAACTAAAGAACTACTTGATGAAATTGAAACAGGAGAGTGAAGAAGCTGGCTTAAAACTCAACAGTCAGAAAACTAAGATCATGGCATCTGGTCCCATCACTTCATGACAAATAGATGGGGAAGCAATAGAAACAGTGACAGACTTCATTTCCTTGGGCTCCAAGGTCACTGAAGATGGTGACTGCAGACATGAAATTAAGATGCTTGCTCCTTGGAAGAAAAACTATGACCAAACTAGACAGCATACTAAAAAGCAGAGACATGACTTTACAGACAAAGGTCCATCTAGTCAAAGCTATGGTTTTTCCAGTAGTCATGTATGGATGTGAGAGCTGGACTATAAAGAAAGCTTAGAAGTGAATTAATTCTTTTGAACTGTGGTGTTGGAGAAGACTCTTGAGAGTCCTTTGGACAACTAGGAGATCAAACCAGTAAGGACTAAAGGAAATCAGTCCTGACTATTGGAAGGATTGATCCTGAAGATGAAGCTCCAATAGTTTGGCTACCTGATGTGAAGAACTGACTCATTTGAAAAGACCTTCATACTGGGAAAGATTGAAGATAGGAGGAGAAGGGGACGACAGAAGATGAGATGGTTGGATGGCATCACTGACACAATGGACATGAGTTTGAGTAAACTCCAGGAGTTGGTGAGGGACAGGGAGGCCTGGCATGCTGCAGTCCATGGGGTCGCAAAAAGTCAGACATGACTGAACTACTGAACTAAACTGAATGCAGGAGATGTGGGTTCAATCCTTGAGTTGGGAAGATCATCTAGAGGAGGAAATGGCAACCCACTCCAGTATTCTTGCCTGGAAATTCCATGGACAGAGGAACCTAGTAAAATATAGACCATGGGTTTACAAGTGCCTAAGCAACAATAGCAGCAAACCATTAAAAATTTCAATTTCTAATAAAAATGAAGTAAGCCAATGTGAACTGTTCATTGCATAAGGATTCTTTAGATTGTCATGTTTCATAATTTTCAGTAGCATAAATTTTCTCATAGATTTTTAAATGTGGTATGAGGGGTCTTTATTAGTAAGTCAATACACCATTTGTTCCTCTTAAGATGTCAAAAGTAGATAACAAAAAGATAAAATTAGGTTTATTAAATAATCAATGTTTCAGTATATTACATAGAAATGTTCTAAACCTTCAATAAAGTTTCATTTAATTTAATTATGTTAGGTAGTTAGAATAGTAAAAAGGAATCCAAAATGGCTGTGGCTAAAAGACAAAGAAGGGAAAAGCCTGTGAAAATGAAAGAAAATCCAAGGACCGGAGTGGAATGAGAACTTCAGGTGAAAAAAAATCCTTCCTGCTTAGCCTAATTTACATAGGGCAGGGTCAGGGGGAGAAGACAAAAGGTATAAAATGAGGAAGTCAAGATGAATTGAGGCCTCTCCCTTTTGGGTTGGCCCACCCACATGCCTCCAGGGTGTACTATCCATTGCTTGCTGAATAAAAGTGAGCTGTGACTGATATGTAACACTGGTCTACCACTTGAATATTTTTTGCTGTGGTGAGACAGAACCAATGAAATTACACATGTCACCAACAATTCTAAGGGATCTAAGAGGATAAGTTACTGAAGAGATTTGGGAAACTATTAGTAAACATACCATAAAACAATCGCTGCTAAAAAATTCACCCCAAAACTCGTATCTCAGTTCCATCTATTTAATTCATTTCTTAACAATCAGACTACTTGTGAAATTTGCATAATATATTAAAGCAATTGGTCTTTTTCTTAAGGATTTTTTTTTTTTTTGACAAGCATTGCAGCAGAGAAAAACATGAGTCCATTTAACTAGTAAATTCAAGTAGAACAAAGATTGTTTAACTGAATTATATTTACCACTGATGCTCTGAAGATACAGCCATATTCATCAAACCAACAAAACTTAAAGTTAGCTTTTATTTACCAAAGATTATCATAGATGGCATGAACTTAAATAGGGAAAAAAAAGCATTTAGATTAACTTTTATTATATCTCTGACAATTAGAAATAATTTATAATTGATTTTTATTCTCATTGAACAAAGTTCTTTTACAAGTTAATTTGGCAATGCTATCTGAAAGTAGAAAAAAATGTCTTATCTATAATGTACATACATAGACATACTTAAACACAGATGAGGGACAGATATCTCCCATTTTTATTTTAAAACTTTAGTCATGAATCTTATACAATGTACAACTCATGATGAATTTGGGGGATTATATAGTTGAGGGCTTGAAGTTAGGGGTAGTCAGTGAGGAACAAAGATTTAAGGATCTCATATTCTTCCTCTTTCATTGCTTCAAAATCAATCATAGGCTGGCATCATATAGTCCAATAAAGGCTACTGGCAGTCCAGTAGCCTGGTAGTTGAGTCCATTGTCTTTTGTGTATTGTATTGGAGCCTTCTTTCTGCAGAAAGAGAAAAACTACAAGGAGTAATCTTCAATAAGAGTGCTGTAAAGGTGAGCACCAGATACAGAATGTAATTAGCATAGAATTAAAGGATAATAACTGCAGAATGTAGCTCACAAAGAGTTGGGGGCAGAAAAGCAAACTTAGTTACAGACTGCAGAGTGAGCAACTGAACTGAACTGAACAGACTAGGAACAATTAAAGTGAAAACTATGATCAGGACTGTTCACTCTCCTTTATCTGCTTTGTTCTCAGAAAATAAAAAAAAAAGAGTGCATTCCTCTTTTTTTCCTTTCCACTGCAACAATTTTGCTTCAATATCCTGATCTTTCATATCTATAAGCATTTTGAGGGAAATGGGTGAGGTCTTTGAATTGATAAAGATAGGTGGATTTTGACTTATTTCTGGAGTTGCATTTTTGTTTTTGTAAAGAGTTCCAAGACAAAGACAGTCAGCTTCTGTTCGTTGTTGAATACTGGCTTCTGCTGATATATTTCTTGATTTTTTGTAGAAGAGTAGGAGGGCCTGGGGAATTATGAGGAAGTGGAATATTTTTATTTTTAATTTTCAAAGGAATTTATATTGGATCTTTAAGGCAAGTTTTCTTTATTTATTTCTTTCTTTTTTCCCACTTAATAAAGGTTTAAGCAGTAAGGCTAGCCTTTATATACTGTGTGTATGTGTGTGTGTTCTACTTTCAATCTGGTCCTCCTATAAGTACCAGTAAAACAGCTATTTAGGGTAAGAGTCTCAGGTTTGTTTGTTTGTTTTCTCTTCAAATATAATAAATTTAAAGAATCTACTACCAGTCCATTGATGAGTAGAAACTGATATCAATTTCAAATAGAAACTTAATCTGATATGCTTTATTTATAGCTTAACCAAACACACAAGAGGCATTTTACAGGAGTCTAACACTAAGTCCAGCACTAACAAGCAATGAAGGTTGAAATGATAAAGGCCCTTCCTTATGGACTATGATGCCGTATGGCCAATACCCAGAGATCTGGCACAACTGGACACAGTGCGCTTATGATTTTGTGTCTTGAAATCTCGGTCTATCTGACTGAGTAGACCCTGGTAAGTGCACCTTCTGAATGGTGGAGACTGGAGAAAATAGTCTCATTGGTCACAAAGCCAGGTCTTGAGACATAGAATAAGATGTAACAAAACACCTCATCCAGTTCCACATAGGGGGTCCTAAGCCTGACTTTCTAAACAGACACCAGTCTGTGAGGCTGGCTTGATTAGCAGGCTCATAATAAAAGGCCTCTGCCTACTGTTCTTCCTCATGGACATCATCCCCTTCCTTACAACAAAGAGCACAAGAGAGAAGAAGAAAATCAGTGATCATCTCTGGGAGAAAAGGATTAATCAAAAGTACTAGTTTACCAAAAAAAAGAGTTCTACATCTGAAGGAACCAATTCCACAAGTATTTTCTCCTGCTAATCTAAGTTTAGAAGAAGAGAAAAAGGACTCTCATTGTTACAGCAGGCAAGTAGCTAGGTATAAGCAGAGGCAGGTATCTCTGGGTTGTTTACAGTGGTGAAGGTGGACAGTGGGGAGTGGAGGAAGTCAGCAACTTTGTCCACTGAGTACTGATGGTCTCCTTCTTCAGGTAGGGAGGGTTGAAATCTCTGATACAACTTCATTTGAAACTAGAGTTGTATTCGAGAGGATGGATATCTAGCTAGGCAGTTAAAAATACAAGGGCCAGAGAGAAGGATGAGAATTACAGTCATTACAGAACCGAGAAATGGGAAGAGCCAAGTACATCCTGGGAACGACCCCCTTAACATCTTCAGTCCATTTTTGTTTCCCTTGATTATACCTACGTAGTGAAGAAGCCTGTTTGTAGAGTTCTTTCACATTTACTTTTACTTAACCTATGACATTATATGTGCAGCACGTTTTATTTATGACAATGTAAATCCCTCTTTGACTTGCTAGGAGATTGTCTAGGGCTTGATGGTTGTCAAAGGCCACCCTGCCAAGGAATCCAGGTATTTTTGAACAATTTTGAGAGTGTCTCCAGTTTTCTTTAGTGCTCTATCTAGGGAGGAGATTAGTTCCTTCAAGTTTTCCTCATGGTAGGCAAATTTTTTCCTGGGGGGCAGCTGTAGTTTCCATAATCCCTGTTAGCACCAGACCAAAGCCTTCCCTCTTTTTACCTTACATGGTAAATGTAACATGGTAACACTGGACTGGAGCTACAGATCCCAAGGTGCAATTCCATAATGAAGTGTGTTGTCTAGATGTAAGAGAGCTATGGCTTAGATCATTATGAGGTGGTTGTCTAAGGTCCCATATAGCCATAATAATCCAGGCACTGCTGGTAGGACAGTGTGATTGGTTTGGTTATACAGCTGTAAAAACATTCTGGGAGGTAGGAGACAGCTGAGGAGGGATCTCAACCATATTTTGGATTTAGTCTCTGATTTGGAATGTCAAAACGTGGGGGGAGCCTGTATTCAGAAAGAATTGTGGTCAGAGGGTGTTATATAATAGCTGGCACAAGATGTTTGGTTGGCATTAGTTTTTGATCTATCATAACATACATGCTTGTTGTTAAGGGTGCAGGGTGATGTGTAAATAGCAACTCACTATGTCACTCTAATTTATAGGCTTAAATGTATCTAGGGGCAGGCTTATGTTTCTGTTAGAGAGAGCCTCAGGGTCTAAAAAGAAGTCTATGTTACACCAGTGGGTATTTTTGCATCAAGGGGTGCATTTTAGGGTTTGATTGAAGATTAGGGATATTTTGGCAATATTTATAGCCTTTGGATTAGGAGGCACATTGTGGTGACAAAGTGGAAGTGCCCTCTCCCACATAGCAATTAAAAAAAGAAAATCTTGTCTAGAGTAATTAAAAGAGGATTTTTTAAAAGATGAGAAGACTTGGTTTTTGACTGGGTAAGCTTTGAGGGTGGTACGTATGTCTCCCAGGATGGTGAGTTGGGGATGGCAAATCCAACAGAAAGAGAGATTTTCCAGTTTAGTAATAATCTGGGAGTTTTTGACTATTATGTTGTCATTCCATGTTAAATCTTGGAACCAAAGAGATTGATAGAGAAGATGAGGACAAGCAAGAGTGGAGGTAGGGTCCCTGGCATCTTTCAGAAACGGAAAGGGGTTACAGCTTTTCTTGGACCATCTTTTAGGTTACAGCTTTTCTTGGACCCTGATGATTGAGCAGGTATCAGAGGCAAAGGGCCCAGCATAAGAAGTCAGGACACAGTAAGTGGCTCCATGGCCACTAGATATTGGACAAGCTTACTCGCCATGTTAATGGTCACCAGTGGCCCCTCCTGTGTGATGGTGTTTGTCTTCTCAGAAGCCTTTGAAGGTCCCAAGTCATGTCAATCAATCACCGCCATGACTGGTGTAGGGAGATTTCCTCACTTATTTTGTAACTGGGGGCATTTTCTCTTCTACCTTTTTGCATAGTGGGCATGGAATTTTGGGTGAAGACTGGGACCTGTTTTCTGAGCATTTTTTGGTCCAGTGTTAGGGGCTCCCACAGTTAAAAGTCTCCATTCCATGCGAGAAGTCTTCTAGGTGTACTTTTAGGGTGACTAAGAGGTGAGTCAGATCTTGTCAAGACAGCTGCCAAAATCTAAGCCTGTCATATTCCTCCTTTAGGTCATGTTCCCTCTTTTTCTCCTCAGACTGGTCTGATGCTAGCAGGAATGGTGGGAACCACAGCTGCAGCTGACCCCTGGGCAGAATTTGCCTACCATGAAGCAACCTTGAGGGATCTAATCTCCTTCCTAGACAGCACACTGAAGAAAACTGAAAACACTCTCAAAATTACCTAGATTTCTTGGCAGGGTTAATCTTTGATGACCAAGCCCTAGACTGTCTCCTAGAAAGCCAAGGAGGGGTTTGTGCTGTCATGAGTAAAACATGGTGCACGCGTATTAATGTCACAGGAGAAGTAGAAGTAAATCCTAAAGAACTCTACAAACAGGCTTCTTTGCTACCCAGGTTTAATCAAGGGAAACAGGAATCGAATGAAGATGTTGAGAGGTGGTTCCCAGGATATACTTGGCTTCTCCCATTTCTCGGTTCCGTAACAACTGTAATTCTCATCCTTCTCTCTGGTCCTTGTATTTTTAACTGCCTAGCTAGATATCTATCCTCTAGAATACAACTCCAGCTTCAAATGATGTCATGCCAGGGATTTCAAACCACCCCATCTGAAGGAGGAGACCATCAACACCTGCTGGACAACATTGCTGCTTCCTCTACTCCCCACTCTCCACCCCCACCACTGTAAACAACCCAGAGACTCCTCTCTGCTCACACCTAGCTGTCTGCCTGCTGTAGCATCACTTTTCCTTCTATCAGAACTTGCAAGCGGAAATCTGGGAGGCCGATGTGGTGAGAACTCCGACCCTCAACTGGCCTTTGTCAGAGGCCCCAGGTCTTTGGTTGTACAGCTTTAGGGCAGGGAGGAGCAGATCCATCAAGTACCCTGCTGACTAGACCAACTGCCGAGGAGTGAACACCCCGCCCCCACCTTGAGTTCTTTTGATGGTCTAATGATAATTAAATTACTCACTTTAAAATCAGGTTGATAGAAGAAAAAAAAAGAAAGGAATGTGCATGCTTCTTTCATAGAAATGGGACACCTGATATGGCCAAAACAAGACTGTTATATACCATTCTTAGATTAAAAAACAATTACTTGTGAAGGTTTAGCAAAACACGGCTTGTGCTTAGGGTAGTAGACTAATGAAGAAGTGATGCAAGTTTGCCTTCTTAGCCTTAAATTCCCTAATTCTGGTGATCATGAAGCTTTCAAGCCTCCTACTGTGAAAAGGGTATCTTTATGTGGGAGATTTATTCCACACTTACAGGTGGAAAGAGATGATCAGAGTGTTTTATTAAGTATTATTTTTTTCCACTGTTGTTTCTCAAGTAAGTTTAATTCAAAATAATTAGATATAGCCTTAAGGCATATTTAGGGAGAACCTGACCTGAACCCCAACCCTCCTCTACCCTCTCACACTGCCCTTCAGCCACACTGGCTTCTTGGTTTATCTGGAATATACATGAGAAGTTCCAGACTTATGCATGGCTGGCTACTCTACCTCTCAAATCATAGCTTGTTGTTTTCCCCACTCTACTAGCTGGTCTCTCCTTATCTCTCACTGCTTTGCACTCCTCCTTAGCCTTTATATATGTTTCTTGTTCCATATTTATTTATTTTTGTTTATATGCATCATATTGTATCTACATGAGGAAGGACCTTTTCTTTCTGTTGCAGGATTCTATGTGTGCCTGGGATCTATTAAGTGTTTGTTGAGTGGAGTTTCTGAAATTAAAAGTATATTATAGTGTTTAGCATACGTATATAATACATATAGCATGAATGAATAATATTGCCTGCCATGCCAGTAAACCCAAGATGTAGTGGACATCAAGCCATCATATTGCAGTTGTTGTGATGGTGAGCCCTGTGCCAACTCAGGAGAGAGACAAATGATCTGCCCAGCTGCCAGACACTCAACCACTGCAGACACATTCAACTGTGGATCCCAAGGGAATACAGGATGGAGAAAAGCAGAATTCTAGACCAGACAGCTGAGGTGCATATCAAAGGAATGATTTCAGTGAACCCAGACTCTTGAACCTTCCCATACATAGAAAAGTGTTAAATTATTTAATTTGAGATATCTGGTTTCCTTTCATTAATAATAATCTGTTGATGTTCTGACTGCCTGTTCTTTGTTGCACAAACTTACATATCCTGGCTCCCCTATCTTGCCTTGTCACAGCAGTCTCTCAGAGTTATCTGAGATGCAATGTGGTATCTTGGGCTTAAGTCCTCATCTTTGCCAGCTAAATGAAATATGTCTCAACCTCTAGGCTGTGCATTTTTTTTTTTCCAGTCAACAATAGTATAAGGGAAAGATGATAATAGTCTCAGTATAGTTGTAGCTTTAAATACCATGTTAATTGAAAGCATATTTACTATTATTATCATTTTGCTAATGTGTAATACAACAGTTAGTGTTTCTGTATTCATGAACATGCATATAATAGCATTAATCATTATGATTAGGTGCTGCCTAACATTAGAACCAGTTGTCTCTCATGGTCATAGGTGATATGTCAGGGCAAAAAGACAAACTTTGATACAGAAGAAGATAATTTCTTAGTGAAAGTGAAAGTGTTAGCTTCTCAGTCATCTCAGACTCTGAAATTTGATTCCATGAATTGTAGCCCACCAGGCTCCCATGTCCATGGAATTCTCCAGGCAAGAATACTGGAATGGGCACCATTACCTTCTCCAGGGGAACCCAACCCAGGGATCAAACTCAGGTCTCCTGCATTGCAGGCAGATTCTTTACCACCTGAGCCACCTCATTAAAGTTATGATTTTCCTTCATTCCAACAAAGATAGCAGATTCATGTTATGACCAAGCGTGCATGTTTATGTCTGTTCATGTGTTTTATGTGTGTGCTATCTTGCTGTAAGTGCTTATTAAAAGTGCACAAACCAATTATTAATGTAAGCATTAGAATGGCAAAGGTAAAAGGAGAAAGAGCACTAACAAAGCAAGCAAATTCTAAATTTGGGAACATGAAAACTGATAATAAGATTACATACAGTTGTCAAAAATATAACAGAAACCAAGTATCCCTTGACTTCTGATGTTTGATAGCTTTATAATGAATTTAAATTTTTCTTTTCAGGTGGACTTGGAATGTGTCTAAGTATATCAAGTATGCCTTGTGGAAGGCAGTTTTTTATCAAATGTCAGCCAGGAAGTTCACATGGCCATATGAACCATACAGGTAAATTTTCTGGGTAGGCAGAGTTCTCTGACTTCCAGTTTAAAACTAGATTTCCTTCTCATGCTAGATTGATGGAAGTGTATCTATGGACATCCATAGAAACCATGACTTATTGCATATTGGGTTCCATTATTCTCTGGATATAGATCTTAATGAACTACTGCTGCTAGAGAACATGATATATCTGACAATCCAACTAGGACCTAGACACACTGCACGTACTATATCCTGAGCATTTTTCTTATCATACATAAACCTGGCCTTAGGCCATGTCTGTACAATAGAATTCTGCCTCACTGAACAATTCATTTGGTATGATTTGTTGTGATCTGTCTGCACAGCTCTTGGGTAGAGGATGTCTTAATGAGCCACAGCAAATTGGAAGGACCAATTTCTAGCTTCTGTCACATACTATAGCCATGGCTGTAATTAAAGTTATAGATTGTTTCTAAGCATTATTCATTGTTAGTGACTCAAGCCATAGCTTGGCAAACTCTCATTAGTACCTTGATCAAATGGAGAACATACGTATCAGACAGTTCTGCACCAAAGGTATTACTCTACCTATTGCAATATTGTATAATTTGATTGACAGTAATTGCTGCCATATGCTTCCAATTTTCTAATTAGTGATTGCCACTACATATGCTACCAATTACATAAAGCTAGCATTGCTTTAGAGCTTCCATTCAAAACTGTCACTGAATCTCCGAATGTTGCACTGAGTCTGCCTTGAAAAATGCTTCTTGAATTGATGCATATGTGGACTATGAAGAGTTTTATTTGAGCTAATAATAATATTTTAAGCTAGCATAACTTTTTAGTTAGCATAAAATTATTGAAAATAAAATTTGAAAAGTGAAAGAGATGATACACATATTAAAGATAAATTCTAAAGCAATCTCAATATCTGTTTAACAATCCATAACACTAAGATTTCTGCCTCAGTTATTTTAATTATGGAAGAAGATTAAGGGGTTATTAGAACATCATGTTTTTCTTTTTTAATTTATTGATTTAATGAATGCATATTAATTAGGGATCATTGCACACAAAGTATTAGATATAAAAACAATAGCAGATATAAAGATTAAAGACAACTTTGTAACATATTGGACATCAACGCACAAATGTTATAAATCATGATGCAAAGTTTTAAAGATACAAGTACTAAACTATAGTCATTAGAGATTAGATTTAGCTTTATGGAGAAAAATATGTTTAAACTGATAGTGTAAAATTTCAATTCATGCTTGAAAAATAAAATTCCATTTGCTAAAAATAGGAGAAGATGAAGGTTGCTTCACCAAAAGGGAATAAGAAGGCAAAGGTGATTCATTTACAAATGATAAAATGACCCTGAATCACATATTCTGCCTAGCATATCAACCTATCCAAATAGCAACATTTTAGTAGTCTGCAAATCTAATGCTATTTATTTGAAAATTTTCTCTTCTTCATTTCTACTGTGTCTTGGGGAAATACCAGAAATATACAGTTGGTTTTTCATACTAAAAGCCAGTAAAATGTACAATATAAATAATAAAAATTGTCAGAAATCCTTGGGAATAGTGACATATATTCATTTTTATAACTGTTTTTGTTTTCCTTTTTAATTGGCATCCACTTATGTAATTCCAGTGTATCATAGCTATTCACTAAGAGACCATTATTTTCCTATTTCAATTCATATTTTATGCCACTTCCTGATTAACCTTTTAAAATAGTTTATGTGTTCATTTATACAACACTTATATACTGATCATCTATTGTGCAGCAGCTCTTTGCTAAAACTGGGAGGATTATGGCCCTGGTGGGCTAAAATTCTACAACTTGAACTTGCCATTCTCTTACAACAAAGGCTAAAATGGACTATCCTTGACTAGAGCAGTATTTTCCAGCATCAATTTCATTTTGAGTCATACTCCTGAAAATGTTTATTTTTAATAAGGCTAGTGGGTATTTTATTATGTGAACAACTGAAAAATGCACAACTTGGAAGTTGGGAGTTATGTTTTATTTAGTGTAAAGTAAATAGCCTCCAACTAATAAAAATAAATGAATAAATAAATAAATAAATAAAATAGGGAAAAAAAAGTCTGGGCTCACTGACATCATTTTTTTGATGTGCACCTCAGCTGTCTGGGGCCAGTATCCTATGCTTTCTCATCCTGAGTTTCCTCAAGATGCACCATAGAGGATGGTTTAGCTTGATGACTGCTAGATGGAAGGCATCGTTGGTTTCCTTCCTTCCTGTGTTCCTTTAGGACTCACAATCAGGGCAGCCATAATGTAATGGCTTGATGGGCATAGCATTCTCTGATTACTGATATGCTATGCAATATTTTAGTTTTCATAAGAAGGTTAGAGTTTTAATCTAATTAATAAGCTCAAACTAGGACCACACAACTTTAAGACTTTCATGCACAATAGGGCCTTCCATTTTATTTGCGTATGATATAAATTAGTTCAAAGTCAGTTTTGATAGATAGTTTTAAAAATTCCAGGGTATAAATTCCAGCTGAAGGGAAAGCTAATAATGCTAAAAGTTTTGGTTAGATAGGAAGGACTGTATGGAAAAATAATCATTTGGACCTGCAACAAGTGAGGATATTATGACTAGTAGCAGATACTAAGTTGCAGTCTATGTTCCTACACCAGGACCAATTGCTTCACACTCTGCCAGCTCAAAAGTCAATTCAGAAAGAACTTTTTGACAACACAATTATATTAAATACAACACAGGAGAAAAGTTAAAATAAATAATTATTTGATTTCACTGAAGCACAATTTCAAGAAATCTGAAAAACATCAAAATTATTAGGGGAACCACTGACTGAAACCACCCTCCCGAGCCAGACACAATAGTAACCACATGCATGAGTTTTCTTACAACAAGGTCCTGCTAAGGAACTTGAAAATAACAAGGTATCAACCAACCAGAAGAATTTGAGAAAGGTCTAAAGGAGAGAGGAGAGACAGTTTATATGTCTTACCAACCTCCCATCATCCTTCTCACTGGAATTCATCTTGGTTGAGTGAAGTATGCATCACTGAAAAGGATGCTGAGTCAGAATGAATGATCAGAAACAACCAGGAAACTAATCTTATTACCATAAAGCCCAAGACTGTGAGCCATATGGCAGAGTATTTCTCCTGAGTTCCCTCATCCTGTTCTCTGCCTGGGCATCCCTTCCTAAAAGTCTCTTGCTTTCTCAGCATGTGAGTCTCTTCGGAAAATTCATTTCTGAGTGTTAGGTAAGAGTTCATTCTTGGGCCCTGAAAAGGGTCCTCCTTCTTCGAACAGTGGCATGAAGCTGAAGGTATTGCTATGGACTGAATTGTGTGTCCTTATAATCTCAGTTATGCAGATGACACCACCCTAAAGGCAGAAAACAAAAAGGAACTAAAGAGACTCTTGATGAAGGTGAAAGAAGAAAGTGAAAAAGCTGGCTTAAAATTCAACATTCAAAGACTAAAATCTTGGAATCCAGTCCCATTATTTCATGGCAAATAGATGGGGAAAAAATGGAAACAGAGAAAGACTTTATTTTCTTGGTCTTCAAAATCACTGCAGATGGTGACTGCAGCTATGAAATAAAAAGACACTTGCTCCCTGGAAGAAAAGCTGTGATAAACCTAGCCAGGCAGAAGTCTGTAGAGTCAAAGCTATGGATTTTCCAGTAGTCATGCACAGATGTGAAAGTTGGACCATAAAGAAGGCTAAGTGCCAAAAATTTATGCTTTCAAACTATGGTGCTAGAGAAGATTCTTGAGACTCCTTTGAATAGCAAGGAGATCAATCCAGTCAATCCTAAAAGAAATAAACTCTAAATATTCATTAGAAGGACTGATAGCTTCAGCATCAGTCCCTTGGCCACCTGGTGCATAGAGAGGACTCTTCAGAAAAAAAACCCTTTTGCTGGGAAACATTGAAGGCAGAAGGAGAATGGGGTGATAGAGGTTAAGATGGTTTGATGGCACCACGAACTCAATGGACACGAGTTTGAGCAAACTCCCAGAGTTGGTAATAGACAGAGAAGCCTGGCATGCTGCAGCCCATGAGGTTGCAAAGAGTCGGACACGACTGAGTGACTGAAGAGCAACAATAAAATTCATATGCTGAAGCCCAAGCCATGTCTACCCACCTTTAGAGGTGACTCCCTGATCACTCAGATGATAGAGAACCCGACTGCCAGTGTAGGAGACATAAGAGATACAAATCTGATCCATGGGTCGGGAAGATTCCCCTGGAGAAAGAAATGGCAATCCTCTCCAGTATTCTTGCTTAGAAAATGCCATGGACAGAGGAGCCTGATGGGCTACAGTCCATGGGCTTACAAAGATTCAGGCATTACTGAGTGATTAACACACACTTAGAGGTGGTTAGATTTAGATGCGGCTTCCCAGGTGGGTCAGTGGTAAAGACTCTGCCTGCCTATGCAGGAGACATGGGTCTGATCATTGGTCTAGGAAGATCCCTAGAGAAGGAAGCAGCAACTCACTCTAGCATTCTTGCCTAGGAAATGGACAGGGAGGCCTGGCAGGCTATAGTTCATAGGGCCACAAAGGAGTTGGATACAACTGAGTGATTAAAAAACAGCAAAAACAGATTTAGATGATGTCTGGCATCTGGAACCTTCAACAGGCTATCAGGCCCATGTAGGAAGAGACACCAGACAGCATTCTCTCTCTCTCTCTCTCTCTCTCTCTATCTCTCTCTCTCTCTCTCTCTGAGAGGTGAGGACTCAAGAAGTTAGCTATGTGCTGACCAGGGAGAAAATTCTCAAAAGAACCTGATCATGCTGGTACCCTCACCTCAGATTTCTGGCCTCTAGAACTGTGAGAAAATAAATTTCTGTTTTTGAAGTCACCCAGTCAATGGCATTTTTATGGCATCCTAATTAGATTAATATAATTTTTATAATCTGGGATATGGCAAAGACCTGGAGCAAATATGTTACATTCTGTTTAAGATAAAATATTTAAACTTGAAAATAGATAAAATAATAAATAGCACTATTCTTGCAACTGCAAGAAAAAAATCAATCCATGTTTAGATGTAATGGGGAGAGAAGGATGTGACTAGTCATTAACAGAAGCATACATTTAGTTGAAAGAAAGGAACCACACACAATTATGCTGTAAAGATGCTACACCTTTAAGAATAAATTGAAAAGGAAAACAAAAATCAGTTTTTACAATAATAACAGCAACTAATATTTGCCAACTCAAGTTCATGAATGTATGGCAGGAAATAATCATAGTTATATATGCTTGAATTTCCAGTGATTTTGCTTTTATGTCAAGGTGCCAATTATGTGTTATCAATTTTGATCAAATTGTAATGCATTAAAATTATAATTTTTATTTTGTTAGTGAAGTGTATTTTAAGAAAGACATGAGATGCTATTTAACTTTTTTCTTCAAAATTAATAGATAAGCAATTTATTTTTTAGCAATTTATTTTTTAGCAATTTTAGTAATACTGAAGCATAACAGATGTTTATAAAATGTATCCAAAACCTCAAAAGTTGTAAGGGATTATTGTTTTAATTACTATAAAACTGTTTTTGAAATTTACATTGTCATTGGGGGTAAGCATTCTACATAATGGCATCTATGTTAGTCTATTATTTTCTAAAATGAAGAGCAGGCAGTGCTGAAAAATGTGTGGAAACTACATGAAAGTAAAGCACACTAAAAATAAATTAGGCACGAATGTGCTATATACTGATTATAACTTCATCTGATATTTCCTCTAGAAATTGAAAGAATCTAAAATATGCACAAACTTTTAGTCAGAATTATTCCTTGGAGAAGAGATATGTCATTCCCAGTTGGCAAAGTGGTACAGATAAGTACAATAGTCATCAATCTTTTGTTCTGCTGAGAGAAAAATCTCTTGGAAATATGCTATGTTTGTAGAAACATAAATTAGGTACATTTAAAAAAAAATGATGTGTCTAATGTATTTGATATGTTTCTTTTCCATGTGAAAATGCAAAGAAAGTGCTGTTCCTCATGGTCTCTTTTTATGTAGAGTATCTTCCATTTGTTGTGAGCATGTGTATTACAGCCTACCCCCTTTATGCATGGTCTCATGTTATGAAAAAGTGTACTGAATGTGTAGTTTTAAAATGAAAGAAGAATTATGTTCAGGAATTAGAATAAATTGAATCAAGAGAAATTGTACTTATTAAAAAAATGTTCACTTCTAAAGCAAATGACTGCAACCAAACAAAAAAGAGATGGGTGTATGTATTATATTGCAATAGGTTCCACAATTTTAAAGATGGTCAAGTTTAATTCTGAGCTTGTTGAATCTGAAAACAAGGTTGGAAGAAATTTTAGCTAATAACATGTAAACATAGAAAGTCCATGATTCCTGTAGGCCAAAGATACATAAAGCTAACTATCACATTTTGCTCTAACTCTGTTCATTTTCTATTGTTTTAGCATTATATTATTACTATTAATTTGAATAATTCAAGAGCCTTGTACATAAATAAGTTTGAATTTTTTTTTCACATTTTGTCAATAGAGTTAACTTTCCAAAAATTATTTTGATTAAATCTAATTTAAGGTTGAGAGACATTTTTTAATCAAATCAAGGAGGTTTCATTAATGACATACCTCTTATTATGAATAATAAATATATCAAATTATTTATTAAAGGAAAGTTTTTGCCAATATTTATGTTATTTTCTTCATTATTTCCATAAACTCAAAAAGTATTAGGTAAATATTTGTGTAAAATTATAAAACATAATCTTATTAAATACACCCTAATTACCACTGAGTTTGAGAGAGGGGTGTGTGTGTGTGTTTTAAAGAAGAATGGGAGGAAAGAGGAGAAAGACTTGTATAATACTGTAAGACACAATTTTGAGATTCAAATTTTAACTCACTATACATTGTACATAGACAAAAGACTCAGTCTAAGTGACTTAATATCAAAAAGGCAGTTTGCAAGTGGTTGTATTCAGTTTTCTAGAAATGATTTGCAGCAATTACTGCAAATTTGTCAAAGAAAATCATAGAAAAATCTCTCATTGAAAGTATTGTCTTGAACAAAAGACACTTAACTAATGTCCTCTCTCCTTGATGTAAGCAGGATATTGAACCATAGAGTCCATTTGCTAAGCATACCAAGATGCCAGGACAGTGTAGGGAAGGGTTGTGGCTGGGTTTCACTTTTGACATTAAATTGTCTTTATAATAAAGAACGATCTCCATGTAGACCTTAATATACAATAGCTTTATTTAAAATAACTAAACCACAAGACACTCCAAAAGTCACAGAAAGATACCACAAAAAATGCAGGGAAATTACATGATGGAGAGGAACAATAGCAGTGTTTATAAAATAGCCCCACTCTAGGCTTTTCCCCTTTCTTTCTTTGCAAGTGTTTCTTGCTAGGTTTTATTCAATCAGAGTGAAATTTTCAATTTTGTTATACTAAGTTATTACAAGTTGCTTAGCAAAAGCCAAGCTAACAGTAATCATATGGGGTACTAGCTAATGATGCTTTAATGCATGTTTTACTCTTTACTTGAATAGACAGATTTCCTCTCCTACCCTACCACTTTGTTTATTTATTTATTTTTCTTTTAAGTTATGTTTATCACTAGTTATTCATTTACATACATTAAAATTTGATTTCTGTGCCATTCATTTCTATGAGTTTGACATATAGACTTACAGGTTCATCACCACAGGCATGATACAGAATAGTTTCACCACATCAAAAATTTCCCTGTGAATCTCATTTTAACCAAACATCAATCATATTTACTACCTCTGGCAGCCATTAATCTGCTTTCTGTCCCACAGTTTTGACATTTTTGAAATGCTAGACAAATAGAAGCAGGCAATCTGGAGTCTTTTGGCATTGGCTCCTTGCATTTAGCAAAATGTACATTGTTGCATGCATTAGCAGTTTTTTCCTTTTTATTGCTAAAAATTATTACTATGTATAGATGGGTCATAGTTTTGTTAGGGGAAGCACACTGACTGAAACTGCCCACTCTGACCAGGCACCATAGTAACGATTTGCGTTAGTTGTTTCAGGACAGGAGGTCCTGGTAAGGAACAGGGAACTAATAAGCCACCACCAACCAGAAGAGTTCTAGGAAGGTCAAAAGGAGACACCACATGTCTGACCACCACCCCCCCAGAATCCTTCTCTCTGGCATCCATCTTGGCTGAACAAGGCTACACCACCAGGAAGGACTCTGAGTCAGAATGATGGGTTAAAGACAACCCAGAAACTAATCCCATCACTGTAAAACTTGAGACTGCAAGCCACGTGGCAGAACTGTTCTCCTGGGGTTCCCTTACCCTCCTACTCTCTGCCTGGGCACCCTTTCCTAGTAAAATCTCTTGCTTTTTCAGCACATGTGTCTCCTCAGAGAATTCATTTCTGAGTGGTAGACAAGAGCCGAGTTTTGGGCCCTAGAAGGGGTCACCTTCCTGCAACAGCTTGTCCATTCAGTAGTTAAAGGGCATCTGTCTTGTTTCCAGATTATGTTAACCATGAATAGAGTTGCTATAAACATTTAAGCACAGTTTTGTTTGTTTGTTTGTTTGTTTGTTTTTTCTGTAAATCTGTTCATATTTTTTTTCAAATGAATTTCTGGAATGAGATTATAGAGTTATGTGGTAGGTATTTGTCTAATTTTGTAAGAAAGTACAAAACCACTTTCCCAAGTTGCTGTACAATTTTGCATTCTCACTCACAAGGTAGGAGAATTCCAGCTGCTTCATGTCCTTTTAAGTATTGGTATGGTTAGTTTCAATCATTTTAAGTGGCATCTATTTGTGCTTATTTGGATTATCTTTATTTTCCTAAAAATATATGATGTTCAGCACTCTTATAACAGGGGAATTGGCACCCTGTCCAGCTCATTGTGTTCTGAATACATTAGAGGAATTTCCAGTGATTGCTTTGATTTATTTCTTATCAAATATATATATATATAATACATTTTCAAGAGAATTCAGTGTCTTAAAAATTACTAGATCCTTAAACTAATGTTGATAATTATTTAAAGAGATAATATAGTCAATAGGCAAAGCTATATTTTTGTAATTATTTTTTTCTCTCTTTTATTGTGCTATGGTTGATTAACAATTTTGTGTTAATTTCTGCTGTACAACAAAGTGATTCAGTTATATATGTATATACATTCTTTTCAAATACTCTTCTCCATTATGGTTTATCATAGGTTATTGAATATAGTTCTTTGTGCTATGGAGTAGGATCTTGTCATTGTTAATATGATGTCATATTGTGACAATATCATTGTTATGTTATACTTTTGGCATGCTGACTCTTAAGTTACAATGGTTTAAATAATTAATTTCCTGACTAAGTTAAAAGCATGCATAGAGGCTTGAGTCTGCTAGGGAATTCGAAAGCCAAAAGAGAGAATATTATTTCCACCTTAACAATGAGAGCGTCAAACAAAATACAAAGTAAGAGGTTTCAAACTACTGTTCTGGAGAAGACTCTTGAGAGTCCCTTGGAGAGCAAGGACTGTCATTCCTAAAGAAAATCAACCCTGAGTTTTCATTGTAAGAAGTGATGTGATGAAGTGATGAGACCGGATGACATGATGTTAATTTTTTGAATGCTGAATTTAAGCCATTTGCTTACCTCTTCTTTTCCACTCTCATCAAGAGACTCTTTAGTTCCTCTTCACTTTCTTCCATTATAGTGGTATAATCTGCATGTCTGAAGTTGTTGATATTTCTCTGTAAATATTGATTGCAGCTTGTGAGTCATAGAGCCTAGCATTCCCCATGTTGTACTGTACATATAAATTAAATAAGCAGGGTGACAATATACAGCCTTCATGTACTGCTTTCCCAATTTGGAACCAGTCCATTGTTCCATGTCCAGTTCTAACTGTTGCTTCTGGCCCTGCACACAGGTTTCTCAGCAGCCAGATAAAGTGGTCTGGTATTTCCATCTCTTTAAGAATGGTCCAGTTTGTTGTGATCCTCACAGTCAAAGCCTTTAACATAGTCAGAAAATAAGTAGATGTTTTACTGGAATTCCTTTGCTTTTACTATGATCCAAAAGATGTTGGCACTTTGATCTCTGATTCCTGTCTTTTATAAATCCAGCTCATACATATGAAAGTTCTAGGCTCACATATAATGAAGCTTAGCTTGATGGGTTTTGAAAATTACCTTGCTAGCATGTGAAATGAGTGCAGTTGTATGGTAGTATGAACATTCTTTGGTATTGTCTTTCTTTAGAATTGGAATGAAAACTGACATTTTCCAGTCCTGTGGCCACTTCTGAGTTTTCCTAATTTGCTGGCATATTGAGTGAAGCACTTCAACAGTATCATCTTTTAGGATTTTAAATAGCTCAACTGGAATTCCATCAACTCCACCAGCTTTGTTCATAGTAATGCTTGACCTGACTTCACAATCCAGGATTTATCTGGTTCTAGGTGAGTGACCACACCATCTTGGTTATCAGAGTCATTAACACCTTTTTTTTGTATAGTTCATCTGTGTATTCTTGCTACCTCTTCTTAATCTCTTCTGCTTTTGTTAGTTGCTTACCATTTCTGTCCTTTATTGTGCCCATCTTGGCATAAAATATTCCCTGGATAAATCCAATTTTCTTTAAGAGATTTCTAGTCTTTCCCATTTCATTTTTTCCCTCTATTTCTTGCATTGTTCACTTAAAAAAGCTTTGTTATCTCCTTGCTATTCTCTGGAACCCTGTATTCAGTTTGGTACATTTTTTTCTTTCTCCTTTGCCTTTTGCTTGTCTTCTTTCTCAGCTACTTGTTAGGCTTACTCAGACAACCACTTTGGCTTCCTACATTTCTGTTTTTTGGGACTCTGTCTACCAGATCTAATCTCTTGAATCTATTTATCAACACCACTGAATAATCGTGAGGGATTTGATTTAGGTCATACCTGAATGGTCTAGTGGTTTTCGATACTTTCCTGAAAAAAAAAAAAAAAAATAGAGACACAACCCAGAGGCTATCAGCTAATGTCTGCTTTTAATATTCTAGGACTTAGATAGAATAAGTATTGCAAAAAATAACATAATATTAATCTATCTTCAGATTTTTTAAATATTCCAATATTATCCTTCATTCAAATTTCTGAGAAAGACAGTTCATGAATTTCTATTTTTTGATCCTTTTGGGTTAGACCATCTAGAGTAAAGATTGGGGTCAGGGAACTCTACACTGCTTAACTTTTAAAAACAGTTTTCCTTTAAGTCATTGCATATTTATTTAGAGTGGATATGTGTGTGTGTGTGTGTGGTTTATGGTGATTTGTGGGAGGACACTTTTGTCTCCTTCTATTATTTTATGATGAGACACAATTGTCTCTAGTTTTGTAGTCTTACTTTTGTAGTTCTTCATCTAAAGTAAAACAAACAAACAGAAAGCAATTTCATACAGGAATATCTCAGAAATAAATTACGATTGTCCCAGACCATATCATGTGCCATTATCAGAATTCTAGGAGAGGGTTGCTATGATTGATTCTCCTAGGGTACCCACATAGCTTTGGCAAAGATTAATTCTCAAAATGAAAGAGATATGAACAGAAGTGATAGCAAAAATATAGAAGGATTGATGGACAGATTAACAGTGGGTATATACTATCAGTGATGCTTTCTTTTTAGAAAGCCATATTTCCCATGCTTTTCAATCTTGTTAAATTCCTTTTCCTTATATGCCTCAACCCCTCTCCTGGGTTGTGTTACTTGGCACCAGAAGAAGCTCTCTCCTCCAGGCTTCTTTATCAGGTGTCTTTGGAAAGAGTTTAATCAAGGCACTCACAAGGAATAGGAAAGCAGAAGAAAGAAAGAAGACTAAGGATTCCTCTCCTTCTCTCTTTGCTGTACTCAAAGTTCCTGTCTCACCCCTAAGGTGACCTTGGATCTCTTGGACTTTGATACCACTGCCTGGTTCCTTAGGTTTTTCAACCTGATGATGACAGTGACTTCTTGTTGCTACTGATCTCAAAGTTGCTTCACTATCTGGGTTTAATTAGCAACTCTTTTTAAAGGATAATCATTTCAGTAATTACATTTCCATTTTCTCATTAGATTGTGACTAATGTTATATATATGTTTTATTCCATAAGAATATTATCCATTCTTTAAAGTCCAACTTAAATATTTTTTTTTGTTAAAAAAAATAGTCTCTCTTAGCACTTTGTTCATCTCTGTGTTAAGATGAACACTTATGTTCATCTTAACACAATCTCATATTCATGCTAGTTTTGTATAAGCCTATTTTAATGACTCTTTGAAGAGAACTATACTTCACTTTTCTTTGTATCTCTCAATATGCAAAAATTATGTCAAAGTTGTACTGTCTTTCCAAAACTACATTCTTATATATAGTGTAGAGTTAACAAATGTGTACTGTAGCAGTGTATGGTACATATCCATTATATGCTGATGTCATAAATGAATGATAAATGATGCCAAGTTTGGAATTTCTTGAAGACAGAGACAATCATCAATTAGATTATGGCAATACCTAATTATGGCAATGTCTAATAATATATCAATATATAACTCAGATTATAATTTTACTTAGGATACTTTCAGTTTATGCTAACTTTTGCTGCCTAACTGGTAACTCATTTCATTCTCAAAAGTGTCCCATTTGGGCAGTAAAAGTATATATTACCCCACTTATAACCCAGAGCATTAAGTCTAATAGAATTCAATTTTATGTACAATATTTATACACCACAAAATGTATTTTAAAATCGTAAGGTCTGGGATCATGTTCAAGAATGGGCAATGAGAGAGAAAGATAAGAATAATGATTCCTATTTGTTGATGATTTTTCAAAACTTCTGAAGCTATTTAAAAACTCCTGAGTAAACTGAACAAAGAGAGAAAAATTGCTGTTGTAAATAGTTCTGATAAAGAGTATCTTCTGTTCATAGTAGATGGGAATTGTGCATTTGACTGACCTGCATATGTAGATGGCTTGGACAAGATTTGGGGAAAACAATAAATCAGAGAAAATTGAGAGCTACAGCACAGACCATGAAAGTGTTCCCTTACTGGATGAGGCAGTATTTATGAGTATCCCATGGATATGGAGACAGAGGTGAGGAAAAAATTAGAAAGTATAAGTGATCAATTCTAAGAGTAACTGTCACTCAGGTAATCTTCTTAAGATGTTCAATAATATCTAACATTCTGATAAATTCAATGATACCATTTCTATCATTCAATGAAGATTGTATGCCTACACAGAAGATAAATATGATGCCAGATGCTCAGTGTAGAGTATTGAATAAAGCAAGAATGATACCTTTCCTAGAAATTACCATCTCAGGCAGAAAATGTCACTGAATCAATAAACAAAGCAAAAGGAGTGATTATAGAATATGAAATGTACCTTCATATTTCATTTTAGTTGTTAACTTTCATTGATTAATCTTTGAATTGCCATTTGCACTTGGGGATTAAAAATAAATGAGATTCATTTCTCACACTGGTGATGCACATGTATGGAAAAAGTTTATTATAGAGTTTTTTAATTATAACATTGAATTTATTGAAATAAGAAATGGAGAAAAGACCATTTAAAAATATCTAGCAGAAGTGAAAATTCATATAAGGAATTCAAATCGATGACAGTTTTGGAAAAATAATGTAGTAGTATGATTTCCCAAGTTTCTGCATAAAATAAGGGCAAACAAAAATAGGAAGCATCTGCTCCAGGCACTCCCAGGATGTATGATGCCATGAAGAAGTAGAAGCCCATTTTAAGATAAAATTTGTTGAAAATAAGAAGTCCCTTGCCCAGAGTAAAAAGATAGATAGATGAATAAATAGATAGAGATTTAAGCAATGACAAAGGGATGCTTGTTTTGTGAAGAAAAGCTGAGGACAGAAGATAATGAATTTCGATACTAGTTATTAAGAAAGTTAACTTTACCCTTCTTTGCCTTCACTTTTTCTCCTGTCCAATCGAAACATCGATCTTACAACTTTTAGCTTTACCAGTAAATTTCAGAATATCTGTAGGGCAAATCCTCTGAATTTGATTTACTCAATGTTATTCAAAGACAAAGTCAAGGAGTTGGATCTCAAATCTCCTTTCCATTACATTCAGATGATGAGGTTTATTCAGAACTTCAAAAACAAAATACCATGGAATTAGATCCTCTTCTCTAGAACTCTGAAGTTCTTATTGTCAGGTTAAAATTGGAAAGTATTAGTATTTGAGTACCAGATAAAAGTGAATTTCCATGGATCTTAACTCAATTTGTATAGTCAATTTCTCCACTCTGACTTCTCCATCCTATACATCTGTTGTTGTTGTTTAGTCACGAGTCCACTTCAGTTCAGTCGCTGAGTTGTGTCTGACTCTGTAACCTCATGGACTGCAGCACACCAGGCCTCCCTGTCCATCACCAACTCCCAGAGTTTACTCAAATTCGTGTCCATTGAGTCAGTGATGTCATCCAGCCATCTCATCCTCTGTCATCCCCTCCTCCTCCCACCCTCAATCTTTCCCAGCATCAGGGTCTTTTCAAATGAGTCAATTCTTCACATCAGCTGGCCAGTGTATTGGAGTTTCAGCTTCAGCATCAGTCCTTCCAATGAATATTCAAGACTGATTTCCTTTAGGAATGTTTGGATCTCCTTGCAGTCCAATGGACTCTCAAGAGTCTTCTCCAACACCACAGTTCAAAAGTATCAATTCTTCAGCCCTCAGCTTTCTTTACAGTACAACTCTCGCATCCATACATGACTATTAGAAAAACCATAGCTTTGACTAGATGGACCTTTGCTGGCAAAGTAATGTCTCTGATTTTTAATATGCTGTCTAGATTGGTCAGAATTTTTAGTTTAGTCACTAAGTAATGTCCAATTCTTTTGCAGTTTTATGGGCTACATTCTTCCAGGCAATCTTGCCTCTTATGGAGAGGCAATCTCTCCATAAGATTTCCCAGGCAGGAATACTGGAGTGGATTCCCATTTCCTTCTCCAGGGAGTCTTACCAATGCAGGGATCAAACCCACATCTCCTGCATTGGCCCGGAGATTCTTTACCACTGAGCCATCAAGGAAGCCCCCCATACATCGATTTAGCCCATAAAATTGTTTCAAACCATTCCATCCCACAGGGCCCTTGCTTTATCAAAATATATACATAGCATTTACTATTTACATAGTATGTAAAATATGTTCTTATTCTACACATTTTTACACAGCATGTAGAATATACTCTTAATCATGACTCTACCATTTTTACTCATTGCTGTTCCATATATAATAAATTAATTTCAAGTAGGGTAGAATTCATCATTAATATTTTGGGGACTTATTTTTATCTATTAAGCAGGTACATTAATTTCAATCCAATTTTAAAAATATAAGTAGGAGTCCATGTATTGTTACAAGCTAATCAACTTCATTTCTTAGGTTTAACTTAAATCTCTTTAAAATTGTGTTCATTTTCACTTTTCTATTTATCTGCTTTATGAATTTAAATATATTTGCATTAAGATCTGTTTTAATGCAATATAAACATGGCAGATTACTCGTCACAACCGTTGACAATTTTGTAGTAATAAACAATTAAAGACAAGACTTCTCTGGTGGTATAGTGAATTAGAATTCACCTGCCAATTCAGTGGATATGGGTTCAATCCCTGGTTGGGGAAGATTTCTCATTCCACATACCATGGAGCAACTAGGACTGTGCGCTGCAACTATTGAAGTCTAGGAACTCTAGGACCCTAAGGTCACTACTACTGAGCTCAGATGCTGCAACTACTGAAGCCCATGGTCACGTGGAGCCTGTTTCCTGCAGCAAGAGGAGCCACTGCAATGAGAAGCCCGTGCAACATAACAAAGATTAGCCCCCGCTTTTCTCAACTAGAGAAAAGTAACGCACAGCAAAAAGACCCAGTGTAACCAAAAGTAAGTAAAGAATTAGTTTTTAAAAATGAAAAGCAAATTTGTGCTTTAATGGTAGCTGTTAAGTATTTAAATACCTTTTCTCACCACTTATCCCTCACATCTAACATGATGGTATTTTTTTCTATTTTTTTCTTATGCAGAAGTATATTTTTTTCCTTTTATTTTCTTTTTCTCAAATGATAAATTGACTAGAAAGTATGCATGGACAGTTGCATAAAAACATTAGCGACAAACATAAGTATAATTTCCTTAACTTATGCAGACACTCATGAATTCTGAGTGATTATTTCTGTTAAGTAGGGAGAACAGAACAAAGAAAACCCTCTGTAAATTATTTTAGTCTTATTTAGCAACTAACATAGCAAACACTGTTTATCTCAGATTATCATTCATGATTGACTTATGGTAGCAATCTAGCAAAAAGTGTCAGTAATTCTTTTGGTTTGAATCTCCTTTCCCAATAAGTTTCTTGTGGGAGCAGAAAGGTGCTGCCTTGGTTAGAAACAACCACAAAATCACAAAATACATTTAATCTGTATTTCATTTTATTACTCGGCATCAGTTACCATTTTTATAAAAAGTTCTTCATCATAGAGAAAAGATTCTGTTGTTGCTAGGTTTGCAATGTGATGTTTGATTTATTTATAAACATGTTTGTCATAATTGTGGAGCATATTTCAATATGATTATGACTGTGTATTTAAAGTATATTTTGTTCATTTTGAGCTCTTTGCAGCTTTAAAATATTAATAAATATAAAAATTCAATAAAATTGTTTTCAATTTTTCTAGAGAATGGCTTATGTGAAGATATGACAGCCAAACACATCTGTGAAATTTTGCCTAGTGGAGAGAGAAGTCAAGTGTCTTCCTTCTTTTTAGCAGGGTCCTTTCCATCATCACATTATGGAATATTCTTGATGTTATTGAGCAAACTTCCATCTTCAAACTTATCCAAACTGATTTTTAATCTCTTCCATCCAGCTCTGGATATTTTAAAGAGAAAAGTCAGTCAGTGATACACTGGTGCCAGCGCCCTTAGTATGGTCCACTCAGGAAGGAACAGAAATGCACTGCATCAAAGGGCCACCGTACCCAGAATATAGTTGCAAGCTATATGATTCTATAGTTTCACTGAGTTAGACAAGGCTGTGATCCATGTGATCAGTTTGGTTAATTTCCTGTGACTGTGGTTTTCATTCTGTCTGCCCTCTGATGGATGAGGATAAGAGGCTGAGTAAGCCTCCTGATGGAAGGGACTGGCTGAGGGGAAAACTGAGTCTTGCTCTGATGGGCAAGGCCATGCTCAGTAAATCTTCATTTCAAATTTCTGTTGATGAGTGGGGCTGTGGTACCTTCTCACAGTTTGGCCTAAGGCCAAATATGGTAGGGGTAATGGCAGTAACGGTGATAAAGTTCTTCAAAAGGACATATGCCAGCACACCTCGGCTCCCAGGACTGTTTTAGTCAGGGCCCTGACCTCACGGCAGGCTACTGTTGACCTACACCTCCACGGGAGATCCCTGGACCCTCAGAGGCAAGTCTGACTCAGTCTCCTGTGGGGTCACTGCTCCTTGTTCCTGGGTCCTGTTGCACACAAGCTTTTTTTGTTCCCTCCAAGAGTCTGTTTCCTCAATCCTGTGTAATTTCTGTAATCAAATTCCATTGGTCTTAAAATTCCACTGGGTGTTCCCAGTTCCTTGCTGGGTCTCCAGGCTGGGCCCTAGAACTTTTTCAACATGGTGGAAACATCTTTGGTATAGTTGTTCTCCAGTGTGTGGGTTGTCTGCATCGTGGCTCTATAATGGAGCTCATGGTGACCTCCTCAAACAGGACTTACGCCACATGCCACACCTCCTAGGTGTGCAGCATCAAGACCTCCTCTTCCTGTTGCAGGTTCACTGCTGACCTGGGCCTCCAGAGGAGACACCCAAACACTCAAAAGCAGGTCTTCTCAGTCTCTTGTGGAGGTCACTGCTCTTTCCCCAGGTCCTGGTGCACACAAGGCTTTGTTTGCACCCTCTAAGTGTCTCTGGTGGGTCTGAGATTTTATTTTAAATGTGATTGCACCTTCCTACCATTTTGTTGGGTTTCTCATTTGCCCTTGGACATGCGGTATCATTTTTTGGTGGGATCTAACATTATCTTGTCATGGTTGTTCAGCAACTAGTTGTAATTTTGGTGTTCTCACAGGAGAATATGAGCACATATCCTTCTACTCTACAATCTGATATTAGACATTTTCTAATGGAAACAGTGACAGACTCTATTTTGTTGGGCTCCAAAATCACTGCAGATGATGATTAAAGCCATGAAAGTCAAAGACACTTGCTGCTTGAAAGAAATCTATGACAAACCTAGACAGCATATTAAAAAAAAAAGACTTTACTTTGCTGATAAAGGTCCATCTAGTCAAAGCTATGGCTTTTCCAATAGTCATGCATGGATGTGAGAGTTGGACCTTAAAAAAGGCTGAGTGCCAAGAATTGATGTTTTTGAACTGTGGTATTGGGGAAGACTCTTGAGAGTCCCTTGGACAGCAAAGAGATCAAACCAGTCAATCCTAAAGGAAATCAGTCCTGAATATTCATTGGAAAGGCTGATGCTGAAGCTGAAACCCCAGTACTTTGGCCTCCTGATGCACAGAGCTGACTCTTTAGAAAAGATCCTGATGCTGGGAAAGATTGAAGACAGGGGGAGAAAGTGATGACAGAGGATGAGATGATTGGCTGGCATCACCGACTCAATGGACATGTGTTTGAGCAAGCTCTGGGAGATGGTGAAGGACAGGGAAGCCTGGCGTGCTGCAGTCCATGGGGTTGTAAAAAGTCAGACACAACTGAGTGACTGAACAACAACAGCAATATTTGATTCCAGGCTATCCTTGACCAAATTGCAAAATAAATCCCTTATTAGAGTGTTGATGAAGTTGAAGCAACCTGTTTAGATATTTTTACTTACATTCAAAGTTCATTAGAATGACCAAAGTAATTCTTTTATTAAGATTGATCATCTTTGACAATGATGGATAAACAAAAGTTTTATTTGTTCCTTGGATGTACTATATGTTTATGGGAAATAATATTAGACATTTGTTAGTAAATTTATGAAAGGGGGGACGTATCGATGACTCTGAAATGAAATATGACTACCACTTTACTGAATTTTTTTAAATTTTTGTTTGTTTGTTTGTTTTTTATTTCAATTCAGTAACAACACAGTGTAGGATTGTGTGAGGGAGGCTCAAGATGGAGAGGCTATATGTATATGTATAGCTGACTCACGTTGTTGTACAACAGAAACAAACACAACAGTATAAAGCAATTATCCTCTAATTAAAAAAAGAAAAGAAAACAATGTATATTAAGTAAGAAACATTCCATTTACTCACATTTTTATAGTAGATAACACCACAGAAACCAAACAAATGCAAAATAGATTTGCAAGTGAAATTAGTTATTGAAGAGTTTTTCTGCCAAAAAATGTTAAAATATTGACAATTTTACACCTTTCTTATCCCACCCTGAAAAATCAGTGCACTGGGATTTTTATCTCAAAAGACATATTAAAAATGCCAACATAATAATACTCTAAACATTTACATAAAATGTAATAGCTCATTCTGGATTATAGACCATGATTATGTGATTCAACTTTGATCCTAAATTCCAGACTTAAAAGAGCTTCTTTATCAA
The DNA here is from genome assembly GCF_023699985.2 of Odocoileus virginianus. Lineage (NCBI taxonomy): Eukaryota > Metazoa > Chordata > Mammalia > Artiodactyla > Cervidae > Odocoileus > Odocoileus virginianus. The sequence continues at coordinate 53,719,447 of NC_069692.1, forward strand.
ATACAGGGCTGCACTGATGTAGATATCTGTGAAGGATGGACACATCATTCCCAGAAGTAATAATTCATTTTAATGAGCCACATTACTGTGGTTAATTATATGTGTATCAGTGTGGTACTGTGAAAACTTCCATGAATCTTGTTGCTAATCAGAGTTTACTTCCACAATGGGCTCTGTCAGTTTTAAAATGATTGCCTCTTTTCAAATTTTCTTCCTCACTGGTGAGTTTCCCTGTGGTGAAGTTGAAATAACCTTTCCTTAAGCATCTTAATGCAAGTTAAGTTTTATAAAGTATTTAAAATGTCAGGCTCAAAATATGCTCTTAGCAAGTAACACTGTATTATCTTTTTACTTTATGAAAACATGCATATATTTAATAATTAAATTTGTCAGTCACTGACTTTCTAGGTCCTGTTAATGGCTGTATTTTCCTATGAGTTTGTTTCAAAAAATTAATTAGGAAGTAAGGTATTTGTACTAGAGAGTAAAAAGTTCCCAAAGCCCTTGGAATTAGTTGTTGAAACTGATAGCTGCTGAGAAGATGATATAAACTTGTACCAAGAAGGAGGGTGACAACTCTTGTGTGTATATGATGTGTATCTTCATTGTAATACAGGCATCAATTTCTCGAGTTAATAATAAGAAATCTAAGCAAATCAGTAATAAAGAATTTTATGAAAGAATTTTATTTTTACATGATACTTCTATGTCTGAATAAAAAGTAATTCCACTTGTGAACAAAATACTCAGTGAAGAATCAAATGGTTGTTATTTTAAGACAGGAATCAACATTATTTAGAAAAAAAATACATATTTAAGCAAATAGGAATTTTTTATTAGGGTGTAAAGTGATCAGTAATCACGGATAAACTAAAATTGAGCCAGATAGCTAGAATTTTTTTCAGCATTCACTTTGATTTCCTTTCTGTAGCCCTTTCTTATCCTGATTGCATAGATGTTGTGGGTGAAAGCACGAAAATGTGCCCCTCTGAGAGTTGTAATTCAGTGTAGTACATAATTGCAGTGTCCATCTGGCACAGTATCCAAAAAAAAAAAAAAAAAAGACACATTTAGCGGTTTAGTTATAAAAATATTCAGGTGACAGGATGCCAGATGTTTTGCATGGTTGTCATCTTTGTTTCCTCTTATTTTATCACCTAACAGAAGCTTAGTATAATGATCTTCATGTTCATATGCTTTCTACGCTTTCTTTTGACCTCCACAACATCAGAAAAATTAGCACTATGAAGGAAACATTTAAAATACAAACCTCCAGGCACATGTGATTCTCTTATAGCTCAGTCGGTAAAGAACCTGCCTCCAATGCAGGAGACCAGGGTTCATTGCTGGGTCAGGAAGATCCCCTGGAGAAGAAAATGGCAACCCATCCCAGTATTCTTGCCTGGAAAACCCCATGGATGGAGGAGTCTGGCAGGCTACAGTCCATGAGGTCGCAAAGAGTTGGACTCATCTGAGCAACTTCGCTTTCCTTTCCAGTATCCTTGCCTGGAGAATTCCATGGACAGAGGACCCTGGCAGGCTACAACCCATGGAACAGCAAGAGTCAAACAGGACTTAGTGACTAAACCACCACACTAGGCAGAAATCCTTACAAGTAGAGAAATAATATAGCTTATATTATTATATAACTTCTTATGTACTCTTGTATATATTTAATCATCCTCATTAAGAAATATGCTATTCCTTAAGTGGAAATGCAAAATGAATTAAATGTGGTAAACATTCTTTGTTGTATCCATATATCCCTGTGAAGTCACCTGAGTCTGGATAATTCTGGTAGTGATGTGCAGATAAAGTTTTGAATTTCGATCCTATGCAATTTTTCTCCAACCCTTTTTCTTTATTTTTCATCTTTGATCAGTATCAATAAATTTTATATAGCCATTATTAAGTCTATCACTAAGACCTATTCAAAACTAGAGTCTTAAATAGTCGGAGTCATGATGTTCCCTTTGCACAAAGTACCATCTACATGGGGTTGACTAGAACAGAATTAGCTGTCTCAAAGGAATAACAAATGTTATAGTGATCATAATTTATGTTTCTTTGTATTTAGATCACTAGCAATATATCTAGGAAACACCTTATGAGTTTTCCAAGTTAATAGTAATGAAATATTTTTTTTAATAAATTGCATCACTTTGCTTCCAAAGTTCATTCTTCATTTTGACAAAAAAGTCCATCTGGGTTATAATGGATTCCTGAATGCCTTTAGGCCTTCCACTTTCTGTACTGAAAATGGTGGCTGCAGAACTCACTGAAATGTTGAACTTAAAAATGGTCCAGCAGTCAAAGAAAGTGACACCGATAAATTTACTCTGTTTCTCAAGAATCTTATCTTGAGAGAGACACTGGTTATCTGATACTGGTCCATTGAAGGACAGTTAGCCCTATCAATCTGGGCAGAAGAAAAAAATAGTAGCTCCATACCCATCCATCAAGGGCTAGAAGTGGGTAGTGGTTTTGCTCTCACAGATAAATGTTATAAATGGTGAGTTTGTTCTTTCCTTTCTCTAATTCCACTTTTCATATATCTTAGGTACAGAACTGCTCTTCTTGCAGATGCTGTTCTGCTCACATTAAGTTAAAATAGAGAACAGTTTTGGGGCCTTGGAGAGATCAATAGTCTGCTTATTGTGTTTCTCTGATTGTTTATAATAGCCATGAAAATTTGGAGAAAATACTAAGCTTTACTAAGCATAATTTTTCCATCACAGGGAATATTTAATCAAAATAATACATTTATTTTTCACATAAATTATGTGTCTAAATGTTTGTTAGTCGTAGAAAAATATTGCAGCAGTGCCCCTGTGATATAAATATATCCTTTATACCTTCATTAGATTGCAAGAATTAATGAGCTACAGGAACATCAACCTAGAGCAAATTGTCACCTTTCCAGAGAATTTCCAACCTGGGTTACAAGAGTAACCACGTGAACTGAAATGGTTTATACATCTAGGGAATATATTAGGCTAACATACATTTGATTATTATGAAACTAAAGATTAATGACTTTTTCTAATCATTAAATTTGACCTAACAATAGAGGTTAATTCACCATAAATATCTATATAGTACAGTGCTTTAAAATTTATCTTGGGAACAAAAAAATTTCTTCAATTAGAATGGAACAAAGTAGGCTCCAGAAATTTGTAGCATAAGACAAATATTAAAACCAAAGCCAAGGGAAGCAAATGCTTATCAGTTGATATTAGGGTCTGAAAAGTGTCTTAACATTAAAAATCAAGAAAAAATGCTTCAAGACACAGGATCATCCATCAGTACTCTATTTGGAGCTAAGATACAAGTTCCAAGACTGAAAACATAATTTTAGAACACTATGAATTTTACCAAATAATAAATCCTACTCTAGAATAAATGTATTGGCTTGTTCCAAATCATACAGTTATTAATGACAGGATTGAAAGTAAAGCCTAGATCAACCAATTCAGATTCTAGTATACACTCTGCTATAGCATACATCATTCCAAGAAAGAAATGACATTCAGAATGGGTCCATCCCAAGTCTGCTACATGTAAGGGAACCTGAGTGGTGATCAGTTTGAAGACAAGGAAAATCTAGGGTAGAGGGCATGGAAAGGAAAAATAAGAACTTGAAATGATAGTTATTAAAGTGACTCTTAAAACACAATATAATTTTTACTAAGACTGTCCTGAAGTATATCACTTACCATTTGTTAGAGAATGAAATATATTGATGTATTATTCCACATTCTTTCCTCTTTTGTTCAGAGGTACTCTGCAATCCCCAGTAATCACAGCATCAACACAAATACCAAAACCCATATACTCATTTCCCACACATTATTTTGCTCTTTATGAAGCAATATTTTCCTGTGCCTAATTGCACATTTATAGTTAAAGTTTTACTTTTTATCAGTTTTATATCTGTGGCACTGTGGGGGAAAGGAGGATATATCTTCTTATCAATATATGTAATATAGTGGCAAGTATTGTGCTTGTGTGTATGTAGGTGTGTGTATATGTGTACATACTAGAATGTGTTTCTTCCAGTTATCTTTTGTATTGCATGATTTTTGAGAAAAATAGTTTTAAATATTGGTATGACAGCTTGCATTGTGTTATATATAAATTATGGTAGAGGGCAGTCTTATTTAAGAATATAATTACAATTAAGTAAATAAATTAAATAACTGATTTTTTAAAAAGTGACTAACACTTTCACTTTCAAAAAAATCTTTACTCCAACCAAAACACACTTTTATGTAGGGAAAAAAAAATTGAGGGCTATAAATCATGTTGAAAATTGGTTGAAGATGCCAAAAACATATATCTCAAAATTAATTTTGTATTTTTAAAACCAGGCATTATATTAAAGTATAAGTAAAATTATTCTATATAATAAAGGAAAACCTGCCATAAAGAAATTGTGAGTTGTACTGAAAGTCAGATTTACCTGGGGGAAAAAAATTTTTTTTTCTTAATTTTTCATCTTCAGAAGTCGAGTATACACACTAGGGATATAGACGACTATGTATTTTTTTCATGCGTTATCTAAATTCTTGATTCAAAGGGAAAACCTAGAAAGAAGGAACACTTCCAGAATTTGTAAACCTTTCTGTGGAATTTCAGTTTCATAAAACCAGAATATATTGTTCAGGTCTCATTTAAAAGCATGATACTCCTGTTTAATAATTGTGCATCATTTTAAATATAATTTTGTTTGTAAACTTTAACAAATCAGGGCAATTGATTTTACAGAACTAAAGACTTTGAAGAATGACATAAATATTATTGAATTACCGCACTTTCTGAAGAAATCTAATGCTTTAATTTGACTTTTTTTTTATGATTCTGAACATAAAAGAATAGTAAAGGAAAGGAAAGAGGAAAGTAAAAGGGATAGATATTTACAGGAATATGTTGAAATCAATAATTCTCTAGAATCAAAGGAAATAACTCAGGGAAAGTTATGTTTCAGGATAAAAAGATAAAAATAAGAAGACATAGGAAGATATAAGCTCCCAGTTTGATTAAAATCTACATCCATCCATGTACA